>NC_089491.1:382695994-383295994 GCF_036850765.1 Saccopteryx bilineata
AATTCAAACCCAAGTCTGACTCACTTCACAGCTTAGCCGCTGCCCTGGACACTTAAAAACGTTGCAGGGATGGCCATGTTAGTGTATAAGCACCGCCCCCTCACCCAGGAGCTCAGCTCCCAGAGAAGTCACAGTAACATAACACAGATGAGGATTTATGTGTCTGCTCATCGGAAATTGCTTTGGTTTGGTTAGGCGGCTATGCTGATCCCGGCTGGGCACACCCGTCTAGGGAGAGGTGATTTAGGCTGACCCAGACTGGCCTGCCCGTGGCCTTCATCCCCCACCCCACCCCCAGTAGGCTAGACCAAGCGTGTCCATGGTGCTAGAGAAAAGCAGGAACACCCAAAGCTTCTTTAGGTCCAGCCTTGAAACGGACACATCTGCCCTATTCTGTTGGCTAATGCAATCGCAGGGTCAACCCAGAGGTGAGGAAACAGACTTGTCTAAGACTGCAGTCTCCCGGAACAGGACGTGTGCAGAGGGGAGCTTTGGCCATTAAGAACATGGAGTGTTTGTTGGACAAGAGACCAGGTTCTTGCCATTGGAATAGAGACTGGCTAATCGGCCTCAGAGTCTGGAAAGGCCGTATCTTTAGAATATACCTGTAAGATTTTTTATTCAGTCTCTGTACATATAGTGAGTACTCTTTTTTGGCCCGATAGCAATCCTACAGTCTGTAAGTTAACTGGCTCCCTGTAATGTCAGGGATTCTTAGAAGCAGGGCTGTTTTGTAGTGAAGTAGGTTGTGAGCCCTGATGATTAGACTTTTTTGTCTTTCTGAAAGCAGTGGGTGCAAAGAGGGTAAATGATTTCTATTTCAAACTCAAATTCTGCTTCCCTGGGGTCCAGGAGGTCCTGATAAGCAAATAGAGCACAAACTGGTTATGAGAGAAGGTCTCATACCAAGATCTGACACTAAGATTTGAATCCTAAGGAATCTCACCCATCAGTTCTGATAGAGAACCCTTTGGGTCCAAACCAGATTGTGTCCCCTTTTCTCAGCCTTTCTTTACAGAGAATAATTTCGTCAGCTAGCTAACGCTCATCAGTGAGAACACTGGAACGTGGTATTTGTCTTGGCATTACTGCTGTGAACTTAATGCTTTATTGTTATATTTTTTTAATGGCCTGAATGAGAAACACATCAGAGGGCTGGAAGTGTTGCAGCTAACCTTGAGAGTTAAATAGTAGATGCAACTGTAACTTGCTACTTTGGCGCAGTCATGAAGTAAATAAACTTAAGAAGATAGAAGGACATAGCGCTGATTGTTGCCGTTCCCATTCATTGATGGCTTCTAGCCAATCAGCTCATTGAACACAAGATGCTAAATTCTTGTTAAAGTATGTGAGAATAAGAAACATCCTATCTGAAATGACACTGTCTGGAGGTTTAAGTGATGCCTAATCTCTGAGAAAAGTGGAGGGCAATTTTGGGTTTGAAGGTCACTTCTAATCTTCTTCCAGATTGAAGTCCTTTGTTCCACCCTTTACTCCAGAAATCCTTCTTGGCCCTCCTGGAAGTGACTCTCCTCAAGGTGCTGGGAGAGGCCAGTCAGTTTTAGAGTCTACATCAGTGGTAGTCAGCCTGGTCCCTACCGCCCACTAGTGGGCGTTCCAGCTTTCCTGGTGGGCAGTAGCGGAGCAACCAAAGTATAAATGAAAAGATAGATTTAACTATAGTAAGTTGTTTTATAAAGATTTATTCTGCCAAACTTAGCGAAAATCTGACATAAAGTACTTGGTAAGTAATTATTATTATATGCTTTAACTTGCTGTAACTCTGCTTTATAAATTTTATAAAGTAAAGTTAGTTCCCTACTTTATAAATCACCATTACTGTGGAACCGGTGGATGGTTAGAAAATTTTACTACTAACAGATACAAAAGTGGGCAGTAGGTATAAAAAGGTTGACTACCCCTGGTCTACATCATGGAGCTGGGTCTTGTCCACCCTGGTTCCTTTACGGAAAGCCGGGGAAAAATACCAAGCCTAGAAAGAACAAACACACAAGTTGTCTCCACAGTTTCTAAAGAGGCATGGGGTAAAATTTGATACATCATTTCTAATTTGTGTGTGTGTGTATGTGTGTGTGTGTGTGTGAGATAGAGACACAGAGAGAGGGACAGATAGGGACAGATAGACAGGAAGGGAGAGAGATGAGAAGCATCAATTCTTTGTTGTGGCATCTTAGTTGTTCCAGTGAACAATCCAATGTTCACATTGATTGCTTCTCATATGTGCCTTGAACGAGGGCCTCCAGCAGAGTGAATGACCCCTTGCTCAAGCCAGTGACCTTGGGCTCAAGCCAGTGATTTTTGAGCTCAAGCCAGCAACCATGGGGTCATGTCTATGATCCCACACCCAAGCCAGTGACACCGTACTCAAGCCAGTGACCCCGTACTCAAGCTGGTGACCCTGTACTCAAGCTGGTGAGTCCGTGCTCAAGCCAGTGACCTTGGGGTTTCGAACCTGGGCCCTCTGTATCCCAGTCCAATGCTCTATCCACTGCACCACCTGGTCAGGCTCATTTCTAATAAAAAAAAAAAAACACCCTCAGTGTCATAGGGCTGGGAGGGTTGAAGCTGCCTTCACTTGTGAGACTGCACCAACTAGGATTGTAGAACAAATCTTCCTCCTTAAGGGTATGAAGTTTCACAGGCTTTTTCCGTGAAAATCTGGGACAAGGGGGGACCTCAGGTCTCATCCCTTTTACTCCTCCTTTGCAGAGCCTCGCTAATGCAGTGAGATTTCTTTTTTAAGTAGGAATTATAAACACTCATAGGAAGCAAGTGCTGTCACTAGAGGCAGAAGAGAAGATTGTTTACCTAGAACACTGAAAGAAGTTAGAAATGCAGAACTGTTAGAACTAGTAAGAGAGTAAAGGCTGGATTTAAAAAAAACAACTCAGCATTTGAAACCCAGCAGCTTCCTGCCGGCCCGCAATAACCAATTAGTCGCTACAGTTTACACTAGGAATAATGATAGAATATTTAAGGGATAAATTTAGCAAAACTATGAAAACTGAAATGAAGAAAACTGTAAGACTTAACTGCTAGATAGAAGACTGTGACCAAAAACTAAGAAAGGAGAGCCTACTTTGGGTGTGCTCAGTATTTTTAAGATAGCAGTTGTTCCCCAGATTAACCTGTGTCTTTCCTGCAGTCTTCATTCACAAACCCAAATAATAGCTTTAAATATCATTTTATAAATGTATTTTGATATTCATCTATAAAAATAGAAGAATACTAAAGAAAATTTTCTAAAAATGACCAATGCTGGTAGATAGAACTTGCCCTGTCAAATGTCAAACCTAACTAATATGATTATTTTATAGTAAGACATTTGGAGAGCATCAAGTAAGGATCCTTGCTTGCACTGTACATAAAAATAAATTCTAGGCCTCACTCAAAGTTGAAAAATATAAATCAACTATTTTGTATTATAGAAAACTAGAGTAATATACCTACTTACACCCATATATGTATATATGCATGCATGTATACATATATGTATATGCAGTTACAATTTTGAGGTAGAAAAAGTATGAAACGTAGAAGCTGTAAGATTTCAAGATAGAGTGCTACATGACCATGTAAGCTCTTCCCAACAGTGAAAAGCTTTTATAAGCAAAGTTACAAAACAGACATCAATCTGGGAGAGAATATTTCCCGTTGATAAAACAGATGGGAGGATTATATCTGTAGTCTATAAAGAGTTCTTCCAAATGAATTAGCGACTCAGTCTCTTCAACAAAGGGGCAAAAGGTGTGAAGAGGAGGTCTACCAGAGAAGAAATCAATACCCAGTGAGCATGTGAGGGGTTTAGTCTCACTAGTAACAAGCAAAATGCAAGTTAGAACAGTAGTGATATCTGTGTATATCAGGTTGGAAACATGGTACAAATTAATCTTTAACTGAGAAAATGCCTCCTCAGAAATGTTGCAAGTGTCAATGGATATGACAGCTTAGCAGTACCTTTAGAAATATAAAATGTACATGCCTTTTGCATGAGCAGTTCTACTTCTTGGAATCTTTTCTACAAAAAGAGCTAAGAATTCAGCTGGAGAATGATTAGATAAATACGATCATATCTTTAAAAGAAATCAAAGTAGTTCTGTTTATACTAACAGGAGAAAGAGTATAGGTATATTGAAAAATATATTTTAAATGGATAGGTAATTAAATCCAAAGTTTGAAAGGTTCGCATAACTAGTTAAGGATGGTCAATCACCTCTCTAAAGGGCAGCAAGACGGATCGGGGACAAGGGAGAGGATGACTTCTTGGCATATTTCTGCATTTGTTAAAATTGTGCCATGAACATCTTCGGTCATTTTTTTTTTAATTAAGTAATGATGCATCCTTAAATTGGAAATTCCTACATTACAACTTTGCAAATCCACAGAAGGTAGGACAAAATAGTGAAGCTCCTCCTCCCCATAACTATGTCCCTTGACATTTTGGAATAAAGGGGGTGGGCAGAATGAACGCAGCCAAGTTCATTCAGTAGCCAGTGCTGAGAACCAGGATGCCACGAGGGTCGCTGTGGGGCGAGGGGAGCCTGGCTGTGTTCTTCAGCCGCTTTGCCATCCGCTGCTTGACCTGGGGAAGCCGTTGACCTCGTCTGGGGTCCAGTCAGGTTTTCCCCATTCTGCAGGTGGGGCTGACCTACTTCCATTGGAAGAAAGTGCTGGAGAGAAGGAATGAAGAGAAAGGTTCTGCCTAAATGGGAAGTGTTATTGTTAGAATGTCCATGAATGAATGTCAGAGCCCAGCTGTCACCAAGCGTCCCCAGCAATGGAGGAATACTCTTTGTGGAAGCTGAACTCTGATGTAGGCACCGTGGTGAGGAGAGGGGTGGAATGAAATAGATAAAGCATGAGAGACAGAGTTGTCTGGTAGAGGAGTGTGTGTGCCTCTGTGTGTGTGTGTGTGTGTGTGTGTGTGTGTGTGTGTGTGTGTGTGAAGCTTAGCATTTATAAAGCCATAAGGCAGATCAGTTAAATATTTTTAGTGTAGCATAATAAACAGAATACTGAAGTACTAAGCAGGAAGCTGAAGGAACTTGGAGCAATTAGATTTTGGAAATGTTAATTAAGAGATTCTTCCAGAGGGTGGGAGCAGCATGTGTGTGCCTGTGTGAGTGTGCGTGTTGTGGGGGGGGGGGGTTGTCGAGACGGGCTGCTGGGTAGCTTTGTTATTAAATTCAAAAAGAATTTCTAAAGGGAAAATAAAATCCGCGTTTGACTCAGACACGGTTCATTTTCGGCGGCAATGTCAAGAGGCACAGGATCAAATCTGGCTCGACACCATCCGCGCGGCATGCCGCGGTCTCTAGAAGCTGCCGCGTGGCTAATGAGAAGCCTCCGTCCTCCACCAGGGCCGCGGGGGCCCAGCTCTTCCTCTTTGGCAAACAAGAGACAAAGAGAGCTCACAGCACAACTGGGACCTGAAAGGTCACCCAGAACATTCATTCTGCAAGCTCCCCACCAGAAAGACGAGCCTGGCTTCCTAGTTGAGCTAGAATGCAAGCAATGGCTCGGTGCCTTTCAGCCGGGGGGGGGGGTTTAATGAGACCGAGGGGAGACACACACGCTGTCCAGCCCCTGGCAGTGAGGACCGGCCACGCAGGGCCGAGCTGCATCCACTCACTCACTCTCTGGGTGAGGAAGGAGTGATTGGGAAGCTCAGGTGAAGCTAGATGTCAGGACTCAGAGCTCCCACACAAGCAGTGTGATCTGTCGTTAGGCTCACTTTCACGGGGAGGACACCTTACAGAACTCAGTACACAGGTTGTTCCGTGGGTGGCGGTGCCTTTCCGAGGGTTAGCCCGCAGAACCCTCAAGTGGAAGCGAGGTCGTCTCCGTTCTGTCCTTCCTAAGCTGTGAAATGTTCCTTGAGCCTGTCCCCTTCCCACCTTCCCCGCTGCTGATCCCCACGCGTGCCGGGGCGGTCACACAGCCGGGTCGCTGACCGCCCCCACCCAGTCTTGCCCCCTTTGGTCCATTCCTCATGCTGTCCACGTGCTTTCTCCAGACTTCAGCTCCGCTGGTCACTGCAGGGCTTGGGACCCTTCACGGGGGTCCTCCATGGACCTCAGCTCTGGGTCTTTCCTACCCTCTCCCTGCCCACCTTCCCGGGCACATTGCCTGCACCGCCCCTGCACCCCCTCTACCTTGTGCTCCGAGTCAGTGCTGCCACCACCGAGACCACCGCTTGTGGCTCCTCCCAGATGCAGCCTTCCGTCTTGTGTTCATGCCCGGATGACCTTTGATTTTTTTTCACTTATTCCCATTTGTCTCAAGAGGCGGCCACCCCAAGTGTCGCCGCTAGGAAGTGTTCCCTGACTTTCTCTGCATTCTGTGCTGCTCCTGAGGTCCACGCCCCTCCGAGCCCCTGCCCCGTATCCTCGCCGGCTGGTTACAGGGCTGGTCCCCTGACTGGCCTGGAAACCCCGGAGAGGTGATAATCCCGTAGGCCGATCCGCTGCACCTGGTGCAGGGCCTGGGGCCCAGCTGGTGTTCCGTGAGCGTGGCAGGAAGGGATCAATGCAGGCGCTGTGGCATTTAGCTTGTGAGCATGTGCCTGTGGTCTTTGCCGCGCCTGACATGAGTAAGGTCACGCGCAGATAGGAGTAAGGTCACGCGCAGCCTGCTGCGTCCTCAGGAATGTGGTGAGGATGAAGATGACCCCCAGCGGTCGGGTCAGATGTAAGTAACGTGAGGACTATTGTCACTCATCATGGAGCATCGTGATGTTGTGTCTGCTGGGTTCCCCTGGGGTGCTGATGAATTGAAACTCCTGTGTCGTTCCAGGTCAGCTGTTGCCAGCAAACCGCAATACGCCGAGTCCCATCGATCCGGACACCATCCAGGTGCCGGTGGGCTATGAGCCAGACCCAGCAGACCTCGCCCTGTCCAGCATCCCCGGCCAGGAAATGTTTGACCCTCGCAAACGCAAGTTCTCTGAGGAAGAACTGAAGCCGCAGCCCATGATTAAGAAAGCTCGCAAAGTCTTCATCCCCGATGACCTGAAGGTAAATTGGAACCGGTAATCAGGCTGTGGGCAGACAGTGGGAGGACCCAGAGGCAGATCAGAAGGGTGACCCGGAAGATCAGAAAAGCTAGTGAACAAAGGACCCTTCTGATTTCTAATCCTGTTTCTTGGTGCATGACTTCGGCAAGTGGCTTCCTCTGTGGGTGTCTTCAGAAACATGCCTTTGTGTCTTGACAGTGCACAGAAATAAGGAGGAGCAGTAAAATGTTGAGGTGATCTGCAGCCCGTGAAGGAAGCAAGCCCCCTACTATCTGCAAGGAAACCCATGAAAGCCTGATAAAACCAAACAAAAACCTTTCAAGTTTGGAAAGAGAAAATAATTATTTGGGAAGGGCACCTTGACCTTCTAGTCTTCCAAGGGAATAATGTATTTATTTATTATTTATTTATTTTTTAAACTTTTTTTTTTTTTTTAACAGAGACAGAGAGTGAGTCAGAGAGAGGGATAGACAGGGACAGACAGACAGGAACGGAGAGAGATGAGAAGCATCAATCATTAGTTTTTCATTGCGTGTTGCAACACCTTACTTGTTCATTGATTGCTTTCTCATATGTGCCTTGACCGCAGGCCTTCAGCAGACCAAGTAGCCCCTTGCTAGAGCCAGCAACCTTGGGTTCAAGATGGTGGGCTTTTGCTCAAATCAGATGAGCCCGCGCTCAAGCTGGCGACCTCGGGGTCTCGAACCTGGATCCTCTGCATCCCAGTCCGACACACTATCCACTGTGCCACCACCTGGTCAGGCCTTTATTTATTTTTTAGAGAGAGAGAAATAGACAGACAGACACACACACACACAGGAAGGGAGAGAGATGAGAAGCATTAACTCGTAGTCGCAGCACCTTAGTTGTTCATTGATTGCTTTCTCGTTTGTGCTTTGACCGGGGGGCTCCAGCTGAGCCAGTGACCCCTTGCTCAAGCCAGCAACAATGGGCTCATGTCTGTGATCCTGTGCTTAAGCTGGCGACCCCGCATTCAAGCTGGTGAGCCTATGCTCAAGCCAGATTAGCCGTGTTCAAGCCGGTGACCTCGAGGTTTCAAACCTGGGTCCTCTGCGTCCCAGGTTGACGCTCTATCTACCGGACCACCGCGTGGTCAGGTGCCTGTGGGAATTTATTGATAATTCATCACTGCCATTTCCCTGAAGGCCTCAGGGAATAACAGCTGGAGACAGGATGGAACCCTCCCCACATTGCCAACCTTGCGTGACCAGGGTGGGATTTTGTTACAGAAGCTGGCAGGTTCCCTGCCACTGTGTGTATGTAATAGTCACTGCCTCAAGCACTGATCACTTGAATGTCTCTACAAAACATTAATTCCTGGTTGGTTTTTCTCTGCTGTGCTGAAGGGATCCATTATTTCTAGAGGAAAATAGATTTATCTTAGGAAGTCAGATGCAACTTAAAACAATTATTCTGGTGCATTTATTGATAACTGAGGAAGGGGGTTCTTTCCAAAATGACGTGCTGTCCACTGCTCCCAAATTAGAGCCACTTCTAATTAGCTATTGCTTAGAATTTTCTGTGTTTGTGCTTCTGTGTTTGTTCCAATCATATACGTCTAAGGCATTGGAACCAGGCATACTTAGTCCTTTTCTAGCTTCTGACCCCATTCCTCAGACCTAAAGTGGTTCTGATGGAAAGTCACTTCGAGACCGGGCCGGCGGGAGTTTGGAACGCTGTCCTGGGACTGACCTAGACCAGTCCCTTCTGCTTCTCCTAGCTAGAAAGAACACTGGAGGGGAAAGGAGGGAAAACGATGTAAATCCCTGCGTTATCTGCCTACCTGAGATTCTCTTGTGATACGGAATAGTCAAATGTCAGGGAGGAGAGGGACTCTGGGAGCCATTAGACCAAGCCATCATTGTGCAGGTGAAGAAATGGAAGAGCAGAAAGGTGAAATAGGGTGAGCACTGCTACCCCCCGAGGACGGCCCGGCCGGGCCCCCGACTCATCTGGCTTCCAGGAAGATCCCTGACGAGGGCTACAGCAGGGGCTCTTGGGTGACAAACCAGGAGCTGTCACCTTGAGAATCAGAAGAGGAAAGTGCATCGTGGAACACCAGAGAATCGAAACAAGTCAGGGAATGGATGGTTAGCCGACGCCGGGGTGCGAAGGGGGAGCCACGGGATTAGGGCCTTGGGCGACTAGGCGTCTTCTTTCCGCTGCCGGCTCTCCTCACCTGTGTTCTCAGCCACCAGTTCTGTGGTATTTTAGAGCTGGGCTCTCCTCACCTGTGTTCTCAGCCACCAGTTCTGTGGTATTTTAGAGCTGGGCTCTCCTCACCTGTGTTCTCAGCCACCAGTTCTGTGGTATTTTAGAGCTGGGCTCTCCTCACCTGTGTTCTCAGCCACCAGTTCTGTGGTATTTTAGAGCTGGGCTCTCCTCACCTGTGTTCTCAGCCACCAGTTCTGTGGTATTTTAGAGCTGGGCTCTCCTCACCTGTGTTCTCAGCCGCCAGTTCTGTGGTATTTTAGAGCTGGGCTCTCCTCACCTGTGTTCTCAGCCGCCAGTTCTGTGGTATTTTAGAGCTGGGCTCTCCTCACCTGTGTTCTCAGCCACCAGTTCTGTGGTATTTTAGAGCTGGGCTCTCCTCACCTGTGTTCTCAGCCACCAGTTCTGTGGTATTTTAGAGCTGGGCTCTCCTCACCTGTGTTCTCAGCCGCCAGTTCTGTGGTATTTTAGAGCTGGGCTCTCCTCACCTGTGTTCTCAGCCACCAGTTCTGTGGTATTTTAGAGCTGGGCTCTCCTCACCTGTGTTCTCAGCCACCAGTTCTGTGGTATTTTAGAGCTGGGCTCTCCTCACCTGTGTTCTCAGCCATCAGTTCTGTGGTATTTTAGAGCTGGGCTCTTCCACCACACCTGGGAACCCACGCGGCACGGATGCCCTGCTGAACAGAGGGTAGTTTGAAAGGATGCTGCTGAGTAGTAGATGTAACTTCCTGCCAGACCCTCCCAGTGTCTGTGGATTTACAAGTTCAAAACAAAGAGCAAGTTTACCTAATGACCCAGGTAACCTTGGCAACCAAGAGATCACATGAAAACAGTCTCTGCTAGGGTGGTGCGTATTTCCATTGTCGTGGCCAGGCCTTACCTTTTCACATGGCAGGTGGTGGGTTGGGGTGGGGGGCAGACAGAGCATTCCCCTGCCATGTGTCCTTGGATTTCTTTAGTTTGAAGTGAAGGCTCAGGCCACCCAGACCACAAACTCAACTCATGCGCAGCGAGAAGCAGAGCTGTAACCTATTTCTCCGTCTGACCAGCAGAGGGCGCTGAGCTGGGGTGGGCAGGAGCGGTGTTTGTGGCCCCCAACATTGGATGAGCAAAGCTACTGAGTGACAGGGGCTCCCCCCACAGCTGCCTGAACTCCCTTCCCTGAGCGGTTCCTCCCGTCAGCGTGCATCCCCTGGGGGAATCAAGGGGTGGCAGGCATGTTGGGATCCCTAGCTGGGAAACAGTTAAATTACTTTGATGTTTTAGTACTTTTCAATGTCCATTCATTCACTGGACCAATATTTTTCAGATGCTAGTGTGTGCCGAGCCTCATAGGGGCTGGGGGCTCCTAGGTGAGCCAGCCCTGACGTTGTTCCTTGCCCTCAGGGAACTTCTAGTCTGGTGACAAAAAGGGATGTTGACCAGTCAGGAGAGGGCTGGTTGGGGGAGGAGGCATCAAGCATGAGACCCTCAGGAAGATGATGGGACAGGACTTGGGGGGTAGCTGGGCAGCCAGACGGCATGTGCACCGGGCGGTAGAGGAGAAGGGGACAGGAGATGTGATGCCCAACCGATCAGCCCCACTCAGTAGCCTGCGCCCCCCCACCCCCCCACGCATGTTCCCCTCCCCCCACCATCAGGTGATACAAAGGCAGCAGCCTGGTTTTCCTAAAGCCAGAGCAGGGCTCCCGACCTTCCTGCCTCCTGCGGCCTCTGCTCCATTCCCGTCCGCACTTCCCCATTCCTCGCCTGGCCTGTCGCAACTCCTCTGCATGTGTGGACAGGTGAGGCTGGGAAAGGCAAACACCTGAGAGGGCAGAAGGGCTCTAGAGAGAGAAGTCGGTTGTTACGCTGAGCTCAGCTGGTGACTTCCCGGTCCCTGTGACCTGGTCACAAACCACCAAGTCCATGGCCTACACCCCCCACCTGTCCGCCCACCACAAACACCGCTTCAGCAACTGCCCAGGGGCTTGTTCCCAGGTACGCCGTCACCGTCATCTCCTGAGCGCCTGGTCCCGAATGTGGGTTCTGACGTGCCTTACGTGTCAGCCCCTCTTTGGAATGATCTGGGAAGCCCCGCTCCCAGGAGCACCGAGGAGTGCCGTAGACTGACACCCCCAGGGGGCGGAGCTGGGGCTTCCATCAGAGGGACACGGACAGCTTCCATCAGAACCCGAGGCTTCCCTTGGGCCCATTCACCTCTGCGAGAAGTCTCCCAGCCCCCAGCTCCGCCCAGCCTCTCTCTCACCCCGCTGGCCTGGCCTCTTCCCTTCCTCCCGCTCCCTGCCCCCTTTGCAAGCACAGGTAACAGACCCCACCGACAGCCCTTACACACCTGTGCCACGCTTCCTCCTCTCAGGAGAGTTCTGGTACTCTTATGAAGGTCATTTATTTTTTTCATTTCGTTACATATTATTATGGAACGTATAAAAAGCTGAAAGTGCTTTGTAACTAAGCTAACAGTCCCAGTTTGTGAATGGCAGGGGGAGGTGGCCGCCCACCCTTTCTGTGCCACACTTCCTGTCTCTGCGCAAGGGCACACGTGTCTGCTGAGGGTAATGGGCGGGCTTGGGGGCGGACCACTGACTTGGACCTGGCTTGCAGCCTTGACCCCAGCCCGGGTGACTTCCTCCAGTGCCAGCTGCCCCTTGGAATCCTGGGGGAGGCTGAGAACTGGCCTCACCCACGCATTCTGAGTGGCATGTAACTACAGGTATTAGGCTTGCTAGGAGCCAGGGAGCCAGGGATTTGCCTTTGCACGTTGTTGGGGAAAAATGGGGGTGGGGGTGGGGGAGGTGGCAGAATTTGCCAGGTGGCACCATAAATCAATCAGGAGGGTCTAAAAGAAGTTCACAGGTTTGCCTTTCTTGATCTTCCCAGGGCGGCTGCCTTTAGGCAGTTGTGGAGTGGCGGGGGAGGGGGAAGGGATTGCTTTCTTGTTGGTCACAGTTAAACATGACTCAGGCTAATAAGGTCTAGAGAACAGTTAAACAGGAAATTATTTAAATGCCAGCCACCAACATGAAAATACTGATCAGTGGCAGGTAGAAGTTGATTTTTTAAGTTTCTGTTTTTAATTACCAAAGTGTACATACCCATTATATAATGTTCTAAGAGTTAAAAAGGATATAAGATAAAAAGTTAAAGATCCTACCTCTTGTCCTGGACCTCCTCCCCTGAATCCCCTCCCAAAGGCACCACTTATAACAGCTGGGCATTAATCCTGCTGGGCCTCTTTCTATGAATACGTAATATTACGATTTTTTTTAAACCTAAGTGGATGAAACCATATATATTTATCTCCAGATCACCATTGTTTCTACCCACATAGTGGTATACCAGGATACCAGGAACATCTATCTGGTTCAATTAGATCCCTGGTCGGCAAACCGTGGCTCGTGAGCCACATGCGGCTCTTTGGCCCCTTGAGTGTGGCTCTTCCACAAAATACCATGTGCGGGCGCTACCTCGATAAGGAATGTACCTACCTAGATAGTTTAAGTTTAAAAGATTTGGCTCTCAAAAGAAATTTCAATCGTTGTGCCGTTGATATGTGGCTCTGTTGTCTAAGGAGTTTGCCGACCCCGGAACTAGATCATTATTTTTTCAGCTGCAGAGAATTCTCCATCGTAACGTAGTTATTAAAACTCCTACCGATAATTAGGGTGTTTTCTCTCATTTTTTTTTTTTTTTGTGTGTGTGTGTGTGTGTGTGTTGCAAACAGTACAGTGGTCAAAATTTTCTGCCTGTGTTTGAGTGTACACGTGTGAAGATTGCTGCAGGATGAGATCTTAGATGTGGGATTGCTAGATCACTAAGGATACGTGCATTTAAATAGTTGATAGATATCGCCAAGCTGCCTTCCAACAATATTATATCCAGTTATATCAAAAAGCATAGGAGTGTCCATGGAACAGAAGGGTTCATAAAATCAAGTTTTCAACAAGAGGAGGAGAGAAATCTGGGATGCGATTGAAGGCTGTGCGGTGAGCCACTGGCATTTTCAGCCTCTGAGCTCTCCTCGTGGGCCACCTCGTGGGCAAAGGGAGTAGCAGCGTGCTGTGGCAGGTGGTTCCTGGCCCCGGGGAGGAAGCCAGGGCCCACGGGGCGTGGAGACTGCCCAGGAAGGAGACACACATTCAGGCACCTTGGGGGGAGGGCACTCGGCCCTGCTGAAATCTAATATCGTGTTTCTTTGTCCTTGTGTAACTACCGAGCAGGATGACAAGTACTGGGCAAGGCGCAGAAAGAACAACATGGCAGCCAAGCGCTCCCGCGACGCCCGGCGGCTGAAGGAGAACCAGATCGCCATCCGGGCCTCGTTCCTGGAGAAGGAGAACTCAGCGCTCCGCCAGGAGGTGGCGGACCTGCGCAAGGAGCTGGGCAAGTGCAAGAACATTCTGGCCAAGTACGAGGCCAGGCACGGGCCCCTGTAGCCTGGCATCTAGGGTGGCATCTGGTGGGGAGAGGGGCTGGCTTCTGCCTGGATGGACACTTGTTTTCCCATCTGATAGCACCGCACCCGAACCAACCTTCCTGACATCAGCACTTTACCCGCGGCGTCAATCCACGAGCCAACTCACATTGTGGTGTCTGCGCAAGCGCGCGCGCTGGTGCTCCTGTGTGGTCTCCGGTGCGCGCATTCCTTTGCACTTGCCATTTTCAGATGACCCTCTCATCCTGTTTTAGCTCCAAAAAAAAAAAAAAAAAAAAAAAAAAAGGTGCCATGTTTTTACTGGACTCTGGAGACCTCTCGTGGGTGTTCCTGCCCCGCCTCTCCCCTCTGCCCCACTCCTGCCCTTTCCACGTGGCTTCATGTTCGCGCTCCTCGCTTGTCCAGGACCCTGGGTTTGGATCAGCTGGAAAGGGCCCTGATAAAACAGTAGCTCTCTGTTTCCCAGGCGACCAGCTCTTGTTTCGTTCGGTCTCTTAAGTTCCCATGCCGATCCCGTGCACAGAATAACTGAGCACTGCCCCGCAGCTCTCTTCAGTTATAGATTGCTTTCCTCCTATTTCAGTTTGGAGGGTAATCGTCCTCAAATTGAAAGTGCCGTTTAGATGTCTTAGATCCCACGTTTACTTAACCGCGATCCACTAAGTTTCCTTTGAACTCTGCCAACCCCGGATAAGTAAGAGTACTATTATAGAACACAGAGTGTGTTTTTGCACTGTCTGTACCTGAAGCAATAATCCTATTGTACGCTAGAGCATGCTGCCTGAGTATTACTAGTGGACGTAGGATCTTTTTCCCTCCCTAAGAATTTCACCCTCTTTTAGAAAGCAAAAATTACAGTAATGCATCTGAGCATGCCCAGAACATTCCCCAGGACAGGGAAGCAGAGGGAAACGGCCGGTCTAAGGAGGAGGGCTTCATTTAACAGTATACAAGCCAAAAAAAAAAAAAAAAAAATGCATCTTGGAACAGCTTTTGACATTGATATGTTTGGTTTTCTTCTCTCCCTTCTCCCCTCCCCCACCCTGACTTTTATAGTTAACTTTTTCCATACCCCTCTTGGTATTCAAAATAATTCCTTAAGATTCCGTTTTCCCCCTTTTTTTTTGTACTATATATATTTTTGTGAATTATACCTTGCTGTTTGTAAAATCAGCTAAGTTCATGAGTTGGTGTTTTGTAAAAGACCCCTTTTCCTAGTGACGTCATTTCTGAATGCTTCGTCAAGCGATGCTTCTGGAGCTTCTGTTTCTTGTTCTCCGTTTGCTTCTGTTATTCTCGTGCGTGTTTTGTAAAGTGGACTTCTGAAAAACGAATGTAAAAGACACTGGTGTATCTCAGAAGGGGATGGTGTTGTCACAAACTGTGGTTAACCCAATCAATTTAAATGTTTACTACAGACCAAAAGGAGAGGTTATTAAATTGTTTAATGTTTATACAGAGTAATTATAGGAAGTTCTTTTTTTTTGTACAGTATTTTTCAGATATAAATACTGACAGTGTATTTTGGAAGACATATATTATATATAGCAAAGAGAAAAGGAGAACTATTCCATGTTTTGAAATTATATAGCAAAGATATATATTCATCCATGTTGTACAGAGAGGGCTTGGGGGTTTTGAAGTCTTTATAGTATTCTAAGCCTACCACTGACACGTCAGCATGTTTTCCGCTTTAAAATTTTGTGACAGTATCAAGGCTTGCTGTGATGAAGCCTGCTCTAAAATATAAAAGGAAACTTCTTGTTTCCTAGTAGGTCCCAGAAAGAAGTCAGTTAACGTCACCCAAAAGCACAAAATGGCTGTTAGTCAAATATTTATTGGATGATACAGTGTTTTTTAGGAAAAGCATCTGCCACAAAAAATGTTCACTTCAAAATGATGACTTCCGGGAATGGAGTATCAGTGCAAGCGCCCCAAACAGTTCTGTCCTCCCCGCTGCGCGCGTGCATCTTAGACAGTCTACAGTTGACGGCGGTGCTTGTGTGTGTGTGTGGCTTATACTTTATTGGATGTTTTGACTTTAAAGATTGCTCTTTCATTTCAGTAAATTGTGTAATCTCAAGAGATTCTGCTGTTATTGCAAAGCAACATTTTGTGCTAGATTAAAATAGCCTTTCATCTATGGTTTTTTTTTCTAGTTTCCTGCCTCCAGAGTCGCTAGTTCTTTAGGGACCTAGGGCCATCCTTGTCAACCTGTCAGCAGTAGTCTCAAGGTGTTCGTCTTGGAAAACCTGACTGGTAGGTGATTCCTACTAGGTGTTCACTTTGTCCTAGGCTACAGATTACAGTGGGAGATGGATGAGTGTTGGAATGTTAATGCAGTGCTCAGGTAAATAATGAAAGAAACAAGGCCTCTGGCAGCCTCGAGCAGAGCTGAGTGAGCGGTATTCAGCAGGAGACACACGTGAGCACGGAATTGGCCTTTCCATTGGTAACGAGGCTCACGCAGCAGAGTGGGTAAATGGCCGTACTCCCTAAAGCAGGGGCACGTGCTAGAGTTGTGTGGAGACGTGTTGAAGGGATTGTACCCTGGACCACTCAAATTCACTGACATATAAAGCAGTAGCCAAACAATACTGTATTTGAGCACTGGTCTTTCCTGGAATGAGACTGTGTATATCCAATGAGCATCACAAATGTTTTTAGGAGAAGAAATAAAAAGAGCATCATAAAACGTATTCTTTCACGTGCCAGGAAAGGTTTCAGAAACCTACCTCGTCTTAAAAAAAAATTTTTTTTAAGCTGTGGAGTCTGTACAGGTGCCTTATATGTAGGTCATTGTCCCCACACATACACACAAGCACTCACTTCTTAGGCGGTTCACTAGTAAATAGGACAGTTCTGCTAAATGGCTCGGGAGGCCATGGCCCGGTCTGGAATGAGTGGCTCGGACCAACCAGAGTCAAATGAGCTCGGCAGACGGCAGCTATTCTGAGTCCTGTTGTCATGTTTCACCTTTTCATCACGAGCATCTTTCCAGAGATTGATTACTTGGCCATAAAAAAATGAATCCACATCATATCATGCCAACGTCACTTAGACATGATTTGGGGTGAGTGGTCTGGGACTTCTTGTTAGGGTCACGTCGCCATTTCCTCGGACTAGACTCGCAAAGAAAGGCAAAAATTGATCCTGCGAGCCTTCCGCGCAGGCTGCCTTGTAGAGGGACGTAGGAAGCGGGAGGGCTGGGAGTGACCGTTTTTCTTCTCTTGAGAAAGCGCCTGCCTATTGAAACCCTGCTGGTGGGCCAGGTGTGATAGGCCTTTTGCCTGTGAATGTGACAGGCACCTGCAAGACTGTCCCTTAAAGCAGAAGGACCCTTTGTTGGAGGAGCATGCAGATGCGATTCTGGCTTCGGCAGGGTGGGGAGCTGTGCTGGAAACGAAGCCAGAGCTTCCTTCCAACTCACTGGTTTTGTGAATGGGCTCAAAATAATTCTCCACGTGTGTCTGAAAGGTCTTAGGTTTATTTTTGGAAGAATTTTAAATGGATGTCTCTCCCACTGCCCCAAGGTAGAACATCTGTAAAATGCTATGTTATACTTTTTCTTTTACCCCCAGTAGTTTATCTAATTTCCCCCTAATGTTCCTTTTAGGAAAACTCAGACTTGATCAGAGTTAACCAGAGCGATCCCAAGGCAGGCCAGCTTGAACTGCTTGCTTGTGCAGGGGGAGTGGAGGCCTGGGCTTATAGCCCAGGGCCAGCGAGCTGCAGGTGACGGGACACTAGGTTCTCCGCCCTCTTTGAGGTGGGCACCTGCTCTGTCTGCCAGCTCCGTGCCAAGGGCACCTAGGCCCCTGCTGGTGAAGCCAACGTCCCCTACAGATTTTCTCTACAATTAATAACACATTTTTTTTTAAATAAGCAAAGCCTTAGCCTAGACCTTAATGAATTGGACTTGGCAACTGAATTCGGAACATTTTGCAGAGGGCCAGATGTATGTCGGGGAGTGTGTGTGTGTAAATAATTTAAGTCAAGACATTAAAAAATCTTTGATTTTGGAGCACTTTACCAAACATAACGATAATCTACCATTATCTTTTTGGCTGACACCGCAAAGACTGCGTCTGCCAAGCAGGTGAAAGTTCACATGAGGTCAGTTTAACTGTATACATGATATTTGGTGGGGTTTCTGCTGTTAAATGCAAATTTTAATCTGTCTGTTATTCTTAATGTTTAATAAACTTTGAAGTTTTTCCTTTCTTTCATGTATTTTTGTTGACAGTCTGCTAGATACCAGAGTCTGTTTCCAATTCTGTTACAAGAAACCATTTACAGAGATTAATTCCACAGATGATGAAATAATACAATATAATCAGCGATAAGCATTTATTGAATATTTATGTGCCCGGACATTGTGCTACACCCTTCCATGGAATATTTTATTTAACCCCATATCCGCCCTGGGAAGTGGGGGCAACTGTGATCCCCACTTGACAGAATATAACCTAGAAAGTTCGGGGAGTTAAATAGCTAACATCACAGAGGTCAAAGTGACAGAGAATGACTTCTGATCCATCGACTGGGTCTCATTTGGAGTCGCGGCTCCAAAACACCAGTCCCAAGACTGACTCCTGGTTGGATCCACACGTATCATGTGGGAACATGTTACAGGGACTGTGGAACCAGCCGGTGGTGCTGAGTCAGTAGTCCTGGGGTGGGGCCCGGAAATCATCGATTAAAGGCTCAGCTAACTCCCATGTGTGGCCAAGCACTTAGATCCAGGGATTTATAGACTCAGCCTTAATTTGAGTTCATGACCCTTATGGAATCCACATCGAGGCTCCGAAACTTCCATAATTGCCTGGAATGGTGTGCAATTTTCTCGTATAACCAAACTTGCTGTTTGGGGTTGTTTTTTTTTTTAATAGAGGACGTCTATAGCTCAACCCTCCCCCCCCAAAGGACTTTATGATGCAGGATGGCCCTGCCTTATAGGAAGGCTGATGTCATGCAAAGGTCCCCAGCCCAGGCAGCCGAATAGCACCATCTGGGAGCTGGCAACACTGGCATTTCGTGGGCTGCAGCCCCAGCCAAGGGACTCAGCATCTCTGGCACGGGAGACAGGGGCTCTGTGGTGAGGAGCTCGGTGGTTCAAATCTGTCACTTAGCAGGTATGTGACCTTGAGCAGCTACTGAGCATTTTTCGAAGCTAAATGAAGTCGTTGCCTACACCTCTGCGCGCTGTGAGGAGAACTAATAAATAACAAACGCATAGGGGCCCGCGCATCACACATAAATAACATCCGGGGAGCCCTGGGAGGGGAGTGTGTGCTTGGAGCGCTGATTCCCGTCAATATTTCAGACCGTTTGTTCCTTCAGAGAGGACAGAAAGCAGTCCTCCTGCTCAGAGGAAGGAGCAGGTGGCTGGCGCTATGGGAACGAGAGACGCCCGAACACCCACGTGGTTTCCTGCCCCGACGGCCCCAAGAGCGCAGAGCTTTGCGCGCAGACCGGAGGGCGTCCATCCACTCCATGGCGCCTGCCAGTTTCGATGACGAGGCTTCAGCTCTGTTTTCATCAACACCTGCTCCTGTCTCAGAAGAACTGGTACAATGACTTTCACTGATGACCCTCTTTGAGCAACCGATTTTATAGTATTTGGCATCTTCAAATCTCTTAGAGGAAATGCCCGCCCGGAGAGACGTCGGACTCTCAGGGGGCAGGAACCGATAGGATGCCAAACTGTGTGGGCGCCCAGTTGCTCACAAGCCGTCTTTGGGCATCCTTAGCCAGGAACTGGGTGAGAATTACTGATATTTTGCCTCAGCAGGAGGGAGATGGCTTATTGGCAATAATTCAGACGCGCCCCCTAGAGGAGAAGGGCCTGAGTGGATGTGCTTTCTCTGCTCTCCAGGCTGTGCTTCAGTGCGGACTGGGCCCGAAGCCCCTCCCACCCCCATCCCATTCTCTGATTGTTTCCTCCTGCAAAGCCTGGACATAATAGGAAAAGCTAACAGTTACCTCATCCTAAACCTTATACCTGCCACATCTCATTTAACCCTTTGAGTAGTGAGTTTTTCTTTTTTCTTTTCTTTTTTTTTTTATTTTTCTGAAGCTGGAAACCGGGAGAGACAGTCAGACAGACTCCCACATGCGCCTGACCGGGATCCACCCGGCACGCCCACCAGGGGGCGATGCTCTGCCCACCAGTGGGGATGCTCTGCCCCTCCTGGCCGTAGCTCTGTTGTGATCAGAGCCACTCTAGCACCTGGGGCAGAGGCCAAGGAGCCATCCCCAGCACCCAGGCCATCTTTGCTCCAGTGGAGCCTCGGCTGTGGGAGGGGAAGAGAAAGACAGAGAGGAAGGAGAGGGGGAGGGGTGGAGAAGCAGATGGGCGCTTCTCCTGTCTGCCCTGGCCGGGAATCGAACCCGGGACTTATGCACGCCAGGCCAACGCTCTACCACTGAGCCAACCGGCCAGGGCCGTGAGTTTTTCTCATGCTCGCTGACCCCTGGGAGTGAGGTTTTGTGTTTTGTGGGGTTTTTTTTTCAAAAAATGAAATTAGTTACAGTTTTATTAACTTAAAATCATGTTTGTTTGATAAAAATTTATGGAAACAAGAAGAATATACATTTGCCTTTTTTTAATGTTGCCTTACACATTTTTAAAATAAAAATTCTTGTTATCTCATGCAATTCTCTCGTACCTCCCACGAGGACGTACATGAATTTTCGTACTACTCAACGGGTTAATTCTTTTAAAACTTTTTTTTAATTTATTGATTTTAGGAAGAGAAGGGAGAGAGACATTAATTCGTTGTTCCACTTATTTATGTACTCATTGGTTGATTCCTGTGTGTGTCCTGACCCAGGGATTGATCTGCAACCTTGTGTCTCCGGACGATGCTCTAACCAGCTGAGTTTACCTGGCCTGGGCCTCAGTTAATTCTGATTACTATGAAATAGATACTGTTACTATTTCTGTTTTGCAGATGAAGAAAAAGGCTGGAGGAAATGAAGCGAACAATTTCAACCCTGGCGGAAAGCCTCATTTCACAGTTTGGGTGTAAAACTGCTCCACTCCCTGGCTTCCTACGGGGGCCCAGCAGAAGCAAAAGGCAACGAGCACAGTTAGGAGGGTGAGTCTGGGGCCGGCAAACCTGAACTTGCATTCGTTGGAGAACATTGGTCAAATTGCCCTGACTTTTATCTGTGAAGTAAAGCATAATAACACTCGTCTTACAGGGTTTGTATTAGAATCAAGTGAGAACATGTATGTAAAACACTTAGAACAATGCCCAGAGGATAAGAGAAATTCAACACACATATGCTTTCTGTAATAATAATAATAATAATAATAATAATAATAATAATAATTGTCAACACGCAGGGTGGGGCAAAGGTAGGTTTACTGTTGGGAATCCACAAAGCACAGAGTTCATTACTATGTTATTATTTATTAGTTATTGTATTATTTTCCATATATTTGAACAACAGTAAACCTATTTTTGCCCCACCCTGTATTTTGCTAGATTTGACTTCACAAGTGATGTGTTTGGACTAGAGTCAGACCATGTGTTCTGTATTTCAGTGGATACATTTTATTCTTCAAATAGGCGTATCAAGAGCCACAGCTATGTTTTGGCGAATTATCTGTTCCATGGATGAGTGGGGAGAGTATGACCCACTTTCTGAGCCAAAAGTGTTTCTGAAATGGGTTTTATAAACATAAAACCCATTCGTGAAGCAGTATCAGTTTTAAGCCAATTCTGTTACCTCCAACGTTGTTGGGATTCTGGAGGTCTGTCCTAGATGGTGCCGACATCCACAGCATAGAGGAGCCCCTGTTCGCACAGAGACTGTAGGTCCTCCTGTATGTCTTACTTCATGCCTGCCTCCATGTCCCCAGGAACCTACCGCTCCTGCTGAGCACCTGTAGACCCAGCCCAGGTGCGCGTGTCAGTGACAAGGGTAAGAACTAGGTCAGCAGCCTACCAAACCCAGCCCTTTCTTCTGGACAGGACATCTGTTCTAGTGACATAGCTTCAAGTTCTTCCAGCTGCACTGCCACCCCCCCCCCCCAAATCCATGGCTGCCCCTCAGCCACTTCCATCTAGAAATTCTGAAGCCACACCTGAAGATGAGTCCCAGGATGTGAAGACCCAGAGATCTACGACCTTTAGCATGAACCTGCGCTGACCAGCCCGTTGGGAATGGGGCCGTTTTCCCCGGGGAGTAGATACGATGGGCTGCTTGGGTGAGTCACGAGGTCCGGCGGACAATCCCGGCCTCTTCTCCAGGAGTCAGTTCTGTCCTTCCCCTGGGCAGCCTCCTGGGACTTGAGAAAGGAGGGGGGGGGGGGGAGAAAAGGGGCGGGTCTCCTCGTGAACCTCTCCTGGGAGTAGGATGCACTCGGGGGAGGAAGATGGTTCCCGGCCACGTGATCAGGAGCCCGACACATCCGAACACCGTGGCACAGCAGACCGTTCCCTCATCTGTTTCCCATGTGGGCTCTTGCAGCAACTCTGGGAGGTGCTCAGGGCAGAAGAAATAAGGAAACTGAGACAAGCCTCATCCCGGCTCAGAGAGGAAGGGGGCGGGGTCTGTGCTTTGACAGCTCTGCTTTCCCTAAGGGGGTAGTGCTGACCCCAGCCCATCCCATAACTCTCCTGAGCACCCTGTGGACATACCCCCACTTCCTCAGCTGGGATGGATGAGTTGAATATGTTTGAAAAAATAAATGCCCCCCCCCGACAGGGTGCTGACACCCCCGCCTGCACCCTGGTGCCTCTCTGCCCACCACCCCACAGATCAAAGGTTATGATTTGTCAGGGAGAAGCCAGGGACGCATTGATTTCATCTGAGATAGGACTGCCTTCCCTAAAACGAATCTTCCCCATATATATATATATATATATATATATATATATATATATATATATATAAAAAATAGCCCCCTCTTCCTAACTTTTCTCTTCGCAGCTTTGAAGGGCTGGTAAGGAGTGTCCTCGGACAGGTTCCTGTGACAGCCGTGACAGCCGGAGACGCCCCTCCCTGTCTGCAGCCCATCCTGCCCCCACCAGGGTGGCACTGCAGAATGCCCCCCCACTTCTCTCAGGCCCCCCTGCCCCCCGCAGCTCCCAGAACTACAGAGAGAAGGCAGCACACACGAAAGCTTCATGAAAAGGTCCCCTTAAAAGACCAAAGTGCCTTTCTTTCTTTGAATGATGATGAATCTCAGAAAGAGAGGAAAAGTAATTTAAAACAGGAGACAGGGGTGGATAAGCAGAAAGAAGATAAGACTCCCCCTTGGTCTTACAGTTCTCCACGGGAAGCTTGGATTTGAGCTATTTGTGCACTGACATATTTGCTCTCTCTCTCATTCCCTCTCTCCCTTCTTTCTCGTCCCCCAGTGTGTGTGGCGGTGGAGGGAGGTGGGGGGGAGGGGAGTGTGGAGGAGAGGTGGGAAGAACTATAGCAGAAGTGGGAACAGAAATTCAAAGACCCTGGCAGGAGGGTGGCACAGGAAAAGCCCAGACTTCCTGGCCCCCTGCCTGTGACCCTGAAACTATCACAGTTGACTTTCTTGATTGCCATTCACCGAAGTGAAGTGTCCACGTGAGCAGGAAGCCCGTTCTCAGAGACCCACCCCAAGGTGCTTTCAGGGTCTCACAATACTGTCGGAGTCCAGAGGACGCCTCACAGATACTTCCTCTGGTAGATCCTTTGCTTTTTTCCAGAGGAGAACTCGGTGGCGCAGAGAAGGCGAAGGATGGACCGAACGACCCCCACGGCTGATGCAATCGCTGCAGCCCCCAGTTCCCAGGCCGTGCTGTGCAACAGAGCGTCCTCTCCTCTCCTTTGCTGTTTTCCATGCGGACCCCAAGGGCAGAGAAACGCCCTGATTCTTGTTTTGCAGATGTAGCAATGGCGGCCTGAAGAGCCTCGTCCCTCAGTCCCCTGTCTTCTAGGCATAAGCATAGCCTTCAGGGGTCCCGTCCTACCCATCCTTCAAGACTATTGAAACGCCACTTTTCTTTTGAAATCTTCTCCAGCCCCCTGGTGGGAAGCAGTCGCTCCCTGCTGGGAACCTCACCCCACTGCCAACACAAGCTCTCCATCTGTCCCTCTCTCCGTGGCCAACGTCATCCAGTGTGGTTTAGACACAGATGTCTACAACGTAGCCTTCCCCCGCTGGAGATGTCAGCATCTCTGAGGCCCATTATGGATGGCAACTGAAACCAATCCTGACTGTGTAATTCAATGTGATCTTTATTTTTTTTAACTTTATTTTATTTATTCATTTTAGAGAGGAAAGAAAGAGAGAGAGAGAGAGAGAGAGAGAGAGAGAGAGGAAAAGGGGGGAGGAGCAGGAAGCATCAACTTCCATATGTGCCTTGGCCAGACAAGTGCAGGGTTTTGAACCGGCAACCTCAGCGTTCCAGGTCTACGCTCTATCCACTGCGCCACCACAGGTCAGGCCTGATCTTTATTTTTTTAATGTGTTTTTTTTTGTACTTTCATATTTCTTTTGCAAAGATTAAAAATCAAAGAAAGGACCTAATCTTGGAACACTGAGTCAGTGCAGGCTGCCTTCCCTCCCCTGAACACTGACACCTCCTCCAGGAAGCCCCCAGTGGACACACACATACCAAGGGCTGGGCGGCAGGATGGCCCAGCCCTGGGTGTAGGCAACCAGGGGGTGCACTGTCTGAAAGGATTTTAAAAACAGTAATGTCAGTGTTCTCTGTTATTCAGCCATTTTCTCTGTTTTTGCAGAAGAAGGGAAACTGTCAAAGTTTTTACCAATACAGGTACAATACAATATATGGCGGATTTTCTGCTGCAAGTATTTTAATAGCCATTTTTCAGCTGTGGAAACTTTGGAAGCTGCTATGGTAGCCCCCAAAGGGAAACTGACGTGGGCAGCATTGCAATTTCTGGACTGGACTGAGAAATGGGAATGTTTCATGTCTCTTGGGCAAACTCGCCCTCTTATAGGTATTAAAATTTCTATTTGTAAACCGGTTGCTTTGTGTAAAAGAAAATTTCAAAATTAAAATGAAGAAAAAAAATTTCTCCACCAACTATGAAGGCAGATAGCTTGTTCGTCAAACCCAGTTCTGGCGTCTACTGAACGTGAATATGCAAAGTACGCGGACGTGGGTGGGGTCACGGACAAGTTTACGGCGGCAGTTCAAGCGCAAACCTAGAATCTGTAACATTATTCATTATTCCAACAGACCAATGTGCAAGTGTACATTTTTCTTTATACAAGACATTAATGTCATTAAAAAGTATTCCTCTATTCCTTGTTTCCTTGTTCACCGAACTTAATTTTTGTTACTAACAGGATGACATATGTAATGTTCAAGAGAAGAAAAAAAAATCATTGTTTTCTGGCTGGTTATTATTTGTTTTAATTTATGGTTGTTACTGAAAATAACTGTGTTGTGCATAGGACAGGAGGTTAGAAATGAACTTCTCCGAGTGTGCCTGGGGGTGTCCCCCTGCCTAGGGTGACCACAATTTTCCCGCACTCGTTCTATGGGACCTTTGACTCAGTCACGCCCCCTACAGCATTTTAGAAATGAAGTTTTAATGAGGCTATGTCTTTGACAAGTTAAACTGCATCAGTTGTGTCTTCCTTATTAAACCGTAATCACCTTCGCTCAAGGGCCTTGTCCATTTTTACGGGTGTGAAAGAAGAATCATTTCCGCCTCTGGAATGCACTGTGATATTATATATCAAAGGGTTTTTCTGTCTCGGCACTACGATGTTTGAAGCCGGATCATTCTTCACTGTGGAGGCTGTCTGATGTATCCTAGGATGCTTTAGCAGCATCCCTGGCCTCCACCCATTAGATGCCAGTGGCTGTCCCCACAGCCCAAGGTGTGCCGACCAAAACTGTCTCCCCGAACGGCCCTGAGTGAGAACCACTCTGTTAGACTGAAATTCTGCAGCTCGCGGGAAGAGGCCTTCTTCTACGTTGTTGAACTCGCACAGGAGCCTCTGTTTCCTGCATGGCTGCAGCTGGAATAAGAACACCCTCTTTCATTTGCGGCGAAGTTCAGAACAGACCACAGGTGTGGAAAGGATCTGTCCGCTCTCCATCTGCTTCCAGACGGGGAAGGTCATTGTAATGGGGCGGAGGAGGTCAAAATATTCGCTCTGCAGTTTGGTTGTGGGGGGAAAATGTAACTGTTAAAAGCATCTATAATTGATTTCATCTTAATTTGAATCCCCTAAAACTAAATTGGCCAATTAAAAGTAATTTCTTCTTTTCTAATTTAAAACAGGCCCTTCCTTTCATTCAACTTGACCGCTTTGGGTGAAGAACTGGATTGTTTCAAAAACACAGCAGTCCGGGTCATCTCTGCACTCTCTTGCTCCAGACCCCTTCCGGGCAGAGGGAGAAACTCACAGGTCCCGGGTAGCGGGTCGGCTCGGATCTGGATCTGCGTGCTGGCGTTTCGGTCTGGTACCTGGGCAGGAAGTCCCACTTTGTTCTTTGGAGCCTTTGTGTGTGGTCACCAGGGGCGAGTCCCCACTGCCGGCAGACACTTGATCTGCACCCGCGTCTGTTTTGGTCCTTCATTTCTCTGCATCTCTCTGGGGCCCCAGGAACTCTCAGCTGTGTTCCCTGCACCCGGCTGCAGGCTGCGAGTCTCTGCCCATCGTCGGACTGGCAGCCGCCTCTCCTGAACAGGATCCTCAGCCCTGGGACCTGCCACCCTGGGGCCACCTGCGCTGCCCCCCCAAGGGCTGTCTAAACCACGGGTGCTTCCCGGGGCGGGGGGGGGTAGCTTACCCTATTTCCCTACCAGGGTGCTCCTAACGCCCTGCTAACCATCTTTCCCCCCCTCCCACCCCCAGCAACCCTGGCCTGGGCCTTGATTTGGGAGCAGAAATAGCCGCATCTCATACCACTTGCCCTGTCTTCTGTCTCTTCTGAGCCCCCCTCAGACCTGTAAGTGCTTCTCCTCCCCGTTCCCGCCAGGGGGGGGAGGTGGGGCTGGGGACCGAGTTCCCTGAACATCCTGTCTCCTTCCCTCCCTGCTCCACGGCTTTCCCCTCCCCCTGCCCAGGCGGGACAGGGCCGAGAGGCTGCTGAGGACGGAACACGTTTATCAGCAAGAGAAGAACACAGTGAGGTGTATTTCAAAGTATTCACAGCTATGTGAAGGCTCAGGGCCAGGTGGTGGTCTGAAAATGAAAAGCGGTCCTCGGCCTGTCTTCCTGGTCCGGGCACTGTCCCCGCACAGACAGAGGACAGAGTCCTGCCCTTGACCAGCAAGCCTCCCCTCGCGGGGACATCTCTTCACCCTTCCAGACCAGCGTGTGCCGCTGAGCTGTCCTGCCTTCTCTCCCCTGCCCCCTTGTTGTTTCACTGTCTTCTTCTCTCTATCTGGACCCGGTTTCCCGTGTGGTTAGCTCAGGGGAATCGTCCCCGAGGAGAGAGACCCCTGGGTGAGCAGAGGACGCCCTGCTCGCTGTCCTGTTGTTCCTGGGGAAGCCAGCAGTCACAGCTGCTGCAGCAGAGGCAACCAGTGTTCCCAAGGAAAGCCACCAACATGAGGGCGGGGGTGGTGGTGGGGGTGCGCAGAGAGGGCTGGGACAGCGCCCCCTCCTGGGAAAGACATGCAGTTGCTTTCTTCAAATGACCCACAAGGACCAGGGCGGACTCCAGCCCAAGGCACCTTGGGAAGCAACCCCCCGACGGCTGCCTTTGAAAAGTCGTATCCTACCACCCATTCAGGGCCTCCTTGGTGGCACGCCCACACTTGTGCTAGTGCACTGCCCACATGCGTGTACACACACACACACACACACACACGTGTACACGCACACACCTCCCATCCGATACAGTTTAGAGGCCTGGATTAATACAGTGGAACTTCCTCTGCCACATGGACTAAAATAACTCTGGCATCCCCTTCTGGATAGATTTTAATTAGGAAAGACACCACATTTAAATTATGCTTATTACTTTCAGTTGCTTGTCCAGGCGGTGGATTTAGGAAGAGGCGATGAGAGTCATGTGTGCTGAATTTTTTAATAGGTTGGTTCTGGAAGGGGAGAAACGGGCCCAGGGCATTTTACATTTCTTTCTCCCTGCTGGACAGCTCGGCTGAGCAAGGCGGTTCAGTCCTAACATCACCGTCACCATCAACATTCTCTGATTTCCTAATCGCTAGAATCCTCGCTAATAAGCACTGGAGATGCATTATCTTTGACCAATAGACCCTATTAGGGACCCTGCCCTTCTAAGGAGACCAGGATGGAGCCTCAGCCAAAACCAGGGGTTCCTTGCTCAGAGGTGGATTAAAGTTGGTTGGGGCCCTGGGCACAGAAAAAAATATTGGATCCCTTAAACTTGGTGTCATTAGAAAAAAGTGTAAAGTTGGGAGTTTGGCAGGGCCCTTCAGAAGTCGGGGCCCAGGGCATGTGCCCAGGGCGCCCCCCTGACACCCGCCTCTGTCCTTGCTGGAGCTGTCTCGTACTGATCACAGTGCCCATCTGCTCAGAGTACACGTGTGGTGATCGATGTATGATTAAGTAAATGTGCTTAGAATGAATCAAACGCAGAAGAATTAAGTGTGGGAATGGAGTCTATTACCCACCGGCTGAGACCTGACCACCGACTGTGCTTATGGCCGGACCACGCAGGTAGCTTATGGTTCCAACGGAAGGGTCACTTTTTGTTGAGAGTTAAACTTTGGAGGAATGGAGAGAATTTCTCTCCCCTGCTTCTCTTACCCCAAATCTTTATTGGTCTCTCAGGGAATATACTTCCAGGCCACAAATAGATTTTAGGTGAATTATTTAACTCGTGTGACTTTCCATTTCCTCAAATGTAAAGTGGTATCTACCTTGGAGAGTTCTCTTAGGCTCATCCAAGATCAGACAGATAGGCAGGGACTTGAGGCTCAAATAGGTTAAGTGACTTTACCAGCATTTCTCATTTAGTCACTCAAAACAAACATTTGATTATCTATTACGAGCCTTTCCCTGTTCCAGATGCTGAGAACACAACTGAAAGGGACAGACAAGGCTCATTAGTGGGGTAGAGGAGACAGACAATAAACAAGATAATTTCAGATTATCATAAACACCACGAGAGAGTAAAAGAAAGATTGAGAAGCTGTGTTTGGGGTGGGGTGGGGAAATTTTAGATGAGATCCTCTGGGACCTCTCACACACCCAGACACACACACACAAATCATGAGAAAAGGAAGCCATTGTAAAGCCAACAGCCAGGGCTACCATCACAGCAGCCTGGCCCATGCAGGTTCGCATTGGATTCGGACAGTCCATAAAGAAACAACAGAGCCAAAAACTGGTGGGCCATCATCTTTAATCCTAGCTTGCACCCGGCGGCAAGTAAAAACACACACTGGGCTCCAAAACCCCCTCACATTCAGTGCTCACAAAGCTACTGACTTATCCGAGTTTCCTAGAATCAAAGGTTTCTAGCTCACCAGCCTTATTCACCTCTGTTCCCCATCTCCTTCCTTCTCCCTGCACAAACTCTGCACAAACTGACTTCTCACTCAACACTCCGCCATCTTGGCTGCTTCTCCTGGTCACATGGCCTCTTTATGCTCTCCTCTCTGCTATCTCCTCTAATGATAATCTCAGGAACCAAGAGAGCAAGTTCCCGTTCTGCACCCATTTTATAGTGTAAAAATCAAAACCTTTAATCCAATATACAAAATAAGGAAGTCTGATACAAAGTTACTTATCTGAGGCATAATTGGATTGTACCACCCCACATCAAAAAGGGTGGGAAAGGCTTAGTCCTAAAACCAAGCCCTAGGCTACAAGGATCCTACTTGCCCACAGCCCACTCCCAACACACCTGGGCAACAGCTTCCACGTGGGCAGCGCCATCTTTAACAAAGTGAGCATAATATATTTTATCTGCCCAACAGCCATGCTGAAGAGCAGTCCAGTCCACAAAAAAAGGAAGTGCAAAGGCCCTGAGGCAGAAAGGACATTGCTGCAATGCAGAGACAGACAGAAGGTCAGTGAGTGTGGTAAAGAGGGGTCCAGGATAGGCAGATGCCAGACCATGGAAGGTGTCACAGGACTTGGTAAGAAGACTGGATATTTTCCTAAGTGCAGTGGAACTATGTGGAAAGTTTCGGTAGGGAAGTGGCATGTTCTGATTTACATTTTAAAAAGATCCCTCTGGCTGCCACATGGAGACTGAATTCTGGTGGGGCGTACGTGACAGTGAAACGGAACAGTTGAGGGCAGATGTGTTGGCAGCCTGGACGAGGGGCACCAACATGGTGGGAAGACTTGGACCCAGCTGGTAAGGGAACCAGGACCAGAACCTGGACCTCCTACCGTGCCAGCCCCTCTGGGTTATCATGTACTGATATACATATTCCTGCTCCTTTTCTTTTTCTTTTAAATAGGTTCACCAGTGCACAGCGTTTCTTGCAGAGCCACGAGGTCACTGGGAACTGCTAAGGTCTACGCCTGAGCAAGAATGACCTGCCACGTCCGCCTCAGTATACTTCCCTGTCTAATCACAGTCCTTCGTTTGTGGGTCTCTCTGGTCCCCTTAGAAATCGTCTTATTTACGAGTGCATCCCTGGACTATCAAAGGGCCTGGTACACAGCTGGAGGCCAGCAACAAGGTGCTGAACAGTTTGGCTAGAAACATGCAGCCAGAGAAGTGCTCTGAGGTGCTTGATAAGAATTTATAAATGAACAAGACCCTTTTGAGAAAGTAATGCCAGCCCTGGGCCCTTCCCCCAGAAAAATCCACATATAAATGATTATTTAATCTGCAATTTTTTTCTTTTCTTTCTTTCTTTATTTTATTTTTAAATTTTATTATTTATTTATTTATTTATTTTTTTTGTATTTTTCTGAAGCTGGAAACAGGGAGAGACAGTCAGACAGACTCCCGCATGCGCCCGACCGGGATCCACCCGGCACGCCCACCAGGGGGCATCGCTCTGCCACGACCAGAGCCACTCTAGCGCCTGGGGCAGAGGCCAAGGAGCCATCCCCAGCACCCGGGCCATCTTTGCTCCAATGGAGCCTTGGCTGCGGGAGGGGAAGAGAGAGACAGAGAGGAAGGAGGGGGGGGTGGGTGGAGAAGCAAATGGGCGCTTCTCCTATTGCCCTGGCCGGGAATCAAACCCAAGTCCTCCGCACGCCAGGCCGACGCTCTACCGCTGAGCCAACTGGCCAGGGCCAATTTTATTTCTTTTTTACAGATGGGAAAATCAAAGTCCAGAAAACAGAAGTGACTAATTTAAAGCCACCAAACTTGTCTGTGATAGTCACGGCTGGAACCCCAGTATCTTGACTCTCTCATCCTGTGTGCCTTCCACCAGGCCCGGGCAGACCTGGCTGAAGTGTGCACTGGGTCACAAAGGTACACAGAGGCTGCACAGATAGCCATCGGAACCCTACCAGGAACTGGCCCTGGGGGGGCATTCTTAGAAAACAGATGACTGCCAAGATAATAAGCCACCCCTGGGGCTGCAGGATTGAACAGCCCTGACGGGGACTAAGTCCCGAAAAATGAAAATGAGGGACCACTGAGTTGTTGCCCAGAGCAAGGCAATAATCCCAACCTAATTGTAATCACTAATTAGTTGGTCTTCAGCCCTCTGGGCACAAACAATGGCAAAGCCTGTCTTTGCATATCTTTGCATAGCATATGGGGTTGTTTAGGATAAAGTCCCAGGGGGGTGCAGGGACTTGCTGTTCCTCAGAGCAGTCCCCTCTGGATAACTAAAGCAGGAACTGCAGATTTCTGCCTGGTTTATCCCTTTGTGTCCTGCAAAGGGAGGGGGAGGGGGAGGGGGAGAAGGATAAGGGGGTGAGGGGCATGAAGGGGAGAGGAGGGAGGAAGGAAGAAGGAAGAAGGAAGAGGAGAAAGGAGAAGCAGGAGTGTGGTGTGGAAGAGAAGGAATTGGAACACAGTTCCCTTACACTGCTCCGTCCTTCCCAGCCCGAATTCCCTTGCTCAGGCAGTCCTGTCCGAGACCCCTCCGGTGCTGGTGGCGCTGGCCGAGCAGGCCTGGAAACAAGAGGAACATTCCTGACCATTCCTTCTTTCCAGAGCCATGAGGAGGAGTCCTCGGGAAAACAGAACAAAGCAAAACAGATTTAAAAAAGACAACGTGCTTCCCTCTGAGGATTGTCATCAAACACCAGATGTCCGGGAGGAAGAGCCCATAAACCAAAGCAGCTGTGTGGACAAAGTTCCTGAGTCACCTCTCCTTCCAGGCTCCTCAGTCTGAGGACGGGAGCTTCCCCTCCGCCCGAGTCCCTGGCTTTGAAGTCACTGTGCTGTGGATGGCTGAGGACGAGCTGCTCTGTCACACTGTCCCCTTATGGACAGACCCCACCAGGCACCGGGCAAATGTGTATACAGTTTCATGCAGCTCGGGAGTCCCCTCTGCCACGCTGTCCCTGGTGCCCTCTCCTCCGTGCCTGCGGACCAGGTTAGGTTACGGGTGTCTGTCTGTTGTGTATTCACGGCGTGCTATGTACAGTCTCCTCAGGCTCAGAACCAGGAACGGCTGGGTTTCTTCTGCAGAACCCCGCTGCATTCTGCCTGTGTAAGGCCAGTAGCCAGGGCCACCATCCAGTGCCTGGCCCATGCAGGTTCGCATTGGATTCGAACAGATGGTAATGAAACAATGGAGCCACGAACTGGTGGGCCATCATCTTCAATCCTAGCTTGCACCCGGCAGGCAAGTAAAAACACACACTGGGCTCCAAAACCCACTCATTCAGTGCTCACAAAGCTACTGACTTATCCAAGTTTCCTAGAATCAGAGGTTTCTAGCTCACTAGCCTCATTCACCTCTGTTCCCCATCTTCTCTCTGCACAAACTGGCTTCTCCCTCAGTACTCCGCCATCTTGGCTGCTTCTCCTCCCCGTGGCCTTTCTCTGCTCTCCAACCTGCTTTCTGCTCTAATGCTAATCTCAGGAACTGAGAGAGCAAACTCCTGGTCTGCCCCACTTTATAGTGCAGAAATCAAAACCTTTAATCCAATATACAAAATAGGGAAGCCTCTAATACAAAGTCACTTATCTGAGGCATGATGAGATTGCACCACCCCACATCAAAAAGGGTGGGAAAGGCTTAGTCCTAAAACCAAGTCCCAGGCTACAAGGATCCTGCCTGCCCACAGCCTGCCCCAACACACATTAATATCACCTGCACGATGGGCTTCCATGTGGGCAGCGCCATCTTTAACAAAGTGAGCATAATATATTTTATCTGCCCAACACCCTGACATCCCGAATCGTAGAACTAACCACATTTCCTTCCTCTCTTGCCTCAGAGGCTGAGAAGCTTAGAGCCAAACGTGTGTTCCATCACTAGCGTGACAGCCGCGTACAATGTGATCTGAGGTCCTCACCTGACCTCTTGTGTTCGCTCTGCGTTCCCTCCACCCTGGTTTTATTATCGGCTGTAAAAAGAAAGCCACTGGGCTAATATATGTTGTGAGTGGGTCAGCGCAGACCCCATCTGCCTGTGGGCCATGAAACAAATAAAAAGTACATAAAAAGTACATAAAAAGGTATCCTGTTGTTGCCCAAGGTTGCTCAGCTCACTGAGATTCAAACCCACACAGCCTGACCTTTGAATGTCTACCCTCTTACTGGTTTCTCAAACTTATAATAGAGTTAAGTATACAATAACTAAATGGATAAATAAATAAGATTTCTAATTAAATGTCTGACTTCTTTCGAAGGCCCAACTGCCTGGTTATATATCAGACAGGCGTATCAACAGACAAAGTCTGTTGGAGAAATGAGTGTCTGGCTAGAAGAAGGTATTTCTGAGTTTCACAGTTCTTCCCCAGAGCAGATGGATTAAAACCACCAAGTCTGTGTGCAGAACCGGATTTAAATGCCAGGCAAGCTCTGACAGAGACAGGGATAATTACCCGGAGCCCAAAGGGTGGAGAGAAGAGCCTTGGGAAAGGGCAGCATTGCTCACTGGCGCCATCTGGCCGTCAAGGTGGAAAATTGCTCTGGGAATGGAAACGACCAAGTGAAATTTCCCCCATGTACTACTTACTGGACCCCTTGTGTGTGGAGCGCTTGCTCGACTCACATCCCTTTCTTTCTACACCAAGCCTAACCAGAGATAGCACTATTTTTTAAGTGAGAAAGTCAAAGGTTTGGCCTCCTGTTTCCACCTGGTTAGGCTTCCTCAACCTTGATTTCGACTGTGCTGTGCAAACTCTGGAAGGTGGTGTGCCCCTCACAGCGGGACTCAGGGGCCCAGCACACGTCCCTGAGACAGGCAGAGGGCATGTCGGCAGTGGGCACTAACGAGGCTGTTGTCCTCGGTGCCCACGGAGCTGGCCCAGTTCACAGACGGGACTCCCACCCTGCAGACTGTGTCTGAGGCGCACTCGGAATTGCAGTCAGCTTCGCCCGGCCTCCTTCTCTCTACCACTTTCACCAGACCCCTCTCCTAGGGGGTGGGGCGTGCTGCACTCTCCTCCCTCTGCCCACCAAGTATTGACCAAGCGCTGTCATGTCAACTTAAAACACCAACAAATGGAGAGAACTCTGCACCCGACTATGGCCCTCTGAGTGCACCTGCCACCCTAGACCACGGCCCTCTGAGTGCACCTGCCACGCCTAGACCACGGCCCTCTGAGTGCACCTGCCACCCTAGACCACGGCCCTCTGAGTGCACCTGCCACCCTAGACCACGGCCCTCTGAGTGCACCTGCCACGCCTAGACCACGGCCCTCTGAGTGCACCTGCCACGCCTAGACCACGGCCCTCTGAGTGCACCTGCCACCCTAGACCACGGCCCTCTGAGTGCACCTGCCACGCCTAGACCACGGCCCTCTGAGTGCACCTGCCACCCTAGACCACGGCCCTCTGAGTGCACCTGCCACCCTAGACCACGGCCCTCTGAGTGCACCTGCCACCCTAGACCACGGCCCTCTGAGTGCACCTGCCACCCTAGACCACGGCCCTCTGAGTGCACCTGCCACGCCTAGACCACGGCCCTCTGAGTGCACCTGCCACCCTAGACCACGGCCCTCTGAGTGCACCTGCCACGCCTAGACCACGGCCCTCTGAGTGCACCTGCCACCCTAGACCACGGCCCTCTGAGTGCACCTGCCACCCTAGACCACGGCCCTCTGAGTGCACCTGCCACCCTAGAACACGGCCCTCTGAGTGCACCTGCCACGCCTAGACCACGGCCCTCTGAGTGCACCTGCCACCCTAGACCACGGCCCTCTGAGTGCACCTGCCACCCTAGACCACGGCCCTCTGAGTGCACCTGCCACCCTAGACCACGGCCCTCTGAGTGCACCTGCCACCCTAGACCACGGCCCTCTGAGTGCACCTGCCACCCTAGACCACGGCCCTCTGAGTGCACCTGCCACGCCTAGACCACGGCCCTCTGAGTGCACCTGCCACGCCTAGACCACGGCCCTCTGAGTGCACCTGCCACCCTAGACCACGGCCCTCTGAGTGCACCTGCCACGCCTAGACCACGGCCCTCTGAGTGCACCTGCCACGCCTAGACCACGGCCCTCTGAGTGCACCTGCCACCCTAGACCACGGCCCTCTGAGTGCACCTGCCACGCCTAGACCACGGCCCTCTGAGTGCACCTGCCACCCTAGACCACGGCCCACTGAGTGCACCTGCCACCCTAGACCACGGCCCTCTGAGTGCACCTGCCACCCTAGACCACGGCCCTCTGAGTGCACCTGCCACGCCTAGACCACGGCCCTCTGAGTGCACCTGCCACCCTAGACCACGGCCCTCTGAGTGCACCTGCCACCCTAGACCACGGCCCTCTGAGTGCACCTGCCACGCCTAGACCACGGCCCTCTGAGTGCACCTGCCACCCTAGACCACGGCCCTCTGAGTGCACCTGCCACCCTAGACCACGGCCCTCTGAGTGCACCTGCCACCCTAGACCACGGCCCTCTGAGTGCACCTGCCACCCTAGACCACGGCCCTCTGAGTGCACCTGCCACGCCTAGACCACGGCCCTCTGAGTGCACCTGCCACGCCTAGACCACGGCCCTCTGAGTGCACCTGCCACCCTAGACCACGGCCCTCTGAGTGCACCTGCCACGCCTAGACCACGGCCCTCTGAGTGCACCTGCCACCCTAGACCACGGCCCTCTGAGTGCACCTGCCACCCTAGACCACGGCCCTCTGAGTGCACCTGCCACCCTAGACCACGGCCCTCTGAGTGCACCTGCCACCCTAGACCACGGCCCTCTGAGTGCACCTGCCACGCCTAGACCACGGCCCTCTGAGTGCACCTGCCACCCTAGACCACGGCCCTCTGAGTGCACCTGCCACGCCTAGACCACGGCCCTCTGAGTGCACCTGCCACCCTAGACCACGGCCCTCTGAGTGCACCTGCCACCCTAGACCACGGCCCTCTGAGTGCACCTGCCACCCTAGACCACGGCCCTCTGAGTGCACCTGCCACGCCTAGACCACGGCCCTCTGAGTGCACCTGCCACCCTAGACCACGGCCCTCTGAGTGCACCTGCCACCCTAGACCACGGCCCTCTGAGTGCACCTGCCACCCTAGACCACGGCCCTCTGAGTGCACCTGCCACCCTAGACCACGGCCCTCTGAGTGCACCTGCCACCCTAGACCACGGCCCTCTGAGTGCACCTGCCACCCTAGACCACGGCCCTCTGAGTGCACCTGCCACCCTAGACCACGGCCCTCTGAGTGCACCTGCCACGCCTAGACCACGGCCCTCTGAGTGCACCTGCCACGCCTAGACCACGGCCCTCTGGGTGCACCTGCCACCCTAGACCACGGCCCTCTGAGTGCACCTGCCACGCCTAGACCACGGCCCTCTGAGTGCACCTGCCACGCCTAGACCACGGCCCTCTGAGTGCACCTGCCACCCTAGACCACGGCCCTCTGAGTGCACCTGCCACGCCTAGACCACGGCCCTCTGAGTGCACCTGCCACCCTAGACCACGGCCCTCTGAGTGCACCTGCCACCCTAGACCACGGCCCTCTGAGTGCACCTGCCACGCCTAGACCACGGCCCTCTGAGTGCACCTGCCACCCTAGACCACGGCCCTCTGAGTGCACCTGCCACCCTAGACCACGGCCCTCTGAGTGCACCTGCCACCCTAGACCACGGCCCTCTGAGTGCACCTGCCACCCTAGACCACGGCCCTCTGAGTGCACCTGCCACGCCTAGACCACGGCCCTCTGAGTGCACCTGCCACGCCTAGACCACGGCCCTCTGAGTGCACCTGCCACCCTAGACCACGGCCCTCTGAGTGCACCTGCCACGCCTAGACCACGGCCCTCTGAGTGCACCTGCCACCCTAGACCACGGCCCTCTGAGTGCACCTGCCACCCTAGACCACGGCCCTCTGAGTGCACCTGCCACCCTAGACCACGGCCCTCTGAGTGCACCTGCCACCCTAGACCACGGCCCTCTGAGTGCACCTGCCACCCTAGACCACGGCCCTCTGAGTGCACCTGCCACCCTGGAGCTAGCGGCCAGCTGCCCAGCCTGCCACCCTGGAGCTAGCGGCCAGCTGCCCAGCCTGCCACCCTGGAGCCGACTGTGGCGGCTATGCTGGCATATCCCGGCCCAGGCTGCAGGCTCCTCCTCGCCCTTCTCCTCAAGGACAAGGTGGCTAAAGTTTCCAGTGAGTCTCACACAATCGCTACTGGCCTTGGAGAAGTGTGTGGAGAGATGGAAAACGGGGCTAGAAATTCAAGGCTAGACCAACGTCGCCTCTGTTTTCAGAAAGGGGTTCTGATGGAGCCTTAATATGTCACCGAGTAAGTATTATAGTCCTTAGGAGAAAATGACGTTCGAACAGTAAAAACACAGTGACTAATAAAATTAGGGAAAATGTGCTATGAATAAATCATGTAAAATGAATCAATTTTCCTTTTTAGAAAAAAAAAAAAAAAGGCTTACCGGTAGATTTTGGAATGCTAGAGACACAGTTTAGACATAGGTAAAGATTCCAAAACCAGTGAATGGAGTGAATGTCCCCTTGGAGGGGACACCCAGCGGATACCACAAGGCTAGGTCTGGGCTCTGACTCGGACCACTAATGTCATTTTCAGTGTAAATGAAACTCAGACAAAGCATACTTCCTGATGCCAGGGTTGAAAATTACTTGGTGTCTTAGATCAACAACCAAAATGAAGGAAATGAAATTTAATGAGTGCAAATGAAAAGCCTTCAATCTACTTAAAAAACAAAATAAAAAACACAAAAAAACAATCAAATACAGGAAGAAGTAGCCTGCAGTTCAGGACAAAAGACCCAGGGTTTTGGTGACCACCAGCCAAGTATGAGTGACCAGTGCCACGTCATGTGGTTGCCTAGGACACAGCGAGCCCCGGGGCCCCTGTTCCCACCAGGCAGCCTGTAGACGTCTGCACATCCACTTGTCCATAAACGCAGTGAGAACACTGACAGAGATGATCGGAATCAACATTCTTCAGAACTCTGGAAGTTACTCAAACTCTTGCAGCAATTCGAGAAGCATTTATTCAGGAAAAACGGCCGCATCTCATCAAACACAGTCCATTTAAACTGGTTCTGTTCTCATCCGCTTCCTACATATTTATAGAAATATATACTATACATACGTGTATATATAACATGTGCATATAACCTCTTCGCGATGTGCCTGGTGCATAAGACACCACTCCGTAACTATTAGCTTGTCGACAAGCCTTCTTGCTTTTTGCCTGCCTTTATTAGTTCCTCCTCTATAGGCAGTCCTCTCCATTCTTCTTTCCTAGTTTTCGCAGGAGCTAGAAAATCCTGGGGAAACGTGTGGGCTCCCAGTCCGGGCTAGGGGTTGTGTTTACAGGGCTGGGTCAGGCTGGGCTGTCTGTGGGAAGGGAGAGGCAGCTGTGACTTATAACCAAGGATGAGAACGGAGATTAATGCCAAAGACTAGGCTCAGACGCGGCTGGGCCTCGTGTCAGGCCGTGGACAGAATGCCAAGAAAAGCAGGAGGGGCGGTACACAGAGGGAGGGGGCAAGGGGCTGAGGACGCAGCTGGGACCCAGCGAGGAAGAGGCGGCGGCGGCTGTGGAGGCGTCTCCTCCGTCGTCACCGGCATCCTTTATCCTGCGTCTTCAGCCACTCGCGTGACTCTTCCGAACCTCGCAGTCGTTTTCCGATCCTGTTTCACAGAGGTTCACCCGAGCTTCTCCCAACATTTGAGTCTCTGTTTTTCAAACCAGTTGAGTCACCATGTCGGGGGCCGTAAGAAGAGGAGAAAGCAGCCTCGTCAGTGAAGCCTCGGATCCCCTCCTCCTGTTTTAGCCACAACAACAGCCTCGTTTTTTTTCTCTCTGAATTATTGGGGTTTCTCTTAAAACTTAGTTTTATTCAGAGACTTTGCTTTAACGAAGTTTGGCTTTGCACTGGTCTGCTGCAACGTTGCCAGGGGCAACCCTGCCGTTCGCCACTCCTTGTTCCTGCGCTGCACTCAAATACACCGTGCTAAGTGCCTTCTTCATTAAGAATATCCGTCGACTTTTTATTAGCCTCCGAGCAAAGGTCAGGTCCTCAGTGAGCCTCCAGGACCCTCTCACGTAGAACAAAAGGACAGGCAGATGCCTTCCCCTCTTTAGTAGCCTCAAAGTGCAGCGTGCCCTCAGTGAGAAAATGCCACCTTACTACACTGGCTTGTTCTCAAAGGGGACCTTTGCACCGTCCCAGCTCCTAGAACACTCCCTTGTGCGCTGGACTAGTATCTTGTAAACCGAAGGTGACATTCCTCTCCACAGCCTGCTTCCTTGTGCATAGCTAAGCTTCCAGCTGGCAGAATGACCCGGTGATGTTTAGGGAGGTGCCTTCAGCGTCCATCTTCTGTCGTCTGGGCAAGTTCCTACTTCTGGTTGGAACTGTTGGGATGACCTAACTGAATCCCTGGAGTACTTCACCGTTACACCTATTTCTTGGCGCCCCCTTGTGTCTGTCTGTCACCATGCACAGGTTAACCAGATGAACGTAAGCATCACTTAGCACCTACCTGAGCCAAACAGCAGCCTAGGGAGGTATTTTCCATGGAGTAGCTCATATATCCTCACCACAGCCCCCTGGGGTGGCTACTAGTCATTTAATAACTTCGCCTAAGTAGCATAGCTAGCAAGTGGTTAACAAGAAGGAGTAAGGGTTGATTATATATATACTTTTTATTATACATACAATATATAATTTATATATATACATTTTATTTTTTAAAAAAACAGCATTAGCATTAGTGATTATTATATAACTTGCTATAATTTGTTAATGATACATTTATGTGTATATAAAAATAATCGACTCCTTAATAAAATAGAGAATGCCGCTGGCCTCTCCTTTTACTTTGCTTTGTTTCTCTAGCGTCCGAGAGCGTCTAGCTCCCTCTGTTTCTGTAGACTTCTCGGGCCCTCAGTGGTGGTTTGTGGCTTTGACTCTCTGCTCAGCCCGGCTGGAAAACGAACTAGCAGGGAACGCACATGGGCCTCAGTCTGCGCCCTCCAGAGACAGAAAATGAGCATCTGTTTCCCTGGAGCACCAGGCCCCGGGCGAGGTGCGAATCCTCTGGACAGGAGAGGGCAGCAGGGCCAGGAGAGCGGCCCGCCAGGCGGACGTGCTCAATCGTACTTCTGCCCAGACCCACCCAGATCAAAGCGCCGGCTGGGTCAGCCCCTCTGGTTAAGACGCGGAAGCTCAGATGAGAGGTAATGTACGGAGGACTATTTCTCCCCGGTGAAGCAGGGCTTTGTTTGGGGGGAAATAGCACGCAAATCAAAGAGCGGGGCCTCCCGAGGCCAGCGAAAACAGGAGAGGGTGATAGAGAAGATGGTTCAAATGAGCGCACACACACACAAAGTTGTGCTTGTTGACCCAAGCCTGGTGGCCTGTCACTCGAGTCAGCACTGCGGCCAGCCACCTGCTGCTCTGAAAACATGACAACAGGCCACCTGCAATGACCCCCGTTGGATGGGGACCCAGCGACTCTTGCTCTTGCAAAGGAGGGCTTAGAGTCCTGCACTGGGACCTTATTTAAAGCTATCACGTTGATAAGTTAAGTGAATAACACAGCCTGCCTAACGCCCAGGACGGCTACTACCATCTATCCACTTTGTCACAAAAGCACGTTGAAGCAATGGACAACACGTATTGCTCCAAAGAATTGTCCCCCCGCCCTGAATTCTAAAATTGCAATAATTATAATGCCGAAAGTATCACTGCCATTGTTGACTCTTAAGTCACTCTCCTTGCACTGGGTGGGACTCGGTGTGACGTGTGTCTCCCCTCGGCCCCACCTACAAATTTAGTTAGTGGAGCCGCTTCACCTGGAAGGTGGGCTTATGGGCAACAGTGACAACTATCCTTATGGAGGTGCCCCTACATGTCCGCCACTTTCATGCAAGAGTCCACACTGTGCAAGAGGCAGGTGAAGAGTGAACTCAGGGCGTGATCAGGTGCCCGAGGGTGAGGACAGGCTGCCCACGTCCTGTGTCCCTTGTCACGTTACGCTCCCAGGGGAAGACGCTGCTGCCTTCTACTCCCACTGGTCCTGGTGTGTTGTCCGAGGACCACGCCTCCCTTCTTCCCCTCCAAATGCTCTTTTATTCTTTCTGGGACCCTCCTGCACACAGGCTGCTAGATCAAAGGTCTCTGGCATCCAGGTGTGACCACAAAGCAAGAACAACGCAGTCAAATGAGTGGGTCTTACGGTCGGCCTCCGAGCCCAGGTGTGGGCTGTAAAGATGTAGCATTGATGAGCTGGCTCCCTGCCGCCCACTTCCGTCTCCCAGGAGGAAGAAGGGTGGAGGGTGGGCGTGAAAGCAAGAAGGCGGATGGTGAGCTCCCCAGTCAGCTTCAAAGGGTGGAGTGAGAGTGTCTCCAGATAAGCACGACTATCCGAGCGTCGAGGAGCCCCGTCCTCATGCTCGTCCGGGACCCGGGCAGCACACGGGTGCTCCCCACACATCGGGCCGAGAACAGCAGGAGAGGGTATCAGGCAGGAGGCTGAGGGCAGAGGGCGTCTGCAGCAGCCACACGGTTTCCTAGGCTCCGAAGCAGAGCGGGCGAGTTCCAGACCTCCGGACCTTCAAGGAGACCAGGGGAGCCAGCCAGCAGGGGGTCCTGACCCTCTGGGCCTTCAAGGAGACCAGGAGAGCCAGCCAGCAGGGGGTCCTGACCCTCCGGACATTCAAGGAGACCAGGGGAGCCAGCCAGCAGGGGGTCCTGACCCTCTGGGCCTTCAGGGAGACCAGGAGAGCCAGCCAGCAGGGGGTCCTGACCCTCTGGGCCTTCAAGGAGACCAGGAGAGCCAGCCAGCAGGGGGTCCAGATCCCTCCGGACCTTCAGGGAGACCAGGAGAGCCAGCCAGCAGGGGGTCCTGACCCTCTGGGCCTTCAGGGAGACCAGGAGAGCCAGCCAGCAGGGGGTCCTGACCCTCTGGGCCTTCAAGGAGACCAGGAGAGCCAGCCAGCAGGGGGTCCTGACCCTCTGGGCCTTCAAGGAGACCAGGGGAGCCAGCCAGCAGGGGGTCCTGACCCTCTGAGCCTTCAAGGAGACCAGGAGAGCCAGCCAGCAGGGGGTCCTGACCCTCTGGGCCTTCAAGGAGACCAGGAGAGCCAGCCAGCAGGGGGTCCAGATCCCTCTGGACCTTCAGGGAGACCAGGAGAGCCAGCCAGCAGGGGGTCCTGACCCTCTGGGCCTTCAAGGAGACCAGGAGAGCCAGCCAGCAGGGGGTCCAGATCCCTCTGGACCTTCAGGGAGACCAGGAGAGCCAGCCAGCAGGGGGTCCTGACCCTCCGGACCTTCAGGGAGACCAGGAGAGCCAGCCAGCAGGGGGTCCAGATCCCTCCGGACCTTCAAGGAGACCAGGAGAGCCAGCCAGCAGGGGGTCCAGATCCCTCCGGACCTTCAGGGAGACCAGGAGAGCCAGCCAGCAGGGGGTCCAGATCCCTCCGGACCTTCAGGGAGACCAGGAGAGCCAGCCAGCAGGGGGTCCAGATCCCTCCGGACCTTCAGGGAGACCAGGAGAGCCAGCCAGCAGGGGGTCCTGACCCTCCGGACCTTCAAGGAGACCAGGAGAGCCAGCCAGCAGGGGGTCCTGACCCTCCGGGCCTTCAGGGAGACCAGGAGAGCCAGCCAGCAGGGGTTCCAGATCCCTCCGGACCTTCAGGGAGACCAGGAGAGCCAGCCAGCAGGGGGTCCAGATCCCTCCGGACCTTCAAGGAGACCAGGAGAGCCAGCCAGCAGGGGGTCCTGACCCTCCGGGCCTTCAAGGAGACCAGGAGAGCCAGCCAGCAGGGGGTCCTGACCCTCCGGACCTTCAAGGAGACCAGGAGAGCCAGCCAGCAGGGGGTCCTGACCCTCCGGGCCTTCAAGGAGACCAGGAGAGCCAGCCAGCAGGGGGTCCTGACCCTCCGGACCTTCAGGGAGACCAGGAGAGCCAGCCAGCAGGGGGTCCAGATCCCTCCGGACCTTCAGGGAGACCAGGAGAGCCAGCCAGCAGGGGGTCCAGATCCCTCCGGACCTTCAAGGAGACCAGGAGAGCCAGCCAGCAGGGGGTCCTGACCCTCCGGGCCTTCAAGGAGACCAGGAGAGCCAGCCAGCAGGGGGTCCTGACCCTCCGGACCTTCAAGGAGACCAGGAGAGCCAGCCAGCAGGGGGTCCTGACCCTCCGGGCCTTCAAGGAGACCAGGAGAGCCAGCCAGCAGGGGGTCCTGACCCTCCGGACCTTCAGGGAGACCAGGAGAGCCAGCCAGCAGGGGGTCCTGACCCTCCGGACCTTCAAGGAGACCAGGAGAGCCAGCCAGCAGGGGGTCCTGACCCTCCGGACCTTCAAGGAGACCAGGAGAGCCAGCCAGCAGGGGGTCCAGATCCCTCCGGACCTTCAGGGAGACCAGGAGAGCCAGCCAGCAGGGGGTCCTGACCCTCCGGACCTTCAAGGAGACCAGGAGAGCCAGCCAGCAGGGGGTCCTGACCCTCCGGACCTTCAGGGAGACCAGGAGAGCCAGCCAGCAGGGGTCCTGACCCTCCGGACCTTCAGGGAGACCAGGAGAGCCAGCCAGCAGGGGTCCTGACCCTCCGGACCTTCAGGGAGACCAGGAGAGCCAGCCAGCAGGGGATCCTGACCCTCTGGGCCTTCAAGGAGACCAGGAGAACCAGCCAGCAGGGGGTCCTGACCCTCCGGGCCTTCAAGGAGACCAGGAGAGCCAGCCAGCAGGGGTCCTGACCCTCCGGACCTTCAGGGAGACCAGGAGAGCCAGCCAGCAGGGGGTCCTGACCCTCTGGGCCTTCAAGGAGACCAGGAGAACCAGCCAGCAGGGGGTTCTGACCCTCCGGACCTTCAAGGAGACCAGGAGAGCCAGCCAGCAGGGGGTCCTGACCCTCCGGGCCTTCAAGGAGACCAGGAGAGCCAGCCAGCAGGGGGTCCTGACGGGGTCTGTGCCATGAGGAAGCCAATGGCCAGGTAACCGCACCTGAGGGGCAGGGGGAGGCCAGCACGCCGGTGATAGGGACCCCCCCACATCCAACTCACCCGGGGCTGGCAACTCAGATACCCTAGCCAGTCCCAGGAAGGAAGAGCAGAAATCGTGGAAGGGACTGGGCCAGCCTGGTGTTGGCCTGACTAAGAATTCAGTCCGGCGGGGACGGGGAATGGAGACTTTCATGGAGGTTAAGCTACAGAAAAGAACAAACTTGGATGCCTTTCTGAGACCCGTGAGCGGTATCACAACCTCTGTGAACAGACGTTTGAGCATCTGGGTCCCTGCTAAACCGTAAATCCCCTTGGATTTACAATCTGCCCGCCCTCTGTCCAGACCGGGCCCTGAACCGCTCGCTGCACCGCGCTTCGCTCTCACTCGCCGGACTGCCAACCTTGCTGTCCACTCCTCCTTGTCCTCCTGACTTCCAGGGACAATTTCTCTATCGATCCTGTCTTCCCACCTCCGGGCTCCTCCGGTCAGCTGTCGCATGTTTGCACCCGGGCTACCCCAGCTCAGGCTGACTGTGAGGAAGGCTCCCCTCCGCGTGGCACCTGAGACCCGATTAGTCCAGCGAAATCCTGATTGGCAGCACCTCCAAGCAATTGCCCGGGCCCAGGCAGGAAGCAAGGTGGGCTTAGGAAGAAGGGAGGGAAAGAAGACACCCCCCCCCCCGTGTGACAGACTCAGCCCCTTTATGTGTGTGGAGGAGGGACCCGCTCTCTTTAGAAGGTGACTTTGGGGACCAGTGATGAACGAGATGAAACCCATGACCTCGTGGGGCTTTTATTCCAGAGGAGAAGCTGGCTGTGAAGAAATTGATGTATAAATAAAGAATAATAAACTGCAAAAGGAAGTAATCCCGAGTTAGGGACTAGTAAGAGCCTGGGGGTGGGGATGGCTAGTTCAGACAGGGTGGTCAAGGTCACAGGCTGTGGCTTTAGTGTCGCCAGCTCCCTCCCTGACCCACCTCACTGGGAACAGGAAGCTAGGACCCGCGCTGGCCACAGGCAGCTATCCCACAGCCCGAGGGGAGCGGGTTACAGGACGAGGCCATCAATGGGGACAGCAGAACAGAAGAAGGAAAAAGAGCGCGTCCCCGAGGCTGTGGGTAAGCCTCTGTGTCACTGGCCCCTGAGGTCCCCCTAACCCTGGGCCTTCTAGTGGGAGCCCCCACACCTTGTTCAGGCCGTTTAGTGTAGCTTTTCATTGCCCGACAACCAAAGGCACTGTCACTGCCATGTGCCTCCTGGGGTGACAATCTCCACCCCGGGCAGCCGACCCACCCAGCCCACGCAACCTTTCCCTTGACCCTGACAAACCTACGTGTCACCAGCTCACGTTTCCAGGGTGCCGTTACCCAGGTGGGGCACTTCTTCCCATGCCTGACATACTAATAGCACTTGACAAACATCTGTTGAAGTGAATTGAGACGAGAAGCCAGAACACTGCTTGCTATGAGAGGGGGTGCAGGAAGTCCTCGTCTCCCAAAAGACAAGGGCATTCCAAAATAAAACTTCGCAGCCCTTTCTAGGTCACAGAAAGCTTCCAAATACCATACACCGTTTAACCTGGTACTACCCCGGGGACCATCATTACCTTCATTTTATGGCTGGAGAAATAGAGAATGAGGAAGGTCAAGTTAGGGGCACAGCAATTAGGTGATGCGCAGATGTGTGCCATGGAGGGGGGGGGGCTCCGCCCAGGTGTGCCAGGGGAACACATTTCCAACTCAGCTCCGTCAGGGCGTGTCCCCAAACTTCTCGGGCGGGCTTACAATGTGCAGACCCCGGGCTGGGGGGAAGCAGGGACGCACAAGACACCTCCGTCTGCTTTCCTGAGCACGTAGCCGCCCTGGCAGGGCTGTGTTCCGAGGGCCCTGGGAGGCGCTGATCATGGCTCTGCACCTGTGAGAGCATCTTACAACTTACAAAGCCGATTCCCGGGGTCATCTCACCTCGTTGTCCCAGCCGTTCGGGGCGGGGTGGTTTGGCATGCCTCCGTTGCGAGTGAAGAAACCAACGTCCAAGTGACCTGGCCAGCCCCTGGCGAGTAAACCAAGGGGAGGGCAGGCCCCGAGGCAGTCAGGGGCACAGGGGCTGGGCCCCAGCGCTTTCAGATCTGACTTGACAACAAGAGACAGAGAACATTCGGGCATAAGACATAAGGACAATCCTGTGTGAGCTCAAGCAGATAAAAAGGCACAAAGGACTGAGTTGTTCCCTCTGGGTTTTATAGTCTCTCGCCAGATCCTTTAATTATGCTTCTATTCTTTCTTTTCCCCCAAATTTAATTTTCCTCTAGATTTAAATTAAGAACAGCCGATGTCTCTTAGAAGACTTGGTGGAGTGGCCTTGCTCGGTGTATGGCACTGTGTGATCTTGGGTTTCCTTTTACCTCTTGGGAGGCTCACTGTCCCCAACAGTAATGGAGGAATTAGATCACTGACCACCCGACAGCCTCTTAAGAAAACCGAAGAAGGCGGCAGGAAGGCTCTTGGAAATTTTCCAATGCAGAATGTCTTAGTCTGGGCGATGCTACGATTAAAGGCCTCTCGAGAATCGCTGGGGTTGTGGGTGCCTCCCGTCTAGCGCCCTCTGCTGGTCTGGAATTAAAGCTGCAAGGACCTTAGGGAGGCGCCTGGCCAGCACCTTGACCACCCCGAGTGGGCAGTCAGTGCTGTTTCTGAGCGCCAGGGTGCCTCTTGGTTGATTCAATGCATTTCCATCCCGCAAGGTGTTACCGACTCGCCCTGAAGCTTCCGGGAACCGTGTCCTGAGAAAGATGGGAAGATGGGGTCAGGCCTCCATCGTCCATGCAGAGGGGCAGAGCATCATCTCAAAGGGCAGATGATCTCGGGGCGTGCAGATCATTTTCATTCAGCATTACGATCGGTTTTTTTTTTTTTTTTTTAATTAACATTTTTAATTTTGTCTTGTTCAGGCTGCGCTTTGCCAGATGAAATGGAGAGCTGGGGGGGTGAGAGGCAGGTCACCTGGGGTGAAGCCCGGCTCGAGCCTTTTTCTCTCTTCCCAGTCCACGCCTGTGCGGAGGTGTGAGGCTTGGGGACAGGTGGAATGTGGCGGTGGACGTGAGGGAGGGAGAAGGCTAAGGTGACTCCCAGGTTCCTGGGTTAGGTGACTGTGCAGCTAATCCTCGTGTTGGCTCACATAGGACGTAGAGGAGGAGAAGCAAGTTCAAGAGAGAGAAAATTTTATTTGGCTTTGAAACTATTCAGTTGGAGGTGGGTATGGACCATTTATGTGGAAATAGCCTCCATAAATACATTTGTGTCGGAAAATGGATTTATTTATTTATTATTTTTTTGTATTTTTTTTCTGAAGCTGGAAATGGGGAGAGACAGACAGACTCCCACATGCGCCCGACCGGGATCCACCTGGCACGCCCACCAGGGGCGACGTTCTGCCCACCAGGGGGCGATGCTCTGCCCCTCCGGGGCGTCGCTCTGCCGTGACCAGAGCCACTCTAACGCCTGGGGCAGAAGCCAAGGAGCCATCCCCAGCGCCCGGGCCATCTTTGCTCCAATGGAGCCTTGGCTGCGGGAGGGGAAGAGAGAGACAGAGAGGAAGGAGGAGGGGGGTGGAAAAGCAAATGGGCGCTTCTCCTATGTGCCCTGGCTGGGAATCGAACCCGGGTCCCCCGCATGCCAGGCCGACGCTCTACCGATGAGCCAACCGGCCAGGGCCTGGAAAATGTATTTAGAGATTCAGATGATGGAAGAGTTTGGGGTTCGAGACCCTCCTGGCAGGCATTCGTGAGACCGCCGAGAGTGAGTAAGGAGAGAGAGTATGAGCTGGGGAGGAGCAGAAACCAGTATCTAAGGACAGGGAGTGCAGAAGGCATGGACGTCAGAAACATCCAAACCTGCAGGAGACTTTTATAAGAGTTTACTGGAGCCAAGCTGGACAACATGTGCCAGGAGCAAGGTCTCAAATGCTCCAGAGAATAACAGGCTTGTAGTTTCTTTTATACATTTGAAATTAAGGAGGAAACCAAGGAAGATTAAATGAAATTAAGGAGGGAACTAAGGAAGGTGGGGGAAAGCAAGGCTGGGATGGGATTACAGGGTAGTTAAGAAGATTATCTGATCTCATGAGGGTTAATAGCTTCTGGTATTTCACAGGTGTGCTAACCTAGGTGCCCAGGAACAATGGATAAGGCTGGCTTAAAACCTTTCACCAGAGAAATTATAGGCCTGGGGCAGGACTGCCCACTGAGACCTGCCCACTCAGGAATTTACGCTCAGCTCCCCTGGGAGGTTACTTTTCATAGAACCTCTGTTTTCATCCACAAGGTGTCAGGTGAGAAGACAGAAAGAGAGGCCAGAGAGGCATGGGGGACACCAGGAGGCAGTCATGTCCGGGAGGCCGGGGCTGAGGGGAGATGCGGACAGGGAGAGCTGAGAATGCTGCCAGGTTCTGCGGGGAGGATGAGAGTGACGGAGGCCAGAGGGGACACGTGGTTAGCAGAACAAGGCCTCCAGTGCTGCTGGGCTTGGGGAAGAGCCTTCCTAGGAACGGGCCCCCAGCCCTTAACAAGGGGTGGGAGGAGCTAAGTGACAATGCCATCTGCTTGGATTCTTTTTGCCCTCATTTCTAGCCAAGGGCTATTTCACATGCTGGTGGAGAGAGACAGTCCGAGGTGGCAGCCAGCACCTCCTAATTATCAGGTTCTGTGCTGGACCACTCTATGCAAATAATCTCACCGTGCCCTTGCAGGCCGATAGCTTCCTCCTCGCTTTGCAAAGGAGGCACTCAGGCTCGGCATGGCCAAGTCTCTTCCATCTCCACTGGTTGCCAGTTGTACCCCCAAAACAGATCTATGAAGATCCACATCAGTGGCTTAGCATCTGTGAAGAGCCAACCTTTTATTTATTTATTTTTAAAAATGTTTTTATTTATTTATTTATTTATTTATTTATTTTACAGAGACAGAGAGAGGGATAGACAGCGACAGACAGACAGGAACAGAGAGATGAGAAGCATCAATCATTAGTTTTTCGTTGCACGTTGCAACACCTTAGTTGTTCATTGATTGCTTTCTCATATGTGCCTTGACCACGGGTCTTCAGCAGACTGAGTAACCCCTTGCTCGAGCCAGCGACCTTGGGTTGAAGCTGGTGAGCTTTTGCTTAAACCAGATGAGCCTGCGCTCAAGCTGGCGACCTTGGGGTCTCGAACCTGGGTCCTCTGCATCCCAGTCTGACGCTCTATCCACTGTGCCACCGCCTGGTCAGGCAAGAGCCAACCTTTAATGTCTCACTGGCTCAAGCTCCTAAAGCTAATAAATAAAAAAGATAGAGTTGAGCCAGGTATAGGATATGATTTCCGCCGCTGAGGCCTCCATGTGAACAAGGTCAGTCAGTGGGCAGAAGAGACAAAGGCCCTGCACAGAGCAGCAAAGAAGGCTGGGGGTTGGGGAGGGGTCAGAGGAGGAGGGTCGGCGGATGACTTCAGCTGCTTCCGGTTCCTTAGCCGCAGACCTCCCCCAGAACAATGAGGCCATTCAGGCCACCTGGGAATACACCGGGCCCCCTTTTCATCTTTAAGATTGGTGCTCACTGTTAAATTCATATCTTGACGGTATTTCACTGACCTCTGAGTGAAGGGTCCTATTACTGTCATCTGCACGTGAAAGATAAACACATCGAGACGCGAGGACTTGCCCACATCCTTACCGCGGTCTGGGAGCCAGGACTGAACTCGGTCCTTGGACACTGGGATCTCTCTAATACCCGGGGAGGGATGATTGCACAAGGAATCTCGTCACAAGTAACAGCACCCGCACAGGGGCCTGTGGCCCTGAGAGTGGCTTCCAAGGCCCTGGGTGTCCCTGTTTGAGACAGGAGTATGCATGACGCTTGTTAGAGACGGTGAGGCGGACTTCATTCAGGGGTGGGGGTGCGGCTACGGCATTGGGGTGTTAGAGCAATGGAGAGAGAGAGAGAGAGAGAGAGAGAGAGAGAGAGAGAGAGAGAGAGAGAGAGAGAGCACTGACTCTGAAGACAGCAGGGCCAAGTGGGGACTCACAGCCAAGGGGCGGGAGGCGGCACGGATGGAAACGGACCAAGAGGAAACCGCAGGGCAAGGGGGTTCTCACTGAAGGCAGGGCGGAGACCTCGACAGTGGGAAGGGGGTTCTCACTGAAGGCAGGGCGGAGACCTCGACAGTGGGAAGGGGGTTCTCACTGAAGGCAGGGCGGAGACCTCAGCAGTGGGAAGGGGGTTCTCACTGAAGGCAGGGCGGAGACCTCAGCAGTGGGAAGGGGGTTCTCACTGAAGGCAGGGCGGAGACCTCAGCAGTGGGAAGGGGGTTCTCACTGAAGGCAGGGCGGAGACCTCAGCAGTGGGAAGGGGGTTCTCACTGAAGGCAGGGCGGAGACCTCGACAGTGGGAAGGAGGGGTTTCATTAGCTCTCAAGGCTGGGGGAAGTTTATCGAAAGGCAGGTCAGAGACCTCAGCAGTGGGAAGGAGGGGTTTCATTAGCTCTCAAGGCTGGGGGAAGTTTCCCGAAAGGCAGGGCGGAGACCTCAGCAGTGGGAAGGAGGGGTTTCATTAGCCCTCAAGGCTGGGGGAAGTTTCCCGAAAGGCAGGTCGGAGACCTCAGCAGTGGGAAGGAGGGGTTTCATTAGCTCTCAAGGCTGGGGGAAGTTTCCCGAAAGGCAGGCCGGAGACCTCAACAGTGGGAAGGGGGTTCTCACTGACGGCAGGGCGGAGACCTCGACAGTGGGAAGGAGGGGTTTCATTAGCTCTCAAGGCTGGGGGAGGTTTCCCGAAGCTGACCCAGCAGGGCTGTTGCTGAAGCTGGACCGGACAGGCCAAGGTCAGAGCCAAGGTCAGCGCCGAGTCGGGAACCTGACTCAAGTGTGATCGAAGGGGAGGCTTTGTGCTCATATCACCAACACTGCTCTCCTCTCGCTCCAAATACCCAAGCGAGGGGCCCCCTTCTGCACCAGGCCGCCCCCTCCCAGGCCTCTGCGGGAATGTCTCTCCCAGCAGGGAGCAGGGCCTCGCCAGCTTGACTCGGTCTCCCCTTCTCAACCAGACCTTCCCCGAGCGGCCCATTTAGGAGTTCACGTCCACTCCTTCCACCTGCCTCTTCCCTGACGAGTTCTCCCCCATAGCACTCATCACTATTTAAGAGACTACACACCTGACTCAGTCACTCGCTCTGGAGTCTGTCTCCCACCCCCAGCGGAAGCGTGGGTCCCGGAATGCAGGGGCTTGTGTCTCTTTTGTTCCTGGTTGTATCCCCAGCACTGGGAGTGGCACCTGGCCCAGCACCTGGCCTGTAAGAGGGACTCTTTGTTGAATGAGTAAGGCCTCTATCAATCACCCTCCGGTATTGATTATCTATGTCAACAGCAAAGGGTAATAATCCCCAACAATGGATAGACTGTCCAACCAAATTCACAAGGGACCTGACCATCCATTATTTCCGCAGCAACACAGGAACAAACTCGAGGAGCTGTGACGTACTTGCCTTCCTTAAGAGTTCTATGTGTTGTGTGGTTAGGAGGGAAGGAGGGAAGGAGGGAAGGAAGGGAGGGAGGGAGGGAGGAAGAGAGGGAGGGAGGGAGGAAGGAAGGAAGGAAGGAAGCAAGCAAGCAAGCCCAGAAATACTGGTACCAAAAACTCATCTGGGATTCAGAGTTTGCTGCGGAAAAATTCACAGGCACGCAAGGTCACCTGCGTCACTCGCCAGCATGGTAGATGAGTTGATAGACACGTGTTGTGTAGAACAGCCCTTTGCAGGCACTCGACCCACATTAGCTGCTGTTTCCATGTTACTGTTTCCCCTTCCCGACATCCCGCGCATCTTCCCAAACTTGCCTCACGCTGTTGCTGAACCGGGCCGGGCTTTCTCCTGTCTCGCACAGGGCAGGGCACGTGACTTCCCTGTTCCCGGGATGCTGTCTTTCCTCCTCTACCTTCTCTTTCCCCGCCGCCCCCTCACTCCTGTCTCCCTCGTGCTTCCTCGCTCACCCCTGAGCTCCCAACCTGGAGTGACCTCTGCGGAGAGAGAGGACTTCTGACTCCCCTGAGCGGAGTGAATCATCCCCTCCTTTGATAACAGCATCCAATACAAACACAGAAATTATCTTGCATTATAATTGCTAATTTGTTCCCAAATCCTTCTCCCCAAGAGACTGTAGGCGCCTGGAGGGCAGAGACTTGACCCTATGGGGTACTGTAGCCACAGCCACTACCACGTGGATGACACACCCAGGATTGAGCGTGTCACAGCCCAGTGCCCACGCTGGAGGGCCACTGTCAACATAAAGGGAAACACCTTGGCTCACATAGGGGTGTTTCCCGTTCATCATCCCTTCCTGGGAGGCTAAGTAAACCCCGCTTCGAAGGACCCTGCTCTCTGAAGCAAGAGCTGAATTCACACAGGGACTCTGAGCCCAGCCCAGCAGAGACAGATCTGCAGGACGGAGGCAGCCCCTGGCGAAAAGCTAGTGAAATCAGCCTCACTTTCTATGGCCAGCACACACTGTCGCGTTCACTGGCCGCAGGCATCTGGGTAATGAGCAGATCAGCAAAAAGTCACCAAAGCCTCCAATCCAGATGAGGGGCCTGGGGGCAGGGAATCATCTGGCCTGAATGGCAGGGGGGGAGTGTCTATTTATTTATTTATTTATTTATTTATTTATAGCATCCTCAGTGCCTAGTGGACCCGTCTCTGGCACATACTTGATACCCAATTAACATTTGCTGAATAAATGGGTGACTAGGGGACCCCAACAAACCACTAAGGGTTGGTTTAGTGGGTGAATCTCTCTCAACAGGGAACCTCACAAAATGGCAGGCAGTGAGCACCCTGCTGTCCAGGGCGTGGGTCCAGATATAGCCTCCCCCTTTTCTACCCCTTCTCCAGAGCCCAGGGTTCAGCCTCAGTCTCAGGAAATGTGGAATATTTAAAGAACGTTTGAGCCCTGGCCAGTTGGCTCAGCGGTAGAGCGTCGGCCTAGCGTGCAGAGGACCCGGGTTCGATTCCCGGCCAGGGCACACAGGAGAAGCGCCCATTTGCTTCTCCACCCCTCCGCCGCGCTTTCCTCTCTGTCTCTCTGTTCCCCTCCCGCAGCCAAGGCTCCATTGGAGCAAAGATGGCCCGGGCGCTGGGGATGGCTCTGTGGCCTCTGCCCCAGGCGCTAGAGTGGCTCTGGTCGCAACATGGCGACGCCCAGGATGGGCAGAGCATCGCCCCCTGGTGGGCAGAGCATCGCCCCTGGTGGGCGTGCCAGGTGGATCCCGGTCGGGCGCATGCAGGAGTCTGTCTGACTGTCTCTCCCCGTTTCCAGCTTCAGAAAAATGAAAAAAAAAAAAAAGAACGGTTTGTCACAAAAGACACAAAATCACTAGAGAGCCCGGGCTGGCCACATGCCTCAGTTCAGCCTTGGCCATAGTTTCATCCAGGACCACGGTGAGGAGCTAAAAAAAACACACAAGATTTTTTTCAAGAGTGTTCCTAAAACTTCAGATTGTTTCTGTATGAAAAAAATCTCCGCAGGTGGGCCATCACTATATTTTTAAAACCTTGGTCATATGAGAAGGAAGCTAACATTTATCTAGTGCCAGTCATATGCCAGGATGGATAGACCAGACAGGGCTGGCACGGCTGGCGTGTTCTTTCATCCTCAGGGCTGCACGGTGAGGGAGGTGCCACACCCGTTTTGCAGATAGGAACTGAGGCTTGAAGGTGGTAACTTGCCTGAGCTCGCCCCGCCCACCTGTCACAGGCTGGCTGATGCCACGCCCACTCAATTGCAGACACCCACCCCCACCCTGGTCGGGATTCCAAAAACATTCCTGGTTTTAAGAGAACCAAATCCTTTTGCTCAATAAGTTTTCCTGACTTTTGCAGGGACTGAGAGATTGGATCGGGGGGGGGGGGGTCCCACATGGCCTGCCACAGGTGGCAAGAGGAGGCGCGACCTCTCCCAGGAGATGAGGTAAGGCTGCGAAGCAGATCTTCCCACGGCGCCCTCCTTAAACCTGGCAGGTCTGTTTCCACACAAGGACTTGTGACTGCCACTGAGGAAAGTCTGAGGGCCGGGGAGCTGCGTAGGAGAGTGAGCTGTTGTGTCGGGGGGCGCAGGCTCCTGATGAGAATAGCCCACCTCCCCTGGCAGAGCCGCCGGAGTGCCCAGGAACACTACCCATACATCGCAGGGATGCGGGTGGGAACAGCACGGAGCGAGGCACGAGTGGGCACTATCTGTTTAAAATCGCGAGAGCCGCAGAAAGGCAGGAAAGCAGCCATTCCACCCTTGTGAAAATAACCACATTCCTCCGGTCCTCTTGGGAGCCTTTGTTTTGCTTCACAAGTTAGGAGGTGAACCGTGGCCTTCCGGGTCAGTTTCCTTTGGAGACTTTCCTGTTCTGCTTTGCATCTAATTGGCACATGAAAGAGTGGACATAACCTAGACACCAAGTCAAAATGGGGAGGTCTGGAATGATCTGCGGTTGTTGTTTTTTTCTTTTAAGTTCTTCCTTTGGGTAAACCCATTAATAAACCTTTGACCCGGGGTTTGCACTTCTGAGAATGAAATAGGCTCTAGGCTTCCCGAGGTCAGCCGGGCTCTGCCCCTTCCCCTGAGCAAGGACAGCCCTTCATCCGGGCGCGTTTCCTCATCCGTAAGGTGGGGATAATAAAATGATCTGCCCATAAGGGATTCTTTATAAAGATTCAGTGACCTCATCCGTGCACACGAGCACATGGCCCCGTAGAGGAAGCACTTCACTGCTGACGATTACCCTAAGGTCCTGCTGGTAAATACGGACGAAGCTAGGCAACGGTGCTCACTGCAGCACTGTTCATAACGGTAAAAAAAAAAAAATCGAAAACAATATATGAATCCCAAATCGAGTGAATGATTAAGCAAAACAGACTGCATATTCAGTCCAGAAAGATGATGGGGCCCATTGGAAATTCTGGCTAGGAAAATGGTCTAATATTATTTTTAAGTGCTTACAATAAAATGAGTAAGAAAAAAAGCCATGCCTAAAATTGCATGTATGGCCTATTCGTGACTGTATAAAATAGAAAACTAACCCTAGAAGAAGGGTGGGGAGGGTGGACAGAAAACACATGAAAATGCATCGGGATGAGTGAGCTCTGGGTCATTTTTAGTTTTCTGGTCTCTATTTTTCCAAAGCGTTTTCTATTATTTTTAGAGTAATAACACAGGAAATGTTTAAAATGATGTCCAAGTGCTTGTTTCTTGAGTCTAATCTGCCTTAAGGCTCCAGAATGGCAGAGCTAAGGGCGGTTAATTCTGCCACGTTCAGGAAAGAGGCCCAGAGGGAAGTAGGGTGGCCGTCGTCACTCCCCAGGCATGGAGATTCTGGCCAGTGGGTTCTGCGGAAGCTTCCGTGAACAAGCTTTATTTAGGACCCACTAACATTTCCACGCCAGTTTCTCATCGGCCTTCCTGAGGTTGCTATGAACGTTCTAGTTGAACCTCAGTGGGGAAGCCAGGAAGGAGGCTGTCAAGCCGCCTTCCTGGGTGTTCACTTCTCGGTCTCTCTCCTCCGCCTGAGCCTCCTTTGTTCGTGCCCTCCTGCTGTGAGCCCAGTGCTGTGCTGCAGGCTGAGGACAGAGCTCCAGACTCAGCTCCTGCCTTGAAAGAGGTCAGCCCCGGGGCCGCAGAGGGTGCAGAGGAGCAAATTCAATCTCAGGAACTTGCGACTGGAGAGGAGGGCTCGGCTCAGGGCGCACGCAGCCCCGGCCACCAGCACGGCGGAGGTGGCATCTGGTGGAGGTCCTCAATGAGCAAGTGTTGGTCAGGGTGGGAGAAGGGCTGGGGTGAGGGCGTTCCAGGCCACGGAACAGGCACAGAAGCAATTTCGACAGCACCAGAGGGCAAGGTGGGGGTGGGGTTAGGCTGTGACGGTCAGAGGCGCTGGCACCTGTGGGGGTCAGTAAGCGAGGGAAGACCGGGAGCTGTTAGTGTAGGAGGGGACCCTGCCGAGAAGGTTGGCCTCAGGGAGGCTACCGGCCGATGGACATTTTAAAGCAGGGAGACACGCTCGGGATGTTTTAGGAAGAGGACACTGATTGCAGTATGGGGGCTGAGCTCTTCGGAGGGGTGTGACCAGTGGCGGGGTGGGGGTCTGCATAGGGCCTGTAGGAAGGGAGGGGAGGAACCCCGATTCGGTGGCTGGGTGGAGGGGATAGCTCTGGCTGACTGCTTAAGGCTGCAGGTGCTGGGAATGAAGGGTGGATGGGTGGCTCTGGCCCCGCCACAAGCTAAGAGAGGAAGCCTCACAGAAATGGGGATGGGGGGGGGAGAGAAGAAATAATGAACTGTTTGGGACGAATTGAGTAAACTGTGCCAGGGGCACATTGATTAGAGAGGTCTGGCCTTCAGAAAAGTTTTAGGAGATATTGATCAGGAAGGTGATGGGAGGATTGTAGGCATTTGCTCTAGACACAGGGGAGGTTACCCTGACGGGCTGGAGGGCAGCATTCTTGGGAATGGTCAGGATGCATGACACTCAGTCCCCAAATTAGAGTTGACAGCAGGCTGCCTGAGGGCTTACTGGGTCTCTAAACTGCGGGGAGAGTTGTTTTCTTTCCCATGTGTGTGCCGGATGAGTTTTCAGATCAAATTCTCTTTGCTTTGGCTGCCTGAAGATGCCGTGGTGTTTGGTGAGTAGGAGGTTTGGAGCTGGACAGACCGGGTTGCCACCCCAGCTCCGTTTCCTCCAGGGCAGGCACGAGAGAGTCCCACCTGACACTCACAGCTGTCAGGTCTGCACAGGACGCCTCTCTGCGTGGTAACCCACGAGCCTGCAACCTCAGCCCTGCCGTGTATTATATAAGCTGAACCCACTTGGTAGAGAGATACATCATTTACAAAAGTTACAATCTTTGGGTCCCGACAAGCACAGTTTAAACTGAAAATGTGTTCGTGTCTGAGCTGGCTCTGGCACTCCAGTGACTGGAAAGGGGGCTGGGCAGTTCTAGATGACGGGCACGTTTGTTTTTCTTCCCACCCCGACTTCTCAGAAAAGGGGGGGGCTGGCATGTGAGTTACAAGTGCTAGGTCAGCTCAGGCTCCTGAAAGGGCCCGGTCACTTTCACGGCGTCCAATTTAGACACAGGGTAACGAATCCAAGGACCAATTTTATTCTAGTCTACAGCACAATTTTTACATACGTTTTAGTGGTTTTGACGGTGTTACTTTTGAGCAGACTTTAATTGAATCCACACAAGTTAATATATTAAAAATAAAATATACACAATAAAACACCAGGCATCCAGATGTTGAGGATCATGCAGGTAGGGTGATCTGGTTGGTGTTATTCCTGAGTACCTTGTCTCTATAAGCTTCGCCAGTGACTATCGGTGCTTCTGCTCCTCGTTCCCATATAATTCACCGAAATCAGAGAATTCTAAACACACACACACACACACACACACACACTAAACCCTCTTTTAAAGTCATATCAGTACAAAATTTCAATGAATAAATCCAAATGTGTCATCAAACCAACAATTCCATTGATCAGTTTCCATTACTAGAAAACAGTATCAACACCTGATCTAAAGGCAAGGTCGACTCATTTATTCAAACACCAAAAGGAGATTAAGCAACAGAGCAACAAATATGTTAATCTTAATATAAGACACTGAGGGAAAAACCCAAACTACTATATTAAATACCACTCCAACTGAGCCAGGACGGAGCCCATGGGCCACAGACACATGAGTTTCTCCCTGTCAGCCAACGCACTGAAGGCTTCTCTACCTAAATGAAGAGTGTGTCGGCAGAGGCAGAAGACGGGTAGAAACGGGAACTCCACAGTGTAAAAGTGAATGTCAAGCTGGTAACACAGAGCTAAGTGACAATGACTTAACTGTCGGGCACCGAAGAGGCAACACCGCACGCGTCGCTGGAGGCGTGTCGCTGGCCGGGAGTTTCCGGTGGGCGGGACCCGGCAGCAGGAGCGCCAGCCGCTGCTGAGAAAGGCCCTGAAGAAAACATGGCGAAGGCGCAGAGAAAATGTTGAACCTTTTGAAAAAGTGGATGATATCAAAATACTTTTCCATCATTAGTAAACCAAACTGGGTCAAGTACGGCCCAAAGCAGCACGGAATCCAGAGTCGGAGGTTGGCAGGAAAAGTCTGGAAAACTGCGGTTTTTAAAAATTGGCAATTTCTCCAGGGCTACTAGAACTATCAGAAGAGGTATAATGTTTGTCTGTGTGTGGAATGTTGACAGCTGGCTGCGGAGGTTCACCTGGGCGAGCGACCGCAGAGGTGCGCGTGCACTCGATGAAACGTTTTCTTTACAAATTTACAAAAAAACTCAAGTCACTATTCTAAAAAGAACCATGTTATGCCAAGATAAAACATGGTGAAAGCGGTGTGAGTTCTGTCCATAATTCTGTCCATGGCCGACAGGAAAGTGACAGGGACGGCGTCCCTTAGAATAGAAGCTTCGCTTTGCACTGACTTTTGACAGCCTGACCTAGTAATTTAGAAAAATCATGTAGTAAAATCTCTAAAATTAAAATACAAAATTCTGGTTTGTAAACATCAGTTGGCCAAGTCTATCCAGAGTCCTGCATGATAGTGGAATGGAATGAATAATTAATTCACTACCTTATTAGTTCGGGAAAATTCCAGAACACAGCATTTATATTTTCACAGTAATTATAGGCAAACCATATCAAGAAAGTCAGTGCTATCGTCTTCTTTTCTCCCTCCCTCCCTTCCTCTCTCTCTTTCTCTCTCTCTCTCCTGTGCAATATTCAGCTTTTACACCACTCCCAAGTGCCATCACTGAAATAATACTGATTTGGAGACCCGGGACAGATTGGTCATAAATGTCGCATAAAGTCTGTGGGACTTCGGTAAAGATACTTCCAGATGGCGTAGTAATGCACTGCGGCCGCTGTGGCCACGAACAGGTGCCAGATGGCATGGGCGAACGGAATGATGCCATCGCTCTTGAAGAAGACCACGCCCAGGCAGTAGATCAGGCCCCCGCAGGCGAGCTCGTGGAGTCCATCGGTGTTATTCTGCCAAGAGAGGAAACAACGGCTGTCATGTTTCTCTGACGTAACAAGCCGAACACACGAACTGCAACCCCCCTCCGCCTTCTGACTTTCTAGACAATGCAGGCGCTTTGCATGACGGAATGCTGATCTGTGAATATGAGCTGAGCCGGTCCATGTCCCCCCACATCGACCTGGACTGCCCTTCGGCTGGCCGTCTTGATTAGGCCAAGCAGGCGGGTACGGGGACTGTGGGAAAGAGCTGCCCGTTTTGCTCATTGAGGGCACGTCTAAGCAGACTGCACTCACACCCAGACGCGGGAGTCCATTTCCACGTGGCAGGACCCTTGGCGTTCCCCTTCCACTTTAAAAGCCCTCTTCCTACTAAGGCGCGCCCCGCGGCTCCAATTGGCATCTGCGTCTCAGCCGGTTCCCCTCCCCTTCGCCTCCGCCAGCCCTGTCCCGCGGATTGCTTTCCCGAGACTTCACCTGCCTGCGCGAGTTTATGACTTCCTTATGGCCGACACAGGAAAGTCACAGCTAGAAGTGACCTCAGAGATCAGGGATCATACAGAACATACTTTCTAACCTCCGAGATGTGGCCAGGTCTTTCTGTCTTTGAGCCTGGGCGTTTCTTAGCTCGGCAGGAAGTTAACAGGCATGTGTGCTTTCACACAAAAAGGAGAACTTTCGGTCACTATTGGTTTGGAAAGACGTAGGCCCATCTTCAAGACTAAACTGGGCTGTATGAATGAGAAGAGAACGGAGGCAGGGCTGAGGACGCTGGTGAAACAAGTCAGGCCCTGGGACTCCTGAGGACGCTGGCGAAACTCCTGAGGACCAGGAATAGAAAGGTCTTGGGCTCTGCAGGGAGATGGAGTCCTAAGCCAGATGGTGGCAAGGCCTCGGAAGGGGACAAGTGTGTGGGTGCTCCACAGGCCTGGGCACTGACAGCTGTGGCCTGTGAACCCTGGAGCAGGTCCTGGGGCCGGTCTAGCAGGGGACACAGGGGAGACCTAATGCAGCTGCCTATTTGAAAGGGCCCCACAGGCCCAGGCCGAAGCAATGGCAACGACAGATGACCGTGACCTAAGAATGAGGTGTGAGGATCTAGGGTCATGAGAGAAGATCAGTCCTGTCTTCAAAATTGACAGTTAGCCCCCATGATTGTTGTAGGATCAGTGATGGGAAGGAAGTCAACCCCAAATGACCATAGCAGAGTTCTCATTAGTCTTGGTAAGATGGACCCTCCGCCTGATTATTTGTATTTAAAACACACACACACACACACACACACACACACACACACACACACACAATTTCCTAAGGCTATAAAGCAATTAAGATCCATTAATTGTACACCATTCTGTGTCCATGCATTAGGACGTTTATCTAGGGATGGTAAGGCTCCCGTTGGATTCTCAGTGTAGATGGGACTGGCAAACCGTAGGAGGCACCCAACATGACCTCCTGATTTCAGAGAGGGAAGGAGTAAGGCCAGAGGGTGAGATGACCTGAGCAAAGTCACAGAGCTGGTCATGGCCCAAGAGAGCACTCTTTCTTTCTGCTCAAACAATGAGTAAGAGACCAAGCCAGGTACCTGATTTGGATATGTATCTGTCAACAGCTAGTTCTTCAGGATACCTTTACCCTTCCAACTTTCTAAGAACCAGAACAGAGTCAACCCTAAAACAAACAAAGCAAAGTATGTTTTCTTTATTTTCTATGTCATTAAGCCCCACATGTATTGATTCATTTAATCTTCACAATCCTAAACCTGACCTGTGGTGGTGCAGTGGATAGAACACTGAGGTCTCCAGTTCAAAACCCTGGGCCTGCCGGGTCAAGGCACATATGGGAGTTGATGCTTCCTGCTCCTCCCCCCTTCTCTCTCTCTCTCTTCCTCTCTCTCCCCTCTAAAATGAATGTCTTTAAAAAAAATCTTCACAACCCCAAATCAGGTACTATTTTGATCCCAACTTTATAGCTGAAAAGACTAAATCAGAGAATAAACAATGTTTCTAAGACCATATAGCTTTTAAATATCAGAAGCAGGATCTGAGCTCAGGTGTTTTGGTTCCTGAACTTACATTTTTTGGGGGGTGGGAAGGAATCACTTAAAAATGATTAATTTACAGTGTAGTGCATAGATCTTAAGTGAACAGTATGGGTTTTGATGAAGGTACCCACCTATATAACCCGTACCCCTACCAAATTACAGAACTATCCCAACACCTCAGAGAGTCTTGGTAACCTCTGTCCAATCCTAGACGACCCACCCCCAACCATTGTTCTTATACCACAGTGTGCTTTTACTGCAGACTCCGTCTCTCTGCTCCAAACTTCACAAGGCAGGGTGAGTGTGTGTACATTTTTGTGTGTGGCTTCTGTTTGCTCAAGAGAAGATTTTTGAGATTCATGCCTGTGCTTACGTATATCAGTCACTTATTGCTTTTTATCTCTTAGCATTCCATTTATTTATTTAACATAATGTGCTTATCAATTCTTTCTACTTGGGGGCTTATAAATAAAACTAATATTTATATTGTTTTACAGGTCTTTTATAGATATAAGTTTTGTTTTGTTTTTTAATTTACTGATTGGTTTTAGTGAGAGGGAGAGAGAGACAGGGACATCGATCTGCTCCTGTCTGTGCCCTCACCGGGGATCAGACAGGCAGCCTCTGCACTTTGGGATGATGCTCCAAACGAGCTATCCAGCCAGGATGATAGATCAATGTTTTTATTTCTGTTGGGTAATACCTTTTAAGTCATCAGTGTTTTAATTTTATTATAGCCTTCTAAACAGTTTTCTGAGACTCTGGTCAAAATGGCAAAGTGGTTAAATCATTTTACACCCCCCCTACACACACAATGAACCTCAGGTCCCATTATTTCACTACTTGCCAGGATTCGCTGTCAGTCTTTTTAACTCTCACATTCTACAGGGTGTATGGTGGTGGCACACTGAGGTTTTAATTTTTACTTCCCTGATGAGTAATGATGTTGAGCCCTTTTCCAAAAGGCTTATTGGAGACTTGTATGTCTTTCTTTGTGAAGTGTCTATTCAAGTATTTTACCAATTTTTATAGAAGTGGCTTTTTATTATTGAGTTGGAGTTTTTTATATATTTAAGGTACATGTCCTTGTCAGACACATCTAGAAAAAACAAATATTTTCTCTAGTCTGTAGCTTGCCCATTCATTTTCAAGTTCATTGATCTTTTCTTCTGTAGTATCCAATCTGTTGTTAAACTCCTCTAATAAATTTCTTTCTTAACATATCACAGCTTTCAGATCTAGAATTTCCATTTGGTTCCTTTTTTATTGTTCCATGTCTTTTCTGAGATTCTCATCTATTTATTCATGGTTTTAAAGCCCCTGTATGCTAATTCTAACATCTCGGGCATTTTGGATCTGTTTCCAGTGACCGGTTTTTCCCTAGGTCTGTGAGTCACATGTTCCCGCTCCTTGTGGATCTAGGAGTATTGGTTCGCGTAAGGATGCCAGGTTGTTAAAGAGCACAGACCTTGTTGTCTCCCTTTAAAGAAGGCGGAGTTTTGCTCAGCCAGGCAGCTTCCTTACTGGAGACTCAGTGGGTTCCTTTCCAGGCCTGTTCCAGGCTCTGTGAGCAGGTCCGGAGCCGGCCTCACTCTGGGCTAGAGTAGCTCTCCCCCGAGGGGTGGCCCTGCTGATTGAGCTGTTTACAGCACAACCCCTCGGCTCTGCTGGCTGCAGCTCTGGCCCCCCCAACAGTGGGCACCGCCTGGTGCCATCCCACAGCCCTGCCAGAGCTGCCCCTGCCCTGCCCGGTCCCAGTTCTGCTCAGTATCCGGGCACGGATGCAAGGAACCGCTTGTAAGTTTCTGGAGACTGTTCGCGGTGAAGCTCCCTCCTCCTTGGTGCCGCCCCCCCCCACCCCGCCCCGGAACTGCAGACCCCCTTACCCCTCCCCTGACAGCTGCTGCTCTCTGGCCCCACTTGCTTCTGTCACAGTTTGTAAAGTGTCCTCAGGGAGAAAAGGGGGAATTTGAAGCTCATCTTTTGGTTTCACTTCCCTCAAAAATCACCGTCCTGCATTGTCTGCGTCCAATACCAAAAAGTAGTTGTTTCAGATACTTCCCCAGTGTTTTAGTTCTTTCTGGCAGAAGGGTGGGTCTGAGACCCATGATTGTGACCGGAACCGAAGCTCTGCGTCTTGGTCACACTGGCTCTCTGTTGGTTCAGACGGCACATGAGGTCCTTCTTAGTCTGCTCTGTCTAGGTCCCAGCATTATCTGGGTCTACCTGCAGTTACCCCATGAGCATGGCGCTCAAACAGGTCTATTCTCAGTTCTTCAAATATGCTAGTGCACCCTGCCTCACCTGGCTGTATCCCTCACCTAAACCTCATCTGCTAGTGCCCCCCATCCTCCCCCTGCACCCCCTGACCCCTGTGCTAGTGCCCCCCATCCTCCCCCTGACCCCCTGACCCCTGTGCTAGTGCCCCCCATCCTCCCTCTGACCCCCTGACCCCTGTGCTAGTGCCCCCTATCCTCCCCCTGACCCCCTGACCCCTGTGCTAGTGCCCCCATCCTCCCCCTGACCCCTGTGCTAGTGCCCCCCATCCTCCCCCTGACCCCCTGACCCCTGTGCTAGTGCCCCCCATCCTCCCCCTGACCCCCTGACCCCTGTGCTAGTGCCCCCCATCCTCCCTCTGACCCCCTGACCCCTGTGCTAGTGCCCCCTATCCTCCCCCTGACCCCCTGACCCCTGTGCTAGTGCCCCCATCCTCCCCCTGACCCCTGTGCTAGTGCCCCCTATCCTCCCCCTGCACCCCCTGACCCCTGTGCTAGTGCCCCCATCCTCCCTGGACCCCTGTGCTAGTGCCTCCCATCCTCCCCCCGGACCCCTTGATCCCTGTGCTAGTGCCCCCCATCCTCCCCCTGCACCCCCTGATCCCTGTGCTAGTGCCCCCCATCCTCCCCCCGGACCCCCTGACCCCTGTGCTAGTGCCCCCCATCCTCCCCCTGCACCCCCTGACCCCTGTGCTAGTGCCCCCCGTACCCTCCTCCTCCACCCTTGCAGCACGCCCACTCCCATTTCGGGGTGACGGAGGCCCCTCTCCTCTGGCACTTTGTCACGTGCCCCATAGATCCTTGCTTTCCCCAAAGACCTCACAAAACTCTATTATATAGCTTCTTACTTTATATGAATTATATTTTCCCTCTGTTTTCTGAGACAAAACTTTATTATAGGCACCCCTCTATATAACAGTTTATTACCTCCACAATGTTTTACTCTGAGCTGCTTATCTTTAACCCGAAAACATGCAGAAACAGAGAAAAACTAAAAGGGGCTGAAAGAAAAACCAATCATGTAGTCATAAAGGACATGACTCTTTGGGGCATGCAATGACATCGAAAACTACATTTTTAAAAATAAAATTTATTGGGGTGACATAGGTTCGTAAAATGATACAGGTTTCAAGTGCACGATTCTGTCACACGTCGTATCTATATTTCCTGCTTGACTCTAAGCTCTGTGGGGCCAGGGCGGGGCTATCCTGTTTGATTATAGCATTAGTGCCCTGCTTCTTACTACTTGTAATAATGCCAATTAAAGATTTAGGCTAATAAAGATACTGGATAAACCTGCTTTTATGATACCCAGAGAGAATTTACTTGAAATGCTTCTGAATAACCTGTCTACATAGCCCTTGCTAATTACATTGCTGTGGCTGTCCCCACTCGCTCTCTGACGATTCGTTCCCCCCCCCTCCCCTCGCCAGTCCCTCCTTGTTGTCCCGACTCAATTATATGCATTCTTGGCATTAGGTAATTGTTCAAGCCATCATACACCTCATATCTCAAAGAATGTATTTTATTACATTCTTGTAAGACATAGTCTCAGAAAAAAGCCCTAAGCAAGCCTTTTACAGGTGCCTCTGTGACCAGGGCAAGAACTTCATACAGTAGCAATGCACTGTCACAAGGTGCCTGTGAGCGCAGGGGTGAAATTCCAGGTAAAGTTCCGACCACGGCAGGCCGAGAAGAGAGTTCCAACCCAGCACACTGCGTCTTCCTTAACGACCACAGGGGCTGGTGCCAGAAAGATAGTCGGGCCCTGGGCCACCTAAGCTACAGGCACAAGTCGCCAGCTGGATGGGATTGTGAGGTTGTGCTGTTTCCGTTTCAAGTTGACAGATACCTGTAGATTTCTGTTTATTTCTCAATGGGCATTTGGTTTGAAAAGGAGTTCAAAATGTATACATGCAACTGCCCACCACAGGTGATGTTACACTTTACCAGTCAAAGTCCTCAAGTGAAATTTCCAAGCAAAGTAAAAACAAAAGCAAAACCAAACCAACAAAGGAAACCACTTCCTGGAGAAAGAAATAATGCGGCTTAAAAACAAGTGACAGGAAAAGTAAGGTGCAGGGATAGGGAAGCATCCAGCAAAATGTTGAATGACCCTTTAAGATCTTTCCAGTTCTTCAGATTTAAGACGTCAGTAATTTGTACTTTCTTCATTATAAAAGAACCCCAGAATGTACCCTCTTCCATGGAATTGGGGTGCAGATGCTATGCCACTGAGGCAGAAGTGCCCAGCGCCACATAATCTCACCCTATGGGGGGGTGAGAAGAGTGGGTGTGAGGTGGGGTGAACAGGAGGGGGCCCCAAAGAAGTTCACACAGAAGGTTACCATAAGAAATAAACACAATGACCTGTATAGCTCTTCCAAACTACAGACAGTCACTAGTACAAGTTGCTGGCACTTGATAATTTATGTACTTTTTTTGTTTTGAGTCTCTAGTTAATGAATATATATCATAACTTCTGAAACAAAAGCTACATCTCTAAAGACATAGAGTCCTAGCTCTTTAAAAGGAAATAGGGTGAAATAACTAAAATGATGAAGCCATTTCTTACCATTGACGTCACCACCAAGGCCGGAGAGAACCCCATCGTGAGATAGAAAAAGAGCTCAACCACCTTATACCTGCAGGATGGAGATACAGTGAATTTAACATATCTATTCCAGCAACACTTAAACCATTTCCATATTAGTTTTTTCCTTTTTTCTTAAAACCAAAACAACAACAAAAAAATTAAACTCAACTATTCAAATGAAATGGCTATTCCCAGTAGGAGACCATTAGGCTCCAGCAACAGGGAACCAGCACTGCTTCTGGGGCTGAGCAGCCACCAGACCCCAAGTGCAGCAGGGAGATGTTTCCTGCCACAGGAGTTACTGCCGAATCCACTCACCATGCACTTTCCCCTCCAGCCCGAGTTCTCCTTCCTCAGCATTCCTACCCACTGCCACAGGAAACAGGCATTGTCGAGGTGGGCAGGGATGTGGCCTGGGGCCTAGTTTATCAGTGACAAGGAGATGGTGGCCCCAAGAAACAAACGGTGTGCGTTCTTTCTCTTATTTTTTCTTTATTGATTGATTTGAGCGAGAGAGGAAGGGAGAGAGAGGAGCATCGATCTGTTCCTGGAAGTGCCCTGACCAGGGATCCAACCAGCAACCTCTGTGCTTTGGGACAATGCTCTAACCAACTGAGCCATCTGACCAGGGCAAAGGGCATGCATTTTTGTCTCTTTATTTTGCACCTGCACAAAAACACTCCAATTTGTAAGGCTTATCATCACATTAGGCCAGAAAATGTCTGGAACTTAAAAAGTTGTATTGAAATCCACCTACATTTCTGCCTAATCAAATTAGACCTTAAGTTCCTCAAAGGCAGGGGCCAAGTTTATTTATGCCTGGACCTGCAGGGCCTAGGACAGTGCCCGGCACAATGTAGGGACTCTGTAACACCTGCCCAACCAAACGGCCAAGTGTAACCCACTTCTCACTCTTGGTCTTGTGCTCCAAGTCCACCAGGAGTGGCGCGGCCAGGGACCTGGGAGAATGCACCTGCGGGTTTGGTATCCGGCAGGAGGTCTGCAGTAGGGAAACGACGATTGTCTTTCTTGACTTCCTATTTTATCCAAGGCTATAAACGAGGATTTGAGTCCAAGAAAACTGTTTCCTTGGAGTTATGTATACTGCCTAGCACTGCTCAGAACTGCCAATCACAGTGACAAATGCATTTAGGTGAACTGCAAAGTTGGAGAGAAGTTAGCAAAAATGATCATTTTCTTCTTCAACGGGTAAACAATGTAATGCTTTGTGGTCAACAGAAATTACGTTCAGTTCCGAGAACCATTCTGCCAACCACAACAGATAAAGGACTTCATAAACCGTATCCAGTAACAGTGACTGCATGGCTGTGAGCTTCTCAAATTCAGGCCCGTGCAATAATGAGAAGAGCCATGGAACAGGAACTAGGACACTTGGGTCCTAATTGCAGATGAGTCACTGATCTGACGCATGTCCTAAATGCTCTCATTTTTTAAACCTGAAGGTGGAATGGATGACTTTGAAGGTCTCCTCTAGAGCTAAGATGCTAAATTTCTATAAGCTTTCCTTTTTTTATATATATTATTATTTTTTATATTTATTTATTTATTTATTTTGTCTTTTTCTGAAGTTGGAAACGGAGAGGCAGTCAGACAGACTCCCGCATGCGCCCGACCGGGATCCACCCAGCACGCCCACCAGGGGGCGATGCTCTGCCCATCTGGGGCGTTGCTCTGCCGCAACCAGAGCCATTTTAGCGCCTGAGGCAGAGGCCATGGAGCCATCCTCAGCGCCTGGGCCAACTTTGCTCCAATGGAGCCTTGGCTGCAGGAGAGGAAGAGAGAGACAGAGAGGAAGGAGAGGGGGAGGGGTGGAGAAGCAGATGGGCGCTTCTCCTGTGTGCCTTGGCCAGGAATTGAACCCGGGACTCCTGCATGCCAGGCCGATGCTCTACCACTGAGCCAACCGGCCAGGGCTATAAGCTTTCCTTTTGATAGCGCTTAACACTTAGGACTATGAGGTACAAATAAAGAGTTCAAAACATAGGCCGCATGGTTAGGATATAAAGAGGTCGGTGCCCCTCCAAACGTCGTGTGTCAGGAATCCTTAGGTTCCTATCCAGCTAAGTGCTGTGCTGGCCACTCACGTCTGCCCAACAGTAAGGAATACCAAATGGTTCTGAAGATCTGTTTGCAACGATACATTTTCTATTTATGTATTTCTACTATTTTGAAATGCAAATATAAACTGTCATGGAGATAAAATTGAGGCAGTTACTTTCAAAAGTATCAAACGTAAATGATTTTCTCTTACTTTTCATGGTAGAGAAATACATAAATGGTTCCTCCAGCTGCCATGAGCCAGATAAACCAACGCATGTGAGATGCCAGGGGTCCAAGTTCGCGGAGATTTAACCTAAAAACATAAACATGACAACAAAGAACAGAATGATAAATGAAGGGAATCCACAGAGCCTGTGTTTTCCTCTAATCCTGCCACTTAGGGAGGACAAGCTCGGGGCCCAGCCCAGGGAGAGAAGGCCCTCTACAGCAGGGGTCCCCAAACTACGGCCCCGCGGGCCGCATGCGGCCCCCTGAGGCCATTTATCTGCCACCGTCGCACTTCCGGAAGGGACACCTCTTTCATTGGTGGTCAGTGAGAGGCCCATAGTTCCCATTGAAATACTGGTCAGTTTGTTGATTTAAATTTACTTGTTCTTTATTTTAAATATTGTATTTGTTCCCGTTTTGTTTTTTTACTTTAAAATAAGATATGTGCAGTGTGCATAGGGATTTGTTCATAGTTTTTTTTTATAGTCCGGCCCTCCAACGGTCTGAGGGACAGTGAACTGGCCCCCTGTGTAAAAAGTTTGGGGACCCCTGCTCTACAGCATGAACCCGGGCAGAGAAGGCCCTCCACACCATGAGCCCAGGGCCTACCCGGGCAGCAAAGGCCCTCTATACCATTGCAGCTGTCTGGGTAAGCCGGTGACATCAACTCACACATAAAATTGCCGGTCGGCCTTTAAGACTCAGCATCCGTTCCACGCGGTCTACAGGGAGAACCTGAGCCCCTGCACACCTGTGGGGCCCGACAGGCCTTACTAGGCAGCTGGCTGTAACGTCTGCTTGTCTGACTAATTCTGACGGGGGATTTGTGAACAGATCACTGACAAAGGTTAATGAGAACCCCAAACAAAACCCCGAACTGGGATCACATAACCACAGCGGACACCTAATACCTGGAGCAAGTGTCTCCATTACTGATCTTCCTTCCAAAACAGAAGATGAGAATTAGCCCAGCGTATTCTATAGGAGACACTTTATTAGAATCGCACCGGGCACGCTTGTGAAGTCTGCATCTTAAAATACTGCAAATACATTTGTACTAATTTCATATTAAGGGTATGAGAAAAAACAAATGTTGTTCTGATGGGCTAATACTATAAAATCAGTATTTCCAAATGGAAAAAGTGCCACTTGCATTCAGGGACGGCATGTGACCAAGCTGTCGGCTGTAATATGATTCCCCGGCCTGCACTGAAATGTTTACTAACTTCCAGTTGAGGTGCACTTCACCAGAGTCTTCAGGCTTCCCTGCTGGTGTTCCGCTGGCCTGCACTCAGTCACAGGTGCTGGACAGAGACAGCGCCTGCTTTCAGTCCCATAGTAATTAGGTTTCTCTGGACGCTGCATTAGGCAGAGTCTGGACGCCTGCTGGGTCTAATGACTTCAGTAGTCAGTGGCACAATGTGATTTTCTGAGTGTTTAAAACTAGACCGTGTCTTAATAGGGAAAACAAATGTCTCTTTAATTTCAGGTTTCTGGGCAACAAAAGATTCTAATCTCTCCCTGGGGGTGGGAAGCCCAAGGAACCTGCCCAGAGGACTGGATACTTTAAATGGCTAATACAGGTGGCTGGTCCTCTCACTCATAGAGCTAAGGAAAGGAGGCATGCACTCCAACACAGCAGCTACTGTGCCGTGAACCGAGGACAGACAGTATAGATTATAGATCTCAAAAGTGAGCTTGTTTTCCTCCTCCCTAGTTGGAGCGTTTCCACTTCCGCTTAGACGGCTCAGCGTTAGGAGCGGCACAGGTCTACTGAAAGACTATAGCAAGCAGACATCTGGATTTCAGAAGCAAGGGCGCTACCCCACACACATTCCTAACACTCCTCTTGAACGACCCAATGCAGACAGATATCTGAACCGCAGTTACACTGTCCCCTTGAAATCTGCACGCAGGCCCGAGGAAGTCAAAGTGGCAAATAAAAATATGCATGTATGTGTGCTGCGGGGGGTGGGGACACGGGGTCAGGTCCAGGCTCGGGGGAAGGACGCAGGGCCAGGAGGAGGGGAAGGAAGAAGGTGCGAGAAGTCTATCGTAAAAACACTACCTTCAAAAGCAGAAGGGCTGTTCCTTACCATGGCGCATACGACGCAGCAATGAAGAAATAGATGACCATTCTGTCGCACATGTGGAAGCAGTGCTCCACTGTCCTGTGGGGCAAACCAAGTTAGACAAAGGTTACAGAAACTCTTCAGACCGGAAGCATGACTTACCACCCCCCTGGGCTGCAGTTTCCACTCCTGTCCAGTTCTCACGGCATGTACGGTTGGCCTTCGAAGCCAAGTAGCTATTCTTAATAGTACGAAGCCATAAGTAAGAGCTTTATTTTATTTTTAGGACTGCACGTGTATATGAGATACAGGGGCAGGCCCCACAATGATTAGCACCTCTGATGTGGTTCAAGTAAACACACACACACACATACACATACACACACACACACACACACACACACACACACACAATCTGTCCTTTCTGATGCTTTCCAGTTTTTAAAATCCCGTCGAACAGAAAGATGGAATTCTTCGAGACAGACCACCCCTCTACCACCTCAGAGTACAGGGCATGAATAGGGATGCGTAGCAAACATTCCTGAAGTCGCATTCTGCATGTCTTTCTAGAATGCTTCCAGAGAAGTTTTACTTCCGGAATCTTAGTGTAGAGAGTAAGTTGTAATAGAGGAAATTCAGAAGCTAATTTAGGAACAGCAATAACAAAAACAAAAACATACAGACAAAAGGGCACATTTGCTACAAGGCGGAGGCCACCTGGATTTGCAAGCAAATTCCTCCTTCCAGGACTGAGAAGTCAGGAGGGTTCGGAGATGTGGCTCACCGAGGTCTGTTGCAAACTGGACGAGACAGAATCCACCCTTTACTGAGGTCACTTAAAAGTATGGACACATTGCATCGGTTTGAACCCATTTTTCAGTGTCCTGGGCCTGGGAGGTAAGATTTAGTATTAGGCTTGGCCTCACCTCACACACACAGTGGCGACCAGAGCTGAGGATGTGTGTGTGAGTCACGGTTGTTAGCCTTAGTGAAGAGGTGAAAATATTCAATAATTTAGCTCACAGGTCTAAAAAGCCAACACTATGTTAATGCTTCTCAAACTTGAGTGAATATCAGAACCACTTGGGGAGCTTATGATATCTGGTCAGAAACTCCAGTCGAGAAGATTCTAATTTAAACGGGCTGGAGATGGGATAGAGAATGGAGGAAAGAGAAGATTCTTTTTAAAGTCCTTGGATGACTACGATTCTTAGCCAGGTTCAGGCCTTTCTAATTTTGCTTTCTAGATGAGCGATTTCCAACCAGTGGGCTAAAAGAATCTTTCAAACATGCCCAATACCTGACTATTTAGTCAGGGGCACTGACCTCTTTCCCTTCGATTATCAAAAAAAAAAAAAAAAAAAAAAGACAACAGCCAACACAACAATAGCCGGTCAGTGTGAATGAATCAAAATTATACCTATTTTGGAGGGGCAGATTGGCAAAACTGTTTTTCAGTGTGCTGCAGAATTTCAAGTTCGTTTATGTGTGTTCTGGGGCGCAGTGCCCCGTTCCAGCAGGTGCGGTCAGCCCTGCCATTTTCTTCGCGGCCCTCCCTCTCCTCACCGGTAAACTAGTAGTAACACCTCTATCACTGAGTCTGGGTGAGCGTTAAGTGAGGTAATATAGCCTCGTGTTTAGCGCAACACCCTCCGTGAAGAATAATTCCCTCTCCTCTTTTACTTAAGTTAAGCCTATCCCTGGATAGTTTTAAAAACTGAGGCAGAGCAGAAGTCCACACGTGGAAGCCGGCAGTGCTACTGCAGGTTCCGGAGAGCCCGGTTCCGGTACACCGGCCTCCCCAGCCCCCTGCAGGGAGACCCTGAGCCAGAGTGGGCGTCTACAACTCTTTACTGATTCGGAAAACTAGACGCAACGCCAAGTGGGCGGAGGCAACCGCAGCGCAGGGTGGTGCGGAGAAGATAATGAGGGCTCCGGTCGGGGGCTCCGGTGTCCCGGGAGCCCGGACAGGCACTCCCGAGGCTCTGGCCTGAGTGTCCCACGGCTCCCTCGTGATTCAGTGCTGTGGTTCTATGTTAAGCCCCGGGAACTGTCACCTTGCAGGGAAAGGGAGCAACTGCCCACTAGAAGCACTGTGGTGAAGGAGGGGGTGAAGACAAACAGAACAACCTAAGGCCCGGCGGTCGGAAGTCCTAGATGATCAGCTGCTGGTCCCACTGACTCGGCCAGGTCAGGCCGCACCTCTGAGCCTCAGTGTCCCCAGGTGCAAATGAACGGGTTTGGACTAGATGACCCCTCAGGATCCATCCAGCTCTAAAACTCTATGCCTCTCTGATGCCCCATGTGAGGAAAGCAATAATATCGCATAAATCCCCAGCCCTGCTCTTAAGCAGAGCATGTCTTTTTAACATTAGATTGTTTGAACAATTTAAGTTGCTTTTTGGACATTCTGTAAAACAAAAAGGTACGTGCTAATATTACTCTAAGGCCCTCTCAGTCTGCTCAGAATCCTCCTTTTTAAAGAAATATTGCCCTTCGGGGTGCGGAGAATCGATTTCATAAGCAACTAAACGCCGTGCTGCTCCCTTTGGGTGTCTGCCAGCTAACCCTTCGCTCGGAGGAGGGACGCCTTTATGTCCTCCTCATTCAAAGGGCAGGGCCACAGAAGTTTTGAAAAGTGCCCCACAGCTAATAGCAGCAAAGCATGGGACTTGTGCCTGCACAGACACCCAGGACCTAGCAGAGTGCTGGACCGGGCCAGGCAGCCGAACCCAGCTGCGGGACACCGCCCAGCCTCGCGGTCCTCCGTGTCCTGTCGTTTTCGGAGCCTTTATTTCCACCTGGGCGACCCCCCTGGGCTGCCGCCATCGCCCTGTGGGCCATGCACTGCCACCCCTTCTTACTGATGAAGAAACGGGTGTGAGCTCAGGCGACCTAGGCAAGGCTGAAGGGGCAGGGCCGGGACCCGAAGCCAGGGCTGGCTCTGAGTGCAGTGTCCTCGGCCCGGCCCCCCTGCTGTGCCCTGCAGCGTCCTCCACGGGCTTGGCCGCACTGCCGCGATCACCGGGAACCAGTGCGGCTTTGCGGCTGCTTTCTAAGCAAAGGCCTACAGTCCCAGATCCACACGGGGCCCTCCAACGCTGTCCACTCCCACGGAAGCTTTCCTAAGTAATGGGGTGGAATGATGGTCCGCAAGGTAGGAAACTCCTGCTCCCTGGTTTCCCGCGGCTGAGCCGCGCCTGCGTGGGAGGCTAACCGCAGCCGTAAGCAGCCCCGTACCTCAGGTGGCTCTTCTTCCAGGACACGATGTGGAAGACGGTGGACACGATGAAGAGGGCGCAGAGGCCGAGCCCGTAAATCCACGCCGTCACCCGCTCCCAGCAGTCGTCGGACAGCCGGTGCAGCAGCGCGCTGCCCACGATGGCCGGGACAATGAGGAACTGGCGAGGCAAAGGAGAGTCAATGTCCCGCCTGGGCGCCATTGCGCCCTTTGTTAACAGGGCACGGGTGTACCAGGGGCCATTTTAGAAAGGTCACTTTAAAACAGACGTTTACCTGTCCTGGGCCACCCTAAGGGGAGGCCAGGGAAGCAGGCGGCTGCGCAGGCATCAGGTGCTGCTGGTCAGCGCCCAGGAAGTGTGCACAGCTTGAATTCAAGAAATTTTATCCTAAGGACGTATGTATGTAGCCTACATGCTGTACCAACTCAGTATAACACAGTCTGTTTTATTGATTTATTTATCTTTGTTTTTTATTTACTGATTTTAGAGAGAAGGGTAAAGGGAGAAACAGAAAGAGAGAACACACGCGATAGTAATTGTTGTTCTTCCCATTAACACATCCATTGGTTGATGTTTTGTGTTTTGTGGGGGGTTTTTTTTGTATTTTTCTGAAGTTAGAAGCGGGCGGAGGCAGTCAGACAGACTCCAGCATGCAACCGATCAGGATCCACCTAGCACACCCACCAGGGGGCGATGCTCTGCCCATCTGGGGCGTTGCTCCATTGCGGCTGGAGCCATTCCAGCGCCTGAGGTGGTGGCCAAGGAGCCATCCCCAGCGCCCGGACAATCTTTGCTCCAATGGAGCCTTTGCTGCGGGAGGGGAAGAGAGAGACAGAGAGGAAGGAGAAGGGGAGGGGTAGAGAAACAGATAGGCACTTCTCCTGTGTGCCCTGACCAGGAATCGAACGTGGGACTTCCACACACTGGGCTGCTGCTCTGCCGCTGAGCCAGCTGGCCAGAGCCTCCATTGGCTGATTCTTGTACATGCTCTGACCGGGGATCGAACATGCAACTTTGGTGTATCAGGATAATGCTCTAACCAGGTGAACTACCTGGCCAGGGCTAAATTAGTCTGTTTTAAGCACTCTTCACTAAAGGAATAAATAGTTTCCCTTTTCTCTTTCTTCTCTTCTGACTATATATCAGCCACCACTTTTCCCTCAAAGGCTCACTAAATGCAACTTTAAAGGGAACAATGAAATTGGGGGCTGTCCTTGCCAAATCAGCAGAGATGACTGTCTTGAATAGGCGATTCAGTTCATTCCAGGGTGACAGTCCTCATGAATAGTTGCCTCTGGTTTTCCTATGACCAGGGTACTATTATTACTCTTTTGAAAGAAGATCTCAGAGAAAGCAAGTCCCGGAAGGGCAGAGCTGAGTAGGTCAGGGCCCGGGACATGCTTACACAGCTTCTGGTGACGTGACCCAGCACTGATCCTCTGGTTGGGAAGGTCACAGAGATGGGTATATCCAACTAATCTAGCGGTAACTGCCCCTTCCTCCCTGCAAAGCCTTTTGGGAAGGACGGAACGTGCATACTCACTGCATGTGTGTAACAGTTAGCAGCATGTTCATAACAAGTCGGTTTGTAGCGGCCATTGGCGGGGGCCCGGTGGTTCATGAACCTGTAGAAACAAAAAGACATCATGTGAGAACAGCTCCGAGCGTGTGAAGAACAGTGGGTAGCCTGCCGGTGACTGTTCAGTCTATTCTAAATGACAAGCTGTCTGCTCCAAACACCTAGTTACAGGAACAGAAGCAAAGCCTCTAAAAAGGTGTAAGCAGAGCCCACAGCAAAGACCCGAAAGCAAATGCCTCAGTTTATTTTTTCTTTTGGTTTATTTGAAAGAAACATCTACCAACCCAAGGCAAACAGAAACCATATCCACGCCCTTCAACTGGTCCCCACCAAACTAACAACAACAAAATGCACAACAAAATCTCAACTCTTAACATAGAACAAATCCAGGGGACTTTTCTAGACTTTACAAATTCCAGTAACTGCCATCAAATGAAAAGGGATACAATGCATTCGGAAGGTTTCTATTTTCTCTCTCAAAATTGATAAAGCTTATACATGCCGATGGTCAAACGCTGCCTCCCACGATTAGCCGGCCTGTCCAGCTAGTTTCTCTCTATTGCACGGTCTGTCCCGGCACCAGGAAGCTTAAATAAACGCCAGCGGCTGCCTCCAGGCCACCCAGACAAGAGCTGCGTCTCCACCTGCACCCTTCCTGAATTCAAGGTCAGCTTCAGAGTCCAAATATATGACGAGTCACTGAAACTCTGCCTATAAAATTCAGATATGCACATAAATGTATGTGTCTAAATGTCACGGTCTGTGACACAGAGACACAGACCCACGGCCCATACTTCCCTTTGGGCGAACTTTGTGGCAACCAGCAACAGTGAAAAGCGTGACCACCGAAGAACCTGGAAGGTTCTCCCATTTCAGAGCGAGGGTCCCCCAGACCCCACCAGACCCATGGCATGGGGGATTCTGGTTTAGTCTGTCCTCCGGGGAATGGGGATGGAAATTCAGGAATATAGAAAAACAGTTGCCTGAAAGAAACAGGTGTGGAGAAGCCGACAGAGGCAAACGAGCCCGAGCATTCAGGTGTCTGTCAGAGGTCCCTGCATTCCTGTGCGGGAGCCACGAGATGTCAGCGGCTTCGCACAATAAATCACCCTTTTGCCTGGGCTGGTCTGGGGAGGGTGGAGAAGAGTGGATTTTGTTATCTGCCATGAGAGGTTCTGACTAGTCACACCTCATTAATTAACACTGAAGAATAGTACCAGGCTGAACCAAATGGCTGAGCCAGGTGACCAAAAATAGGCTAAAACATATGGTCAAGCCATTCTAAACAGTGTCCAGTTTATGAACAAAAGACTAGCCCTTTCACTCTCAATGAAGAGGGGCCGCTATCCTTAGAGCAAATAAATGAAATAAAATGGCAGTCCCTACTGACCCAATATAGAATCCACAAGGAAAACCCACTAGGGAATAAATTTAGGCGAGTGAGGGACCACCAAGGGTTAGCTCTCTAACTAGTGTGTATACTTATTGAGTGGAATTCACCAGGTGGCTTGAAAACTAATCAAGAGAAACAGGCAGTTAACAGCTTCAGAATTTACCCAAAGCTATTCTCATACATAAATAAACCTTTCTCCCCTGATAATCCTCAAAATAATTTTACTAATTTCCTAAGGGAGGAGAGTGTTGCTATACAGCTCTTGTTAGTAACAAGAAAAATAATGGCACTCTTGGGAAGAATGCTTTAAAAGTGGCCCAAGCATTCGAGGATCTACCACATTGTTACCCGGTGACAGGTGACATAACACAGAGCTCTAAGTAGCATCCCCTCTTAGGGATGTCGAAGGTTAAAAAGCAAGGCTCGAAGATGACAGAAGCTAGGGTAAAAGCGAGAATGTTCTGTGTGAGGTGCAGTAAGTAGGGTTTGTCTACCCACCACCAGGCTGCAGACTAAAATAGCAATTTATATCTCTGGCAGCCCAATCTAAAAATAGTCAGACCATTACACAGCAACAGGGATAGACTTTCACATTTTCTCCCAAAAGCAGCGAAGCTGGGTGGCCCTATTTGTCACAGCGTAGTCCCTGCCTACCTGGAATCACTCAGGTTAAAAATAAACTTGGCAGTTGTGGAGAAAAATATCCCTTGCACCCACGTGACTGAAGGTAGTAGTTTCCGTGAGGGACAGAGCCAGACTTGGGCAAGGAGCACAGGTAAGATTCAAGAGCGTGTGTGCAAGAGCAGAGCCTTCTGGGGCTCAGTGGGAGAGAGAGCACAGCCGGTTTGCTGGGAGTTGCATGAGCAGTTTCTCTATTTTGCCCCCATCTGCCAGAGAACAATCTAGCCTCCCACAGAAATCACCCCCGGAGACCCAAAGGATGGAAAGTGCAAATCAGCTCCCACACACTGAGCCTACTCTCTTCCCCCATAAAAGAATAAGGAAGGTTCTCAAGGGTTATGGAAGAAAGAGCACCCACTTATGGCAGGCACCGCTGCGTAGGGCGGTGTCACCCTAAGGGCGACCCAGTGCTCGAGGCCAGTACCCAGCATGCTTTAGAGGCTTTGAGGAAAGGTGCTTGAGTCCTGGGCCCAGAAATCACTCTTAACAAAGCGATTATTCAGTCGGGGTTTGTCACACATTGGTTTCCTCACTTTCTCTTTCAACACCCTCCCTTGCTTCCCCCTTGCCTAATGCCCCTAGGCTCTCTGCCACCTCCCGCTTCAGGACCAGATGTCAAAACTGCTCAGTGAGAGCAGATAGGAACCCAGGGACACTCCTTGCACACTTTGAGTTTAGCCGGAAGCACTGTGCCTTCTGAAGGCAGATCTGCACCCCACCAGCTCTCAGAGGCCTCCGATCCAATCCAGGAAGCTGCCTTCCATTCCCGATTCCTATGTGTTCCTTAGTCGCCAAATGCAAGTGTCATCGGTCGCTTCAAAATGCAGCTCACACCAGGCCACCTCGCGACAGTTCCCAGAGCCCACCTTAAATCAAGACTTTGACACCTCTGGTCTATAATACAAATTCTCTTAATTGGTCTGCCTGCTTGTCCCCAACAGACTCTCTCCTCTTGATACAGCAGCTGCAAGAGTCTATTAAAACCAGATCACATCACATACCCCGACCCCAAGTGAAAGCCTGCCTTTGGCTTCTCAAAGTGGTCCACTAGCCCTGAGTGGCCCAGCCCTCACAACCCCCCCAGCCTCAGGGTCCTGCCTTCCTCGTGTCCCCCAACCTCCAGCTACACCCCCTTTCTGCCCCTCAAACCGCCAAGGTCTTGTCTGCCTCGGGATGTTTTCATTTGCTGTTTATGTCTGCCTGGAACATTCTTCTCCGGAATCCTCAGCTCTCCCCTCTTCAGGCTCAGCTCAGATGTCACCTCCTCGGGTTTCCGTCACCATCCCACCTAAGTCTCACTTCAGCCTTCTCCCCCCACCTGATCACGTTTAGTAAGAATTTGAAAACCTGTTCATCTTTCCCACTGCAAGGGGAGTTCCATGAAGGCCGTCTTGTCCACCACTGCATTTCCAATCCGAGCACAAAGCCCACTTTATTGCTGGAGCTTAATAAACAGGTGTTGAAATGAATGACTAGAAAGACCGCTTGTGGCTGAACGGTTTTATCGTAACCGAGAGATAGCCCACGGTTATTGGTTTCACTGGGGAGGCAGCAGGTTCTGTGTGTAACAAAGAGAAACAGGCTGTCTTAGAGCCAAAAGAACTCTGACTCTCGTGAAAAGAAAATTCTTAAAGGCCCTGACAGTGGACATTCCAAGGGCTTCTTCAGCATTACCTGATGGGCAACATAAGCCGACCCTTGTGCACAGAAAATGGTTAGTTCCCCTTTATGAATGAGCGTATTGCCAGAGGTGGTGACAGTGGTGGGGGACGTGTGACTTAAATAAGGGAGAAGGTACTTACAGGGTACCCCCCCTGGGCCCCCGTGCATATGATTCAATGCTCTGAGAACGCGCACAAAAAAGACAGTAGGCATTCTGGGAAGACGTCCTAATGCTTTAGAATGAGATGTTTGACCTCCTATTCCATTTGAGTGGTCACAGGCTGGGCCTGGGGAAAGAAGTGTTTTTGTCCTTGGATTTTCGGTTGCAAAGCGGGAGCAATGATTCTGCACGAACAAGATAGAGTAGAGGCTGCTGCAGGTCCCAGGCCTCTGCACTGTACTCACAGATGTTGCAGTGTACCCAGTGAGACAGAATGAGGTGGCAGCAGAGGTGAGAAAAGGGACAAGAAATTGAACCTCTGGATATACTCTTTCCTCCTAGCTGTGTGATTAGGGCAAGTCCTATTTTACTCTTGAACCCCACCTGTTCTTCAGGTAAATGGGTGTAAAATGCGTCTACCAGGGTTACAGCTGAGGATCAGATGGGTAATACACGGGGGACGGCAAAACCAGGCTTACAGTCGTTTGTATGGAAAAAAGATACGCAGGTTATGATTATTTACAATTAACTCAAGAGAATGTCATTCACAACTGCCCACCTCCCACACCAATACCCAGCCACTAGCTGGCACAGGCTGGCACTCAGTGTTGACAGTTATTCTAATCAGTCAGAGGTGCTGTGACAGGGAGGGGATGCCTCGGGGGTGGGATGAGGGACTCAATGCTGAAAGGATAAAGCAAAGGTGATAAAGTATGCTATGTCCCAGTGGGGTGTTTCATGTCCTAAGCTTTTCATTGAGAAGCCACGCGTGCTCTACGCCCCCACTCAGGATGGCGGGCTAAGCCTCCTTACCGTCCTCCTCCACAGAAATGGCAGAACTCTGGAAACCGATCTGTTGCCACAGTGACCGCCGAGTTTCCATTAGGAACCAATCAGCCGGGTGTTCAGGGTTTCTTGCGATTTAGGCTGAGCCACTAACTGTGGCCTAATGTAATGTTTCTACTGCAATCAAATGCTCTTCAACTGAGTCCCAATAAACCCATCAGAAGGAGCGCAGGCCCTTCAAATACAGGGTGCCCTTCCCTTGAGTTCTGTAACAGACCTACCTGTAACACAGATGCTCAGAAATTAGACCACGAACACAGCTTTAAATGTGGAGAGAATAGTGCTCTTAATAATTCACTGTGTGGACCACATAAACCAGGGCTTCTGTCTGTTGTCATATTACTTTTTTACTTCTAGACTCTATTTCTAAGTTCAAACTGACTCTTCGAAATATCTTTCCAATCCAGTCTATATTACAAAAACAAGAAATTATGGGATTGCTCAGTCTCCAAAGAAAATAAGGGTCGATCTAGATGTCATCAAGAAAATAACTGTTAACTAGTCACTGACACTGAGCAGCCACTGGGAGAATGACAGAGTCTATGTGGCACCCAAAGAAAAGGCCTGTATTTTTCATTTTGAAATGAAAAAAGTAGAGCACGAGATCACATTACATCTGTGATAGATGAGGGTCCAGCAAAAAGAAATTTCAATCAGGCTTGATAGATCCTAAAGGAAGTTTTTCTTTTTATTTCACATTTCTCTTAACATTTTTCTTCTATTTTAATGTTTGTGCAAAAAAAAAAAAAAAAAAAAAAAAAGGAAACCAGGCTCTTTTCTTTCTTCCCAGAGTAGAATTCAAAGGGTAAGAAAGGGGTACAAGCTCTTCACCAGGTGAGAAAGGGTAATTTCACAGAATACTGTGGCTGTTCTCTGAAAACAGGAAGAGCAGAGACATGCAGAAGTAAAATCAAATCAAACAAACCACAGGCACAGGGTTTGCCAGTCACGTCTGAATGTATGTCACAGTCTCCCTCGAGAAGTCCCCGCGCCTTCACTCCTGACTTCATGGTCTACAGACAGAACATCATGGTTCCCTTCTGTCTTTAGAAGCACTGATACGATGTTTCCACTGGGGGAACAGGGCCAGGCATTCAACACCCCGAGCGATATTCAGGAATTAATCCAAGTCTTCAAACCCATGGCCCCTTTGATGTTTGAAATAAAGAGCCCTGCTTAAAAACTCAACAATAACCTCCTTGGAAGAGTTCATGCATTCCTTTTCCGTCTTTTAAATCCCCCCCTGTCACTGCGCACTAAGCTAGCTTGCTGGTGAGGTCTGGGAATGGGACGGCTGCCTGGTTCAGACAAAGAGATGGACAATTACCACAAACACAGGGGAGGTGAACTTTCACCCACTTCAGAGAAGGAGAATTAGAAAGAAAAAAAAAAGAGCTCAGAGCTTCCTCTCAGAAGCCCGGGCCAGCCTCCATCCAGTGCTTGGTGGCAGAGACCCAGGGTCGGGGCTCAGGCCCCGGTGCCTCCCCGGGCTGGGGTTCTCACCAGCTCGCCCGCCCATCAATGAGCAGCCGGCCAGCCTTCCGGTGGCGCTTTCTCGGTGGTTCCTCCTCTTTCCTAACACAGGCGCCCCAACAGCAGATCTTACCACCAGAATGCTAACTTGGCCCTTCGTAATGCCCAAAATAGCACCGCCCCGGGGCGCTAAAGAAGCCCGAGAACCATCCAGGCCCCGGACGTGGCTAGGCAAACTAAATGAGGGAAGCGTGCCTCAGTTTCCCTGCTGCCAGGGTCGTTTGCAGAAAAAGCACCCAGAACGCCCGGCACCACAGCCTAACAGTACATCTCGCTGCAGAGCGCAGCAGCTACCCGGCCCTTCTTTCTCCAGCACCCGGAGCCCCCGCGCCGTGGGTAAAGGGGTGGCTGCCGGAGCCGGGCTCCGAGGACCCGGGAGCAGTGCCTGCGGCTGCGTTCGGGTCTCAGAGCAAGCACGAGCCCCGCCTGGATGGGGATCGGGCGGTCAAGTCGGGTGAGCAACGGGATCCCCTGGGAGGAAGGCAGGCTCGAGGTCCGGGATCTGGAAACCCGTGGTCCGCAGATCGCGAGCGGGGGACCCGGGTCAGGCACCAGATGCCGGTCCCGGGAGGCAGGGGACCGCCCGGGGACTGCAGGGCAGGGAATCCCCCGGGAGCTGGTCCCTGGCCACGGCGCGGGGTCCACGGGGTGCTGGACCCAGGTTCGGAGCCAGGACCCATACGGGAGAGGGTGGGATCTGGGACCCGCTCTTGGCACGGGCAGTGGCGCGGGGGCTCCATCCCTCTCACCGCTGGAATCGATTCTTGAACCGCATTGATCCTCCGCTCCTCCTCGCGGGCGGGGAGCTCCGTCTCGTCAGCGCTAGCGGCCGGGCGTGCGGCCCTCATGGGCTTGGGCTGCTCCGGAGGCCGCCCGGATGCCAGGCGGACCGCTCGGCGGGGCAGGGCCGGAGTGGGCCAGGCTGGGGGTCGGGACAGGGCCGGGGCCAGACGGGGCGGCTGGGGGCGGGAGGGAGGCCGCTTAAACGGCCCCCGCGCCTCCCGCCTCCCGGCTTCTCCGCCCCAGCACCCGTGCCCCGCCCCGGAGCCCGGCTCCACCCCCGCTGGCTCCGCCCACCTGCGTGCTCCCGCGGCCGCCTGCGCGTCACTGCTCCGGGCGGCCAATCAGCAGCTGGAGCGGCGGGCGGCAATGCTGCCATTCATATCTGCAGAGCAGGGCGGAGGGGCGAGGCGTCGCAGCCCAGGAGCAGGGCTGGAAGGCTGGTGCACTCCCGAAAGGGTCTTACTGGACCGTAAAAATGGAAGAGGCAGAGGGAAGAGAAAGAGAAATTATGAAGGAGGAGATGGGCCAAGAATCTTCAAAGCAATTGTGAAGAAGGTAGCAGCAAACAAGACCACCCGTCGGTATTCTAGCCCTGGCTCTGTGTCATTCACCCATTCCTCATAATTCATTCCTTCATCCCACTCTTCATTTACACCTTCCCCATTTTGAGGGCCAGCTACCCCTAGGCTTTTGTGCGAGGCTCCAGGGCAGATTTAAAAACCTGTCCTTGTCTGTCACGTGAGGAGGTTGAGACTGTCTTACTCTGAGATTCAATGAGAGCCACAAACGGTATTTTTTACAGGGGCTCTTTTATGTTGTCCTCCAATTAAACAAGTTTGTTTGTTTGTTTAAAATTCAAGTAGTAGTTTCCAAATAAACCAAAAGGTAGATTTGAATCAGGGTCCTGTTGCTGGACCTAAACTCAGAGGGCTTTCTGGAGGAGAGAGGTTCAAAGAAAATGGAACCAGGGAGCAATTCTTGATCCCCTCCCTGATCATTCCTGGCATTTAGGTGTGCTCCTCTCCGGGTGACCTGTCCCCACACTTCCGCCCCAGATCCCAATCTGGAGACTGACTCTCCGGGGGACAGAAGGCTAGCCTGATAGAAGTGTTTATTGTGCATGCAGCAGAGCATTGAAAAATTGGGCATTCTTTTACCTATAATTCTTGTTTCCTTTAACACTTTCTAAGTGGCCTGATCTAAAAGGGTGCTTTTCCTTGGTTATTTCATTAATTTCCCCTAGAATTCCAGGAGATAGGCATTACCTTACTCATTTCACAGATAAGGAAGCTGAGAGGTTTAGAAACTTCTCAAAGGGGGCTTGTGCCTAGCTTTGTCTAAAATTTAAGCCCCAGATCCTTTCCGTACACTTGACTGCCTCACTCTAAGTATTAAAGTAGTTTATCTCTTTTTTTTTTTTTTTTAAATCTTTCTTTCTACAGTAAGTCAGAAAAATGAGCATGGATTGAAAGTTTACTAATCTGCTTTGTCAGGCCATGGGGCAAAATTAATTGGTGGTTACAAAAAAAATTAATTAGAGGGTTACAAAGAAAATAGCTAATAAAAATAGATTAAAATTAATGGTATGAAATAACGTAAGGAGGATTTAAAAAAATACAATGAACCAACAGATGCCAGGTTACATCCTATCAATGACTTTGTACTTGATCTGAGCCAGAAGGCCAAGAAGCAATTCCTGTCAATGACTTGGGGATGTGTTGAGATAAGAAGCTATCAAGAGTGTGGTGGGGCTAATTAGGGAAAGGGATGCAGGAGAGAAGGAAGTCTGGAGATGGATTTCGAAAGAGATGATGGAGCATGACTTGGCACAGCCCTTCGTAGGGGAGGATAGAATGGCTTGAACAAAGACGAGAACTGGTGAGTAGGGAATTTATGAGCGGCCCCTTAGGCTTAGAAATACCAGTGTGAATGGTGTTGACCCAAGGAAAAAAAAATGAGTGAGATAAAAATCAGATTAGATTGATAGAATAAAATACTTTGGCCTACAGTAATCTCTTCCACAAAAATGCAGGAATATTAACCGAAAGTTGCTTGTATAAACAATATGATCTCAAATTCAAACCAGCAATCCTCAAAAAATAAAAATGCAAGAAGCCACTTTGAATTAATTTTTAAAAACCTGCCACATTCCTTTTCAGTGAGGTGTCCTTTTGAGTCTGTTCCTGAGAAGGAATCCCGAGTATGTTTGCACAAAAAGGTGCTAGATTCGACTCAGAGGTTGGTGCGTGCAGTGGAGCAGAAGAACGTGGAAAGCTTTTCAAATTAGCGGGATGTGACATTTTTTGTTGAGATTGGAGATATGGTTCTTCTTTCTGCAGAACTGCAGGCGCACATTTGCATGGGCACAGCCTGTGCCTAGAAGAAAGGATTGGTCATGGAGCAGACGCCAGCTCAGAGGAAACTCCTGGGAGAACACCTGCCTCACTTGCTGAGGGACACAGCGTTCCTGCGCAGGATGCTGACCACACAAGGAAGCACCTGGAACCCAGTGCTCTGACTGTGATGTCCCATGAGAAAGCAGCAGCTTTGCTTCAGGCACTGATTTCAGATGCCCTGGGAAGTTGGCCTGAACTTCCCATTTCAAGTCTTGTTCTGTGGCTGGAGTTCAATTGGTCTTTTTACAGATGACAAAGTAGAGCAATTATTAAACTGTAAGGGCTCCAAGCCGTTCCCCTTTCCTGAAAAGAGGAATGTTGTCTTCCTCTACATAGTCCATATTCCATCGTGATATGGTCTGAATGTTTGTGTCCCCACCTCCCAGTATTAATACGTTATAATCCTAATGCTCAATGTGATTGTATTAGAATGTGAAGCCCTTGGGAGGTGATTAGGTCAACCACCGCCCTGATGAATAAGATTAATGGCCTCATAAAGGAGGTCTGAGAGAGTTCCCTGGCCCCATCTGCCATGTGAGAACACAGGGAGAAGTTGGCAGTCTGCAACCAGGGAGAGAGACTTTGCTGGAAGCTGACCACGCTGGCACTCTGATCTTGGACTTCCAGCCTCCAGAGCTGTAGCAAATAGATTGCTATTGTTTATAAGCCAACCAGTAAGTGATATTCTGTTATCGATAATAGCAACCCAAATTGACTAAGACAGCGGACCTTTGAGGAGTCCCTGTCTCTTTCATGCCTTGTTCCTGGACTTTCATGATGAAAACAAGGGGAAGAAAAAGAGATCTGGAGAGAAAGGCCTTGGTAGATAGACTACATTGATCTACTGTATTCCCCCATGTATAAGATGCACCTCTCCCCCCAAATTTTGGGGGTCTAAAAACTGGGTGTGTCTTATACAGTGGCTGTAGATATTTTTACTTGCATTTCCTACTTTTTTGCGCAGACAAGGAGTTGTATGAATTTTATCATGAATAAAACTTGAGTTCAATAACTTCATGTAATACATTTTTTTTTCTAATTTCAGGCCCCAAAATTAAGGTGCGTCTTATACATGGAGAAATATGGTATATGATGAAGATAAGAGAAAAAAACATTTCATAATCTAGGGGGGGGGTATATTGGTAAAAGTATTTGTGAAATGGGAAGAATTTAGCTAAGTAAGAGGATTCATTGATTGTAGGATATGGGAAAAATAGGAAAGGGATTGTGAGAAATGTTACTAAGAGCATGAGTTGGATATCCTACTGTTTTCCCACAGGTCGAGTTTAGCATCCCTTCTTCAGTATTCTTGGCTGTTTGTTGTATTCATTTGAAAGTGACTTCTTTCAGAGATTGGACCAGATGGATGAGGAATGTCTAGTGGTTACACAAATTCAACTCTTTGGAGTCCCTGACACGGTCTTGGAACTTCTACATCCATTAGCCCATTTTATCCTTAAAACTACCCTGCGGGGTGGATAATATCATGTCTGTTCTATAGATGAAGACGTGAGAGCTCAGAGAGGTTTGGTGAGTTACTTAAATTCGTTGAGTGTAAATGAAAAAGTCGAGATTGGAGCCCAGGCTGTCTGAGCCCGAGAGCAGGGCCATTCCCCTCCAGCCCTCCCTGCGCGTGCAAAAGCACTAGACGTTTCAAGACCTGCGGTTCCACGTGACACAAGCCGTTTGTGAAGCAGAGTGCATGAAGATGGGGGCACAGGTAAGAAGGGTTCAGATTAAACCAAAGACTGATCAAATCAAGGAGATTTGGAGTTTATGCTGAAAGCAGGGGAGACCCATTGAAAAACTTTAAACCACCAACCCGGCGGTGGGTTCTATATTTAGAAAGATCTCTGGTAGAATTTGTGCGGGGAGTAGTTGGAGGGGTGCCGACAAGGTTGTTGGTTGTCTGAATCAGCTCCGTCTGGCAGAATTTTCCATGATGACAGAAATGTTCTGTGTCTGCGCTGCCCTGCATCATAGCAGCTAGCCACATAAGCCACTGAGCACTTGAAATGTGGCCAGTACAGCTGAGGAACTGTGATCTTACTAATTTCATTTCATTTAATAAATAGCCACATGTGGCTAGTGGCTACCATACTGGTATATATGTTATATATGTGTGTGTGTGCACACACACACATACATGGTCTACTGGAAAGGTCTGTTAGTTTTTGGAATAAAACAAAATACAAATTTTTCTTACTATCAAACTTTATTAAGTAATATAATTGCCATTATTATTAATGATTTCTTGCCAGCTTGAGGGCAATTTGTATATCCCATTTTTGAAAAATGTTTTATTTTTTGATGTGAAAAATTGAGCCAGTGCTTGTTTGATATCTTCTTCATTTTTGAAGTTGTTGCCCTTCAAAAAATTTTGTAAGGACAAAAACAAGTGATAGTCGGAGGGTGCTAAGTCCGGGGAATATGGTGAATGCGACAGACATGTTTCTGTAGCATTTCTTTCTTGTTGAAATTCGTAAAAATTACAGTGGCGTAAATGAACTTTATCAGTAGCCATGGGTACACTATGGCTTCACACATAAGACTAACGTGAATCAACTTTGTTTTAGTTAATTTGCTACGTCAGTATGTATACATTAAGCGATAAAAATAGAGAGGCACACATGCGCCAAATAAACATGTGCTTACGTGTCGAAACTTGTTGTGATAGAAACGGACAGAACTTTCCAGTAGACCATATATATATATATATACACACACACACACACACACACACACACACACACACATATATGATATATGTAGCACCACTATATATCTTTCTCCTCTTTATCTGTACAATAGACACCCTAATTTTAAGCCCAGAATAAAGACCACATTTTCTAGCTGGCCTTATAGCTAAGTGTAGGCCTTATGACCGCATCCCAGGCAATGGGATATGAGCAGAAGTACAATTTCTGAGTTATGCCTTTAAAGGTAAGCGGTACCACCCCCTTCCCCATGTGCCCTTTCTCCGCAGGCTGAAGCGTGGACCTGGAAGAGAGGCGTTCGGGTCCTGTGGCACAGCCAAGCAGTAGGATGGAAGGAGCCTGGGCCCTGGTGGCTGTGGTCCACAGCTGCCATGCCAGTCTGACACTTAAGCTCAAGAGAAATAAATTTCTATTTCATTTCCACCGCTCTCATTTTGGGCTTCCGTCAGCTCAGGTTACCCTAGCACATGCTGTGAGTGAAGCTGGACGTAGAGGTACCAGTTAGAACATGATTAGAATAGTCCCGGCAAGAAGAGGTGGAGGTAGAACTAAGGCCTTGCCAATGGGAGTGGAGTAAAGGGAATTCTGGGAGGGGGGAAAGGGGTCTTGACACAAAGCCTGAATCGGAGGCAACTCCAGGAGGACTACAGTTCCATCCACGATTGCTTTTGAGCATCACCTTAAACTCACAATGCGGTACCATTTAAAAATAGAAATCTAATGAGTAAAGAGAAACAAAAATAGGACATCTGCTCTTCCCCAGACTCAGCTCAGATCTGCTGCAATAGAGACATAATGAAATCAACGGAGTGCCCCGACCCGGTCAGAGCGCAGAAACTCAGGCTGCGCGAAGGGAGGGCAAGCCAGGAGCTAACATACCGGACACATCTAGAATCACTTCAATATGTGCATTTCGTGCCAGTATTTTGTGTAAGCAAAAACACTGAAAAGTCTCAAGAGATGTCTTAATGAAAAAAAATAAGATTCATTTAAAACTGCAGCGTGTCCGTTGCTTGACAACAATAACTTAATATCTTAAGCAAGTTTCAAATTCCTATTTTTACACTAAATCTTTGCATCTTCACACACACACACACACACACACACACACACTGTATGTACAAAATCCTGGTTGGAGACAGCTTGATTATAAAAAGATCTTATAAAATTTTGAATGAATAAGCACATGATTATTATTTTTTATTTAAAATTTTAAATTCCAGTTTTCTTTCAGTTTGTTTTGTATTGGATTCAGGTGTATAGCTTAGTGGTTTGGCAGTCATGTATTTTACAAGGTGGTCCCCCTGACATTTCCAGTTTCCACCTGGCACCAGACACAGTTTTCGCAACATAATTGACTACATTCCCTATGCAGCAATATACATCTTCGTGACTATTTTGTAACTACTGATTTGTGACTGGGTGAAGGAGGTGAAGGGATTAATAAAACAGGGATTATTGGTTAAGCACAGATTCCTACGTCAGGCCTTTTTGAAGGTGAGACCTGCAAAGAACTCTGAGCATGTAAGGACTCTATCCAAACCTCTGTATTAAGAGACTTGACCAGTCTAAGACCTTGTCCTGGAACGACCCAGCCTTCTTCTGAGTTCCTGTCCGGAAAAGCTCAGGGCTGTCAAAATAATTTAGTTTGTTCTAGCCAACACCTGACAATTCGCCCCCAACCTTCCTTTCTTAGAACTTTACTAAAAAAAGAAACAAAAACAAAACCCCCAAACCTTTCCATTGTAAATCCTTCCTCTGTCCCTTTGAGATGTATATGTATCTCCTACAACTCAGGGGTGCCTTTTTCAAAGCCCTGAAAGCCATTCCTTTGAAATGGGGTCCTAAGAATAGGGACTTGGCCTCCCAGTCTCTATAGGAGGCTAGACTAGGGTTCAGTGATTTCCACCTAGCAGGCACAGCTGGCTTTATCACATTTACAGCACTCGAGCCTTTGTAATTCTTTACTTCCCTTCTGTACGTGAGCTTTGACTCGCCCCTGCTCCTGTCCCCATCCTGGTCCCATCTGCACGAACCGAACCGGAATGGAGACCAGCGCACCCCCAAACTGTCCCCTAATATCTATTCTCACCACTTGACCTGATGTCTACCTTTGTCACATCTTGACAAAGGCATGAACCAGGTCTGGTGGTCTAACAATTCTGTGACATTGGTTTTATCACCTTTATTTTGAAGAATGAGATGAAGAGATTGATCCTCCTAGAGATTGAACAACGCCCCCAACTTGACGTTGGTAGTACATTAGTATTTGAGTGACAAAATTACATAGTTGTGGAGCTGCAGGAAATGTTTGGGATCATCTTCTTCAGCCTTCTCGTTTTAGAGAGGATTCCAAGGACTGGAGAATTTCAATGTCTATTATAAAAGTCAACACTGGGTAGGGTTACCCGATTTAGTAAATATAAGCCAGTAGCCACGACCACCATCACAGCTGCCTGGCCCATGCAATTTCGCATTAGATTCGGACAAACAGTAATAAAACAACAAAGCCAAGAACTGGTGGGTGTAAAGCCAGTATACATGGCCACCATCACAGCAGCCTGGCCCATGCAGGTTCACATTGGATTTGGACAGATGGTAATGAAACAATGGAGCCAAGAACTGGTGGGCCATCATCTTTAATCCTAGCTTGCACCTGGTGGGCAAGTAAAAACACACACTGGGTTCCAAAACCCACTCATTTGGTGCTCACAAAACTATTGACTTTTCCAAGTTTCCTAGAATCAAAGGTTTCTAACCTTACCAGTCTCATTCACCTCTGTTCCCCATCTCCTCTCAGCACAAACTCTGCACAAACTGGCTTCTCCTACAACACTCCGCCATCTTGTCTGCTTCTCCTGGCCTCCTCCACGTGACCTTTCTCTGCTCTCCTCTCTAATGCTAATCTCAGGAACCGAGAGAGCACAAACTCCCGGTCTGCCCCACTTTATAGTGCAGAAATCAAAACCTTTAATCCAATATACAAACAAGGAAGTCTCTGATACAAAGTCACTTATCTGAGGCATAATGGGATTCCTCATGAGAGTGCAGCACCCCACATCAAAAAGGGTGGGAAAGGCTTAGTCCTAAAACCAAGCCTTAGGCTATAAGAATCCTGCCTGCTTACAGCCTATCCCCCACACCCAATGCAAACTATAAGCCAGCAAACATATATATCATATTTACAAACTTATTGACCAACAATAAATAAAAACACAGGACGCCCAGTTAAACTTGAATTTCAGTTACCAACAAATAACATTTTAGTATAAGTCTGTTCCATGATAGTTTATGGGGGCCGTGTATACTAAGAAATAAATAATTAGTTTTTTATTCATGATTTGCCTGAAATTCAAATTTAACTCAATGTTCTGTATTTTATCCAGTAACCCTATTCAGGGCTTCTCCTTCCCAGGGTCCTTCCTTCTCCGTAACTTAATAAAATAAACGCAAACTCTCTCATAAATTCTTGGTAGGAAATGTTGGTCAGTTCTGCATGAGTTACAAGACAGGGAGACTGCGATTCCATGAGTTTTGTGGTTTTAATGAGACACGAAACCATTCTGAAGTTGGGAAAAACCCCACAAAATAATTTTTATGAGGAAAGCATGGCTCATTTATAAACAAAACCACCAAAAAGATTAAACTAAGTTTCAAACCCTCTGTGTCTCATAAACTTAACTGTATCAGAGAATCACCCAGTTGGCTGGACTATCTAGCTGCTATCTGTCGGGTTCCTCTTTGTTGCCAAGTGAGTTTCTCCCCAGACGACCCAGTGAAGGTCCTCTGGACAGGAATCACAACCCTTGCTGGGGATGGGAAGAAGGCCTTTTAGGCCCAAGTTGACAGAGCCGGTAAGGTTTGGAGAAGCAGAATAATGTGGGAGGACTCAGAGCCAAGACCACGGCTAACCAGCCCAGGAGAGAGTGTTTCTGCCGCTGTGTGTAAACAGAGAGGAGGAAAAAATGGGTAGTTGTCACTGATAGTGGTGTCCCCAGAGTTGACTAATTAGTGAGAACAAAGGAATGCGAGTATTTTCCGACAATACCTGTGACTTTATAAACAGAGACAGAGGGAAATGGTGATAACATTACCACTTTCTTTATGGACCTGCTCAGCTCCACTGATAAAAGTCGGGGTTTATACACAAGCCCGAAGGAATGCTAAACTTAAAAAAAAAAAAGGTCCCCTTTGCACGGCCTTTGCACGCACTCTTAGAGAGGCGCAGGCTGGAGATAGGAGACGTGTGTGTTCTGTTATTGGCCCTCCCCTCCCCCACACCCACTTTATAGAGGAAGATGTCAAGGTTCAAACACATCAGGGAGCTGTTCAAGGTCACAATGGCAGAGCCAGGACGCCAGCAGGGTCCCCTGACTCTGAAGAAGGAATTCTTTCCTGAGTAGGAGGGTCTGCAGCGTTCGAGCCGAGCTGAGTCATGCAAGGAGCATGACTTCCAAGTCCGCAAGGTGGATAGTCAATATGGAAACCCGGGCTTTGAACAGCACCAGCACGTTTTCATTGCGAGGAAGCCCCAAGTGGTTGCGCTGGCGCAAAGGTCTGTGTATCATAAGCAGTCGGGTTCACAAAACGCTAAGGCAGGAAGCACAGTATTGAAAAGCCCCCGGGAATTTGACAGCGGACAGGAAATGAGGTCTTTCTGTGGCTGGGTGAGCTTTTATTTATATGTTTCTCTCGCTGCTCCTCCTCCCGTTGTTATTGTTGCGTTTTCCTCCAGAGAGGGGCTTCCTCTGCTTATTCCGGGGCTTGTCCGTGACCTTCAAAGGATGCCCCACCTCTGAGTCTGCCGGATGTTCCATTCTGCCCTGGGGATACAAACATTTCAATATACAGGTTAGAGGCACAGACAGGGGACAGATCGCCTGACGTGGACTCCTGGTTTATCACTGAACTTCTCTGGTTCCACTTTCCTTACCTATAAAATGGAGCTAACCCCAGCCTCCCCCTCATAAGATACTGTGAGGGGTAACTAAGGAAAGGTCCTCAAATCCTCAACACAGTGATGCCACATACTCCATGCTCAATACATCCAGCTGCACTTTTGTTATTTTTGTCGCCACGCTGGCGTCCATAACTCCCGGTTGAGTATTTCCAAGTTCCCTTTGAACTCCTCAGTGGGAAGAACCCCTGGGCTGAGCCCGTCTTGTCTCACGAGTCCATCGGGAGACAGGCTTTCTGGGAACTGGCTGCCCTGATCCCCTCCACCCAGGCTGGAAGACACACATGGAACGCAGTGGACTCCTCCATCATTTCATGAGGGGCTCCGAGTGCTGGGTAGTTCTTGTTTAGAAGGGGATAGAAGTGTAACTAGCATCTGAGAGACATCTAATACTGTGTGCAAGAATTTGTTCTCAAATGTGAAATGTCGAATTGTAATAAATGCTGCTTGTAGCCCTGGGATTATAGCCATCTGCTCTTCCCTGCCCAACTTGGACCAGATAGGGAATTCTTCCCAATCCCATTATAGTTATTTGCTTCCCTACAGCCCAGAGAGTCACCTCTCTGGCCCACATTTGTCAAATGCCTTCTACAGTGTATAAGGCATCACAGGCTGCACTGTGTGTGTTTGTAAAAGTGAGGATGGGGGGAGGGTCAGAGGATGGGACATGCAGATGAGTAAGGAGTGGTTTGTCTTTCAAGGCAGTTAACATCTGGTGGGCTTCACACAGGAACTCTAGCCCAAAGGAGTATGTGATAATGGAGGTGTCAAGCGTTAGGACTCCATAGAAAGGATAGATACATTATAGCTGCTGGGGTTTTCAAGAAAGTCTTCATGGAGAAAGTCATTCACCTGGATGGTGCTTATGGGAAGATGCTGACCAGCAAAGGTGATTTAAAAATATGTTACATACAGTTTAAATAAATATTGTGAGTAAATTTTCACAGATGGGAAGGTCTAGAGCCCATGTTAGAAGAGTGCTGTTGTGGCCCCGGCCTCTATCAGTGGATACAGTGTCAGCCTGGCGTATGGACATCCTGGGTTCCATCCCCAGTCAGAGGACACATGAGACGCAATTATCTACTTCTCTCCTCCTCCCTTTCCCCCTTCTCTCTCTCTCGCCCTCTTGCAGCCAGTGGCTTGGTTTGTTTGAGCATCTAGTCCGGGTGTTGAGGATAGCTCAGTTGGTTCTAGCGTCAGCCTTAGGCACTAAAAACAGCTTGATTGATTAGAGCATTGGCCCCAGTTGGGGTTGCTGGGTGGATCCAGGTTGAGGTGCATGAAGGAATCTGTCTCACTATCTCCCCTCCTCTCACTTAAAAAAAAAAGAAAGAGAGAGAGAGAGAGAGAGAGAGTGCTATTGTGTAGTGGTTTGTTAGGGTTTCAACTCCACTTGACAAAATAAAGTTGTTTTTAAGAGTGAAGTTGTTTTGACCTATGGATAAAGTTGTTTTTGGAAGTAACGTTGTTTTGATATCAGAGTGAAGCTGTTGTCAGGGTGTGTCATTGATATCTGAATGTAGTTGCTGATTAGCTCAGCTGCTGAGGGGCGTCGCTGGGGCCTGATTAATAAGAATGTATGAAGAAGCAACTATGGCAAAAAAAACAACCCCAAAACACGTAGACTATAAATACCCAGCATTTGTGAGGCCCATCTGAGATTGTTCCGTCTGGGCAAAGCTACCCTTTGCCGATGGAAATAGCTCTCCGTAGACCTTGAGGCATTAGCTTCTTCCACGGTAAAGTGATTCTTTACAGGCAGCGGTGCAAACCATGCAGTGGCCCCACGGAGGAGATCATCTTGCCCATGAACACTGGCACTGCTGTTCCCTAGCAACTGTGCTCTAGCAACAGGGGACTCTCACTTTTGCGTTGGCAGCTCTTGGTTGGTTAAGCCAACTCTCCTGAGAATCAACTCACAGAAAGATAGAACTCGACTAAATTGGAATGCTATTCCTTTCATTTCCCCTTGCCTGGAACATAATAGTATAATTAATCTATCATTGGTCTAGAGTAGTGGTAGTCAACCTGGTCCCTACTGCCCACTAGTGGGCGTTCTAGCTTTCATGGTGGGCGGTAGCAGAGCAACCAAAGTAGAAATAAAAAGATAGATTTAACTATAGTAAGTTATTTTATAAAGATTTATTCTGCCAAACTTAGCAAAAATCTGACATAAAATACTTGGTAAGTAATTATTATTATATGCTTTAACTTGCTGTAACTCTGCTTTATAAATTTTATAAAGTAAAGTTAGTTCCCTACTTTATAAATCACCATTACTGTGGAACCGGTGGGTGGTTAGAAAATTTTACTACTAACAAAGATACAAAAGTGGGCGGTAGGTATAAAAAGGTCGACTACCCCTGGTCTAGAGTATGTTATTTCTTTATTGGCTTACTAAGAGACATTATCCTGTATGCTATAGGCTTGTGACATTATTATAAGTTCTGCAGTGAACCTGTGTTGAATAAGCGATCAGTGAGGCCAAGTTTAGTCTCTGAGAAGAGACTTGCCTTGTGTACAAAAACAAATATGTTGTGTGTGCAGAAACGTTGGCATCAGATCACGAAGGACTTAGATGCCACGCCAAAGAGTCAATGCCTAATTTTATAAACAAGTAGAACCTACAGAAGAATAATAATAAAATAGCTGCTGCCTAATGTTTTTATTTTACGTGCTTATTTTGTTGGCATGTGCTGTAAAAGTATATTCGTTTAAGCGAGTCTCCCAGCTTCTAGAAGATGGGAGTGATATAATAACTAACGTAGTCCGAGTACTCACCTTTGTACCTGCCAGGTGCTAATCTAAGCACTCGACTTGTTTTATGTCCTCAGAATAACCCTCTGAGGTAGGATGGGCATTATTATTCTCATTTCACCTACAATGAGGGCGGTTCTGAGCTGAAAACAGCCTACCTAAGGTCACCACCTGGAAAGTGGCAGAGCTGCTACCTGAATCCAGGAACTCTGCTGTATCACCTGGTCTCCCAGCAGCTCAGAAATCCTTTTCTAGAAGCACCTCATCTAGCTCAAACAACAATTCTTGGCTTTGAAGGGAAGAATTGATTATAAGCTATGCAAACAGCAATGCTTTTGACAGTCATAAAGCTCTGAGACGGAGAAAGCCTAGCTACCTGTAGGCTAGCTGCTATGGGGATAGCCTTTCTCTGCATGCGAGAGATCAATAACGCAGCCTTGACCCAGACACGGGATCTGGAAGAAGATCCTCGCCTCAAAGACCAGCAAGCAACTCCCTAAAGGACTTCGGGACCTGAATAATTTATGCGGTGATTCCATCCCTTCTGACGCGATGAAGCTTTTATTTCAAACCACAAGAACAGACAGAAGTACAGGTGTTTTCTTAGAATCTCCGAGTCTCAGAGCTGGGAGGACTCTGAAATATTGTTCTATGTCTGCATTCCAAATTCAAGTCTCGGAAACCCCACTACCACCTGCCCCTCTGTCTCGGCAGTTCCCAGCCCTTTGTTCCCACTGGCCCACACTGGGCGGGTCGCGTCAGATACATTACTTCTGCCGAGGAGATAAGCCCCATGGGTTGTGTGCAGTTCCTGGCAAGCTAGCGTTATGCCATGCCTTTTTCTTCCACTCAGAGGAAATCAATAATGCAAATAATGAGAAGGGAGGCTATTACAGACACAGACCATATTGTATTATAAAGAGTATTCTACAAGTCATTCGTGTGCAAAGGTTGGTAGTTTAACTGTGAATAGCTGCAATGACTAGCAACACTCCACTCGGCAGTGCTTTATACATAATTTGGGGATGACAAGTGCATATTTCACAGTGATTCAAATCATCCAGCGCCTGGGAGGTCACCATTTCCGGTTCATGACCACTTTGGACAGTTTTGCTGTCAGCAAATTCTTCCTATTATTCAGTGGAAAAATGTCTCTGACTGGAACTGGCCTATTAGAGTGCTGGGACTTTCATTTGTCTCCTGTTCTGCATCTTTCCCTAGTGTTCTTAGAAACTTTTCTAAAATTTCACAATTTTCTTCAAGCCCTTCACTCCACTTCCCTTTCCTGTACTCAGCCGATGATACACCTGGGAACGTGCCAGAGGCTCAGAAAGTGTTTGCTGGTTATGTATCTCTTTCTCTACAAGACAGCAGGAATGACTCAAATTCTAAATTCTAGTCTACCAACATCTTGTTTGTCTTCTGGCCCCAATCTCAGAGAGGGGGCTTATTCCTCCATTTGGGTTCTAAATCTAATCTTCTCTGGCTAATTCAGGACACAGTTACTTTATACATAAGAAACAGTGTCATTGCCCTGGCCAGGTGGCTCAGTGGATAAAGCATCGACCTGGTGCAACGGAGGTTGTGGGTTTGATCCCCAGTGGGGCACGTACTAGAAGCAGTCAGTGAGTGCATAAGTAAGTGAAACCACGAGTTGATGCTTCTCTCTCTCTCCCTTCTTCTCTTTCTCAAATCAATGGAGAAATTAAAAAAAAGAAGAAGGAGGAGGAGGAGGGGAGGAGGAGGAAAAAGAGGAGGAGGAGGAGGAGGAGAAGGAGAAAAGAAACAGTGTCTTTCCTCTTAGGCAGAAATAATTTTTCCTTCGTCAGAAGATCATTCGCTATGAGCAAATGTGCCATCGAAAAGATTTGAGGCGTGCATCTCATCTCTATCAGGAAAACTCTGATGAATGAGTCTTTCATTCATCTGCTGTGCTGTGTTCTTAGTTGTAGCTTCTGCAGATCAGGATTATGTGGGAGCTTTTAAAAATCCCGAGGCTCGGGCCATATCAGTGAACTCAGAATTCCAAGGTGCGGAGGTGGGGGGCAGGCCGCAGTATTCTTCCAGCGCTCCAGCCGGGTCCAGAGTGCGTCCGAGGCTGGGAGCTCTGGGTCTGTGTTCCGTCCTGGCCGCTCGAAGTGTGGTCCTAGACCACCATCATCGTCATTTGCTTAAACGTGTAGAATTTCAGGCCCCATCTATTGAATTAGAATCCGCCTCTTAACCGGACACCCTGGCGATTCATGTGCACACAGAAATGTGAGAAGCCGCGGTCTGGACCAGACTCTGGAGCAGGAGTCGGCCGGCAAACGAATGTCTGTAGGCCGGACCCAGCTCCCTGCCTGCTTCTGCAAATAGTTATTAAACAAGCCGCCTCCCATTCATTTATAGTCATCTGCGGCTGCTTTTGTGCCACAGTCAAGCATCTGGAACAGAGACCTTAGAGCTAACAAGCCTAAGCTTTAGCTATCTGGGCCTTTTCAGCACAAGTTTGCCAACCATGGCTTTAGAGGATGGAAGGATTAAAGCCCAGCCAAGAAAGCATCTCTGGGCCTTTGTCAGGGCAGAGGGGGGGACAGGCTGTGTCTGCCCTTATGCAGTTGTCATGTCCCTTAGGAGGACAGTTCTTCTGAGCAGACCTTTTATAGTCACAGAGACCAGGGCCGGTCTGCCAAACCAGCCTGTTGTTTCTAACAGAATTAATTCTGGATACATTCTCCGGAGAAACAGATGGGCCAGCGCAAATCCACCCTCACAATCATGCCCACACGCAAGCAGACATTTTATGTCATTTGAATGATGTTGCAGAATCATTTGACTAATGCAGTATTGCAAAGTCTCTACTGGAAAAACAGGACCCCGTGAATCAGGAAGATGAGCTGGCAATCAAAACAATCTCTGACACCCTACTTCCCCTTGAAAATAAGAAGGTTTCTTATTTTTTCTTCTCTCTTTATCATCTTGATTATGTCTTTTAAAAAAAATGTGTGTGCCCTTTATGTTAATAAGCCCCCGGCCCCCAGCGAGAACATCGGAACTGCTGTGGTTTGCCCTGTGAAGCAGCACGTGGAGCTGCCCGGCTGGCTCTACCAGGCACACTTGTTTGTGCAAGACGCCTGGCACGGCCTGGGTTTCAGTCTGCCCTCCACAATCATGAACAGACAGAAGTTAACCGGCTCCCGGTGATATTGATCTGTGATCTTGCTCCAGTAGATACTTGACGGTGTTCCTCTTCAGACTCGAGCTTACTAGAAAATTGCCTGGCCGTCTCGTTAATTCACAGCTTCCCGTTCAGTAGTCCTAGGGCTGGGCCCGAGATCCGGCATTTTCTAGCGGGGTCCAAGGCAGGGTTGACGATCTCAGGACCACACCTTGAAAAGTCAGAGTCTACGTAAGGCAAGGGATGGCAGAGCACGGCCGGTGGTCATATTTGGACCACTGCTTGTTTTTATCAAGTTTTATTGGAATGTAGCTGTGCGTATCCATCTCACATGTTGTCTGTGGCTGTTTTTTCTGCTACAACCACGGAGCTGGGTGGTTACTATAGAGGCTGTATGGCCTGCTAAGCCTAAAATATCTACTATGTGCCCCTTAAGAGGAAGTTTACAACCCGACCCTCCAAGGGTGGTCCAAGGACAGCCTGTATTAGCATCATCTGAGGGGTTTGTCACAAGTGTTGATTCCAAGTATTACCCCAGAGCTACTCCTAAGACAGCCCGGGCAAATCCCAGTGTTTGCCTTTTGTCCTGGTTTAGAAATACTGGTGTCCGATGTCCTGGGCGGAGGCAGGGAGGTCAGCCTCTGAGCAAGGATGACAGGGTCAGAATGGAACGTGGCCCTTCCACGCTTGCATCAGACTTGGCGGGGCAGTGGTCTGTTGCCATGGCAGCTGGGCGGCCGCAGCTGAGGGGCTTCCCCTTCCCTGCAGGGCTCTTTGAGTTTAATGCTGCATCTTACTGTTGACATATATATTGTATATATATTTAAAACGACCAGTAACAACAAACAATACTGACAACCTTACCTCCTTTCCAAAAGAAGTTCGAAATATCTCCACTTAAAAACTTTCTGTGTAAAATAAAGATGAAAAAAATCAATCTCGGCCCTGGCCGGTTGGCTCAGTGGTAGAGCATCAGCTTGGCGTGCAGGAGTCCTGGGTTCGATTCCCGGACAGGGCACACAGGAGAGGCACCCATCTGCTTCTCCATCCCTCCCCCTCTCCTTCCTCTCTGTCTCTCTCTTCCCCTCCCGCAGCCAAGGCTCCACTGGAGCAAAGTTGACCTGGCCGCTGGGGATGGCTCTGTGGCTTCTGCCTCAGGCGCTAGAATGGCTCTGATTGCAGCAGAGCGACACCCCAGATGGGCAGAGCATCGCCCCCTGGTGGGCATGCCAGGTGGATCCCAGTGGGGCTCATGTGGGAGTCTGTCTGACTGCCTCCCCATTTCCACCTTTGGAAAAATACAAAACAAAAAACAAACAAACAAACAAAAAATCAATCTCCATCCATACTAAGTTACTTTTGCTCAAAACCATTTCCTAAATTTAGAAAATGCTGGAGACTGGCTCCTTGGGGGAGTAGAGGGGGTGGCGGTAGCCAGATGAATAGAGGTGGGCAGGTGGGAGGGCGTGCAGCCCCCTGCTTGGGTGCCCTTCTCGTGGCCGGGGTCCAGCAAGGTCATCTGCATTGCAATTTGCTTCCGGGTTTCAACTTGCAGTGTCGGGCTAATCACAGACCTACATGCACCTTGTAGAAATCCAACCCAGGACCCATTTTCAACACTTCAGTTAGAGGATTAGAATCCGTGTTATCTCGAACATCTTGGAGGAATTGGCCTTGGCCACAGTCAGGGAAGTGAAAATGAAAAGGCTCTTTGGTCCAGTTTTGGAGACTGGACAGATTTTAGCAGAATTCTTGTGTATTCTGCTCACCAATCTAACTATTCTTAACCTGTAGGCACTTTAAAGTTTCCACAATGCATGCGCTCCCATTGGTGGACTTTGACATTGTGGAAGTGAAGAAGGCTGAGACATGAGCTTAGCATACCAGACCAGACTGCAACTTAAAATTCTCCCAACATACCCTGGCCGGTTGGCTCAGTGGTAGAGTATCAGCCCAGCATATGGATGTCCCAGGTTCGACCCCTGGCCAGGGCACACAGGAGAAGCACCCATTTGCTTCTCCACCCCTCCCCCTCTCCTTCCTCTCTGTCTCTCTCTTCCCCTCCTGCAGCCAGGGCTCCACTGGAGCAAAGTTGCCCGGCACTGAGGATGGCTCTGTGGCCTCTGCCTCAGGTGCTAGAACGGCTCCGGTTGCAACACAGCAACGCTCCAGATGGGCAGAGCATCACCCTCTGGTGGGCATGCCAGGTGGATCCTGGTCAGGCGCATGCAGGAGTCTGTTTTTCTGCCTCCTTGTTTCTCACTTCAGAAAAATACAAAAGAAAAAACATTTTCCAACACATCCCACTGTTTAAACCTTGAATCTCTTGCCCCAGGTCCCAACGGGTCTCTGTCCTTGGTTATTAAACAAACAGACCGGTAGGGTGAACAGTACACCAGGGGATGGCCACAGAGAACTCTTTAAAAATAGAACCATAAAACTTTAGAGGAGAAGTGATTTGTCCAGTTGTGAGAAACTCTCTTTAAAAAATTTCTTAATCAAATAACACAAGCTACTGGTTGTGCAACTAACTGATTATTCTAAGCGCGAGGTACAGCGAGGTGAAGTTGGAAAGAATCTTATTCATTTTTTTGTTGCCAAACTCTTCATTTCACAATTTTGGAGAGAGGCCAGAGAGGTAAAATGATGTCCCTCAGGTCCCATAGCTGTTAGCTGCTGGGGCCACTTGACTGCTTCCTTTTCCTTTTTTTCAAAACTAAGTGAGTTGACCCCTAAATTAAAAATTGAACAATATTCTGGCAGGATTGAGGTCATTTTGTTACACAACTTCCTAAGAGATGGAGCTTTGGCAATAACAATAGCCGCATTAGTAAATATTTAAGAGGTAAAAAAGGGAAGATGTGTTCCTTGGGTCAGGAGAGTGGAGATTTTCATTCTGAGCTTGCATCATGATTCTTTTTTAGGACTTTATTTTAAGTGGAAGAAATTTTCTTTAGACCTATGAGGAACTGTCCCTGCAGGGTCCCCATGTTCTCTCTTTGAAAGATCTGTATTGTGTGTGTAATTGAATAGTTTCCTCATCACTAACGTCGGGAGAACATCAGTCCCCATCTCAGACAGCTGTAGTAGGGATCCAATGAGCTGCTCACATCGTGTCTTAGAACATTGACTGCCTGGCACTTAGCACACGCTCAGTGAACATTAGCTATTTTTTTGTTGTCCTTTTGATTTTTTAAAATAAATTTTAATTTGGAAAACATCCAAATATATGGGAAAGGTGAGAGAATAGTACAATGATCACCCAAACACCCAACATCCAGATTTAGCAGCTGTTAATTAACATTTTGCAGTATTTACTTTACCTACATGCAGGGTGTGTGTGTGTGTGTACTTTTTTTTTTTTTCTAACCCTTTTGAAAATAAGTGTTAAGCCCTGACCCGATAGCTGAGTTGGTCAGAGTGTTGTCCCGATATACCACAGTTGCCGGTTTGATCCCCATCAGGGCACACACAAAAATCAACCAATGAATGCGCAAATAAGTGGGACAACCAATTGAGGTTTCTCTCTCTCTCTCCCCATTTTCTCTCCTTCTCTCCCTGTCCCTCCTTTCCTCTCTCTCTAAAATTAATAATTAATATTAGAAAAAAGAAAATGAGTATTAGACATCATGACCCTTCAGTCCTACACACACGAGCACTCCTGCCCTGAAAAGGATCGTTCCTTACATAACTGTATCATTGTCGTAATAAGAAGAGGAATAATAATTCCCTGATAACTAATTTCTGGTCCCTAACCAGATGTTCTTAATTGCCCATTTTATAGTGTTTCTGTTTTGAACCGGAATCCACTGAAGGCTCACATATTATATTTTGGCGTTGGCTATCCCTTTAGTCTCCTCTTATCTAGAATGGCCTCTCCTGACTTCCCGGCACTGATGCAAATAAGGGCAGTTGTCTCGAGGAAGGCCTTACATTCTGTTGTTGTCTGATTGTTTGTGGTATTATTTAACTTATTCCGGCCCTGGCCGGTTGGCTCAGTGGTAGAGTGTTGGCCTGGCGTGCAGGAGTCCTGGATTTGATTCCCGGCCAGGGCACACAGGAGAAGCGCCCATCTGCTTCTCCACCCTCCTCCTCTCCTTCCTCTCTGCCCCCCCCCCCCCCCCCCCCCCCCGCAGCCGAGGCTCCATTGGAGCAAAGTTGGCCCGGGCGCTGAGGATGGCTCTGTGGCCTCTGCCCCAGGCGCTAGAATGGCTCTGGATGCAACAGAGCAACGGCCCAGATGGGCAGAGCATCGCCCCCTGGTGGGCATGCCGGGTAGATCCCGGTCGGGTGCATGCAGGAGTCTGTCTGACTGCCTCCCCGTTTCCAGCTTCGAAAAAATGCAAAAAAAAAACCCCCAAAAAACTTATTTCCCTGTCTTGTATATTTCCTATACAATAGAAACTAGCTCTCAATCTTCATTTGGATAAATATCTTGGGGAAAAATATAGCGCTTCATAGGCCGTGCTGAGTACCTCCTATCACCGTGCTTTGGTAGGCACATCATATCAGGTGTTGGCGCTGGCTAGTATTATTACCACAAAAGAATACAGCACCTAAACCTTCTTCAGTGGTCTTTTGATAAACACGCCGAGGACATGGTACCAGAAAGGGGAGTTACTCTCTGTGTGCAGTGGTGGTGGCAGTTAACGGGAGCATGGGGACAAAACCGATCAACCAACCCAAACACCCTCATGTCCTCGGTTTCCATTAGAGATGTTGGATACTTCAGTAACTAAGCTGGTCACATAGATCAGTGGTCCCCAACCTTTTTTGGGCCACGGACCGGTTTAATGTCAGAAAATATTTTCACGGACCGGCCTTTAGGGTAGGACGGATAAATGTGTCACATGACCAAGACAAGCATCAAGAGTGAGTCTTAGACGGATGTAACAGAGGGAATCTGGTCATTTTTTAAAAAATAAAACATTGTTCAGACTTAAATATAAATAAAACGGAAATAATGTAAGTTATTTATTCTTTCTCTGAGGACCGGTACCAAATGGCCCACGGACCGGTACTGGTCCACAGCCTGGGGGTTAGAGACCACTGATATAGAGTGTTTCCTGTCAGGTTTGGGGTTAAAACCTCAAAATTTATTTCAATGAAGTAAAAATTTTCCAAGTCTCGCGATTGGTTAGAGACTGTGCCAGAAACCTGAGGGGGGAGGGACGAAGATGAGCTTGAGCCTGTAGTCTGGCGGCTTCTCTAAAGTCTCTAACACTGGCTGGGGGGGCTCTACTGGTGACCCTTGAGTAGCATGGGTTCAGACTGTATGGGTCGCCTTAGAGTTGAAATTTTCTCAAGAAATGCCTGTGCTGTTTTTGATCCATGGTTAGGAGTCTGTGAATGAGAAGGGTCAATTGCATGCATGGATATTTTATATAGGGGACTTGAACATCGACCAATTTTGGTATCTGTGGGATGGTGGCCGGGGGTGGGTGGGTCCTGGAAGCAATCCTTCAGGGACACTGAGGGGCCACTAAGTATTTGGAGAGTCAAAAGTTAAATTTCAACTGCACAGAGTGGGGGGTTAGCACCGCTAACCCAAATCCTGTTCAGGGGGCAACTATCGACTCCTATAAGGCCATGTTTGTAGATTTTAGGAGCCATATTTACTTTTTCTTTTTGTTCTTTAATTATTCTTAAAGTTCAAACAGAGGTGGGACCAGGGGATAACACAACAGACAAGGCCATCTACAGAAGGGCCTATGAGGATGTGGTTAGATAATGCTGTGAGTGAGGTGTTTACATTTTTTCCACCCACCCCCTCATCATCCGAGACACAAGCTCAGGTCAGGAAATCGGCTTGAGGTAGACCCGGGAAGCTAATGTTTATTCGACAATTTCTACATGGTCTGGAGGTCAGTATTATTACTGTCTGCTGATTTTCTTTCTTCACATGATAACGTATCAATGCCACACAGATGGGTTCAGACTCGAGGCTCTCCCTCCTAATGGCTGTGTGCTTTGGACAATTAATCTCACCGTTTCCATATCCGTTTTTTATAACTGTAGTAAAATATACATAACATAAAGTTAACCATTTAAACCATTTTTTGTTTAGTTTTTTTATTTTATTTTATTACTTTTTTAGAACTATTTTTAAGTATACACTTTCCAGGCATTAAATACATTTGCAATATTGTAGCCATCAGCTCTGTTTTCAGAGCTGTGGCATTATGCCAAACAGAAAGTCTGGACCCATTAAATAGAAACTCCCCTCCTCCCCCACCCCTGGTAACCTCTAGTCTACTGTGTGTCTCCGTGGCTTTGCCTAGTCCAGGTACTTCTTGTAATCGGTATAGACAAAAAAAGAGGATGCTATGGAAAGGAACCTCACAGGGTGATTTGACCGTAAATTCCTAACTGGACAGTTAAGATATGGCGGGCAGTCACGTGGAAGGCCTGTAACTTCTTTAGAGAAAGGTTTTAAGCCAGACCTCTCTATTGTCCCTGTGCATCTAGGTCAGGTATGGCCAACATACAGCCCGCGGGCTGGATCCGGCCTGCGTAATGAGTTTATGCGGCCCGCGATTAAATTTTTAATATTCTCCGCTACTTTAAAATCTCAGCTACTCAGAAGCGGAAGCGTCTTTGATTATTGGAAATCAAGATATTTCAGAAGATAGTGATACATGGAAAAGAATTCCGCGTGTGACTAATTTAGGGTTAACTTCCAATAGTTGGTCTAATGGATTCGCAATACTTTTTTATTTTTTAAAAAAATTCCATTTTAGCCTGACCAGGTGGTGGCGCAGTGGATAGAGCGTCGGACTGGGATGCCGAGGACCCAGGTTCGAGACCCCGAGGTTGCCAGCTTGAGTGTGGGCTCATCTGGTTTGAGCAAAAGCCCACCAGCTTGAACCCAAGGTCGCTGGCTCCAGCACGGGGTTTCTCAGTCTGCTGAAGACCCGCGGTCAAGGCACATATGAGAAAGCAATCAATAAACAACTAAGGTGTTGCAACGAAAAACTGATGATTGATGCTTCTCATCTCTCTCCGTTCCTGTCTGTCCCTGTCTATCCCTCTCTCTCTGACTCATTCTCTGTCTCAAAAAAAAAAAAAAAAAAAAAATTCCATTTTAAAGATTTACAACTTTTGTACTCGTCTGTATGCGATATGAACTGTTTGACATTTAGCGGTGATGTGAAACCCACATTCTTTTAAGTGGAGTTTGCCAATGCGCACCCAAGGTCAAACAATTCATTATTTTTGTGGTCAAGTGTGCTGAATCAAGTGGCATTGTAGCATAGACAACAGCTGCAGTTGATAACTGAAAACGTGTCCAGGCTGTTTATAATACGAAATAATTGTTTTATTTGCGATATAACCCCTTCAAGCTCATTCTACTAATTAAATATTGTTTCAATTGATTGTGATACAGTTTGTATATTTATACGGTATGTAATTATATTTTTATTAAAATAATATTGTATATTAAATTTTTTTCACTCACCTAAACAAATTACACAATAAAATTTTGTTTACTTAAACAAATCATTATATTTAACATTTTTTAATTTTAATATTTCAGCCGGCCGGTAAAAAAAGTTTTCTTTCTAATCTGGCCCGGGGGCAAAAACTGTTGGCCACGCCTGATCTACGGTAACACACACTTGAATACCAGAAGTAATACCTTCTCAAAGGGAATATTAACCCTCAGGAGAGCCCAGAACCTTGTTAACCGTCCTGTTTCCCATCCCTGCCTTGCTTTCTCCCATCTCTGTGTAATCTGCCTTACTTCATTTCAAATACGCAAAAGAAGCTGTGGAACTGTTCTCTCCAGAGCATTGGAGATCTCGCTCCCCACTCCCTGGTACATGGGGTCAGTTTAGCTCCAACAGACTCTCACCAAAATTCTCTATTCTACAGCTTTGGGCATTTCTTTTATTTATTTATTTAAAAATTTTTTCGATTTTATTTTAGCTTTTATTCATTTTTAGAGAGAAAGGAGAGAGAGAACAAGTGAGAGAGAGAGAGAGAGAGAAGGGGGGAGGAGTAGGAAGCATCAACTCCCATATGTGCCTTGATCGGGCAAGCCCAGGGACTCAAACCGGCGACCTCAGCATTCCAGGTCAACGCTTTATCCACTGCGCCACCACAGGTCAGGCCAGCTTTGGGCATTTCTTACATGGACTGACAGTGGAATCGTAAAATACTTGTCTTTTTGTCCTTGACTCTTGTCATTTAGCATAATGTCTGAATGTCTCATCTGTGTGTATCAGAGTTCCATTCCTTTTTAAGGCTGAGTAATGTCCCAGTGCATGCCGGTTCCACGTGTTGTTAATCCATCCATCTGGCCATGGACATTTGCTTACACCCTTTGGCTGTTGTGTCCCTACCTTTTTAAAGGGGACGATAACATCTGATTCACAGGGTTGTTGTGGAGACAACTAAGAGGAGGCCTGGAGTATAGAAGGTGCTCAGTGAATGTTCTTTTCCTCCTTTCTCCCTGGTTCAAACGCTCATGTCTTTCCTTTAGAACTTAAGTAAGGGGCTGTAAGGGACAGAACATGATCATTCTTTTCTTGTGCTTTTTCTGATCCTCTGTTACAATTTCTTTAATTAATAGCTTGGCTCTTTGAGTTATTTAGGGGAGGAAGTGTTCCTGAGGCTGTGCTGGGGTGTGGGAAGAGTCACCCGGGGGGACAGGAGGAGGGTTAAACAGAAACACGCGTTCACTTGGTTATGTGCCGCTAGACCTAAAAACATTTGTAAGCTGAGGCATTTTCTAACTTTTTCCAAAACAGCGATGGAGTTCAATAGAGATAGTGATCTTTGAAACCTGACCCTCCTTATTGCAAAAGCCTCAAGTGTTCAGATCTGGGCCATCAGGACTGGGAAATGAAGATTAATCTCACTTCAATCCTTTTCTTCTTTCTAGGGCAAAAGCTCCCCCCACCCCCACCCACATTGCAGTAGGAAAGAGCAAAGGCTGTTTTCTTTCTGTAGCTTAGAAGAAATACGCATTTCAAAGTATCCCGAGAAATCACATATTAAATCTCCTGGATTTGAAGGGGTTCAGAGTATGCTACTCCAAGGTACGCCAGTCTGACATAAAGATCATTTTAAACTAACAGCAACTGAGAAAAAGCAGACCCAAGGAAAACTTTGTGCCCTACCCTCTCTCTACTAGGAAGGGTAGGATGATTCTTAATCGACAGAGACAACTCCAGACTCGTACCAGCTCCCAGATGGCAGTAAAGGTATCTGTCTACATAACAGCCTTGACTAATTAGCCCTTATTTTCCATAGCTTCCCTCATATGTTTACCTTCCCACAATTTGCTGCCCCTGAAAACTTGGTCTTTTTCTTTTGTCTTGTCACCTATCTACGAATTTATCGATCTGTCGTTAAGATGCTCAGTGAGCCCAAATTCTAACCTCTGTTCGAGCTGCTTGTCACCCAATACTCCCGTGTGCATGCACTGTGTGCACGCTAATAAACTGTTTCTTTTTCTCTTGTTAATCTATCTTTTGTCAGTCTCCTTTTCAAGGCTCCAACCAATGAACCTCAGACAGACATAGGAAAATCACTTTTTTCTTCCTTCCAAATTCTTCTTGTGTAATGTCAGTGCTCTATCTTTCTAAGAAAGAGGCAGAGGGAGTTCTGAGACAGAGGAGGACACAACGTGACCACGGAGGCAGAGATAAGTGTGATATGGCCACAAGCCAAGAACCCCTGGAGCCACCGAAGCTGGAAGAGACAAGGAAGGGTTTCTCTGGAGCTTCCCCTGTAGGTATCTGGGCAAGTTCTGCATTGGTTCAGTTGAAGATCCTTGCTCTGAGAATGGCAGTAGTAGTCCTTGTTTGTTTGTTTATTTTTAATTTTTTTTTTATTAAGTAGGAGGTGGGGAAGCAGAGAGACGGACTCCTGCATGCGCCCCAACTGGGATCCATCTGGCAAGCCCTCTATGGGGCAATGCTCTTCCCAGCTGGAGTGTGACTCTGTTGCTAGGCAACCAAGCTATTCTAGTGCCTGAGGCAAGGCCAACTTGTCCCAACCATTTGAGCCATGGCTATGGGAGAAGAAGAGAGAGAGAGAGGGAGAGAGAGAGAGAGACAGACAGACAGAAGAGGAGGTCACGTTGTGTCCTCCTCTGTCTCAGAACTCCCTCTGCCTCTTTCTTAGAAAGATAGAGCACTGACATTACACAAGAAGAATTTGGAAGGAAGAAAAAAGTGATTTTCCTATGTCTGTCTTAGGTTCATTGGTTGGAGCCAGGAAAACGAGACTGACGAAAGATAGATTAACAAGAGAAAAATATAAGGTCTACCGGAAAGTTCTGTCCATTTTTGGAATAAAACAAAATACAAATTTTTCTTTTTTTTTTTTTTTTTTAATTTTTCTTACCGTCAATAAACTTTATTAAATAATATAATTGCCATTATTATTAATGATTTCTGGCCAGCATGAGGGCAATTTGTATATCCCATTTTTGAAAAATGTTTTATCTTTTGATGTGAAAAATTGAACCAGTGCTTGTTTGATATCTTCTTCATTTTTGAATTTGTTGCCCTTCAAAAAATTTTGTAAGGACAAAAACAAGTGATAGTCAGAGGGTGTGCTAAGTCCAGGGAATATGGTGGATACAACAGACATGCTTCTGTAGCATTTCTTCCTTGTTGAAATTTGTAAAAATTATAGTGGCGTAAATGAACTTTATCAGTAGCCATGGGTACACTATGGCTTCACACATAAGACTAACGTGAATCGACTTTGTTTTAGTTAATTTGCTACGTCAGTATGTATACATTAAGTGATAAAAATAGAGAGGCACACATGCGCCAAATAAACATGTGCTTACGTGTCGAAACTTGTGATAGAAACGAACAGAACTTTCCGGTAGACCTTATATATACCATACAGCACATATATGTCCCCTGATTGGATTTTTAGACACTGACTACACCATTGTGACTAGCACTGGTAACAAGAAACAGAACATTCCCAGCTCCTTGGGAGCCCCACCACTCCCCCCTCCTCCTACAAGAATAAATACACCGCAACATATTTATTCAGTCTACTATTAACGGCAGGTCCCCAGGTTTTAATAGTAAGTCCCACAGGTGTTCAGAGCAGTTGGTCAAGAATATTTAAGCATGGCAGAGGGATGGATCCTCATAAGGTGGTATCTGGAACAACTTACAGTTTTCTCCCTTTGATCCACCCTCATGAGGTCATGGGAATTAGCCTTCTGGTTGACTCCCTCAGTTCCCCATGCAAAGAGAAGTCAGAGTGGAAAGACACAAGGACAAGTGAGAACCAGGCCTACTTCCTCTTCTCTCCAGTGGAAAGGGCATTGCCAGCTGACCACTCAGTGTCATCTGGTCAGTCATGGAACTTTCAATAATACCAGTGGTAACTTTCCTAGGAAGTAGGTTTTGAATATGGGTTTAGTAGGCATCTTTGGAATATTAATAATCAAAAGGTTGGTTCATAGAGTTGCTTACTAAAGGGAGGAAGTATGAAGAGTTAAATGAAGCCTTCAAACAAATTATCCCAGACAAAACATGTCTTCAAAATGAGACAGGGAGGCTTAGGAAAGGGAAGGACGCGTGGCATTTTGATAGGTGTTGCCAAAGACAGAATGCTGCCGAGGGCAGAAATAATCCTGGCTAGGTTAACTTTCTCACTCAAAATAAACCAACCTCAGGGTTTACCCCCTTTTCAAAAAGTGACTCATTAAAAAATTTGTGGCATTTCTTAACAAATCAGATGACTACTCACAACTTTAAAAAATAAAATAACACCTGTTTTGTTTTACTTTTTAAATGATCACTTGTTATATTTTTGAACCTAAAAAAAAAAAAAATCATAGAAAAACAGGAAATGCAAATTTTGAAGTGTTCATTCACAATCAGGGACAACCATAACTAACATTTTTGATGACTATCTTCTTAGTCTGTATTCATGTATATATTTATGTGCCTTTTTACATTAATGACAACAGGATATTTACTGCTTTGCAACTTGCTTAATTTCTCTAAAAATGTGTCATGAGCTTTCTATGCACACAGGAAATTCAATAACTCTGGTTTCTCCTTTGAGAAAAACTTAATAGGGAAGGCAACTAGTCAAATTTAAAATCTTCCCAGTTTATCAAGAACATTTCCCCATTAGCTATTCTTTTCCAATGTGATATTTAATGATCATATTGTTTTCCATCTTAAGGAAGTACTATACTTTATTTAACTTGTCACCTAAGTGTCACCGTAGGTGATTTCCAGTTATTCATCACTGGAATGATCACGGCAATGGACGAACTTAGAAGTTTCTATGCACGTTCATTCTTGTTTACTTTGAATAAATTCCTAGAAGAGGTATCGCTTAGTCCAAAGCTCTGCTGTTTTCAAAGCATTTTGATACTGATTCCCCGAATTGCCCTCCAGAGAGATTGTAGCCACTTATGGCAGTTTTTATGAGCGGTTGCCAATGCTGAGTAAGTATGAGCATTCAAGGGAATCTTTGGAAATTTGATAGGGGATGGCTGGTACCCTGTGGATCCTTTTAACTTGTATTGTATGTGGAGCTTAACTTTTCATCCTGTCTCTGACGTCTTTTTTTTTTTTTTGGGCAGAGACAGAGAGAGTCAGAGAGAGGGACAGATAGGGACAGACAGACAGGAAGGGAGAGAGATGAGAAACATCAATTCTTTGTTGTGGCTCCTTAGTTGTTCATTGATTGCTTTCTCATATGTGCCTTGACTGGGGGGCTACAGTAGACCAAGACATCTCTTGCTCAAGCCAGTGACCCCTTGAGCTCAAGCTGGTGGGCCTTGCTCAAACCAGATGAGCTGGCACTCAAGTTGGTGACCTTGGGGTCTCGAACCTGGGTCCTCCACATCCCAGTCTGATGCTCTATCCACTGCACCACCGCCTGGTCAGACTCTGATGCCTTTCCAATGGGCCAACATCTATCTTTCTAGTCCTGTCTCCTTTATTCTTCTACATGCGCGCGCGCGCGCGCGCACACACACACACACACACACACACACACACTCTGACTTGTTCAGATAGAATCATACATTCCTAACTTTATTTTTCCTCTGTTTTCTCTGCCCTGGTGACACACAAACTCCATTTACTCTCTCCTAAACCTTTCCAAGTAGAGGTCTCAAAATCCCTCATTTGATACCATTTCAAAGGCCACATCCCTCATGAGGTCCTTTTCTGACACTCCCAAGCAAATGTAATCTTTCCCCTTTTCTCGCATAGTTCTTTTCTGTTAATCACCTCTCCCTGCCCTCTTCATAGCTATAGTCAGTTCCAGAGTGAGGGAGGCGGCCTGTTTTTCAATTCTGTCTGGCACTAGGGACAGGTCACGTTTCCTTCTCGTGTCTCAGTTTTCTCCTTTGTAAACTGAGGAAGCCTGATTCGAACGAGATAACTTTAAGAACGATTTCACCTGGAATAGTTTTTCCTTCGGTCTCTGTGTGTGACGTACTCCACAACTAGGACGGTGATCCTTAAATCTCCGGAAGCCACAGATGACTTTGAGACTCTGCTGAAAGTTTTGGGCCCTATTCCGCCCCCCCCCATATAGATTTAGAGATATAGATATTGTGGGGGTTCAGAACAGCCCCCCAAGATGTGCCTCAGTGGTATGCATATTACTTGGAGTTAAAGACCACTTTAGCTCCAGGCTCCAGAGAAACTTTGTCTCTTCCCTTTGCCTCCTATCCAGAGGGCGGGACAAATTTCTATTTACTACACGTCTGCTCTTTTTGCCATCCTGCGATGACCCTCCGAAGCCCCCAACATGCGTGACCTCATCCCTCACTCATGATGTCTTATACACCTCCATCCTCCTTTCTGTCTCCGAACCTCTCATGCATGTGGGGTCTCTGACTCTCTTGTGGGTACGGGGTTTCCATATATATATGTATGTGTTTTGTTTGTATTTTTCTTGCTAATCTGTCTAATGCTGATTTGAATATTAGACCAGTCCAAAGAACCTTGAGGGTAGAGGAAAGTTTGTTCCTCCCCGACAGTGTTTAAAAACAGTACAGTTATTAAATCAACAGTAGAGGTCCCTTTATGGAGCCAAGGCTCGGACTGTGTCTCTCTAATTCTGTGTTGTGTTAATTTTTGTTTTTCTCTCTTGAATATAGTAGGAAGGCTCTATTTTAAATATTTGTTACTGTGAATCATATTCAAACAGTAGGGTGGTAAGACTAAAACATAATGTTAAGTTTACTCTTTGGGGCTTAAAGATAAATTTCATTAATTTTTAGCCACCTTTGCTATTAAATCTCCACTCATGTAAATATGTTAAAATGTCAAACTGAGAGCCTTTTGGAATACATTTGAATAAGCCGTGACTTTTAGACTTTTAAGCACCATTAAACATCAAGCATTTTGATGAATTCCACATAGCAGTTTGCGATTTCAGAGTTCCTCTGTCAGAGGATTGCAAATCGGTAAGCAGTTAGGATGTAATGTTCTTCCTCCAACACAAGACACAGACTTCACTCTCTCTCTCTCTTTTGCGATATAGAGAGAGGAAGGAGGATGAGACGCATTCACTGGTGCCTGTGTCATTCAGGTTGTTCATTGATTGCTTCTCACATGTACCTTAACTGTGGGGCTTAAGCCAAGTCAGTGACCCCTTGCTCAAGCCAGTAACCTTGGGCTCAAGCCAGTGACCCCATGCTCAAGCCAGATGAGTCCATGCTCAGGCCTGGGACTTTGGAGTTTCAAACCTGGGACTCACTGTCCCAGGTGATGCTCTATCCACTGTGCCACCACTGGTCAGGAAGGACACAGACTTTTAAGAGACTAGTTCATGGGGTAGCATTAGCTTGGGAAAGGATAAACCAGGCAGTTTCCAAATGTCTATATTATTACAAAACACACAAATGCTCTCTCAATGAAGAACACTGTTTATGCAGACTTGTTGCCTGGCCTGTGGTGGCACAGTGGTTAAAGCATAGACCTGGAATGCTGAGGTTGCCGGTTCGAAACCCTGGGCTTGCCTGGTCAAAGCACATATGACAGGCAATCAACGAACAACTAAAGAGAAGTAATTATGAGTTGATACTTCTCACTCCACCCTCCTCTCTCTCCTCTCTCTGTAAAACCAATAAATAAAATCTTAAAAAAAATTGACAGTTTTCAAGACCTTTTCTGGCTATCTCACTAATGGGAAAACATTTTTAAAATTAAATTAATTGGGGTGACATTGCCAATAAGATCATATAGGTTTCAAGTGCACATTTCTGTGATACATGATCTGTACACTGCATTGTGGGCCCACAACCCAAAGTCAAACCATGCTCTGTCACCATTTACTTGGGTCCCTCTAGCCCCCAACCCCCTTCCCTCTGGGAACCACTAGACTGTTGTCTGTCTCTGAGTTTCAGTTTTATATCCCATATATGAATGAAATTATACAGCTCTTAGCTTTTTCTCACTGATTTATTTTGCTTAGCATAATATTCTCAAGGTCCGTCCATGTTGTCGCAAATGGCAGTATTTCATCTTTTCTTCTGGCTGAGTAGTATTCCACAGTGTATATGTACCACATCTTCTTTACCCAGTCCCCTGTTGAAGGACACGTCTCTCTATATCATGAACCCACGGCGCAGTGCCTGCGCTGGAAACGAACGGGATTAGAGTTGGATTTGCCTCCTCTCTGGATACACTTGGTCATACGCTCTCTGTTTTTAGGTTGTGAGTTTTTCTCTTTTGTTCCTCCTTCTTACTTACCTGAAATTGAAATGAATGCAGTGTGAACTTCTTAGTCAGTGTGAGGGCATTCATCTTGTGTTTTGAACTTGGACTTTTTTCCTCCGAGTGCCGATTAGTACTAAAGCTGAGAGTCACGACTCAGTCTTGCGTCTGGGCATCCGATTGCTTTCTGTCTCTAAATGCTCCTCTGTCCCCGCAAGCACTGTCACAGGGCATGGCCACAGGGGGTTAATATTTCTTCTGATGATGCCGCTGATGACGTCCACTTGAGTGACATCAGAAACTGACTCACCGTTGATGATTCCAGGTTGAACTCATCTTCACGCCTCCAGGGTTTGACTCATCTCTGCAGAGCAGTCATTGGACCCAATTTTCTGCAGCTCAGTCCTGGCTTTCTTCTGTTCAAATGCACCCTTCTAAAAAAAAAAAAAAAAAAAGAAGAAGCAAGACCCATCTGGTGTATACACATTAGACATGGTTTATAGGGGTCTTTTCTGGGTCTGAGCTCAAGGGATGAGAAGTTGGTTAAAGCGTCCCCACTTCAAGAAGCTGTCCCTGCTGTCTGAAGATGAGGTTGGGCCCTCCTGCTGGAAACTCTCATCCCACTTCGTTCTTTACAATTTTAGGGTAATCACAATCCTATGTATATAGTTAATTATGCAGTTACTTGTTTACTGTATTTCTTCACGAGGAACTGTGTCTTTCTTTTTTAAAATGTCAAATAAGTTGTTTAATTATCTGAAGGTATATCATTGTAATTTTTTTTACAGTTTACATTTATTATTATTTTGTATTAGTTTCAGGTGTGCAGCATACTGATTAGACAATCACATACATTACAAAGTGTCCCCCACCCCCCCCCCCCCCCCCCCGGTATTTCCAGTGCCCGGAATGAACCATACATAGTTATTACCATATTATTAACTATGTTCCTATGTAGTAATTTACATCCGGTGATTATTTTGTAATTACACATCTGTACTTCTTAATCCCCTCCCTTTATCACCCAGCCCCCCCCAGCCCCCCTCCCCTCTAGCAACCAGCAGTCTGAAGAACTGTTGTCTCTCTTTTTTTTTTTTTTTTTGTATTTTTCTGAAGCTGGAAATGGGGAGAGACAGTCAGACAGACTCCCGCATGCGCCCGACCGGGATCCACCCAGCACACCCACCAGGGGCGACGCTCTGCCCACCAGGGGGCGATGCTCTGCCCCTCCGGGGCGTCGCTCTGTTGCGACCAGAGCCACTCTAGCGCCTGGGGCAGAGGCTGAGGAGCCATCCCCAGCGCCTGGGCCATCTTTACTCCAATGGAGCCTTGGCTGTGGGAGGGGAAGAGAGAGACAGAGAGGAAGGAGAGGGGGAGGGGTGGAGAAGCAGATGGGCGCTTCTCCTGTGTGCCCTGGCCGGGAATCGAACCCAGGACTTCTGCATGCCAGGCCGACGCTCTACCACTGAGCCAACCGGCCAGGGCCAGAACTGTTGTCTCTTTAAAAATTATTTTGCTATATGCAGGGTTTTAAAAAGTGCCTAGGATATAGTTAAATGCGCAAAACAATTTCTTGCATAATTACTCTTATTAACACTATACCATTAATATTACTATGAATAGGACATATTTGTAGAGTTCTAGGCAGTTTGCATTTCACATTAACTCACTGTGGCTAGATCTTTAAAACATAGTGCTAAATGCAGAAGGAACTGGAGAAGTTCTAGACCACAAAACCGTTCATACATGTTTAAAACGATCAGCACTGTGGAGACTTTCAGGCTTTATGTGGGCCTAAGCACGTACAGTGAACACATGAGAGAGTCTGGGAGGAGGGAAGAGCAGTGGTAGTGGTGTAAAGAATAAATCGGGCCTGACTAGGCGGTCGCGCAGTGGATAGAGCATCGGACTGGGATGCGGAGGACCCAGGTTCGAGACCCCGAAGTCGCCAGCTTGAGTGTGAGCTCATCTGGTTTGAGCAAAACTCACCAGCTTGGACCCAAGGTCATTGGCTTGAGCAAGGGGTCACTCGGTCTGCTGAAGGCCCATGGTCAAGGCACATATGAGAAAGCAATCAATGAACAACTAAGGTGTTGCAACGAAAAACTGATGATTGATGCTTCTCATCTCTCTTTGTTCCTGTCTGTCTGTCCCTGTCTATCCCTCTGACTCTCTTTCTGTCTCTGTAAAAAAAAAAAAAAAAAAAAAAAAAAAAAAGAATAAATTGGGAAACGTAATACAATGAAACAGGAGGGAGGCCTCACACAGACTAGGCTTTAGGACGCAAGGAACAGAGAAATACAATTATCTCCACTCTGATCTAAGGCCACAAAGAGGGAGAAGGGAAGGATTTTCTTGACTGAGTTTTGGAAAAATCTAAAGTACTATTTGTTTTTTGTTTTTTTAAATTTATTCATTTTAGAGAGGAGGGAGAGAGAGAGAGAGAGAGAGAGAGAGAGAGAGAGAGAGGAGAGACAGAGAGAGAGAAGGGGGGAGGAGCTGGAAGCATCAACTCCCATATGTGCCTTGACCAGGCAAGCCCAGGGTTTCGAACCAGCGACCTCAGCATTTCCAGGTCGACGCTTTATCCACTGCGCCACCACAGGTCAGGCTAAAGTACTATTTGTACCATATTCTGAGTGCATTCGATTTCTCAGACACCTGATTCTTGACACCACATCACTGTACTCCTCCAAAGCTATCATTGCTCTAGTCCCCCACACACACCCCTCTTCTCTCGCTCTCTTTTCTAGCTCTTACTCTCTAAACATCTTTATCAAAAAGAAATGACTACAAATGTAGGGACATGGACGACTCTCAAAGTGTAATCATGCTACGTGAAAGAAGCTGGACCGAAAAGACTGTATGTTGTATGGTTCCATTTGTATAACATCCGGGAAACGTAAAAGTATAGCCCAGAAATCCCACCAGGGGTTTCAGGGACCGGAGTCGCGGGGAGAGGAGTGACGACAAAGAGAGAACGTTTTGGAATGCTGGAAATTTCTATAGCTTGGTTATGATGGTGGCTACACAACTGTAGTGGTAGGCTAGGGCTACCTTGACAGTGTGGTTTAAACAAGAGCAATGTCATTTTCCCTTAGGCTGGAAGTCCAAGATCAAGGTGCTCGCAGGGTTGGGTTCTTCTGAGGCTGCTTATCTTGGCTGGCAGATGGCCACCTTCTCGCTGTGTCCCTACACGGCCTTTTCTCTGACAGGCACACTCCTGGTATCTTTTCTTCTTCTTCTGAGGACACCTGTCCTATTGGACTAGAGTCCTACCCTTTATGACTTCATTTATCTGTAATTACCTCCTGAGAGGCCCTATCTCCAAAAACAATCATCTTGAGGGTTAGGACTTTGGGAATGCACAATTGAGTCCATAATAACAAGTACATAATAAAAATTCATTAAACAGTATACCTTAAAAGGATGCTACAATCAACAAAGAATAAATAAATTATTCATTTAGGTAAAAATTGTAAGCACAGTGGCTGGTTAACTCAGAGCACGGTGCTGATAAAACCGTACCACACATTCAAAAACAGACAACAATGCCTTTCTCGAGTGTCCTGGAAAATATCACGTGTTTATTTTTTGTGACCCTTGTTTCTTTCATGAGGAAAAAGAGAAATCCTAGACATCTCCCTGGCTGTGGTAGTACTGAATGAGTTAAATGTATCCTTGAAGTCACATTGTTTTTGATTCTGTATGATGGTTAAGGAAATAGAACAACTCGGGGCAGAGAGTTCTTGCAGAAGAAGGCTGCAGATGTCTGCTACAGGAGGCATCCGTGGAGAGTTGGGTCCGGAGCAGCAGATGGGAGAGACTGTCGATATGGGTGGTAGCCAAATTCGTATTTTTCTGGGTAACTTGTCTGGGGGCTCATTGAGGCCAAAGTTAAAATAATTTAGGACAGATTAGGGGGCATGCAGTCTGGTATTGCAGAAAGTGTGTGGCCTTGAGTTAAACCTTGAATTTAGATGGAGAAGCGCTTCTCCATATATCCCATTGGGAAAGTTTTTTCATCAACCTGAATCTCTATCTCCCCATTTGGAAAATGGGCCAATAAAAGCTAGGGTGCAAGGATGTCATGAGGACTTGAAATAAAGAACGTGAGACCCCAGTATAGGGAGCTGTCACTTGGTAGGCAGTCAGCAATCTCGAGCTCTGATACTCAGCACGCAGAGGCCTGTGGGGTCCTGTGGTCTAGTGTGCTGGAGAGCTACATTGGGGGCTGGTTTCTCTGTCTAAGGGATGATGGAAGACTTCCCTTCTCCCTACAGCAGTGGTCCCCAACCCCCGGGCCGCGGACCGGTACCGATCCGTGGGCCATTTGGTACCGATCCGCAGAGAAAGAATAAATAACATGAAACGTTATCAGAATAACAAATTTAAATACAGCCTGAATAATGAGGACATGCTTGTCCTTCCTTTAACTTAGCCCAATAAATATCATAAGTTCGACAATTATATTTAAAAATACCACAGTTTTTATGCCGGTCGCATAATTTTATTTCGTTAATTTATCCGTCCCACCCTAAAGGCCGATCCATAAAAATATTTTCTGACATTAAACCGGTCTGTGGCCCAAAAAAGGTTGGGGACCATTGCCCTACAGGACCCTAGAGCGACTTTCTGGAACTTGCTATTAAAATTACTTCCCTGATGATGACAAATTTAGTTCCTAAGGAGCTGAGGATTTATCTTTATCCACCGGTGTATCTGGCCTCTGAGTTAGAAAGAAGAGGTGTTTTCTTCTGCCTTGATTGGGGTTCCGACAGGATCCTCAGAGCTAGATAACGGTGGCACAATTCCAGGTGGGATACAACAGGAGGCTGCTGATTAGCGAGTCCATTGCTTAGTGTGGTGGAAAGCGCTCTGTGTCAGAAAACAGCGGGGGCCAGTGATCTGTTTTCTTCCCCTAATTAGGTGATTTAAAAGTAAATATTTCTCCTTGGGTCTCATTTTCAGATTTTATGGAAGGAGGATGTTTAGTTAAAATAACTTTTAAGGTCCTTTCCAGCTAAGATATTTAAATATTCTAAGGTTTGAAACTGCAGAAGGATCTTAATTAATTGATTGGCTTAAGCAAGGCTTGATGTAGCATTCCCTCTGTACTGAGCCTTGTGCTATGTTCTGGGGTTATCAGAGATGAAGAAGGCAGACATATTGGCCGTTCTCAGCCTGAGTTTATATCTCTATGGCAGTACTACCTGTCTGAGGTCAATTCCCACTTAGCATTTTATCAGTGACCTAGAAGCCATGTTAATTTTATTTATGAGAGCGTCAGAGCTGGGAGTGTTGGCATTGTAGAATCTGATTCTTGTAGAATCTGGTTACACAACAAAATTAAATACTTTTAAAGTTTGAAAAGATGGACCAACTCGTACAAGATGAGTATGTAAGATACGATAAGTGCAACGAGAAGGGGAGTCCGTAACTCAGGTTTAAAAGAAATTAAATGTACAGATACAGGAGAAGGCGTATAGGATTTAAGCATCCCAACCTGTCCTTCTGCTCAGCGAACAGGGATTGCGTAGTTGCAGAGTAACATTAGTCACAAAGTTGGAAAAGGATGTGTCTCCCTAAGCTCTCCCCACCTGGTGGTGTTATGATGCCAACGATATGATTGGGAACCAGTAACATCATCTCTTCCACTGAGCACTCTCTTCTCTTTTCTTCCATTTTCTCATCTGAAAGCAGAGTATGCCTTATCTAGTCCTGTATCCATAGTCCCTAGTTCTTTGATTTGTACATGATAGCCAATTAATAAAATATAAATGATACTTGACTTTACAGCAGTCCACGAGAAAATATACTGGGAGTTTTCACTTATATTGGATAACCATGGGATGGAGCTGGCAGGAAATATCAAGATTGTCTCAGGCGCTGTTAAGAGGAGAGCACAATGAGCTGTAAGAGGACTCTGTACTCTGTCTGGCAGACACAAACATTGTGTCCCATTCTGGATATCACATTTCAGGAGAGAGATTAAAATTGCAGGCTGTCCAAAGAAGAATGAACTCATGAATGGCAGTATAGCTAAGTGGTTAAGGCTATCTGCTTTAAAGTTAGATGGACTCGCTCAGGTCCAAGCTCTGACACTGGGTGACCTTGTAGGAGTGACTGAACCTCCCATACTCTCACTTCTCTCATCTGTACAGAGGAAACGATGAACAGCACCCATCTCACGGAATTATGGCCGGGACTATGGTGAGGATGATAAAATATGATCTACATTAGAAGAAATTAGGGTTGCTTAATCAGAAAATTTGAAGACTTAGGAGTGTGTGTGGGGGGATCTGTGAGAGAAGTGAATGAGAGGTGTTATCTATTTTTAGATATTTGAACAACTGCTATTGGGAAGAGGTATTGAGCTTATTCTGGATAGATTCATAAAATAAAAATTAGGTCAAAAAGTAGGATTTCCCAGGAAGATAATATTGCCTCAACATATGGCAGAAATTTTGACAGTCAGCTTGTTTAAAAAGGGAATTTTCCCTGAACAGCTAGCTCAGTTGCTTAGAGTGTTGTTACAATACACCAAGGTTGTGGGTTCGATCCCGGTCAGGGCATATACAAGAATCAACCAATGAATGCATAAGTAAGTGGAACAACAAATCAGTGTTTCTCTCTCATGCTCCCCTTCTTCTTTCCTCTCTCTCAAATCAATAAATAAAAAAATAAAAGGAATTCAAGACCACAGGGAGCATGTGAGCAGATGCTGATGTCCATGTCTTAAGAGGGTTTCAGAGGGAAGTCCGGCATTTGAGTGAGTGAATTTGGGTTTTCAGGGGTTCTCAACGTTGGCGTCAGAATCATCTGAGAGTGGAGTTCAGGAATCTAACAAACTCCAAAGGTGGTTCTGATAAAACCTGGCCTGCATAGGTAATTTAGACCCACTGGACTGGAGGATGGGTCCCTTTCACCTGCATTGGGCTATGGTGGGGTTCTGGTGGGAATGTGCTTTATGCAAGGAGACACGGAGGTAAGAGAGTGCCAATGATGTTTTGGAGACATTTGGTTAGAATTGTTACAGAGAAAAACCACAGACCCAAAATGGCGTCACTTGTGTTAAAAGCCCCCGATACTAAACTAGATTAATACCTGACTTAACTGCTGTTTCAACCTTTCCCAGAAATGTGATCTTAAACAACTAGTCTGGAATTTTCTGGTCAAGCATCAGTAAGGTAATCTGTCACATGGCCCTCTCTATCCTCTATGCCGAGAAGAGGCAATCTGCATGTTGAAACATTTCCCATTCTCTTCCCCACCCCCCAAAAGGTGATGTCCCAAGACCAAAACAACTGCTTCTTTTCTTTCATTACCAGTTCCCTTGCCCTCCCCCGCCCCGTCCTTCTATAAAAGCCTTCCACTTGGATAACCCCTTACAGGGGTCCCCAAACTTTTTACACAGGGGGCCAGTTCACTGTCCCTCAGACCGTTGGAGGGCCACCACATACAGTGTTCCTCTCACTGACCACCAATGAAAGAGGTGCCCCTTTCGGAAGTGCGGCAGGGGGCCGGATAAATGGCCTCAGGGGGCCGCATGTAGCCCGCGGGCCTACTTTGGGGACGCCTACCAGCTCCCTTCTACTTACTAGACAGGACGCTGCCTGATACATTAGTCACTTAATAAAGCCAATTAGGTCTTCAGATTTACTCAACTGCATTTTGTTTAACAAATTAGAGGCGTTAAGTGGAAGAGTGACCAGGAGTCTAATGGGAAAGAAGCGAGGGCCATTTGTGGGAGCTTTAGCTGCTAGTCTGGGAGCTGGGAGGTTACAGAACCAGGTTCCATTACAAACATAGCACAGAGGTGGTTACATAAACTTCTTCTTCGGGAAGGATGGGTTAACTGATGCATACAGGCAATTCCGGACTCAGTGTCCCCTCCTTCTTGGAGTTCACCATCTTAGAAGCTGTGACTTCCACTGTGACCTTCCCTCTTCGTCATCCCAGGGCAACTCTCAGTTAGACAGCATGTGGAGATGGACGGGTTCCTGACGTTCGTGCTCCTTTCCGTCCCCCACCCACGGAAGACAGAGGAGGGCGTTCCCTCCCGCGGTTCTCCAAGCAGACCTTCCGCGGGTCTGCTCAACTGAAAAGCACCAGTTTCAGGATCACGGTCCTGACATCAGAGGAGCCAAGGGTTGGAAGCCAAGTTCAGAGTGTCCGTCTTCAGCCCGACCCGCTGCATTCTTTCCTGCCAGCGCCTCGGTTCTTACCTTAAGGCAATTCGGAAGTTCATTAGTTGCGATTATTAGCTCCGCTGCAGTAGCGTGCAGTCACAGAAGGGAGAAACAAGGCCATCGGGGAGACGCCTCTGGGTGTTCTGAGACAGCGTCGCCAGGGACTGCGACCAGTTGCACAGACCAGGGCCAATATAAGTCTTTAAAGGAGAAGTCTCAAACCAAAACCTACTCCTGAATCCTCAGAGAGTCAATTACACATAGACATGCACAACATGAGGCCAATCCTGTCCTTCCACAGTGTTCCTTCTAATATCTGCTCACACCCTGAGGCAATGGCCCTGAAAATAGTTTCCTGTGGGACTCAATGCCAAGAGGCAGAAAAGACAGAGCTTGTCAGAAGCTGTAGGTTTCAAGACTTGCTTTTTTATTTTTTTTCATAGCTTTGGGATTTGGGGCCAGTCAGTTCTCTCACCTGTAGAATGAGAGTAGAATCACCAACCTTGCAGGGTGTTGGGAGCCTTGTGTGTGAAGCCTCTGTGACCGTTCCTTTAGGGTGATAAGTGCAGATTGAGATCCTGATGGTCTCCACTGCAGCTTGGCCCTCCGGCTGGGCTAATACACAATTTGCTCGGTCCCACTTTTGTGGCTTCATGAAATCAACCACTGTTTTTCTAGGATTGTCTTTGCTATTTCGGTAACATTCCCAGCCAAATATACCTAATGTGTTGCTTTTGCAGGGAGACACTATGATAATGTGTTGGATGGAGAGTTTGGGGGTTGGATTGGTTTCCTGGGCTGCTCTAACAAAGTGCCTTAAACTAGATGGAATTCATCGTCTCACAGTTCTGGAGGCTAGAGTCCGAGGTCAAGTCTCTCCGATAGCTTTAGGGAAGAACCCTTCTTTGTCTCTTTTGACTTCTCCTGCCCTCAGTCCTTGGCGTTCTCTGGCTTCTAGATGCCTCGCTCCAGTCCCATGGCTGTCTTCTCCTTGTGTGTCCCATGTCATCTTCCCTCTGTGCGTGTCTATCTCTGGGTCCAAATTTCCCCCTTTTATAAGGATGCCCGTCATAGGGCCCTGATCCACCTAATCCTTTATGACCACCCTAACAACCTTATTTTAACTTGATTACCTCTGTAGAGACCCAATGTCCAAATACGGTCTCATTCTGAGGTATTGGGGATAAGAACCTCAACATATCTTTTTAGGGGCATGCAATTCAATCCATAACAAGAGTTATACAGATCTGGGTTCAGATCTTGGCCTTATCATTGGCTAGACATGATCTTGGCCAAACTAGTCACCTTTCTAAGCCTCAGTCTCCTCATCTCTAAAACAAGGACTGTGTTATTAACCACCTCCCAGGGTTGCTGTGAGAGTAAAAGGGTATCGTGTTTGCCAAGTGCCTGGCTCAACTGGCCCAGGCGTTGGCCCGGGCGCCAAGGATAGCTTGGTTGATTTGAGCATCAGCCCCAGACGGGAGTTGCCAGGTGGATCCTGGTTGGGGCGCATGTGGGGGTCTGTCTCTCTATCGCCCCTCTTCTCACTTAAGAAAAGAAAGAAAGAGAGAGAGAGAGAAAGAGAAAGAAAGAAAGAAAAGAAAGAAAGAAAGAAAGAGAAAGAAAGGAAGGAAGGAAGGAAGGAAGGAAGGAAGGAAGGAAGGAAGGAAGGAAGGAAGGAAGGAAGAAAGAAAACCCTGCATCTCTGTACTTCTACACCACATTGGGAGGACATTTAACCAAGGGGTACGGGTTTGGAGCAAGTCAGTGCATCCCTGAAATAAACCAATGAGTGTGCTAAACAGAATCACCAGAGAGCTTGTCAAATCACCAATGCTCAGGTCCCATTACAAACAGTCTGTTTTAGCAGATCTGGGCCTGGGACCAGAGATCTGGGAGGAGATTTTCACCTTTTGATACTTAAACATCCAACTCCACCTTAACTACAGTAAGTGATCACACCAGGATTCGATTTTATGACAAATCCAGATTGTCTTGATGCTCCCAACCACTTCGTGTTCAGGCCTGGGCTTTAGACAGGCAGCAGGTCATTGTTGTTCTTTCTCCAGAGCATACCCTTCTTCCTGCCCCGGCCTTTCCTGTTCAGTTTACTGTGTACCTCTCAGCTCTTCACCCGTGCCTGTGCCTCGAACCCCAGAATATTTAGGCAGGCATGAGATCCCACTCGGTTTTTCTGTTCTACCTCTGCTTGGGGCGCACGCCTGGAGAGCGGTGGGGAGGTTACTACAGGACATTCTAACCAGCCAGGCTCTTCCTCGCAGGGCGTCTGAGGCCTTTCACCAATGACCATGTTTCTAAAAGAAGAGGCAAATGCTGAGAGATGATGTGAATAGTGAAAACAGTGACAGTGATCCGGCTCGGAACCCAACCTCCTCTACAGGATCGAAGGCACACTACTAGATGGCACACCAGCAACAGGGCACGCAGGGACACTGCACATCACCTTGTTTTGTACTCATGACAGTCCTAAGATGGGAATACTCTTATCTCTTTATTTTCTCTCCTTTTCTTTTTCTTAAGTGAGAGAAGGGGAAATAGTGAGACCGACTCCTGAATGTGCCCGGACCGGGATCCAACCGGCAACACCGCCCCCCCCCCCCTTGTCTGGGGCCAATGCTCAAATCAAACAAGCTATTTTTAATGGTCAAACAAACTTGGACCAGTGAAGCTATCCTCAGTGCCTGGGGTCATGCTCAGACCATGCGGGGGTCATTGCCATGAGCAACCACTGGCTGCGGGAGGGAAACAGGAGAGAGAAGGAGGAAAGGGAAAGGGAGAGAAGCAGATGATCACTCTTATGTACCCTAACTAGAAATAGAGCCCAGAGTGTCCATATGCCAGGCTGATGCTCTATCCACTGAGCTAACCAGCCAGGGCCTCTTTTCATTTCTAATAAGAGTTACCATGTGGGTAGCATTTCACTGTAACTGAGGGAACTCTAGTTTGGGATGAGGAGACCTCAGGTCTGCCTAACTGCCCTTTTCTTCGAACTGCCTAGTGGGAATTTGGAAGTCAGGTACCTGGGGCTTCTCAAAGATAATGGCTACTCCTTAAAGTACCTGATAATCCTCAGAGATAATGGCTACTCCTTACAGTGCCTGATCATTCTCACAGGGTCTGTGTAACAGCAGGGGCCACCACAGTTGTCTCTTAGGTCAGAAGTTATAAAATGTATTCTTCTCTTACACTTTTCTGTGCTTCCTAATTTCTCTAGGCAAGTTATAGACTGTTACATTTCACTTATCTTGACCTTAGCTGTCCCATGCTCACAGTAAAAAAGCGGAAGGGAAAAGCATATTTGCATATGCACACATATGCAGACATGCATTCTCTTTCTCTCTTTCCCTCTCACATACACAAACCTGCACGCATGCGAGCGTGCACACACACGCTCTTCAGCAGCCAAACTGCCAGACCACATGGCACTATGTCTCAAAACACTTGATGCAGGCTATCGCCTTAGACCCTTACACAGAGCTCACACGCTTTTCTGTGTAATATTCTAACAGAACTTGTTTGTCTAACTCCCAAGCCTCGTGTAGAATAGAAGCAGCAAAGAGAGCAAATATGGGATAACCTAGGTAGACACAGTGAAAGCTCCACAACCTGAGTGTTGACTGCCCAGCAACAAGGCAGAAAAAAAGCAAAAAACAATGTAACTGAGAAATCTGGGCCCCCCGAGTCTAGGGATCAATATTTGGGGCCTCCATGGCTGCTGGCTTCTGCGACATGGCACCGCCAGAGCCCTTCTGTTCCCGAGGACAGATCTGAATCATCAGGGAGGCTAAATCCGGTTCTGTATTTCCTGTTTACGAAAGCATGGACATGGGAACTCTAGCTCAGAAAATGTCTCTCTAAAATGCTAAAAACTTTCAAACAAGTCTTGGTATCTGAGAATCATAGAGTTGGAAAACATTATGACCATAATAAAGTTATAAATTTATTGAGTAGGTATTCGATAATAACTTTTCCCAATCAGAGGTGGCCTCTGCTACCCACTACCTGAGCTAGGCATTTCCCCTGCTTCTTCCTGTTCACCTCAAGGGCCCACATCTATTCTTACCCTTCAGTCTGGCTCAGTGCCATCTCTTCAAAGAAGCTGTGTGGAACCTGCGTTTGAAACTGATCTCTCCTCCAAATATGAATGTGTGTGGGATGTTACTGATCTCTCATTGTACGTTTCAAATTCTATCCCGTATCACATGTTTTTCCTTTTTCTTTTTTAAGTAGTGGCTTCTTTTAATAACCTGAAAATTGCTGGAGGGCACACTCTAGATTTAATTCATTTCTGTGTCTCCAATAGCACCTGGCATAGTATCTTGCACATAATGGGTGTTTGACAAATGCTTATTGAAAGGCTTATTTGTCCTTTGCATTGGCCAAGGCTACGTTGTTGACGTAGTGAATTGGAGACTCTGGGAAGGAAACATGAATTTATGGATGGAAGCACTCATATGGAAAATTAGCACTCTGATTCTTTTTCCCTGAGGGGAATAACAAACAACCTTTCCTCTTCTTAAATTGTGGGTCTTAACAGTGATGGCCTCTCTCCAATGAAGAGGAACTCATTGTCCATCACCATGTGGCATTGCACTTAGGGCTGCAGCCTCAACACAAGTTTGATTGACACTTCGTGCTTCCCTGGTTCTTAACAAAAAGCAGTCTAACAACACCTTATATTTGTGCAACATGTAGAGTTTTAAAAGTACTTTAATTCACACATTTTCTTTCAGCTGTCACAACAAAACAGTAATGGTGGCTAGGACAGTTGTTACTATCCTGGCTTTTCAGGCGAAGATTCTGAAACTCCGTGAACTAATGTACATTATGCAAGGTTTTATGAAAGTGGCACAACTTAGGTCGTTTTTGCCAATGCTCAGGGTAGCACCCAAGCCAGTGGGACACACAGAAATGACTAATTCAAACCTTTCTTATTTGGTTCAGCCAAAGTGTTCTTTCACGTCTTTGAACACCCACAGTAAGCATGGATTCTATCATTCATTTGTACTGTTAGTTTATTTTTTAATATTAAGTAATGTGATGCCTAATTTTATGTGTCAACTTGGTTCAGCCATGGTACCCAGATATTTTGTTAAACCTTGGTCTATGTGTAGCTGTGAGAGTATTTTGTAGAGGAGATTAACATGTAAATCAATAGGCTCAAGAAAAGCAGATTTTCCTCCATGATGTGGGTGGGCCTCACCTAATCAGTTGCAGGCCTTAAGACAAAAAGACTAACATCTCCCCAGAAGAAGGAAATGCTGCTTCCAGAAGCCTTCAAGCTTGAGTTGAAACATCAACTTTTCTCTGGGTCTCTAGTTAGCCTGCCTGCCTTCCCTGTAGATTTTGGACTTGCTTCCTCCACAGTTGCATGAACACATTTCTTAGAAGAAAACAAGAATTCTCTCTCTCTCTTTTCCTGCATGTGTGTGTACATATATACACACACTCACATTCTGTCAGTTCTGTTTCTCTGGAGAACCCTGACTATTACAGATAGCTTCTAATTTATTAGGATCATTTGTTTTATAAATGTATTCACATTTACCATATAAGAGCTCAATAAATTCCTAATAAAATCAAACTTTTCTGAAAGAAAATAAAGAGAAATCTCCCACCAAAAAGACAAGCAAACAAAAAGACTTTAAAAAACAAATAAAGAGCCTGACCAGTGGTGGCACAGTGAATAGAACGTTGTCTTAGGACGTTGAGGTCGCAGGTTTGAGGCCCCGGGATTGCTGCCTTGAGCATGGACTCACCTGACTTGAGTGCAGGCTTGTTGGCTTGAAACCCAAGGTCGCTGGTTTGAAAACCAAGGTTGCTGGCTTGAGCAATGGGTCACTGGCTTGAGCAAGGGGTCACTAGCTTGAGCAAGGGATCACTGGCTTGGCTTGAACCCCCTGATCGAGGCACATATGAGAGGCAATCAATGAACAACTAAAGTAACGCAGCTGTGAGTTTATGCTTCTCATCTCTCTCCCTTCCTAGCTCTCTCACTCTCTCTCTAAAACAGACAAATGAACAACCTCTTCCCAAAAGCCACAAAGAAACAAAATCCTGGACACCACTGAATGTAACTAGGGTTTCAAGTCCTTACTCTGAATTTGACCGTTAAAAGGGAAGAGGAAAGCATTTTTTCTGTCCTTCTTATATGACTGCACTGAGAGTAACTGAACCCTACTTATGAGAGACATTTCTCTCTACAAAAGGACTCCAGCCAATAAGGGCCGGAGAAATGCTAGAGCCGGAACTCTTTTTTTTTTTTTTTTATCTCTAATGCAATAATTCAGGCGATGCCTGCTGGTGGGCAAAACCGTGAGATGGACCACTGACAAAGAACTCGACAAAGGATCGACCATGACACCACCCAAATTCACTCATCACTTTGTGTGGCACTAAAAGTGGGACATTCAGACACCAGGTACCTCCTACATGAGGCATTATACAACAAAGAGAACCATCTATAAAGAACTCTTGCCTAAAAAGAAGTTAAACCTGAATTGAGCCATTAACTAAGTTCAACGTACAGGAAATACAGCAGCTAGAAGAACAAATTCAAGCAAATAATGAAACAAGCAAATCCAATGAGTAGGGTGACCAAGAATGAAGGGAGTGTTATTCATAATTATGGTAAAACGAAAGACCGAAACTGGGGCTGTTTCATGCAAAACTAAAGAAATTGTTCTCATAAGAACTTGATATATTTGCCTGACCAGGCAGTGGCGCAGTGCATAGAGCATCAGACTGGGATGCGGAAGGACCCAGGTTTGAGACCCCGAGGTCACCAGCTTGAGCACAGGCTCATCTGGTTTGAGCAAAAGCTCACCAGCTTGGACCCAAGGTCACTGGCTCAAGCAAGGGGTTACTCGGTCTGCTGAAGGCCCGTGGTCAAGGCACATATGAGAAAGCAATCAATGAACAACTAAGGTGTCGCAACGAAAAATTAATGATTGATGCTTCTCATCTCTCTGTTCCTGTCTGTCTGTCCCTGTCTATCCCTCTCTCCATCTCTATAACAATAAATAAGTAAATAAATAAATAAATAAAAAATTTTATATATTTTGGGGGGAGTGTGCTGATTGCTATGACCTGGTCCAATTTTGCTCATCTATTTTTTTTTTGACCCTCAATTAACATCCAAAAGTCTGTCGCCTGAGTCAGGCCAGGACACAAGTCCCATGTCTCCTGGGTCTGCAGTGGGGACTGGAAAAACACGTCCACTGGTTCTTGGAGTCTGGGAACTCATCCCCCTGGCTTCCAGAGAGAGGCGACCTGACTCCGGTCTGTTGGTGTGGAGTCTGGGAACACATCCCCCTGGCTTCCAGAGAGGCGTCCTGACTCCGGTCTGTTGGTGTGGAGTCTGGGAACACATCCCCCTGGCTTCCAGAGAGAGGCGTCCTGACTCCGGTCTGTTGGTGTGGAGACTGCGTTAGGAAACGCTCTCCCAAAGGCTGTTTTCCTTTCTTTTAAATTCTTGTGCAAGTCATAAATATTTATTGTAGAAAAATTGGAAACTACACCTAAATATAAAGTTGAAAAATTTTACAATTACCCAGGGTTCAATACTGTTAAACATTTAAGTGTATGTATATAATATTTTTGTACTATCAAGGAATCATGTTGTATATGCTACTGAAAAATTTGTTTTCTGTTACTTAATGTTATATCATCAATGTATATGACCATGTTAATGAATACAGTGAGTGCACACTGTTCTGTTGTAAAGATGCACCATTGTTTTATTAACCCATTCCTGTTTTGGAACATGTAGCTTGTTAACATTTTGCTCTTGATTCATCTTTGTACGTATTCATTATATACATTAAACATTTTTTTTTATTTAAAATTTTTTTTTAATTCAGTGAGAGGAGGGGAGGCAGAGAGACACCCATGTTCGCTCTAGCTGGGATCCACCTGGCACACCCACTAGGGGGCGATGCTCTGCCCATCTGGGGTGTTGCTCTGCTGCTCAGCAGCCTAGCTCTTCTTAGCGCCCAAGGCAGAGGTCATGGAGCCATCCTCAGTGCCTGGGCCAACTCACTCCAATTGAGCCATGGCTGCAGGAGGGGAAAAGAGAGAGAGAGAGAGAGAGAGAGAGAAGTGAGAGAGGGAGGTGTGAAGAAGCAGATGGGTGTTTCTCCTGTGTGCCCTATCTGGGAATCAAACCCAGGACTTCCACATGCTGGGCCGATGCTCTACTGAGCCAACCAGCCAGGACCTGTACATACTCATTATATACTTATTAATTTTTTCCATAGAAGAAATTTTTGAGAGTGGAACTGCTGGGTCAAATATTTTCAAGTTTTAAAGGCTTTTTGACATATGTACGTGGTCAGATTGCCCTGTAAATAACTTGTATGAATGTATATGCTCAGCAGTAGCATGCGAGCACTCATCTTCCATTATCGTCACTGTCATCACTACCATCACCATCACAGCTAATGTTTATTGAGCTATTAGTATGTGCCTGGCAAAGTTCTAAGCATTTTATTCATAACAACCCATTTAATTTTCACAACTCCTCTGTGGTCGACACAGTGACTATTTAAAATGTATGGTGGGAAAACCGATTATTTATGACTCTATTTAAAAAAACAAAAGTATCTAAGAAAAAGTAAAAAAAAAATTGTTATTTGTCCTATTTTAAAATCCCACTCTATTAAATAGGCACTGTTAAGATATATGAAAAGATGCTCATCTTCGTTAGTTATTAGAGAAATGCAAATCAAAACTGCAATGAGATACCACCTCACACCTGTTAGATTAGCTATTATTAACAAGACAGGTAATAACAAATGCTGGAGAGGCTGTGGAGAAAAAGGAACCCTCATACACTATTGGTGGGAATGTAAAGTAGTACAACCATTATGGAAGAAAGTATGGTGGTTCCTCAAAAAACTGAAAATAGAATTACCTTATGACCCAGCAATCCCTCTACTAGGTATATACCCCCAAAACTCAGAAACATTGATACGTAAAGACACATGCAGCCCCATGTTCATTGTAGCATTGTTCACAGTGGCCAGGACATGGAAACAACCAAAAAGCCCATCAATAGGTGACTGGATAAAGAAGATGTGGCACATATACACTATGGAATACTACTCAGCCATAAGAAATGATGACATCGGATCATTTACAGCAAAATGGTGGGATCTTGATAACGTTATATGAAGTGAAATAAGTAAATCAGAAAAAACCGGGAACTGCATTATTCCATACATAGGTGGGACTTAAAAGTGAAACTAAGAGACATTGATAAGAGTGTGGTGGTTATGGGGGGAGGGGGGAGAGGAAGAGGGAAAGGGGGAGGGGGAGGGGCACAAAGAAAACTAGATAGAAGGTGACAGAGGACAATCTGACTTTGGGTGATGGGTATGCAACATAAGTGAACGACAAGATAACCTGGAGTTGTTATCTTTGAATATATATATTCTGATTTATTGATGTCGCCCCATTAAAAATGAAATTATTAAAAAAAAGACAAAAAAATAAGCACTGTTAAAAGTTTGAATGTATTTTTCTAGATATTTTCTGTGCATATTAAAATATGTATATCACCTCATTAAATTTAAGTGCTAAACAAAATTGAAAACCCTTTTTGTTGTATCAGTGTAAAATATGTAAGTATATAAATGTACTTAAAAAACACAGAAGAGATCATAGTTCATATAACATCAGACTCCTTTGCAATCAGCATTTTTCTTCTTCTTTTTTTTTTTTAAAGATTTTATTTATTCATTTTAGAGAAGAGAGAGAGGGAGAAGGGGGGAGGAACAGGAAGCATCAAGTCCCACATGCACCTTGACCAGGCAAGCCAGAGTTGTGAACCAGCACCCTCAGCATTTCAGGTCAACATTTTATTTTACTGCGCTACCACAGGTCAGACAGCATTTTTCTTCCAACAACACATCGCGGCCATCTCTCCATAGGAGGTCATGCAGATCTGCCTTCTTCCCTTTATAGTTGAGTGACACTCCATTGTATGAACGCGCCATATTGCCTCGTGTGTCTCTTTCTCGCCCCTCCCCGCCCCCAACAGGCTGCAAGCTTTGTAAATCTAGAGCGCACTCGAAGGCACTTAGCAAGGTCTGAGCTCATAGCAAGTGAACAATAGATCGGAAAAGTTCTCTTCTGTGGGGTGTATATTTTCTCTGAAATTCCAGGTATGTTAAATGCAATTGTGAATCTGAGCAATGCCACCCTCAGCAAGTTAAAAATCTCTAGGCTTCAGTTCATGCCTCTACTAACTGCCAGGAGTTGGTGTGTACGTGTTTGGGAGTCCTAGCACCTTTGAAGTGTACCGATGAGTTGTATAATCCATAGCATCTCGAGTGGAGTGAGAAAGCACTAGGAAGGTGGTTGGAAGGCCTGGGTTCTGGAAGGGCCGTGCCAGCTGGGACCCTGAGCGGGGCGCTGTTGCTTTCGGCTTCTCTTTGCTGTAGCCACGGGGAGGGGGGGAAGTTGGGACTGGTAGGGCAATAGGGCCCGGTCTAGCTTTGAGATCTGATGAATTTACAAGTCAGAGCACAACCCACTTCTGCGAGCCATGTGGTAAGAACAGGCATGACAGCTCATGTTCCCTGAAGAATCATTTTAACTCTTGGCGTGAACACTTGACATTTTTGAAGATGGAAAAATACAGAAAGGAGCGCATATGACAGAGTCTCAGAGGAAGCGGGAGAAGGGAGCCAACCCTGCCTTATGGTCTCCCAGAAGCAGAGCAAGAGGAAACCAGTTCATGCTACTCGTTCTCTCTTCCTTTAAGCACCTTCCAAACAGTGTTGCAATCATGATTTGGAATGCTGTGTTAGGAGGGTGTAGGGATACACCAGGTGGGGTCATATGTAAATTCACTTACTTTATTTAGAAAGTAAAATAAAAAGGTACCAACTTAATACATACAGCATGCTGATTAATGTGTAATATATACATAAAATTGGCATAAAGTGCAACAACATAGAGTAGTGGAGATCTCTGGGCAGTGGTGGTGTGGGTGCTTCCTATTTTCTTCTCCGTACTTTGGTCAAAGTTGCCTCGATGAATAGGCATTCCTTTTAAAATCAGAAAAAGATATATAAATATTAATTTGAAAAAGAAACATGCAATTACACTAAATGCTATTGGAAATCACTTGGGGTAGTTAAATTCATCGTTTGTTTTCAAATTTACCTTAATAAACACGGATCAGTTTTATTTATTTATTTTTTTTATTTTATTTTTTTCTGAAGCTGGAAACGGGGAGAGACAATCAGACAGACTCCCGCATGCGCCCAACCGGGATCCACCCGGCACACCCACCAGGGGTGACGCTCTGCCCACCAGGGGGCGATGCTCTGCCCCTCCGGGGCGTCGCTCTGCCGCGACCAGAGCCACTCTAGCGCCTGGGGCAGAGGCCAAGGAGCCATCCCCAGCGCCCGGGCCATCTTTGCTCCAATGGAGCCTTGGCTGCGGGAGGGGAAGAGAAAGACAGAGAGGAAGGAGGGGGGGAGGGTGGAGAAGCAAATGGGCGCCTCTCCCATGTGCCCTGGCTGGGAATCGAACCCGGGGCCCATGCACGCCAGGCCGACGCTCTACCGCTGAGCCAACCAGCCAGGGCCACATGTATCAGTTTTAGAAGGAAAAACAATCCAAAATTTGCCAACGACAAAAGTAGAAGTTGTTGAGTGGGCCTCTCAGCTGACTTGACTGGCCTGTGACTGTTTGCCCTTCTCCTCTTACTCCTATCCCTGCCTGGAGCTTAGACGTAAGGTCTAGAGCTGCAGCAGCCATCTTGTAATGAGGAGACACCCTCAAGGAAAGAATCCACTGGGGACGTTTGGGAGTCATGGGCCAGGCTGAACCATCTTCCTCCCAACTTTGGGCTGCAGGAGAGAGAACAAAGCCCCCGTCAAATGTTAGCTGTTGTATTTCTTGTCTTTTGTCAGTCACAGCCAAGCACATGTTCCACCTAATACACCCACTTAAAAACAAACAGGCAGCTTTTTAATTCCTAAATCACTTGCAACCATCTCAAAACAAGGTTTTAGGGGGAACTGAAATTCACTTAGGATGGAAATAAAAGGCACTGTTCTACTAAAAATTCAGGATGGCCTCCAAAGCGCCAAGGAATCGAATCTGTTTCATATTGTCGACATTCCATTTACCGTGGCAAGTTCATTATTTTTACATTTGGGGACAATACGTGTGTTAGTACATCCTAGTGACTAAGAAATCAATGCATCACCATATGCCAAAGCTGAGAGCATTTGTCACGGTTTATGCTCCTTCCAAAGAGTGCAAAACAGACCTTGACTTGAGGAAGCACCCACGTGGGGCGCGTTAACTTGAAATGTCAGATGGAAAACATGTTAGAAAGTGGGGTGTGTGCGTGCCTCTTGGGGAAGAGACAGACTCAACCCTCTGCTGAGCTTCCCTCTGCAGCAACCTGATCAACAACAGCACAACCACAGCCGTGGGCAGTTTTTCCGAACAAACCCTCCTGTCACTCCTTGCCTCACGCTAAAGGGCCAACAGGGAAGAGATAAGAAAGGTCAGAAATAGGGAAGGGTGCAAGGTCAGACATTGCAGAGCCAGACGGACCTTGGAGGGTTGTTAATTAACTGCAAGGCTGTTTTTTTTTTTGTGGAGGAGCAAGAGAAGCCTGATGCCTCCTGGGAAGGTGGCGATGGGCTCCAGTCAGCCCCGGAGCAGTAGCCTCCAGGCATGTGTGGATAAGGACTGCACAGGAGAACTGGGCACGGAGTCCGGGGGCTCAGGGGCATCGGCAGGACCAGGTCAAGGAGAGAGACTTGCAGAAATTGTCCTGGAGGATCAGTAGAGGTGTCTCCATAGAGCAAAAGGAAAGAGGAGAAGAAGAAGTTAGGGTGATCTGCGTGGTGCTGGGGCCAGAATGGGTACAAGAGGCGGAAGGACTCATTCAGTCGACCTGATCTCTCAGTGCTCCCCTTGGTGTCCTGCAGAGGCAGCTGAGTGACGTCCACTGGCCGGTCTCAGCTGCTTCATTCGGTACAATGACTCGGCTGCATTTTCCCAGTCCCACGCTTTGGGAAGTCGAGCAGCCCAGCCTCCTCCCTGCTGCGCCTGGGACGGTTTGTATCCACAGGAGCCTCATCTCTATTCTCCAACTGAAGTAAAAGTCTTCCTTTCCTCAACAGAGTCGCCACCCAAGGATGGAGATTTTCTTATTGTGTTCAGTCCTTTACTGGGTACTGGGGTGGGGTTGGAACAGATATACAAGACTCTCGCTCATTGGTGGGGGTATGGAAGATCCAGCCAGAAAAAGAATCAAATGAAATGAGGAGGATTTATAAACTAACTTACCTTGGAATAAAAAAAAACCCCACAAATAAAAAAACCAGCCAAACAAAAACACTGATCAAGGAATTCTGGCCAAGCATCCTTTGCAGTGCAAAGACCTAGTCCAAACTGGAAAATTATTGTGTTTCATTTTATAAATAAATATCTCTTAGATCCTTGATGGGGTTCTCATCCTCACTCATCCAGAGCCACACCTGGGGTTAGGTGAGGGGAGATGGGAGGTAGATTATTACTGCTACACAATCCGAAGGCAATATGGTATGGTAGAGTGTGCAGGGCGGTGGTCTCCCAGGTGAGGTGCAGGAAGACTCACAGAATGTACGTATAACTTATAAATATGGGCATATGTTTATATATAATGCATAACTATCCATGAATCTATACTTATATAAATTATATGCATATACTTATATAAATACATGTATTGTTTAAAGACATATAAATGTATACTTATTTAAATATATATGTACACTTCTTTAAATACACACACACATACACACATACCCACAGCTGAATACTAAAATTTTCTTTACTGAAAGGAATACATGCTCAGAGGTGTTTGGAAACCACCAGTTCAAAGATTAGGCTTTAGAGTCTTAGCTGCCAAAAATATATAAAATTTGGAAAAAGAGAGTACCTCTTTGGGTTGTAGTGAAGATTCAAAAAATATTATGCAATGTGCTTAGATGTTCCTGCTACTTGGCAAGTGTTGGGCAGATAAAATATATTATGCTCACTTTGTTAAAGATGGCGCTGCCCACGTGGAAGCCCATTGCCCAGGTGATTGCTTGGGACGGGAGTGATTATGATAATATGTGTCGGGGGAGGGCTTTCGCGCCAAAAGGTTTTAGAAGGAAGAGAGATCACGTTCCGGGAGAAGAGTGATTATGTTCTAGGAGGAGCCCATGCTGTAGGAGAGCAGAGAAAGGCCACGTGGAGGAGAGGAGAGAAGCAGCCAAGATGGCGGAGTGTTGAAGGAGAAGCCAGTTTGTGCAGAGAGAAGGAGATGGGAACAGAGGTGAATAAGGCTGGTGAGCTAGAAACCTTTGATTCTAGGAAACTCGGATAAGTCAGTAGCTTTGTGAGCACTGAATGTGAGTGGGTTTTGGAGCCCAGTGTGTGTTTTTTGCTTGCCCGCCGAGTGCAAGCTAGGATTAAAGACTATGGCCCACCAGTTCTTGGCTCCGTTGTTTCTTTACCGTCTGTCCGAATCAAATGCGAACCTGCATGGGCCAGGCAGCTGTGATGGTGACCGCGGCTACTGGCTTTACAGCAAGCTTTCAGAGGACAGAACTCACATGTGTTGCATGCATAATGGATCCCCCAGGCCTGGACCAACGTCTGTACAAAGTAGATGCTTTACCAATATCTGTTGACTGGATGGACGGGGGTCAGTAGGCATATGCAATGGCGTCCGCATTCACGTAGCTCCACCTGGCCCTGCGCTGCACAAGCACCAAGGGTGAGGTCCACCGAAGTGGAAGTGGCGTCGTGGTTGATTCACGCCCAACATAAAAATACCTAAGTCACTCATAAACTTAGGTAATTTTATTTATTTATTTATTTTTATTGATTGGTTTTAGAGAGACAGAGAGAGGAAGTGGGAGAGAGAAAGAGAATGAGAGAGAGAGAGAGAGAGAGGCATTCATTTGTTGCTCCACTTAGTGCTATGTTCATTGGTTGCTTCCCTATGTGCCCTGACCACAACCTTGTCATTTCAGAAGGACGCTCTAACCAACTGAGCTAACTGGCCAGGGCAGGTAACTTATTTTTAGTAACAAGTGATTCGCAGCACACCTTACAAATGCTGGCGATTCACCAATGTGCTATCCATGAGGCCTGGGTATGATGGTCGGTACGCCTCCGCGGGAATGAGCCCACCGTATTACCACACTGAGTAACACCTCGCCAGCTAATCTGATTGGATCCCGCCACGGGCGTGTTCATACAAATCACTATGCAAACACCGCTTCTTTAGAAAACCCCAAAGAGGGAAACGGAGGAAAAAATTAATGAAAAGTTTAAAAGCAGAAGAGGTTAAGTTAAACAAAGGGAGCCTTTCTTGATGGTGAGGGTTGTTAAATTCAGTCTTGCTGCCGTTCAAGAAGCCACGGGTTTCCTCGTCTGGAGCTGGTTTGGTCTCCCTGAGCATGGGTAGACTGAGTGTTACAGGCAAGCTCTTCTCCAAAATTCTATCACAATGATAGCTTTTCTCAACTCCCCTTGTGACAAGAGACTTCTCACTGATAAGTTTCCAAGGTAAGAACGTCCTTATCAATTCTGACAAACAGTCCAGATTCCGAATTCCACCGCCACATCCTGTCCACCGAGCCTCCTGGGCAATCTGAAGCCCCCCTCGGAGCGGCGGTCATGGCCTCTCTTGGTCCTACTGTCCTTCCAAACCAAGCCCTTCTCTTTCTGAGATCTTCGGAGCTTTGCAGGTGTGTCAATTTGAGATTGCAGCTGAGCTGTCACCCTGCCACACAGAACCAGCAGATCCCAGCATATGGCCAGGGTTTAATTTGATAACAGTGGAGTACACAGAAGCCTTGAACAACAACAACAAAATTAATATGGGCAGATTACTTCCTACTATCTCGGGAAGACAGGAAAGAGCTGAGATCCTCCTTAATCCTGGTGTCCCACAGACCTTATCTGGAACACTCAGAGCCCCAGAAGGGCAAAGTCCAAATGAGCTGTGACAAGAGAGGTAGATAATAAATGTTCTCTTACTTTGTACTTTTCAACCACTGCTGTTCCCGGGGAAGATAAGGTAGTGAGAAGAAGGCTGTGCTCGCTACTCTTGGGCGACATGCCTGGGCTAGGTCTGCACTCTAGTCCTTGGGGGATTCTGCCTCATAGAGGGGTCCTGTTCTTCGGTGCTCCCCTGCAGTGAAGACAGGGAGAGGACAAGTCCCGAACGCGGGGCTTTCAGCGCCCGGCATGCTGGGTCGCTCTGTGACTGCTCGGATTCTGGGCCGCTACAGAGCTAAAGGGCCAACTCCGGGCTCAGTCAGAATCTCTGGGTCCCACTTGTCAGATTCTCTTACTCTAAATGTTCTGTGCGAGACGACCTGAAATGCCCTTGGTTCTAAAACAGGAATAATAGTTCCTCCCCTACACACTTTCAGGCAGATTAAATGGTGCGCCCAGCACTTAGTGGCTTTTGAAGTATCTATGGGCTATCTGGAGGGACTTGGATTTTTTTAGGGCTAGTTCTGAGTCTTTTTTTTTTTTTTTGCTTCAACCCCATAGGTTTGCCGTTGGGCCTCATAACATCTTTTCTTTGTGACTTATCCCTTGTGCTACTTTGTAGCACTGACAGTTTCTCACTCCTGTTCCTCCCGATTATCTTTTACATGTGACCAAGGAAAACAAGCGATTGTCCTGAAGACAGGAACTCTTCTTCCTCCTTTAGAAACATGATTGGTTCCTCTGCTTGGGCGGGATCTGTTTCCTAGGCAACTCCACTAAACTTGCCCTTCTAGCTTCTGCCCAAGGCCCCCTGTTAGCATGATGTCACTCTAAAAGAATGTGTCACTGCCCCTAAAGGGCCTTGAAATGGTAAGCTTCCCGAACCAATGTGCTAGACATTCCCCCTCACACCAGGTTAGCTTGCTGGGATTGTCCTAAGAAAGTGCAACAAAGCGAGAGGCCTCAACAACGAGAACGTGCTGTCTCCGAGAGCTGGCAGCTGGGGGTCCCAGAGGGAGGTGTGCGCAGGCGCCAGGCGAGGATTCGTCCCAGGGTCTCTCCCACCTGCTGGCAGGTCCTTGGCAAGGGGTCACCTAAGTCCAGTCTCCACATGGCAATCTTTTTGTGTCTGGGTTAAGATTTCTCCTTTTTATAAGGACAGTAGTCACAAAGACCCCCCCCCCCCCCATATGGATTCTGGTGGTGGTGGGCACACAGTTCAACCTAGAACAGGCACTTTCTCCTCTTTCCAAATTTCTAGTACACTTCTCCTCAGCGCTCCCATCAATGAGCCAAACCTGCAGAGCAATCTCTGGCCTCCGAGTGCTGGCCCCACCCCTACCCCACTTATTTTCACTGTATCTGCTCAAAGAATAATAGTGGCTTTTATTTTGTTGAAATCCTACCACATGCAAGATACTTGATGCATCTCATTCTAAACCTCACCAACCTTAACGTCATACTCATTTTTAAGGTGAAGAAGAAGACTTGAGTGGCCCATCCAAGCCTCCCCAGCAGGTAGTCACAGGAGACCTGAGCCCAGCACTTCCGGTGCGGACCCCTGTCCCAGTGCACCCGGCCCCGGCGTCTTGCAGAACGACAGAAGACAATAATATTCTGGCCGGATTACACTCACTTCTTTCTCTTCCGTTGGAACGCATGGTCATTTTTATTGGGAGGAGAAAAATCAGAAAGACCGATTATTCCACAGACCTCATGGAGCAGCTGCCCAGATAAGCAATTTTAGCATGGCAGAGAGACAGGGCAGAGGAAACACGGGGTCGCTCCTATTCCTGAACAGCTGCAGACAAAACCAAGAGCAGAAGGCAACACATCTTGAACTGACTTCCAATCTCGCCTCCCACAGGGACCAGCTGTGTGGTCTTGCACAAACTCCAGTGCTTCCCGGAGCCTTTATTTCCTTATCTTCAACTTGCTTTAACCATGTCTCTCTCATAGGCCAGGGGGAGGGTTCAATGAGATAGGAATAAAAAGTCTTCTGCGTGGAGTGGACTCCTGATAAAGCTCTGTCCTCTCCCTGTCTCCCCTCGCCTTGGAAGTGTCCCTCCTACAGCTAGCATCCCAATTAGGCCACACACTGCCTTTGTTCTAATAAAAATTGTGCCGGATAGGAGACTAGTGAATAAAAAGTTGGCGAAACAGGGTATCCTAAAACCCTTAAGGGAGCAGAAAATAAGGCAGTGTTTGAATGTTTCAAGTACCTTCTTGGTTCTAGCTGGCAATCCATTCTGCTAAGTTTCAGGACACTGGTTTGAAGGTCACAGTGACATTACTCATCATTCCTTTGGGAAGTAAAGCTTTATTTCAAAAATAAGAAATGAATGACAAAGTTTTAAAAGACTGGCAGGTAAGAGATAGGGCTCTAAAAAAGACCACTAAAAAGGCAAAAAGGAAAAAGGAAGTAACAGGATCTAAGTCCCAGGTCTGAAGCCAAACACTCCTGGGAAAATCACTCTTCCTTCTGGGCTGGCTTCCTCACCGGTGAAATCCTTAAAGGCACTGCTGGTTCTTTCAGATTCTGTGTAAGTGGGCACGCTATTCAGATGAGCTTGTTTTAAATGCTGAGAAGCTGGTTCCTGCTTGAAGAACACAAATCACACTTTTCTAAGTGTGATTAGAAAAGTTGGACACATTTTATTTCAACATTCATCCAGGAGTCTTTTTAGTTTCCTTCTTCCCTTTTCATTCTCTCCCTGGACTTGATGTCTGTTCCCTTTATCTGTGGTTGTTGTAATAATTAGGTTTTTTTTGTTGTTGTTCTTCTTCTTATCCTTTGCTTCTTTTGCTTGAAATTTCTTTTTCTACCCTCCATGTCTGTTAATCAATTGGCCCCAATATGAAATATATTTGACAATATTTCTAGTTTTTTAAATGTTGAATGGATGTTACTTCATTTCTTAACTTTAAAATTAGATGAGTTAAACATTTCACATTTCTCTCAAAAAGCTAAGTTAATTAGTGTCATCATTACTTTTTGTAGTCCACTGTTTTTGCTTTTCTTTCCCCTCCAGTGAAATATGTGTTCCCATGATGGGGAAAGAAATAAAAAGGTTGGTCCAGGGGAAGTTCTCACTTGGGAAAGGGCAGGATCTCAGAAGCTGCCTGTGAATTGACCGCATTTTTTCCATTCATCTTATGTGTTCACTATTAAATTGGAGATGGCTTTTTGCCCATAAAAAAACTCCTCTGTTTCTTTATATCATTTTCAAATGATATATTTAAGAGAAAATATAATTTTCTGATAATATATGAACAAAGTTAAAAATAAATACCATCAATCTGAAAACAAAATAACTGGGATTATCCTTCTTTTTGTTCTGGCTACTTAACAACCCAAAGGCACAACAATACCCATTGCTGGAGGCAACAGGGCTTCAGTTGCCTGCAGGATAAACTGAAACGATTTCCTCATTTTTTTCCTCCTTACTTTGGAAGCCACCAGACTTTTCAAAATCAGCGACCTCTATAATTTCTGCTTCCAACCCTTGTTTATGTAGTTTCTTCTAAAATGCCATCTCCTGTCCTACATACACTCCATGCCCCTAACACATTTTTGTCTTTCTAGAAAATAGCTGCTTATCTTTCAAGGCAAACCATCTTATCTTTGATGCCTGCGTCTGGGATGAAATTGACTATTCCACATTATTCCAACATTTCTTGAGCCCCTCTTGCATGCTGGGCACTCAGGTTTCTATGGACTGTGGCCCTCTTCGTAGATTTCTAGCAGAACGTCTGCAATGCGTTCCTGTCTTCATGGTCCTGGGTCGTGCCTGACCCCTCTCTTCCTATTCGGCAGCAGCAGCGGAGGGCAGGGCTGTGGCACACGCGTTTCTTTGTATTTCCACACGAGGCCTCCTTGGGAGAAAGGCTCAGTACACCAGCAAGTGAACGTGTAGGTTGCTCCGAGCTCGGGGAAGAGAGGTTTCATAGAAACATATACACAATGGAGATAATCATTTGAAATTGTAGAAATAGAGGAGTGAGCAAGGGAACAAATGGATTATTAGTAGCAACAAAAGGCAGCGAGAAGGGTGGGCGGGCTGGGCTGCAGAACCGCAACACTGCGCAATGACTCCTGGGAACTCTGCGTTGGACCAGGTCCGGTTTGAGGACTGGAACCCAAACTTCTTGATGAGAATGAAGGAGAATAATATAACAATCATCCTAACAGCTAACCTCTGTGTCTAGCGCTGTCTCAGTGCATTCGGTGAATTAACTTGCCCCAATACCCAAAGAGCCGACAGGGCTTACCAGCTAGCCCTGAGCTGCAAAGCAGTAGCCCTGGTCACGAAATGAGTATTTTGGCCTGTCACACAGCCAGCGAGGGGAAGAGGCAGGTTTGAATCAGGCTCCAAGCTTTGTCCACTAACCGCAATGCTCTATAATTGCTGTGTTTCCATACTGACTCACAGGGGGAGTCGTACTGTGAGGACCCAGCATGTATAGAAATAATAACAATCTAAGGTCTGCAAAGGTTCAGTGATTAACTTGAAAAGAAAGGATTTGCTAAGTATAGGATACATTGGAGCTAGTCTCACTCCTCATCTCTCTCTCTCTCTCTCTCTCTCTCACACACACACACACACACACACTACTGCACTCTCTTCTTTAAACCCCTACTCAAATGCCAGTCTTTCCTAGAAGTTGCATCATTGGGAAGGTACCAGTAACCAGCTTCCTTATGCAATAGCATCCGGGAAACTTGACCACGTACCACTTTCGGTTTCTTACCTTAAACACCTGCTTTATCCATAGCGGGGCCAAGGGAGCAAGAAGTAGGAGGGGGCTCCCACTCAGGTTGGCCAAGCCCGACTGCGTGCTGAGAGGATGGTGGCTTCTTGGAGAATGTTTTTTTTTCCCGGAATGTCTTGTGTTTTTTTCCACTGCGTCCCTCCACCAACCTCACACCACCGTGCTTTTCTTCCCGAGGGGAACAGAGTTTCCAAAATGGAGACCGGGTCCCCTGGCCCAGGGCGCCCGCGGCACGCTCTGCTGCATCACCACCAAGCGGAGGGAGGGCTGAGCGTCCAGGGTGGCCTCAGGCGCACACTCCTTACTGGGGTCCTTGCCTCGACAGTCATACAGCACGCAGGAGACGAGGAAAACCAGGAGCAAGATGACGTAGCTTGCAACCAGGATGATGAGGTTCAAGGTGACAGGGTCGATCTCCAAGTAAAACTCCATGATGTCTCTGTCACGGTTGGGAAGTGGGTGTAGAGAACAGCAACCGGGCCGTGCGGGGACTGCAGGGAGCAAACCCTGATGCGTCCCAACAGCTACATTGGCTCTGGAGTAAAAATACTTTAATCCCCAGGGCTCTGGGAGACCTCACAGATTAAAGCTGCTCAGTTTAATAACTTAAGCTCTTGCAGTTAATACTATGGCCACCAAAACACAGAAGCTGTTTTCTAAGAGAAAAAAGATGACCCAAGTGTTACCAAAGCATGATGTTCGGACCATTTCTCCTCCCAGCCGACAGTCTGGTGAGCCAAAGTAAGTGCTGTTAACCAGTGCGCCATCGAGAAATTGGATTGCCCTGAAAAAATTGTGAAGCGTGGTCAGCTTTTAGATAAGGGTGGTTTAAATGCCTGACTGTCCATATGTGGAGTGCCTGGATAATCAGGTCCATGGGCTTCGGGAACAGGTGAGTTTCTTTGATAGGAGGAGCACACCTCAGGCCTGACATTTCCCCCTTTCCTTCCTTCATTCTTATTTTTTAAAATTCATTCATTCAAAAGTACTTTTTGAGCCCCTTCTAGGTTCCAGGCCTTGCGCAAAGCAATAATAAGAGAAACATTTAGTCTAAGAATGAAGACGGATATTAAACCAATAATGGCACGGTCACTGTTGATGAACAGGAGGCGTACATTTATAAGGGACAGGAGAAGGGACTAGGAGAGCGTAGCCACAGAGAGCAGCATTTATGAAAAATATGGGAAGAGAGGAGCCTGGGAAATCAGAGTTGCGACAAGGGCAGCATGCCTGGTATGTGGAGGAAGAGTGAGGAGTCTGAGGGAGGTAGAGAAGTGGGGGTCAGGTTGCAGAGGGACTGGGGGCCATGCTAAGGACTTGACCCTGCATCCTGGAGAGAGCCTGAGGGAGGTAGAGAAGTGGGGGTCAGGTTGCAGAGGGACTGGGGGCCCTGCTAAGGACTTGACCCTGCATCCTGGAGAGAGCCTGAGGGAGGTAGAGAAGTAGGGTCAGGTTGCAAAGGGACTGGGGGCCGTGCTAAGGACTTGACCCTGCATCCTGAAGCAATGGGTGCCATCGAATCCTTCGATTCAGAGAAAGAGATGGATCCAATTTGCATTTTAAAGAGGTCTCCTTGGCTGCTGTGTGGAGGCAGGAAAACAAGCTGACTTGAAAGAAAGATCAGAGAGGCCCTGGCCGGTTGGCTCAGTAGTAGAGTGTCAGCCCAGTGTGTGGAAGTCCGGGTTTGATTCCTGATCAGGGCACACAGGAGAAGCAACCATCTGTTTCTCCACCCTACCTCCTCTCCCTTCTCTCTCTCTCTCTCTTTCTCTGTCTCTTCTCCTCCAGGAGCCATGACTTGGTTGGACCAAGTTGGCCCTGGACACTGAGAATGGCTCCATGGCCTCACCTAAGGTGCTAATATATCTCAGTTGCCAAGCAATGGAGCAAAGAACATCGCCCCATTGGGGGCTTGCCGGGTGGATCCTAGTTGGAGCACACACAGTAGGAGTCTGTCTCTCTGCCTCCCTGCTTCTCACTTAAGGAAAAAAGAAAGAAGGAAGAAAGGAAGAAGGAAAGAAAGAAAGAAAGAAAGAAAGAAAGAAAGAAAGAAAGGGAAAGAAAGCTCAGATAAGACAGATGTTCCTTGATTTATGAATCATCATCTGCCTCAGTGGTAGTCCTGGCCTAAAGTTCTGGAAAGAACCAGCTTCATGGCAGTTGCCCAGGGCTGTATCCTTGGAAGGGCCCCACATTCAAGTTAATGCTCTGCTATCCTCATCTTGAACTTTTCCAGAACTTTTTTTCTTATTTATACTAGCCTCACAAATTATGTATCTGGCCTTGGTCTCATATATGCATTTTTGGCCAGACAGGGCCATTTTTCTGAGAGCTAATAGGACTCTTTTGGTTAAAGGCCAAAGCTCCCAGAGGTCGGCCAGTTTCTTATACTCATTAAGCTTTAATAGCCTAGCAGCTTCCGGTCTGGCTCCTCTGCCCAGCCTCCGAGGGAGCCCGAGTGCTTGGGGAGGCCATAGAAATGTCTCCTTATCGAGCTGGTGGCCCTTTGCAAATAACAGATTTCGTGCTTCTGTGGTCTTGGACTAACCTGTGGAATTATACTCGAGAATGCAAACGGTTCCCAAACACCTCAGGGTTAGGGTCAACCTCACTGGAATCAGTTGGAGTCCTTCGGAAGACAGATCCCTGGCTCAACCCTGGATCAAATGAATTGGCATCTCTGAGGATGGAGTCTAGGAAGCTGCCTCAGACCATTGTGATATGCAGCCAGGATAGATAGAGAAATCATGGCCCCAGAGGTGGGAAAGAAGGACGGGTAGAAAACGGGCCACCAGAGCCTCGGTTGGCTGCCAAACGATGCTCCAGGAGGCAGGCATTCAACCCCAGAATTCAACACGTTCCCCGTCCTGAGTCCAACGGGCTCATTAGTTCACTGTGTAGAAGGAAATGAGTCCTTTGTCCTGGTGGCAGTTCCCACTTACCCAGCTCCTAGGAGACTGATGTTTGGAACAGAATACCAATGTATTAAGTTACAGTGAGAACTACGACCGCTGTGGGTCGGGAGGGCCTGTGCAGGCATGACCACAGCTCCTCCTCCCTGGAGGCAGCTCGGCCGAGTCCACCGAGAGTCAGCAAGCTGCTTGGTCAACAGGACGTCGGAGTGGACCGGCTGCTCTGTGCACGGGGATCCCAACCCCAGCAGGGCCTCCAGGGGCAGCATTGGGTGTCAGTTAGTTACCTCTGCGTCTACTCTACACCCTCAATTTCTGTAGTCAACTGACGTCTGTGCAGCCCAGGCGCTTGCAGATCACACTATTTTAGGGAAGTCCTCGGATGACTTGAAATAGATGACACAAGGGATTTGCTAAGATTGACCCTGACAGGGGAAGGAACTACCTACCTTTTAGTTCATATGAAATTAAGCTGAAACATACATGCAACAAGGGGGTTCTATCAAGTGGCGTTTCCCCCCTGGGGTCCAGTTTCCTCCCAGCAGCAGTGATAATCCCTCATCGTGGTGGCTGGTCCGGTCTGGCCTCCTCTCGTCTTGCATTGCCTCTGTTCTACTGGTTCTTTCCATGGTGTCTGTCCCCAGAGTGTTTTGTTTAAGGCTTTTGTTTTTGACTCGGTATCTTATTACTATCTGAGGAGGGTTTTTTTTTTTTTTTTGTCCATGTACCTATCTGTTCTCAGAGGTCATTTCAAGTCCAGCCTTGTGGAGGCTTGGATTCTTTCCAACGTATCTGGTGAAATGTTGGCTTTTGGTTTTGCTTAATTAACCCCAGGGTGGCTGCGTTATTCATACTGTGCCCAGCCTCCTGGGAGTCTCTTTCCTTCACTCTGTCTTTAAGGCACTTTCCTCTTGTGCCATCTAGTGGCCAAAGCAGAGACTGCTAAAGGCAAACGACAATTTTTTGGGGGGGAGGCAGTCGTTTCTCATCAGCGGGAAAAGGTGACATAGGAAAAGAAAAGAAGCCACATTTCAGAACAACCCCTGAAGGTAGTCAGGACACAGTCATTTCTTCATTCACTTACAAGCACGTACTGTGCACCGACAGACGATATGATCGTACGTCATTGGCGTAGGTGCTTTGGAGCGTGATGATGGGATCCATACGGAGACTGCTTGATGTGCCCAATGTCAGCACTAAGGCAAAGGGGAAGTAGCAGCTCCATTGTAGGAAGGAGGAACGTGAAGCTCAGAGAAGTGATGGAATTCTAGTTAGCTAGTTCTCATCCCCTTTCTCCCTCTCACCTGTCCATCTCTCTTTTCTACTGACTGAAAGATAAATCAAATACCTACCTAGCATGCCCTATGCATGTGCTCTGGGGCATTCAAAACCCAACCAGGTCACTGTTCCATGGGTTCTCAGTTATATACACACGTGTGCACGCTGTAGTCCTTTTTGTCTGCTGACCTGGAACATCACTGAATAATGCGGGATCAAGGTGTGCTCTCTGTAAAGGCATTTCTAGGCGACCAGAGTTTATTCTTTAAAACACCAAAAAGGTTTTTGTCGTTTACTCTAGATACAAATTGATTTCCAGTACTATTTGCAGAGTGCCTTGTGTCCTCAGTTAAATGCAGTCTCCCAAATGTCTTAGTGCAGCTTAAGGTTTTTTTTGTTTTTTTTTTGTATTTTTCTGAAGCTGGAAACGGGGAGAGACAGTCAGACAGACTCCCACATGCGCCCCACCGGGATCCACCCGGCACGCCCACCAGGGGCGATGCTCTGCCCACCAGGGGCGATGCTCTGCCCACCAGGGGGCGATGCTCTGCCCCTCCGGGGCGTCGCTCTGCCGCGACCAGAGCCACTCTAGCGCCTGGGGCAGAGGCCAAGGAGCCATCCCCAGCGCCCGGGCCATCTTTGCTCCAATGGAGCCTTGGCTGCGGGAGGGGAAGAGAGAGACAGAGAGGAAGGAGAGGGGGAGGGGTGGAAAAGCAGATGGGCGCTTCTCCTGTGTGCCCTGGCTGGGAATCGAACCCGGGTCCCCCACACGCCAGGCCGACGCTCTACCGCTAGGCCAACCGGCCAGAGCCAGTGCAGCTTAAGTTTTAATAACTTCGGAGGTAAAAATGTCACAAACTTAGGAGAGAATAATTGTAAGTTTGTATTACAGTTGAGGATATTGAAGATCAAGGAAGCAATGTGCTCAGGGCCAACAGATGGTGAATGACAGAAATAAGCTAAGTTTTTTAAAAATTCTAGTCTGATGTTTCTTTTTTTTCCAGGGGAACTATTGACTAGATGGGAGGGAAGATGAGAGAGGGCGTGATGCTGCAGGTGACGGAAAAGTCAGAGTGGTAGTGAAAAGGGCCAAATGCGGCCTGGCCTGTGGGGGCGCAGTGGATGGAGCATCGACCTGGAACGCTGAGGTCGCCAGTTCAAAACCCTGTGCTTCCCAGTCAAGGCACATATGGGAGTCGATGCTTCTTGCTCCCCCCACCTCCTCTCTCTCTTCTCTAAAAAAAATGAGTAAATTAAAAAAAGAAAATAACCAAATGTGAGCCATCTAGATTCTCAAAAGTCCACGTGACCTCAACTCTGGCCCTAAGACAGGGGTCCCCAAACTTTTTACACAGGGGGCCAGTTCACTGTCCCTCAGATCGTTGGAGGGCCGGACTATAAAAAAACTATGGACAAATCCCTAAGCACACTGCACATATCTTATTTTAAAGTAAAAAAACAAAATGGGAACAAATACAATATTTAAAATAAAGAACAAGTAAATTTAAATCAACAAACTGACCAGTATTTCCATGGGAACTCCGCTCCTCTCACTGACCACCAATGAAAGAGGTGCCCCTTCCGGAAGTGCAGCGGGGGCCGGATAAACGGCCTCAGGGGGCCGCATGTGGCCCGCGGGCCATAGTTTGGGGACCCCTGCCTTAAGAGCTGACTCTGCTCCCAGTCCACCGCCCTCCTCGGATTCCTAGGCAGGATCTAGTGAGCCGCTCCGCTGGGAGCTTCTGAGAAAATACTGCCGCCCTTCTATCACAGAACAACTTCAAGATACTTTTTCCCGCCTAGACTGGGTTCGGTAGAGTCTCTCTGTCTGTTTCGGATCTATTTGGAAACTCAGAATGTGAGCTGATTTGGAATTAGCCATTGTTTCGCAGATGTAATTAGTTAAGATGAGGTCAGACTGGGGAAGGGTGGATCTTACATCCGCTGACCAGAGTCCTGATAAGAAGGCCATGCGAAGACAGAGATGCACGGACAGGAGGATGCCACGTGAAGATGGCATCGTGGGACGCATCTCCAAGCCGAGGGGCACCAAGGGTCTCGGCCCCCAGAAGGGAGGAGGGAGACACGGGGCGGGTCCTCCTTGGGAGCCTCGAGATGGAACCAGCCCTCCTGACGCCTTGATTTCTGGAGTCCTGTCTTCGCTGCGGTGGGAGAACACACTTCTTTTTCTTTAAGTGACCAGTTTCATGGTATTTTATCGAAGCAGTTCCGGGAAACGAATACACTGTCTATTGCTTCTATAAAGTCAAGGATGATTTGGAGCAGGTTGGGGAGGTATATAGGAAGCTCGTTTAGACCTCCTGTCACTTTCTCTTGGCGTTTGTCCCCTCCAGCCCCAGGCCTGGTTCCTGGCTGTGTCTTCTCGGGTGTGGCTCTGTGAACAAAATGTCTGAGATGAAAGAAAATTTCTGCATGTGAAACTTTCTTCCATTAAACAAACAAACAAATACAAGACTTTCAGTTTAAAATAGCACCTGGTTGGCAGTCTCCAAGGTAACCTTTTATATCTTCCCAGTAAAACTCCTTGGAAGACACAAGAAAATATAGAAGCTTATAAAAGAAGTGAAAATCAGTGTAGGGGGGTAGGAGGAGGGCAATATTTTTAAGATGTGAAGGCACGGATGCTCCCTCGCCCCTTCCCAAGAAGAGTTTGAACTTGTTTCTCTCATCCTTCACCATCAGGAGTTCTGAAACTAGGGACTCTCAGGAGAGATAAGCCCGAAAAAAACAACAAAAAAAAAAACAAATTCATCATTCCTGAGCTCTTTTATAGACTTCTGTAAATGTCTACCAAAGCCCATGCACTCGGAGCTAGGCACTGTGGGAAGAGCAAAGGCTATTTTTAAAATGACAAAACATTGGCTTTGTGTATCAAGAGCCCAAGAACAGAGCATTTATACCACAGGCCAAAATTATAGGAAAGGGGAAGTGAAGAGTATGAGCAACCCTTCTGCCCTTAAGGCAGTAAGAGTCGAAATGGGAACCCTAAGGAGCTAACACGAGCTTAGATGTTACGATGCCTCTAGGAGGACCCTCGCATTTTCCCACGCATCCACAGGTGGAGAGACTATGGACACCGTAGACTCACCCAGAGGGGTACTTCAGCGTAGAAAGGCTTGAGGCTCTGTCAGGTTCCTGGAGAAACCTCACGCCTTGTCTGACACAGAGCGGCCATGTGCTGGAATCATAGAGCACACTGTCGGAGGAAGGACGCCAAATGGACCAACAGATGAGTGGAACTATGCTAAGTTCTTCATCTTAAACGTAAAAAAGCTCAGAAAACACCATTTCTTTATGGTGATTAGAGAGAAAACAATTTTTTAGCTTGCATTGGAAAGTAGTGACATGTAGTATTTCCAGAAAGGTAATTGCACCATGCTAAGTCACCTGTTTTTAAGGATAGCGGATTTTATCCCTTCCCTGGCCTGCCTTCCTTTCTTCTGTTCCTTTCCCTTTTCTGGTTACAAATGTTTCATTCCCATGTTGACATTCCCTATTGCCTTATCTGAGTATCACACCATCTGGAGGCATTTCACATTCCTTTTGGCTCTAGACTTTTTAAGACCTATAATTGGGGCATAAATAGTGAAAGATGGCTACTTCAGCCAATTTCCTGTATAGGATTTCTGTAATGTTAGTGTTCATTTTATTTTGATACATGGATTGGACTTGGGAAGACATGCATAGATTTCACATGCATCTTTGGCAACAAGACACAGGGAATGATCAGATGCAACTATGACTCTGAGGATGCTAATTTTCAGGATGCCAAAAGCAACCCAGAGGGAGAGATGCATATCAGATGGAGCAACAAAACCCTGGTGGCTCTACATTCAAAATATATCAAGAATCAAACCTTCTTATAGCATCTTCACATCTTTTTTTATTTTATTTTTTATTAGAGTCAGAGAGAGGGACAGATAGGGACAGACAGACAGGAAGGGAGAGAGATGAAAACCATCAATTCTTCGTTGCAGCACCTTAGTTTGTTCATTAATTGCTTTCTCATATGTGCCTTGACCAGGGGGCTATAACAGACTGAGTGACCCCTTGCTCGAGCCAGCAACCCTGAGCTCAAGCTGGCGAGCCTTGCTCAAACTAGATGAGCCTGCACTCAAGCTGGTGACCTCGGGGTCTCGAACTTGGGTCCTCAGCATCCCAGTCCGACGCTCTATCCACTGCGCCACCTCCTGGTCAGCTTCACATCTTCCCCTTTGCGTCTGGTCTCTACTGTCTCCACTGCCGCCTGATTCAACCCTTTTGACTAGTCTGTCACTCCATCTTTCCCACTGCCCCCCACCCATGCTCTTCTCAACACAACTTGAACAAACCTTTTCTTTTTTTAAGATTTAAAAAAATTTATATATATTTCGAGAGAGGAGCAAGAGAGAGAGAGAAGGGAAAGGAGCGGGAAGCATCAACTCCCATGTGTGCTTTGACCAGGCAAGCCCAGGGTTTCGAACTGGCAATCCCAGTATTCCAGGACTATGCCTTATCCACTGCGCCACCACAGGTCAGGCATGAACACACCTTTTAAAACAGAAGTCAGGTCATGTCATTTATTTGCTTTCTCATTTCCCTTCGGAGAAAGCCAACATTCTACAAGGGTAGTCAGGGACTGCACCAGTGCCCTGACCCACGTCCCTCCTCTCCTGTCCGCGCCCTTCCCCCTCACCTACTCCACTCCAGCCACGCCTGTGTCCCTTAGGCCAGTGGTTTTCAGCCACTAGTCTGCCAGAAAGTTTGTGCTGGTCTGCGAGAGAGTTAACCACCCTGATGTTGTTTGAAGATAACAGACCCAATGATCTTGGTCGAATTTGCTTATGCTTAGGGGGGGTTCTGCCTTCACGGTGCCTGGAGTAATTCTCCTATTTTAACGGGTCCGCAAGTGTAAAAAGGTTGCAAACCACTGCTGTGGACCCTCCGAGCCACTCTGCCGCTCTGTCTGTCGGAAACCCTCCGAGCCACTCTGCCGCTCTGTCATCTGCCCAGCGTGTTCTTTGACTCCCTTGGGTCATCGCTAACGTGTGACTTTAGGGGAGAGGTTTTCCATGACTGCCCTGTGGGGAATAGTTACCTTCCCTGCCTAGGGTGCCCGCTTCCTCCCTCGTTCAGCTTTATTATTCTTCATAGCACTCGTTTCCAGCTGACATCCCACTCTAAGCATCAGTCGCCTCATCAGAACGTAACCTTCATGAGGGCAGGAATTTTGTTCCGTTCACGGCTGTAGCCCAGCCTACCGCCCACAACATGGCTCGTTGGAAGCTTGAAATTCATGTCTGGGAATGGATGAATGAAGGAACCATTCATAAATACACCTCTTTATGTCAAACTGTTTATTATGAGATAAATGGTGATGAAAGAAGACCTCCTTGACAAGGGACTATAGCAAATATTATAATGAGGAGGAAGAGCCTAGGCTAGTATAATGGGCTGAATTGTACCCCCTCCCCCCGAGAAGTTTATATGGTGAAGGCTTAACGCACAGTGCTTCAGTCTCGGGGACCTGTAAAGCAGTGACTAAACTAAACTGAGCCCACAGAATGGGTCCTAATCCAATCTGACCAGAGTCCTTAAAGGAGGAGACAATGTGGATACACAGAGAGACCCCAGGGACATGTGGGACAGAGGGAAGACCACATGAGGACACAGTGAGAAGGCGGTCATCTGCAAGCCAAGGAGAGAGGGAGAAACCGCGCCCCCTGACACCTTGATCTTGCACTGTGGCCTCAGAACTGCTGGGAAATAAATTTCTCTTGAAGCTACCTCATTGGTGGTATTTTGAACTGTAGCTCTAGCAAACTAGTATACTTAACTTCAGGGAAAAGTAAGATTTTGAGTCAGGCTTTTAAAATGCCTGAGTCTACTTATATGAAGCCAGATGGGAAAAATGAGCTTGTTAAAGGTTTGTAAGATCCTGAGCAGGCTGTGGCACAGTGGATAGAGCATTGACTTGGGACACTGAGGACACAGGTTCAAACCCCCAAGGTCACCAGCTTGAGTGCAGGCTCATAGACATGACCCCATGGTCACTGGGGTCATGGTTTGAGCAAGGGGTCACTGGCTTGGCTGGAGCCCCCAGTCAAGGCACGTATGAGAAGTAATCAATAAACAACTCAAGTGCTGCAACTACGAGTTACTGCTTCTGATCTCTCTCCCTTCCTGTCTGTCTCTGTCTCTCTCACACACTTAAAAATAAAGTTGTGGCCTGACCTGTGGTGGTGCAGTGGGATAAAGCGTCGACCTGGAAGTGCTGAGGTCGCTGGTTCGAAACCCTAGGCTTGCCTGGTCAAGACACATATGGGAGTTGGTGCTTCCAGCTCCTCCCCCCCTTCTCTCTCTCTGTCTTTCCTCTCTCTCTCTCTCTGTCTCTCCCTCTCTTCTCTAAAATGAATAAATAAATAAAAATTAAAAAAAATTAAAAAAAATACCACAGCTTTTAAAAAATAAAATAAAATAAAAATAAAGTTTGTAAGAGTCTATCCAGTAGTTACAGAGAGCTCTAAGAGAGAAAGGTCCTGTTGCTAGTAGCAATTGTTTAAAGCCAGACTGGCTTCAATCCTGACATAACGAAGGGAAGCAGACCACCACGGGTCACTGTCATCACTGTAGTGACTGACACTGACCGAGGACTTACTGTGTGCCAGGGTCTCGTAATCCTCACAATAGCTGTCTGAAGTTTATCATCTCATTTGACAGAAGAGAACGCTGAGGCCCAGAGAGGCAAACGAGGCCCGAGGTAGTGTGTAGCCTGTCCACAATGACTGCACTTGTAAACGTTAGGTCAGCACTTAGAAGTCTTGTGATGGACTAACATGAAGGGCCTGTTATGCTAATGAGGGATTTGAACAGGGCGAGTTGTCAGAAGGGTGAAGGCTGACCTCTGAAGTTCAGGGAGCCACAGCCTGGGATTTGCTTCTTTACTGCCACCCGTGTGCTTCTCAGCGCACAGCGAGACCGCCTTCCCTACAGTTGGGTGTGGCTTCATGACTGAGCTCTGGCCAATGGAAAGTGAGCACCGTTGTCCGGGTGCCATTTCTCTCTCTTCTGATTGGATGCAGGGGATGAGGAGGCCCTCCAGAGTGGCAGAGCCACAGGCCGGAGGAAAGCTGGGTGCTGACTCCCCGTGTGAGCAGGAAACCCCTCTTTGGGACTGTTACTCGGGCAAGAAAACCGCTTGCTAGAGGGGTTGATGTAATCTGCCAGTCTCATTTAGCAAACTGATACACATATAATTTCAAGACATCCGTCCAGGGAGTCTGAGCACTCTACATTGTCCTGTACCAAATCAATTATTTGTTGTGGAGTGTAAAGGTCAAATTATTATATATTCTCTCTCACTCATTAGTGAGCACCCATGATTTCACATCTGGTAGGGTGATATGAGAGGGTTGATGAACTATGATTCATTGTGCCACAAAAAGTTTTATGGAAAATAAAACAAACTGGAGAATGAAAACATTTTATAGTTGTAAGGACTAGACACTTCCTAACTGCCCCGAAGTAAAAATTCCCTGCTCTAGGTACAGGTTCTAAGGTTTCTGAATTAAAATGGCCCACACCATAGCCAACACTTTGATAGAACAGTTTAGAATGTATAAGACTCCGTAAAAACTCAAATACAGTACCTCTTGTCACCTTAGTCAGTAGTTCAACCATAAAGGCTTTTAAAAATATCTGGAGGATTGATACAATTTAGGAAAAACTTTTAGAGAGTGACAGATTAAGATATTTCTGTTAAAGTGACAGGCTGAAAGGAAACACGGTTTGGGGCCTATTAAAGTCCCTCTCTCTTGTTTTTCCTCTTTCATCCATTAAAGATTCTTTGAGAACCTGTTGGATGTTAAAAGCTGTTCCATCCGGCATCCTGCAGCTCTGTGTGACTATTTGAAGGGCAGTGCTCTCTTCTGAGTTGGAACTCAGCCCTGGTTCCAGGCTTGGAAAGAACACGAGAATTTCCTGTCTCCTCGCTCCCTCTCATGCTTGCTACTTCCCTTTCTTCTTATCAGTTAACGCTGATTTATTGAGGCTCAAGCCTGCGGCCAGATTCTGGGTTGGCTTCATTTTCCCCCCCTAGGGCAGGCAGCTGCAGTCTCCCTCTCCGACAGTAGGGGGCACCAGAAGACCACGACCCCGGTGCGTCTGAGGTTTATGGTCCAGCTTTCCTTCCCACGAGGAGCAGGAAATGGACAAGTGGTTTTTGGATGATAATGGAGTGCTCTCATTTTCCACTTCTTTATATCACTAGTGACATTCCTTTGGCAATAACTGCAAAAAAAAAATAAGCCAACTCCCATCCCCGCATGACTACTCCCCTCTCCATATGCTGTCCCCTTCCCTCTCCATTCCCACGGACTGTTTCTCCTGATAATGCGCTTGTTAGCATGATCTGAGGAGAATGTCCAACCCCCTCCAAGCTTCAAAGGGCTCCTCTCTACTCACCTCAGCCGGCTGGCCCTCAACACACTGAACTTATTCCATGGAAAGCCCGAAAAATGAAATCTAGGAAGAAGATCGCCTTTGAATCCCATCATGCACTCAATGAGGGACTTCTGCTTAATGCACAGCTTGGCAGATTCCTAATTTAAAATGGCGGTGGGCGTGGGTTGTAAGAATGAATTGTGATTCTGCTGTATTTCCATTATTTGCCATCTCATAGGAGCTTTTTTTCCCCCTACCAAATATGTGAGAAGGAGAGAAAGGGAAAGTAGTTTGGGTCAATTATCTCTGGCTGTGGTGGAAAACGCAGGAACCCCAGCGGCCGCAGCCAGAAACAACTAACTCCCACGAACAGGATCGAAGTACCAAGCCTTTTATATTCAGCCAAGATGCAGTGAGCCATGGTGTTTAAGAAAGACAGGTAATGTCACAGCAAGGAGGGAGGAACATCACCTGGTACAATCCACTCATTTTTTTTTTTTTTTTTTTACAGAGACAAAGAGTCAGGGAGAGGGATAGACAGGGACAGACAGACAGGAACGGAGAGATGAGAGGCATCAATCAGTTTTTTGTTGTGTGTTGCAACACCTTAGCTGTTCATTGATTGCTTTCTCATATATGCCTTGACCACGGGCCTTCAACCTTCAGCAGACCGAGTAACCCCTTGCTCGAGCCACCAACCTTGGGGCTCAAGCCAGTGAGCTTTTGCTCCAACCAGATGAGCCTGTGCTCAAGTTGGAGACCTCGGGGTCTTGAACCTGTGTGTTCCGCATCCCAGTCTGATGCTCTATCCACTGCGCCACCGCCTGGTCAGGCCAATTCACTCATTTTAAAAACAGAGCCCCAGAGGCCAGAAGTCGCCCGGCTTGTTGGATCATAACTTTTCTCAGTCTGGGGTTGTTCCCACACCTGCTCTTACTGTTGACTGAAGTAACTTGTCGGGGAAATTGAATTATCTTAGAGTTGTCCCAGAATGAAGGTAGACAATTCAAATCCAGAATGGGGCTGTTTATGTCTTGGGTATGTGACCTCTAACCAAGAGAGAGCACCCTCTGAGCAGAAATTTTCCCATCTAGACCATTTCACAGTCAAAAAAAAAAAAAAAAAAAAAAAAAAAAAAAAAAAAAAAAAAGGCCCAACCTTAACTAGATCATTAGAGATAAGAATTACCAACATAGGTTTGAAAACCTTGAACCCACCCTCAGAGGGCATGCAACTTAGTAAGGGTGGCGGAAATCGAGCTCTGTCTACTTTGTCCACAAAGATGTTTAGAGCAGCTTTATTTATAGTGGCCCCAACCTGGAAGCGATGAAGATGTACTTCAGTAGGCCAATGGATAAGTAACCGTGGTCCATCCAGACCATAGAATAATATTTGGGAGTGATGTCACCAAGATGGCGACATGGATTGCGCCTGACTTTGCTCCCCTCGCAAGAAGCACAGCTAACAACTCTTCCTTTGATGACACAGCCCAGAAGACTGAAAACCATTTCACCCTGAGTCTGAATCTCATGGCTTGCTGTGTAGGCTCACACTGGCGTCTGCCGGCACTCCCTTTCCTGGTTCCTCTTCCGGAAAACACCTAACCGTATGTCGCAGTCCAAAACTGTCCTCTTCATTTTTTAGCCTTCCCTCCTTTGCATCCCAGAACTTTTCACATCTCAGGATTAGAGCACACATTATCCATTATTTTAGTGTGTCTTGATATCTGGACTGTGTAACCCTTAACAGCTTGGGCTGTGTTATCTCGTTGTCATCCTCAGTGCCTAGCCCTGTGCGGGGCACACACTAAATGCCTGACTAGTGTTGGTTACATATATGAACACACAAATCGGTCCATTATGTTTTTTTTTTTTTTTTCTAACTAGACTATCATTATAGATGGGTAGCGTTATTTGTAGAAGTCTTAAACCAATACCCTAGTTGTCATTGGTTTTTCTGCCAATGTACTTCAAATAAAATGCACTTTGCATGTATAGAAATTTAGACAAAAGAAAATAAATGACCCATTATCCAAAATATACAAAGAGCACTCAACATTAAGAAAACAAACAAACTGATTGGAAAATGGGTCAAAGACCTTAACAGACACACCTCACCAAAGAGAATACACGGATGGCAAATTAGCACGTGAAAGGGTGTCATCAGGAAAGTGTAAAATGAAGCAAAAATGAGATAACACTTAAAATCTATTCGAATGGCCCAAATCTGGAACACTGACAACACCACATGCTGGTCAAGACGTGGAGGACAGACACTGTCATTCATTCCTGGTGGGAGTGCAACATGGTACAGTCACCTTAGAAGACAGCCTGGCAGTTTCTTAGAAAACATCCTCTTAGCAAACGCTCCAGTAATTGTGTTCCTTGGCACTTATCCAAAGGAGTCAAAAACTTGTATTACAAGTATCTCTACAAAGATGTTTAAGCAGCTTTATTTATAATTGCCCAAACCTGGAAGCAATGAGGATGCACTTCAGTAGGCAAATGGATAAATAACTGTGGTCCATCCAGACAATAGAATAGTATTTGGAGAGATGCCACCCAGGTGGTGACCTAGATGGCCCCTGACTTCACTCCCCCTCACAGGAAGCACAAGTAACAATTATTCCTTTGATGAGACACCGCTGAGAGAATCCTAGAATATGGGGCTGAGGCTGAGGCACCTCTAGTGCCACAGAGACCCAGCAGGGCCACGTGAGAAGTGTAAGAAGAGTGACCACATGCTGGCCACACCACTCTCACCCCCAGGCCAGCGCAACCCCATAAGAAGAGGTATCCGCTGAGCCTCAGGTCCCTCCAGTAGGAAAAGTAGAAGGGATACAGGAGCATCCACTTCCCCCAGCATTGTGGGTCGCTTTCTGGGAGTCCCGAACTCTGGTTTCACCACAGGGGGATTGCAGGGGAGGCTGCAGGGGCTGTGTCAACCCGGAATCTGTGTTGGAGCAGGGGGAGGGGCCTCCAACACCTGACATCGAAGTCATGGCCAATGGAGTTCCTACCTGCGGAGCCCAAGTCATAGTCCCAAAAAGCAGCTGGCTCGTCTGCAGACCCAAGCCAGTAGGTGGTGCTGTCTGGTCAGGGATAGAGCCTGGCCCTCTGCCATGACTAGCCCTGGGAATATTATTCAGTGCTAAAAAGAAAGAAAGAAATAAAAATGCTATCAAGCCAGGAAAAGACATGTAGGAAACTTAAATGCGTATCACGAAGTGAAAGAAGCTGACCCGAAAAGGCTACATGCTGTATGATTCCAACGACAGTTGACCCTTCAGGGTGCGGGGTCAGAGGCGCTGACCTCTTGCACTGTTGAAAATCTGCACTAACTTTTGACTCCCAAAAAACTTAACTAGTCAGCTCTTTGCATTCGTGGATTCAACTAACCGTGGATCGAAAACAGTAGTTTTGATCCGGAGTTGGGAATCTGTGGTTGAGAATGTGAAAATTCTGTTGATTGGCTGAATCAGTGGATGCAGAAGACACAGCTATGAAGGGTTGACTTTACTGATTAAAAAACAATTTTTGCATATAAGTGGACCCACACAGTACAAACCTGTGATGCTCAGGGGTCAACTGTATTTGACATTCTGGGAAAGGCAGAACTATGGAGACAGGAAAATGATCAGTGGTCCCCAGTGGTGGGGGAGGGAAGATGAATAGGCAGAACACAGAGGATTTTTAGGGCACTGAAAATACCTTGTATGAAATTATCATTCTGTACTGTCTAAAGCCATAGAATGTCCAACTCCAAGAGTAAACCCTAAGGTAAACTATGGACTTTGGGTAATGATGATGTATCAATGTAGGTTCAATTAAAAAATGTAACATTCTGGTGAATGATGTTGATAATGTTGTGGTCTTGCAAGTGTGAGGGTAGGAGGTTTAAGGGAAACCTCTGTACGATTTGTTCCAAACCTAAGACTAATAAATAAAGTCTTCCCCTTCTCCTCCCTTTCTTCCTTTTCTCCCTCCTCCTCTTCCTCCTCCTCTTCCTCTTCCTCCTCCTCCTCTTCCCCTTCCTCCTTCCCTTCCTCCTTCTCCTCCTTCTTTTTCTTCTTCAAGAAGGAATGTAGCTAAAGAGATTTGGACAAAGAATAAGACATTTGGGTAGCATTCAAACTCTGCCCCATACTTCCTGTGTGATCTTGGATGTCACTAAACCTCTCTGGGTTTTAGTGGCCTCATTTGCACCTTTTGGGGATTCTCTCCAATGTTTGCTCTGGGTCTTTCTAGAACTATTTGAAATTGTATGAAGAAGAAGTCACAGACTTTAATATTTATTCTGAAAAATAAAAAAGGGAAGTAGTGATCAGAACCATCTTTTTTCAGGTTCCCACTAACTGTGATACAGAAGAGGTATCCATTCACAGACACTAAAAAACAGAATGTGGTTAATTAAAAAAGAAAAAGCTAGTTGATGTTGAAAATAGTCAGCTAAATTTTTATCTAACAAATCATAACTAATTTTCTGTTTAAAATACTGAAACCTAACTCCCCCCCCCCCCCCCCCAAACAACTTAGCAGATGTAGCTACATCCCAGCTATATCAGATGAATCTTCATTGAGTACAGCACTGGCCATCTTGTTGTGTCAACTGAGACTGTTTCCAATGTCATTCAGAGAGACTCCAAGACAACCCTTTGAGGACAAGGTGTTTAACAACTCAGCATCACTCTGAAAACAGCTCTCTCCTAAAGCCAGAGTGAAGGAAGAGAAACAAAGACAGAACATTTGATCTAAAAACAACAAAAGGTTGCAAATCCCCCACAAGTATCTCTAAACTCCTCAGGGATTTGGCAAAAGATCACTTGGATCTTTTGCATGTAAAGATGATAGGAATACACCTTGGCTTTCCAGAGACTGCCAGGGGCAGTAAAGGTCAGTGCTGGTGTAGGTGGGTGTGTGTGTGGGGGGGGGGGGGGCGAGGATTGTAAGTCAGTTCAGCTCAGGGATTTGACAACAGTGTTGCTTTCCAAACTGAGAACCTCAGAACCGGAGAACATACAGACTGGGCCCTGAGGTCCTCCTTTGGCAGTGGACCGCTCAGTGAAGGCTGGAAGGTTTTCTGCTTAGCAACTGAGATGGGAATCTAAGAGGCTGCAGAGCGAATCAACGCAAACATTTCCAGGAAAGCAGAAAGAATAGCGCAGGTATAGAACTCCTCATTTGGAAGTTGTCCAGGAAAAAAAGAAAAAATGCCCCCCCTCCTCTTCTCTTAAGCAAGTTGAACAATAGATTTAGGCATCCAGCCTCAAGGAGTAAAGCCACCCTTTTCATACCCACCCAGTGATGACAACTTTCCTGTTTCCCCCTTGGTCATACTGTAACCCAGATGTTTCTGAACTCCAAGATTTCATGTCTACCTCTTAGAGCAACATATTGCTTTAATCACGCTGGTCTCTATCAACCTTTGTTGGATCGCCGTCCTTCGGATTAAAGGCAGAACAGCTCAGCCACACAGGGACCTTCCGAGCCCCAGCACAGCCAGCCTGCCCATTTCCTCCCACTGGTTTCCCCATGGTCAAGCTGCCCGTTGTTTCCTGGTCAGGGGGCGATCGCTCACGGGTTCCCATGCTTGTCTTCCCAGAATACCCTTTCCCTCCTTCCCGTTGCCTTGGTGAACCCCCCGATTTTAAAAACTTGCTCAAGTTGTCACCTTCTTTTGAATCTTTTGCATCAGCCCAAGCCAGGGTCCTTTATACTTCTTTGTATCATCTTTGCCCTGTGTATACACAGGACACTGCTCTTGTCTCCATTTCTCTTTCCCTGACTAAGCTGTGACCGTTTTGTATTAATCTTTGTGACCCTGCCTCCTGGCCATGTCAGTCATGTGACTGACGAGCAATAAATATTTGTGGAACAATTGAATTTCTTGGTGCTTAACTCTTGGTCTTGATAAAGTGGGAATGATCTTTCATACTGGCTATGTACTGGAAGAAATTGATGCTGAAGGGAAACAATGCTTACACGATCTTTCCCTTGGAATCCAGCTCTGTTTTGTATGCGCCAGTATTCCGATGGATATCATCAGCATTCTGTCCCTGTGTTTCATAAACAGGGACCTGTCCTAGATGTCATTGCATAAGAAGTGAAATGCAGCCATCATAATAAATCAAGAGGACACAATGGTCCCGAATGGGACCCAAGCAAGAGCTAAACAAACCGGACAATGGTGAGATAATGTTAGAGATGACATGGTGATAGGGGTATTTGCCACCATGTGGAAGACCTATTTCTCCACTGTGTAGGAACAGATCATTCACATGTAACCCAAATGTCATTTGTGTGGATGACCCAGTCCCCTTGCCTTCTGGAGTCAATCTTTATTTCATTTTATTTTATCTTATCTTATTTTATTTTATTTTAGATAAGAGGAGTGGAGATAGTGAGACAGGCTCCTGCATGCATCCTGACTGGGATCCACCCAGCAACTCCTGTCTGGGGCTGATGCTCAAATCAGCCAAGCTATTTTTAGTGCCTGAGGTTGATGCTTGGACCAACAGGTATCTTCAGTGCCCTGGGCCAATGTTCAAACCAATCAAGTCATTGGCTGTGGGAGAGGAAGAAGGAGAGAGGGGGAGAGCGAGAGGGAGAGAAGCAGATGGCTGCTTCTCCTGTGTGCCCTGACTTGGAATTGAACTCGAGACATCTGCACACCGAGCTGACATTCTAGCCAAGACAGTGATTCAAGACAGTGATTCAAGACAGTGATTATTTTTTTTCGAAATAAACAGCTTGTCCTCTGATCTGAAACTACTCCACAAGTACACAGAAGAGACCTGTCTGCTCTTGTTCCAAATAGTAGTTTCCTTCTGGATCATCATAGAAACAGTTGCTTTCCAGGCTTAGAATTTTCTAGATCCCAAACTGTGGTAATGCAGAGTGTCTGATTCGGAAGCAATATTAGAACTCAGCCAAATAGGATATATCTATATGTTTTCTTTCCTTTTTCTCGTGCCCATATGTTTGCAACAGCTTATCCACATGATTTGAAGTCTAGATGTGCAAAGGCTATATGGTAAGCTCTTCTAGTAGGATGAATATTGGCCACGGATCAAAACTGAGTCAGGTGCTACCCAAAGCCTTTTGTCAACTCTAGTCTTCCTTATTCAACAAGGCTTTAAGTCACTGCAGTTTAATGATTTACTTGGAATGGAATTGAACTTGAATGACTCAACATACCATCAGGGACTTTATTCAGCTTTGAGTTTACTTCAAAACTTGTCCAACAAACCTCATGAAATGAATGTATCGTTGACAGTGGTCAGGTGTTCTAGCAATGGGACACCTGTCTCTAGCTGGTCCATTCACAAAATCCTTGGGAAGAAGCGCTCCAACTACCCCAGCAGCTCTCATTCACTGAGTGTTTCCATGCGGCTGGCACTCTAAGCACTTCACGGCAATAGCCGCCTCCCCCTATGAAGTAGGTACAATGAGCATCCCCATGGCACTGATGAGACAATAGAAGCATACATGGTTTCAGGGCATGTGCAAGAAAGGGAGGGCTTAGCATGTGGTTGGTGGGGCTAGAGTTGGCCTACGGGTCCCCTAGAACAGTGGTCCCCAACCCCCCGGGCCACGGACTGGTACCGGTCCGTGGGCCATTTGGTACCAGTCCACAAAGAAAGAATAAATAACTTACATTATTTCCGTTTTATTTATATTTAAGTCTGAATGATGTTTTATTTTTTTTAAATGACCAGATTCCCTCTGTTACATCCGTCTAAGACTCACTCTTGATGCTTGCCTCAGTCACGTGATACATTTATCCGTCCCACCCTAAAGGCCGGTCCGTGAAAATATTTTCTGACATTAAACCGGTCCATGGCCCAAAAAAAGTTGGGGACCACTGCCCTAGAACAGATGAAGAGACTAAGGTCGACAGAAGTGAAGACAGTGGTCTTCTCCCATCAGCTAACACCCATTTTGGTGGTCTTTGCATGGGGGCACCTGCTGCCCTTTTTCAAAGGGCTTTGGAGTTTCAAGTCTTTCAGAAAGGGGTGTGTGATTTGCAGCTCCCTTGGGTAGTCAGCAAATGGCAGCCAAGGTGACCCAGAAGCTACTTGGTTTATCTGTTACTAGGAATATTTTGCCACTGTTTTCAGAAAAGAATGAATTGGTATGGATTAATCTGGGCCTGGTTCAGGAATGTAGTCGGACATTACAACAGAAGGTTCCACGGCTACAACCCTTTATTGACCTTACAAGTGCATCATTCTAGTTATATAGTAAATTCGCGCTTTACAGAATAGAGATTGGCACAGAAAATAAGGTAACATTTCAAAGAGATTGCAATCATCTCTTAACTCTTAAGAGTTCTGTGATAATAAGCCATTTTTTCCTGTCTGATTCAATGACTAGTTAATTTGGAAAAAAGTAAAAAGCAATCAAAGAGACTTCCCCATTATAACTTTCAATTCAGGGGATGGTGTTACTATAACTAAAACAAGGCTTCCAGAATCCCACCCCCTGTGACTGAGGGAATCAGAGTGGAGAGCTGTTCTCAGAGCAGACGGACTTGTGAGCCGGGCAAATCACACAATGATCTCTTCTGTTACTGTGTAAACTAGGTCTGTGTATGAAGCAGCCCTTAGAAATTCAAGGACTATGTTGAACTCAATGAGTGTTATTTTTTTTTCTATCCAGCTAGGCATATTTTTAAACCAGACTGTTGAGTATGTAATTAGGCCAACAAATTTAAAAACCAGCCTGAAGAAACCATAATGTTAATTTGAGTTTGCTGTCAACAACAACAACAAAATAGAATGAATCCCCAAGCTAAGTGAAGGATTCTGGATTATTCTTGATACCACACCCTGGATTTATGGGGACAATCAAAATACACCCAGACATTTAGTCTTCGCTGATGATATTTCAGATTTAGCATGAATTGGACTGCCCCGTTTCTTGCTGTGATTGATGGTTAGATCCTTAGGGACTGTAGGGTCTTCAAATGCCTGCATGTTAATTATATAAATAAATGTGGGTGGTGCCTGAGTAGAGAAAGAGGAAATTCTTGTCATATTGCTAATACATCTTTTGTATTCTCCTAAGACCTGAAAGAAACTTGAGTAATAATCCGGTTAGATCCCTTCATTGTACAGACAAACAATAGAGCACAGACAGAGAAAAAAATTAACTAGTCAATTGTCAAATGACATCTGAGTAGCAGCTCCGAGATTGAAATCCCAGAGTCCAGCCTTCTTTTTATTATGTCCTACTGTTACTAGACAGATTCATAAACCTTGTGACAGCATGCTAGATAGATATATTGTCACCACTTTTAAAATTCTTCCCCCCCACCGTCTCTGCCACACCGGAGATTCATAAGTCCATTTGTTTTAAAGTGTCTGGGAAGTCTCAAGAAACTGACTTTATTCTGGGAAACTTGGGAATGGGGGAGAGGCTATTGCTGAGAACCAGATCATATGTTTTTAGCCAACCCCACAACAAAACAATTCCCCTCTTTAATAATGCGGGCAATTTCAGAATGAATTTGTAAGTAGCTTCCTTATTTGTACCAGACCATTGTCCAATCAATTTAATATCAGGCAACTATAACTTGCATGTCCAAAGCCCATCAGCAAGTGACCTCAAAATAAAGTTTTATTGATGGCAGTATCACAAAACTCAATGCTCCCCCCGGCCAGACACCTCGGTTGGTTAGAGAGTCGTCCTAATACACCAAAGCTGCAGGTTTGAAAAAGAGACAGAAAACAAAAACAAAAACAAGAAAATTCTCCCCCTACCCCAATATCTGAACTTTACTTATTCAGTCTAATGTTTTTTAGATCTTTGCTATAAATACTGTGAATAATTTTCTGACCAATTCAACTAATCTGTAACAATAAACCTGGCAACTGGTTGGTTCCATGGAACCTGGATGATTAACTAGTAGAGAAAAAGGTTCTCTTTTGTTTTGTTCTGTTTTTGGGAGGGGCTATCATACTGATAGGGAACTAGGCTGAGTTGTCTCACTTGCAGAGGGAAAATCAGCAAATATACGCTTTGTAATTTGGAGTAAATTTGTTCTTCGCCACATATTGTAAAGAAATCTGGAAGGGTAAGTTCTATAACTGTGATTTTGTGTTGAAACTGTGAGAATAGATGGCCCACATTGCTTTTCATCTCTGTTTCTATTCACTCACAAAGACTGGCTCCAAGAACTGGGCTTTAGATTAGGAATGGAAACCTGGTTCAGGGGTTTGTATGTGCACAGTATTCTTTCGGTCTTCCTCCTTTCAGTGTTCACAACGAACAAAGAGGATACAGGGTGAAAGAGGTTGTATTAATACTAATCCAACGACGGCCATGTTAAATTCCAGTATGCATCCCCAGTTCTGAATAATCTGGGAATGAAGCATGGTAATAAACAGGAAATTTAAAAAAAACAAAAGTACTGCAATGTGCCAACCTTCTCTGGCCAAATGGCATGGAGTTAGAGTTATGAATTCCTGGACTGTAATTTGTCCAAGTTTTAAATATATGTATATTGCATTAATTTGCTTTTCCGATATGACAGGATAAATTTTTTCATTCTCAAATAAATCTTTATTTTTAATTTGAGATATATTCTTTTTTCTAAAAAAAAAGTGGGGTATTTGCTGGGAAGACTAAGCTTCTTGGTGACTCTAATTACATTTTTTTAAAATTTAAATTAAGGCCCTTGCTGGGTAGCTCAGTTTGTTAGAGCATTGTCCCTGTCTGGCATGGTTGTGGGTTCAAGCCTCAGTCAGGGCACACATTAGACTCAACCAATGAATAGATGGAATAACAAATTGATGTTTCTTTGTCTTCTCTCTCCCCTTCTCTCTCTCTCTTTCTTAAATCAATAAAAGAATTTTTAAGTAAACTTATTTTCAAAGAAAAGCAGAGCCACATTGTAAAAAATCATATAGGACTACAAGAATCTTGCTTCATAACACCGTTTCATGCTCCCTGGAGCAGTAACTTTCAACTCTTATTGACTTTTGAATTTTGTCTTCATATTTCTAAATAAGCTAAAACATACTGACTTTTTTCAACTTCAGATATTATTTTACCTTTTCTACACATGGCTTTCCCATCTCTCATCTTCCTGAGCTACAGCAGTGATAATATATATATATATTTATAATTTTTATTTAGAAAATTAAATTTATTGGGATGACATTGATCAATAAGAATACATAGGTTTCACATAAATATTTCTTTTTTTTTTTTTTTTTTTTTTTAATAAATTTTTATTAATGGTAATGGGATGACATTAATAAATCAGGGTACATATATTCAAAGAAAACATGTCTAGGTTATTTTGTCATCAAATTATGTTGCAAACCCCTCGCCCAAAGTCAGATTGTCCTCCGTCACCCTCTATCTAGTTCTCTGTGCCCCTCCCCCTCCCCCTAACTCTCCCTCCCTCCCTCCCATGTCCTCCCTCCCCCCCAACCCTTGGTAACCACCACACTCTTGTCCATGTCTCTTAGTCTCAATTTTATGTTCCACCAATGTATGGAATCATGTAGTTCTTGTTTTTTTCTGCTTTGCTTATTTCACTCCTTATAATGTTATCAAGATCCCACCATTTTGCTGTAAATGATCTGATGTCATCATTTCTTATGGCTGAGTAGTATTCCATAGTGTATATGTGCCACATCTTCTTTATCCAGTCTTCTATTGAAGGGCTTTTTGGTTGTTTCCATGTCTTGGCCACTGTGAACAGTGCTGCAATGAACATGGGGCTACATGTGTCTTCACGTATCAATGTTTCTGAGGTTTTGGGGTATATACCCAGTAGAGGGATTGCTGGGTCATAAGGTAGTTCTATTTGCAGTTTTTTGAGGAACCACCATACTTTCCTCCATAATGGTTGTACTACTTTACAGTCCCACCAACAGTGAATGAGGGTTCCTTTTTCTCCACAGCCTCTCCAACATTTGCTATTACCCGTCTTGTTGATAATAGCTAATCTAACAGGGGTGAGGTGGTATCTCATTGTAGTTTTGATTTGCATTTCTCTAATAACTAATGAAGCTGAGCATCTTTTCATATATCTGTTGGCCATTTGTATCTCTTCCTGGGAGAAGTGTCTGTTCATGTCCTCTTCCCATTTTTTTATTGGATTGCTTGTTTGTTTGTTGTTGAGTTTTATGAGTTCTTTGTAAATTTTGGATATTAGGCCCTTATCTGAGCTGTCGTTTGAAAATATCAGTTCCCATATAGTTGGTTGTCTGTTTATTTTGATATCAGTTTCTCTTGCTGAGCAAAAACTTTTAATTCTGATGTAGTCCCATTCATTTATCTTTGCCTTCACTTCTCTTGCCATTGGAGTCAAGTTCATAAAATGTTCTTTAAAACCCAGGTCCATGATTTTAGTACCTATGTCTTCTTCTATGTACTTTATTGTTTCAGGTCTTATATTTAGGTCTTTGATCCATTTTGAATTAATTTTAGTACACGGGGACAGGCTGTAGTCGAGTTTCATTCTTTTGCATGTGGCTTTCCAGTTTTCCCAACACCATTTGTTGAAGAGGCTTTCTTTTCTCCATTGTGTGTTGTTGGCCCCTTTATCAAAGATTATTTGACCATATATATGTGGTTTTATTTCTGGGCTTTCTATTCTGTTCCATTGGTCTGAGTGTCTATTTTTCTGCCAATACCATGCTGTTTTAATTATCGTGGCCCTATAATATAGTTTAAAGTCAGGTATTGTAATGCCCCCAGCTTCATTCTTTTTCCTTAGGATTGTTTTGGCTATTCGGGGTTTTTTATAGTTCCATATAAATCTGATGATTTTTTGTTCCATTTCTTTAAAAAATCTCATAGGGATTTTGATGGGAATTGCATTAAATTTGTATATTGCTTTGGGTAATATGGCCATTTTGATTATATTTATTCTTCCTATCCAAGAACAAGGAATATTTTTCCATCTCATTGTATCTTTTTCGATTTCCCTTAACAATGCTTTGTAATTTTCATTATATAGGTCCTTTACGTTCTTTGTTATGTTTATTCCTAGGTATTTTATTTTTTTTGTTGCAATCGTGAAGGGGATTATTTTTTTGAGTTCGTTTTCTAATATTTCATTGTTGGCATATAGAAAGGCTATGGACTTTTGTATGTTAATTTTGTATCCTGCGACCTTACTGTATTGGTTTATTGTTTCTAATAATCTTTTTGTGGAGTCCTTCGGGTTTTCGATGTATAGGATCATATCATCAGCAAAAAGTGATAGCTTTACTTCTTCTTTTCCGATATGGATGCCTTTTATTTCTTTGTCTTGTCTGATTGCTCTGGCCAGAACTTCTAGCACCACGTTGAATAAGAGTGGAGAGAGTGGACAACCCTGTCTTGTTCCTGATTTAAGGTAGAAAGTCCTCAGTTTTATGCCGTTTAATAGGATGTTGGCTGATGGTTTATCATATATGGCCTTTATCATGTTGAGATATTTTCCTTCTATACCCATTTTGTTGAGAGTCTTAAACATAAAATTGTGTTGTATTTTATCAAAAGCCTTTTCTGCATCTATTGATAAGATCATGTAGTTTTTGTTCTTTGTTTTGTTGATATGGTGTATTACGTTAACCGTTTTGCGTATGTTGAACCATCCTTGAGATTCTGGGATGAATCCCACTTGATCATGATGTATTATTTTTTTAATATGTTGTTGTATTCGGTTTGCCAGTATTTTGTTTAGTATTTTAGCATCTGTATTCATTAGAGATATTGGTCTGTAGTTTTCTTTCTTTGTGCCATCCTTGCCAGGTTTTGGTATGAGGGTTATGTTGGCCTCATAAAATGTGTTTGGAAGTATTGCTTCTTCTTCAATTTTTTGGAAGACTTTGAGTAGAATAGGAACCAAGTCTTCTTTGAATGTTTGATAGAATTCACTAGTATAACCGTCTGGGCCTGGACTTTTATTTTTGGGGAGATTTTTAATAGTTTTTTCTATTTCCTCCTTGCTGATTGGTCTGTTTAGGCTTTCTGCTTCTTCATGACTCAGTCTAGGAAGGTTGTATTGTTCTAGGAATTTATCCATTTCTTCTAGGTTGTTGTATTTGGTGGCATATAATTTTTCATAATATTCTACAATAATTCTTTGTATTTCTATGATGTCTGTGGTGATCTCTCCTCTTTCGTTTTGGATTTTATTTATTTGAGTCCTGTGTCTTTTTTCCTTGGTGAGTCTTGCCAAGGGTTTGTCAATTTTGTTGATCTTTTCAAAGAACCAGCTCCTTGTTTTATTGATTTTTTCTATAGTTTTTCTGTTCTCTATTTCATTTATTTCTGCTCTTATTTTTATTATCTCCTTTCTTCGGCTGGTTTTGGGTTGTCTTTGTTCCTCTTTTTCTAGTTCCTTAAGGTGTGAAGTTAAGTGGTTTACTTCGGCTCTCTCTTGTTTGTTCATATAGGCCTGAAGTGATATGAACTTTCCTCTTATTACTGCTTTTGCTGCATCCCAGAGATTCTGATATGTCGTATTTTCATTTTCATTTGTCTGTATATATCTTTTGATCTCTGCACTTATTTCTTCTTTGACCCATTCATTTTTTAGAAGTATGTTGTTTAGTTTCCACATTTTTGTGGGTTTTTCCCCCTCTTTTTTGCAGTTGAATTCTAGTTTCAGGGCTTTATGATCAGAAAATATGCTTGGTACAATTTCAATTTTTCTAAATTTGCTGATATTGTCTTTGTGGCCCAACATATGGTCAATTCTTGAGAATGTTCCATGTACACTAGAGAAAAATGTATACTCTGTCGCTTTGGGATGAAGTGTCCTGTAGATGTCTATCATATCCAGGTGTTCTAGTATTTCGTTTAAGGCCACTATATCTTTATTGATTCTCTGTTTGGATGACCGATCTAGAGCCGTCAGCGGTGTATTGAGGTCTCCAAGTATGATTGTATTTTTGTTAGTTTTTGTTTTAAGGTCAATAAGTAGCTGTCTTATATATTTTGGTGCTCCTTGGTTTGGTGCATATATATTAAGGATTGTTATGTCTTCTTGATTCAACTTCCCCTTAATCATTATGAAATGACCATTTTTGTCTCTGAGTACTTTTTCTGTCTTGTAGTCAGCATTATTAGATATGAGTATTGCTACACCTGCTTTTTTTTGGGTGTTGTTTGCTTGGAGTATTGTTTTCCAGCCTTTCACTTTGAATTTGTTTTTATCCTTGTTGCTTAGATGTGTTTCTTGTAGGCAGCATATAGTTGGATTTTCTTTTTTAATCCATTCTGCTACTCTGTGTCTTTTTATTGGTAAGTTTAATCCATTTACATTTAGTGTAATTATTGACACTTGTGGGTTCCCTACTGCCATTTTATAAATTGCTTTCTGTTAGTTTTGTATCTAGTTTGATTCTTCTCTTTTGTTTTTCTATCATTTGTTTTTGTTTGTTTGTGTTCCATACTTCTTTCCTCTGTTGCTACCTTTTTTAAGTCAAGTGTTTTTGTGGTGGTTTTTTTAATGGTGGTTACCATTAAGTAATGAAAAGGGTACCTACCATATTCATTGTAGTACCCTATCTTATAAGTATTTCTGCACTTCATCATCCTTTGCTACTGTTAATCTCCATCCTCTCCCCCCTTTTTTTCCTTTGTTGTCACAGTTTAAGTTTGGTTTTATTGTGTTCTTGGTGGAGCTGTTACTTGTGGTGTTGTTTTCTTTTGTTCTTTGAATCTGGTTGGAAAACCCCCTTTAGTATTTCCTGGAGTGGGGGCTTTCTGTTGATAAATTCTCTCATCTTTTCTGTATTTGTGAATGTTTTTATATCTCCTTCATACTTGAAGGATAGCTTTGATGGGTATAGTATTCTTGGCTGAAAGTTCCTCTCTTTCAGGGCTTTAAATATTGGGATCCACTCTCTTCTAGCTTGTAGAGTTTCTGCTGAGAAATCTGATGATAATCTAATAGGCCTTCCTTTATATGTTGTACTCTTCTTTTCCCTGGCTGCCTTGAGAATTTTTTCTTTGTCATTGGTTTGTGTCATCTTTATTATGATGTGCCTTGGAGTGGGTTTGTTGGGGTTAAGAAAACTTGGTGTTCTGTTTGCTTCTTGAATTTGAGGCTTTAGTTCCTTCCACAGGCTTGGGAAGTTCTCGTCTATTATTTGTTTGAGTATATTCTCCATTCCATTTTCTTTCTCTTCTCCCTCTGATATACCTATTATTCTTATGTTATTCTTTCTGATGGAGTCAGACAATTCCTGTAGGGCTTTCTCATTTTTTATTATTTTTGAGTCTCTTTCTTCTTCTCTCTGTTGTGCCTCAAGTTGTTTGTCTTCTATTTCACTAATCCTATCTTCAATCTGGCCTGTTCTGTTAGCTAAGCTTGTTACCTCGTTTTTCAGCTCGTGAATTGAGTTTTTCATTTCTGTTTGATTTGTTTTTATAGTTTCAATTTCCTTGGTAATATATTCTTTGTGTTCATTGAGTTGTTTTCTGATCTCCCTATATTGCCTTTCTGTGTTTTCTTGTATATCTCTGAGTATTTTTAAGATTTCTAATTTAAATTCTCTGTTATTTAGCTCCAAGGCTTCCAATATGTTAAGTCTTTTCTCCATAGATTTTTCCACATCTATTTGTGTTACCTCTCTTTCTTTTGTATCCATAATATTCGATTTCCTCTTTCTTATCGGCATCTGAGGGTGGTCTTATTGATAGCACGCGGGCGCACTCCCTGGCGGCTTGAATGAGCGTCGCTGCGGTACCTTCCTCCACACCTTCGTCTCTCAAGTGATAACAGTCCTTTTGCTTTCAGTTTGTGTGGAACTCCGGAATGCTCCGAGGATAAATTTTTCTGTTTCTAGTTGATAAATTTGTTGTGATTTAGGGGAGAGCTGTCGGACGCGCTTCTCACGGCGCCATTTCCGTGACGTCACTCCTTCACATAAATATTTCAATAGCATTTGAATTTTTAACTGTGATATGTGCCTATCACCCAAAGTCAAATCATTTTCCATCACCAAATATTTTTCCCTCCTTACTCCCCTCCCCCTGGTAACCACTTCACTTTTATTTAATATGGTCATAATATATTACCACTTTATTTTGGCTCATCCAAAAATCATAATATTGGGAAGGTCATGGTAGAAGAAGTGAGTGGATGTGTATAAGCAAGAGATGTTAGTGTACATGGATCCAAATGTGGACAGTGATGCTGAACTGTGGCATTCCCAAACTCTTTGATCTCAGTGATAAAATACTGACCTCATATTGAAAGGAACACTACGGATTCCTGTTAGTATATTTTAGAAAAGAAGACACGACATAATTTAATACTGTTTTCCTTACTAAGCAGGAAACATCAGTTACCAAGTATTAAAACAAAAAATCATAATGTTTATAATTCATAAGTAATTTTTAATCCCATAAGTAATTTTGCTCTCTTCATTAAAAAACAACATATCTTAAAAGTTATTTTATCACCTTTAAAGAACTGCTCCAAATATTCCTTTTACTATGAGAGTATCCTTTCTGTCACTAACATAGAATCATAAAAATTTAAAGTTTTATATGACCTAAAGTCTAATTCCTTCTTATTGTAGATTAAGTTATAATTAACCACCCACTGAAGGTTAGTTATATAAATAAGTTAATGCAGTAAATTCTAATCCCCAAGCTTCAAATTCTTTACACAGAAGGTATTTAGTATTTATCACTAAACACCCAGCTCTTTCTTCTCAATTCAGGAAGGTGCTTGGGCTCAACCTGTGTCCACCTCCCTATGCTGCTGCCTGAAGGATCTCTTCATGGGTAACCCGGGACAATACACTCACCATGTTTGCTGTCTTCCAGGATCCTGTCCTGTCAGGTGTCTGAAAACCATGCATATATAAATATATTTATGTACTCCTCCCTCTCCCCTTCTCCCTTCTTTTCCTTTTCTTTCTCCTTCTCTTTCTTCCTCCTCCTCCTCCTCCTCCTCCTCCTCCTCCTTCTCCTCCTCCTTCCCCTTTCCTTTCCTCTTCCTCCTCCTCTTCTCCCTCCTCCTCTTCCTCCCCCTTCTCTTCCCCTCATTCTTCTTCTCAAATCCAGTCCCCTGTTACTCCATTTTGGTCAGAAGTGAAAATTTCATTATTCTCTTTTTGTGATAAAACCTAAGTTTCTTGGCTTTCAGCCACTCCGCTCTACTTTGCAATGCCACTCTAGGCGGCGGCATTAGGTATCACGTCATCATTCTTAGCTTTATAAAAGCCACTCTAAGGGTCCTTATTTCTAGCATCTGTAGAGTCGCCTTGCTTCTGCCTCCACCGGGGTTTACTGAGTGCCCAGCCCCTGATACTCAAACTGTAGCCATGAAGGAGACAGACGAGGCCCAGTCTCTGCCACCTAATACGCCATGTGTCTATTAATGGAAGTTTTGGGTTTATTCCAGTGAAACATTATAAGCTCCACAAGAGCAGGGCTGTCTCTCTTCTTTACTGCGTTATCCCCGTTGCCTAGAAAAATGCCTGGAATGCTGGAATGTAGCATGTACTTAACAAGTGTCTGTTAAACGGATGGATGCTGAATGCAGACGCTCTATGAGGAAGGTGAGGCTGTAATGAAACTCTGCCACCTCAGATACCGCTCAGGATAGAGTCCTTGGAACCACCTGCTTTAGAATCACATCAGGTGTTTGTTTGACATGCAGGTTATTGATGCCCCGCCCCCCACCCCTGCCCAGATCTACTGATAGTGAATTTCTGACTGCCAGGCCTGGCTACTAAACATCTTCACAGCCCACCCAGACCATCTGTACGCAGCCTGAATTTGAAGAACCACTAGTCTGGGGTATAGGAGAGTTTGGATAGAAGTAGTCATGTAAATAAAACTCTGATGTGTGTGTGTGTGTGCGCGCGTGCGTGTGCATGTGTGGGTGTACAGCCTGCAGGTGGGTAGGACCTAATTCAGGAAGTGTTTTTAGCTGGGGAGTGACATGGGTAAGTCTATGTCTTTAAAAAGATCCTTCTGGCTACAATGAGATCATTTCATTTATCTCAAAAGTTCTGCCTTACAGCTGAGAGTTCCCTTATAGACGGGAGAGAGTAAGGGCTTTGGAATCAAATAGACCAGACACAACCTCTTACTAGCTGTGTGACAGAGAAAAAGGCTATGTCTTTCCTAGCCTTTCTTCTCTCACATGTAAAAGGGGGAAAATAACCCTTTTCTTATCGAATTTTCTGGAGGATCAGCTGGTTGAATTCATGTAAAACACCTGGTGCCTACAGACCTTGGAATACTGCTGGCTTCTGATGACCTGCATTCTCGAGATTCTTCTGACCTTTGGGAGAAGAACAGGGAAACGCATCAAATACTGGCATACCTGGGGCCACTGGGGACCAGCGGGAAGCCAGTCGCAGGTGTGAGGTGTGCTGTGCTCCTGGAGCCAGCGTCAGGAACAGGAGAAGGAAGCGGTGTGACAGTTCTCGCTAGGAAAGATGTGAGTAACTTATCCACAGACAGACTTTGTCGTCAGAACTGGGACCGGGGGCCAACTCTACAATCAGATCTTCCTCAAAGACCAGCACAAATCAGTTTAGTTCCAGGAATCAAGTTTTCCAGGCGTTCCACTAGATTTCTCTTTTCTCTGGCAATTAAATAGGAATAAAAACATCAAGAACATTTTGTACTTTGTTTTCCCTTCCTTTCTTTTCCATTCCTCCCTCCTTCCCAACCTCCCTCCCTCCTTACCTTCCCCTTCTGTCTCCTTCCTTCCTTCCAACTTCTTTCCTTCCTTGCTTTTCTTCCTTCTTTCCTTTTCCCCAACTTACCTCTTGAACAATGAGCCTCTAAGAGTTGGATTTTTTCTACATTTTCTGTTACTGAAACCGAGTGATGCTCTGAGCAGTGGTCCTCGTTCCCACGCCGGCATCTCGCTCTTTCCTTTCAGACACACCCTCCACTGTGTCCAATCGTCTCGCGTTAAGGTTCACATTGTCAGAGTGTAGCCTCTTTCCCCTTTGAAACTGTCCTTAATTGTCATTGTAAACCACACCCAGCTGGTTAGAATTAGTGGAGACAGATGTCCAGAGTAAACCTTGTCTTGTTGAGACTTTCATTTACTTACCTCTGGATAAACAATGCACATACATAACCTTGAGTGCCTACTGTGTGCCTGGAAATACTGACAGCGGGTGCTCACTGGTGAGTAATGCATTCCGCATCCTTATAAGGCAGATAAGCACCCCGCTCACACAAGGAGACGTGTAATCATAAGTGTCGATAAAGGAAATAAACAAGGCACATCAAGAGGGACTAACAAGGAGAGACGGAAGAAGCTTATTTAACACGAGCATTGGCGCATCTCTGATGACGCGCATTTGCAGGTGAAGACAGGTCAGCCATGCGAAGAGCAGAGACAGGCTCTCAAGACGGAAGGAAGGCTGTACACCTGACACTAATACAAAAGAATATTGAATGTCAACTCTAACTGAAAAATAAAAAATTTGAAAAATAGGATGGAGAGTGATGTCCCTGAGACAGAAAAGAACTTTTCTTGTGTGTGAGAAAAACTAAAAGGAGACTAGTGTGGCTTGGATATCAAGCAGAAAGAAAGAGTTGCCCAGGGTGCAGAGGTACAGGAAGATAGGACCAGGGGTGAGACGGCGTAGGTCCCACGGGCTGTGGGTGAGAAGTGGGAGTTCTGTTACGAGTGCATTGGGAAGGCACGGAAAGGTTTTGTGAAAGAGCGGGAGCTTATTTAATTTTTTTTTTTAGAAGGAGTTGTTTTGGTTTATCTGTGGACAGAGGTTGGAGGAGCAAGGGAGAATGCTGGAAGCCTGGTATGAAGGCTGTCACAGTGGTCCAGGAGAGAAATGATAGTGGCTTGGACCAGGGATGGGAGCAATTGGTATAAAAAAGAAGTGGGCTTCTATCACATTTGTTTTGGAAGCCTAAGTGGAGGGATGGGTGTGGGACTGAGACTAATCACAGCTGGCTTACAGTTTCTAGCTGTTATGGAGAGGAGGACATTCTTGGAAACGAGTGGTTTGGTAGGTAAATCAAGAGCTCAGTTTTGAAAATGTTAAGTTTAGTTTCTTGGAGAAATCCAAGAGTACAAGTCAAATAACTTTATAAGTCCTGAAGTTAGAGGGGAGCTCAAGGCGATGATTACAAATTACAACTCCCTCAGTATACAGATAGGGCTTGTAAACTGAGATACCAGCTAAAATTTTAAAGAAACGAGGCTCTCAAATACCAAGGATCAAACACGACACAAGATCATGAAATGGTTTAGAGGTAGGTGGGTGGCTTGAATTAGGCAGACAGCTCCACTCTGTAAGGTCACTCGGGGACTCAGTTCCATATGTCATCTTCTTCAATATTTTTCTCTGTATGGTTGAAATTGGCTCACCAGCCCATGCAATACAATGAAAACCAGGACTGCAGAGTGTCACAAAAGCCAATAAAAAAAGGAGTTTCAACGAGGTAGGAATGGTTGACTGAATTAAATGCTATTCTAAGATCAACAGAGATGAGGACTGAAATGTGTTTCTTGGATTTGGCAACACGGACATCACTGCTGACCTGGGCAGAGCAATTTCTATACAGGGGTGGAGATGAAACTCAGATTAGAAATGGAAAAAAAAAATAAGTGGTCACAATATTTGTTGACAACTCTCAAACAAATGAGAAAAATGGGGAAGTGACCGTCTGCTTCTCCCCCCTTCCCTCTCCCCCTTCTCTCCCTCTTCCCCTCCCATAGCCAATGCTTGGTTGTTTCGAGCATTGGCCCCAGCTGCTGAGGATAGCTTGGTTCATCCAAGCATCAGCCTCAGGTGCTAAAAATAACTTGGAACTCTGGGGCATCAGCCCCATGGGGATTGCTGGGTGGATCCCCGTCCGGGTGCGTGCAGTAATCTGCCTTACGATCTCCCTTCCTCTCACCGAAAAATAAAATAAAATAAAAATAAAATAAAATAAAACTCATGTTCTTATTCATGGAATTATAAAGTCACCCAGAAAACAGTACAATTCTCACCCAGTGAACTCTGCCCCAGAGCCACAGTTTTAAACCACCAGTGACTTTCTTTTCTTCCCTGACTTATACTGGTCTCATGTATGTTGTCATTTCCCTGCAGACTTTTAGAGGACCATGGGCGAGGATCTGGTTCTCATTTCATTCCAGTGGAGAAAGAAAAAAAGAAGTGAAAAGTGAATCAAGTTACTCTGAGGAAAAGTTGTCTGTTCTCCCCAAACGTAACTCTGCAAAGGTTAGTTAGGTCTTCGCATTCTGAGATAACGGGCCCATCTGTCCTTGGACTTAGCCTGGGAAGAGCAAGGGGTGCCTTCCTTGAGCGTCGGGGTAATATATCATTTGAGCCACCGCCTTAGAGGAGGGAGACACCGTGTTGGCATTTACACAGGGTTACTGACTGGGGTGACCAGACATCCATGTGGGCCAAGCGTGGTCTTGTCCTATGCCTGTTAACTGGCACGGTCATTACTAGCACCATCTTTTCCTCTCAAGTTGTAAGAGTTTGGATGATCAATTATACGGCAACTGACTGAAGTTGGGGGCAGCCGGGGAGGTTGGCACGGTTCCCAGCGCCATCACTTGGGTGAGGATTCTGTATCACAGGAAGTTGCAACTGGGAGTTCCATATGGTTTATCTAATTCTGTTCCTTTACAACCTGTCAGAATGAGCACTGCCTGAGGGATGTGCACCCTACCCATTAAACCACGTGACTGCTGGAGCCCTCAGCTGTTCCGGAGACAAAGGCACCAGGTGCACTTCTTGGTGTTGGAAGGGTGAACTCGGGGTGGTGAACACGGAGAGGCTGAACTCACCCGTGAAATCAGCTGTTTTGGGAGTAGGAAGACATGGGCTTAAAACTTCAGTCCCAGGAAACCCCATTGAAATCAGAATCATAGCGAGTCACATGAAGGGAGACAGAAATGGTGCCGGGGGCTTGGAAGACTCATTAGGGAGGCATTTACGAATCTCCACTTCCAGGGAAGAATATACCCCTGTGGAAGCGTTTCCTGCACACACTGAAGTTTCTAAAAATTAAAAAATGTATCAAATACGACCTATCTTGGGTTACCTCTTCACGGGACATACTTTGATCCTCTATGACTTGGAGGATCTTATTTTTTTCACGCAACTCGTTCAGAAGATGCCGGCTGCCTGGGCTCAGGGCTGAGACTCGGAGAAATAGAAACCCAGGGAAGGCAGTGTTGTTCTTGCTCATGAAGCTCATCCTCCCGTGCAGTACAATGCCCCACTTAGGCAAATATTTTTAAACACCCTGAACAATACTGTACATTGTTTGTGGAACCGTTCATATGCGATACAAGTGAGAAACAGGCTTGGGAATGACGCAGGTACTCTTGAATTCCACTTAACCTCGGGGAGGGGGGAGGGAAGGAAAGGGGGTGCCTGGGTTGTCGCTGTATTGGAAGCCTTTTATTTGGAGGCAGGGGTGAGTGGGGGGGCGGGGGCGGGATTGACGCTGAAACAAAAATGGCAACATTTTATCATCTCAATCTGAAAATGTTATCGGTGATATTCTTTTCTGTACTTTTCTAACTGTTTGAAATGTTTGGTAATGAAAACCTTAAAGGGAACCCTATAACTGCTTTCTGAGGAAGGTGGGTCGATGACAACGGGTGGCCCTTCTGAAACGACAAAGACGGACCGGACAGGTTGGTGAGGGAGCAGAGGGTTGGAAGGAGAAAGCGGGGGCAGTGGAAGGGGAGGAGGCGGGGGCCTCGGGGGGGGGGGGGTCACAGAGCCTCTGGGACAATCTCCACGTGTGGTTTGACTGTTTTGCGCAAAGGGGTATCTCTGTGTGATCTGAAGCGTGCGTGTTGCTTAATACAAACCTCTCCACCGAACCCACACACACGAGCTTGGTGAGAGTGGTTTTATTAAACCAAGGAAGGTTCCAAGTTCTAATCTGGATAATTCTGGTGTGGAAAGACATAGCCCTGCGGGTTCAGTATTAACAACCCACACCATCACCCATCTCGATGGAATCGGGAGTTGAGAGCAATGGTTGACCAGAAGGATCTCTTCGAGTCTCTTGAGAAATTCACAGACCACTGAGGAGTCCTATTTTGCCTTCTGCTTCAGTCACTGACGAGCATCCATCTCTTCAACCAACATCCACCTCTTCATCTGCTCGGTCTGGTGTTCGCTAGGGTGGTCCTGGAGCCTCCGACTGCCCAGCCCGCGGAAGGAATGGGTGCCGGGGTGGGTGGGGTTAGGGGTGAGAGGGTGAGGGCGGGGCTGGGAGAGGGAGGAGGCCAGGCCCAGGGGAAGACTGCAAGGGAGTAGAAACCAAACAGGTTTCTTGGAAATGGACTTGCTTCCAAGAAAGAACAGACTGATGTGATAAGAACTGAGTAATCAAAAACAGACAGCTCACATTGCCTGCAAGTGGAGGGCCAAATAGCAACTGGATTTTGACTGTTTCCAGATCGTTGCGTCTAGCCAGGTCCTTCTGCAAGGCCTGGGTGGGGAGAGGGGTGGAAGAACCTTTCTTCAAAGGCTTCCCTCTGACTCTATAGCACAGAGCATAAAGCCTTGCGAACGGTGAGCCCTCCACCTCCCGGCCGGTATTGCCCCTAGAAGCACCACACACACAGGGGTGGAAAGTCTCCCGCCCAGCCCACTCCTCCTTCCAAACCCCCCTCACTCCTGCTCCAGCAAAGCATCCAGCTCAGGAAGAACTGTTTCCACACTTGCCATTCATTCTCGTGCTGTGAGAAGGGCTTGTCTCATTCTGAGAGGCAGAAAGTCAGTGAGCTCTCCAACTTCATGCGGCTCGCTCTGCGAGGCCTTCATCGGATAGTCCTTGTTTAAAGGCGGCAGTGGTGGGATTTGATGTTGGAGCCAACAGCTTTCCCCTCCTACTCCCTTCTAACCTTTAATTTTGGCTGATCTCCTAAGAGGATCCCCAGAGCTTTGGGAAGCTTGTACCAAAACACAGTCTGACTTCTTGCACCATCAAAAGACTTCAGTTTCTGAAAACTGAGAGAAGCCGTCTGTTTCTCTGGCAGCTGGGAAAGGCAAGGGGTGGGTCTCTAAGAAGAAAGTGGGACCTTGACTTCAAGCTGAGGTGTCAAGTGGGCCAGGAGGAATTGGCCCAATGTTCTCCCAGACTCTTCCTTACTCCCAAGAACAGCAGCAGGGTGCAGCTCCAAAGCAGGAGAAGCCGCGGGAAGGCAAGGGTGAACATCTGACAGGTCACCCGAAGCCAAGCAGGGCTGGGGAGATGAAAAGAATAAGAAAGGGCAATTATGTAACTTTCCCACATGTTAGCTGGAGACTGAGCCTGGGCACTGGTCCCTCCATGGGCTTGCCTCTCTTGGTCCAAATGGGCTCAGAGTTTCCTCGTCCTGGATTAAGCTCAGCAGAACACGATCTCTTCTGTTCACTGTCACGGAGCCCAGTACAACAAAGACTGAGATCGCACTGTGTGTGGGGCCCCAGAGCTGAGCTAATGCGGCGATGGCTGTCGCAAGAATTGAAGCTGTGTCTTAATGTTCTAACAGGGGTGTAAGGACCTGTTGACTGAGTCACAGATAGTTTAGCTTAGACTTACAAGGTCTACAGAGGCCCCCAAATTAATAGTAAAAACATGATACAAAGTAGTCTACTTATCTGACCCTTTATTTTTTTATTTTTATTTTTTTGTATTTTTCTGAAGCTGGAAACCGGGAGAGACAGTCAGACAGACTCCCGCATGCGCCCGACCGGGATCCACCCGGCACGCCCACCAGGGGCGATGCTCTGCCGCGACCAGAGCCACTCTAGCACCTGGGGCAGAGGCCAAGGAGCCATCCCCAGCGGCCGGGCCATCTTTGCTCCAATGGAGCCTTGGCTGCGGGAGGGGAAGAGAGAGACAGAGAGGAAGGAGGGTGGGTGGGTGGAGAAGCAGATGGGTGCTTCTCCTATGTGCCCTGGCTGGGGATCGAACCCGGGTCCCCCGCACGCCAGGCCGACGCTCTACTGCTGAGCCAACTGGCCAGGGCCTTATCTGACCCTTTAACATTTTATACAAGGTTTGTTTGTAACCACCAAGATGGAAGCTTTATTAGGTTAGGGATTTTGATTTTTTTTTTCTTTCTTTATTCTTTACCCGTTGTATCCCCGCATGCCAAGAATACTGCCTAGGCCCACTGGGCATACTACTACTACTTAGTAAAACTCTATTCAATGAATTTTCTTCTAGCACCAACTCTTCTTTTATATTAAATACCCATTAGAAATCTCTCCTAAATCCCTTATCATTTTTACTGCTACCCTTAAGATAAGAGACTGAACTTGACTGAAGTTTTTCTTGGTGACTCAGGGCCCAGTTCCAGCTTAATCACACTGTTGTGAGGACAGATCGTTCTCATCAGATAGGCTTCAGATAGGAGTCTGTTTGCTCCTATTTGCCCCTCTGCTTAATGGTTTCAGGGTGTTTTGAGCTCTTCTGTGGTATTTACATTGTTTTCTTGTATCCTCCTTCAAGGGTACATCATGGTTTTAAGGTTTTTCAATTCTTCGGGTATCTACCTGAAATGTTCTGCGTCCTGATTTGCTGCTGTGACGCTGTGACCTGGAATGACCCTGTCGAGTGGGATAAAAGTGTAGGCTTTGGAGACCTGGGTTTGATGTCACCTCTTAGCTTTATGTGTGTGGGTTACTGGGCCAGCTGGGAAACTCCTGTGGGGCTGTGTCCTCATCTTTAAAACAGGAATAAAAGTAACTTGCCAGCCTTTGGCTTATTCTGAGAGCAGCACTAGCAATATTCACCGATGCCTGCTTTGGGGAGAGGGTGTTGGGAGGATAAAATGTATTATGCTCACTTTGTTAAAGATGGCGCTGCCCACGAGGAGGCCGTTTGCCCAGGTGATGTTAATGTGTGTTGGGGGCTGGCTGTGGGCAGGCAGAATCCTTGTAGCCTGGGGCTTGGTTTTGGGACTAAGCCTTTCCCACCCTTTTTGATGTGGGGTGGTACAATCCCATCATGCCTCAGAGAAGTGACTTTGTATTAGAGACTTCCCTATTTTGTATATTGGATTAAAGGTTTGGATTTCTACACTATAAAATGGGGGCAGAATAGGAGGTTGCTCTTGGTTCCTAAGATTATCATTTAGAGGAGAGAGCAGAAAGAGGCCATGTGGCCAGGAGAAGCAGCCAAGATGGCAGAGTGCTGAGAGAGAAGCCAGTTTGGGCAGAGTTTGTGCAGGGAGAAGGAAGGAGATGAGGAACAGAGGTGAATAAGTCTGGTGAGCTAGAAACCTTTGATTCTAGGAAACTCGGATAAATCAGTAGCTTTGTGAGCACTGAATGTGAGTGGGTTTTGGAGCCCAGTGTGTAGTTTTACTTGCCGGCCGGGTACAAGCTAGGATTAAAGACTATGGCCCACCAGTTTTTGACTCCGTTGTTTCTTTACCGACTGTCCGAATCCAATGCGAACCTGCATGGGCCAGAAGGCTGCTGTGATGGTAGTAGCCATGGCTACTGGCTTTACAGAGGAGAGTAGGGGAAAGAGAAGAATCAGGGATATCTCCTAACATTTTGGTTTGAACAGTTGGGTGCATGATGATGCCACTTATGAAAATGGGAGAGGCTGGGAAAGGAGCAGATACTGGGGGGACAGGCTGAGAGCTCTGCTGTGAACATGCAGATGTGAAAGTCTATGCGCTACTCAAGTATACTCCCGGGTCTGGAGTTTTGAAAAGAGAAAAGGCTAGTGTAAGGCCAGTAACCATGGCCACCGTCACAACTGCCTGGCCAGTGCAGGTTCACATGTGATTCGGACAGATGGTAATGAAACAACAGAGCTAAGAACTGGTGGGCCATTATCTTTAATCCTAGCTTGCACTCAGTGGGCAAGAAATACACACAGTGAGAAAACACTTCCCTTTCCATTCTGGGCTCCCAAAGCCACTGACTTATCTGAGTTTCCTAGATTCAAAGGTTTCTACTTCACCAGCCTTATTCACCTCTGTTCCCCATCTCCTTCTCCTGTACAAACTCTGCACAAACTGGCTTCTCCTTCAGCACTCCACGATCTTGGCTGCTTCTCCTCTCCTCCATGTGGCCTTTCTCTGCTCTCCTCCAACATGGGCTCCTCTGTCCCATTTTATAGTGTAGAAATCAAAACCTTTAATCCAATATACAAACAAGAAGTCTCTGATATAAAGTCACTTATCTGAGGCATAATGGGATTCCTCATAAGAGTGCACCACCTCCTATCATGCAACAGTCAGGGTGTGGAGAAAAGCTTAGTTTTAAAACTAAGCCTTAGGCTATAACAACCCTGCCTGCTTACAGCCTGTCCCCCACACCCAATGCAAACTATAGGTGAGTAAACATATATATCATATTTACAAACTTATTTCCCCAACAGCTAGATAGATTCATTTGTTGACTTTTTATTTTGCCATTTTGCTGAACTCATTTATCAATTCTAACTGTTGTGTGTGTATGTGTAATTATAGGGTTTTCTACGCACAATATTATATCATCTTCAAAGAGAGATCATTTTATTTCTTTATTTCCAATTTGGCTGTTTTATTTATTTTTCTTGCCAGATTGCTATGGCTAGAATTTCCAGTACTATGTTAAATAGAAGTGATGAGAATGGGCATCCTTGCTTTGTTACTAATCTTAGAGGAGAAACTTTCAATCTCTCACCATCGAGTGTGATGTTTGCAATAAGTTTTTCACATATGACTTAAATTATGTCAAGAGAATTTTCTCCTATTAGTTTTATAAGTGTTTTTGTCACAAAAGTGTGTTGAATTTTGTCACATGCATGCTGAGATGATCATGTGTTTCCCCTTTTCTTCAGTTAATGTGATCTGTTACATGAATCAAAATTTACATTTTGAATGGTCCTTACATTCCAGAAATAAATCCCACTTGGCCGTGGTGTATATGCCTTTCAAAATACTGCTGAATTTGACTTATTTCAGTGAGAATTTATGCATCAGTTTTTATAAAAGTTATTAGTCTGTAATTTTATTTTCTGTAGTATCTTTACCTAGATTTTGTATCAGGGTAATTCTGGCATTATAGAATGAGTTAGAAAGTATTGATTTCTCTTCAATTTTTTGAAAATGTTTGAGAAAGATTGCTATTGATTCTTTATAAACTGTTTGATAGAATTTACCAGTGATGTCATCAATCCAGGCCTTTTCTTTCTTGAGAGATTTTTATTACTGATTCACTTTCTTAACTAGTTACAAGTCTATTTTAGATTTTATATTTCTTCATAATTTAATCTTGGTAGGTTTTGTGTTTTCAGGAGTTTGTCCATTTTATTTGGTTATCAAATTTATTGGTGTACAATTGTTCATAGTATTCTCTTATAAACCTTTTTGTATCTGTGGAATTGGCAGTAAGGTCCCAACTTTCACTTCTAACGTTAGTAATTTAAATCTTCTTCTTTTCATTAGTCCATCTAGAGAGAGGCCTGCCAATTTTGTATGTTACTATCACTACTTCTATCAGTGATTTTATACCAAATGCAGAAAATTCTCTATCTGTGTATAATTGCTAAAAGTGCAGATTTTAAGTGTATCAACAGCACTTCTGTAGTTTCAACTACTGCTCTGATAATTCATGGTGGGATTCTAGAGAAAGAGCTCACCTTCAAGATACCCAGCAGAATGGCAGCTGCAGCTGTTGCTTTTTTTTTTTCTTAAGTGAGAAGTGGAGAGGCAGAGAGACAGACTCCTGCATGCGCCCTGACCAAGATCCACCTGGAAAACCCAGTAGGGGGCAATACTCTGCCCATCTGGGATCATAGCTCAGGAACTGAGCTATTTTAGCATCTGAGGTGAAGCCATGGAGCCATTCTTAGCACCTGGGGTGAACTTGTTCCAACTGAGCCATGGCTAAGGGAGACAGAGAGAGAGAGAGAGAGAGAGAGAGAGAGAGAGAGAGAGAGAGAGATAAGGAAGAGGGGGAGGGGTAGAGAAGCAGATGGTTGCTTCTCCTGTGTGCCCTGACTGGGAATCGAACCTAGGACATCCACACACCAGGCTGACACTCTACTGCTGAGTCAACCGGCCAGGGATGCTTTTTTTTTTAAACAGCTGGAAGACATGACACCTCTTTTCTTATTTGTTTGTATGCCTCTGCTTGTCATCCATAAGTCATGTCAAAAACAATGTGCCTCTCCTCGTGTTCCTTTCTGCTGAACCTGCTCTCTTCCCATCTTGCTCTTCCTCATTCTGTGCTTTGGGAAGACAGGGCTGTTGGCTACTGCTGTGGTATTTGCTGGGAGAGAGTGGCGTTCAGGATGAGTCTGCCTTAAAAATGTCTCTTCCGTTGTGTGGAGACTATCACTGCAAACTTATTTAACATGTCTGCAGGTGATAAACAATCAAGGGACTTTCTGTTTGGTCATCTCTGTCCATGTGAGATGCCCTTGCACATACTCATTTTCTGATGGCATAGAAGCCTCTTGCATGCATCTCCATATCTTTGCCATTTTACCAGCTCACTGACCTCTGTGCAGCTGAAGCATTATGCCATGTGTTTGGAGGATATGATATAAAGGCATGGACAAGAGAGTGGTTGCCTAGATGAGCTTATAAACTGGGTGTTAAATAAAGATGATAGGAAGAGTCAGGGTGGTGGAGAAGGAGGAGAAGGCATTCTAGAGAATTAAAGAGTTTAGGCAAAGATGCAGGACAACATGACTTCATCCTATTCTTTTATACATTTGTTCAACAAATATTTATTGATTATTTGCTACGTGCTCAGCATTTCAAGATAATGAAAAACAAGGATCAGTAAGACACTCTTCTAGGTAATTTCATAGATACAGAAGGTAAAATAGAGCTTATCAGGGGCTGGAAAAAGGAGAAATGGGAAGCTATTGCTTAATTATGTTTGGGGTAATGAAAAAGTTTTGGAAATAGAGTGTAGTGATGGTTGCACAACCTTGTGAGTTTAATTAATGCCAACAAATTGTATACTTAAGAATGGATAAAGTGGCAAATTTTATTTACATCTATTTAAACATAATTTTTAATCTGACTGGTGGTGGTGCAATGGATTGAGCTTCGACCTGGGATGTGAGGGCCCCAGTTCAAAACCTTGAGGTCACTGGCTAGAGTGCAGGCTCTTTGGCTAGAGTGCAAGGTCACTCACTGGCTTGAGCACAAGATCATTGACATGATCCCAATGTCATTGGCTTGAGCCCAGAGGTCACTGGCTTGAAGCCCAAAGGTCGCTGGCTTGAGTCCAAGGTTGCTGGCATGAGCAAGGGGTCACTGGCTTGGTTTGAGCCCCCTGGTCAGTGCATATATAAGAAGCAATCAATGACGCAACTAAAGTACTGGAACTACAAGTTGATGATTTTTATCTCTCTCTTCCCCTTTCCTGTCTATCTCTTTAAAAAAAAATAAACATAATTAAAAAAATTAATAATGCATTATACCCAAACCACTGAATTGTACTTTAAATTGCTGAATTGTATAGTATGTGAATTTTATCTCAATAAAGCTATTAAAACTCAATGCAGTAATCTTACTTTATAGGAGTTTACCATTTAGTGGAGAAAATCACTATACAAACAAGTTCTTACAAAAGGACAAATGTGTTAGAACTGGATGGTTTAGGGAGTCACGTTGCTTTGGTTGAATCACTACTTTTCTGTTTCAGTTATGTAATAATTTTTAATAATCATTATTTTGTTAGGCTTTATAGCCTTAAAGATGATGACATTTCTTTATTTATATTTACTATTCTTACATATTTCTACGGAGTTGTGACGGATGTCACAGCATCCATTCGGTCACAGCCTGAATGTGGTCCTGATAGACACAGTACAGGGAGCTGTACATTTAGGATGCCTAAGTTACCTTCTTCCACAACTTCTTGGAGATGCCTCCATTCTCTCATCACTCTTTCTGTTTACATAACTGTAAACCTTATTTCAAAGTGCTCTGTGCAGTCATCTGTCTTTTGCTCAATACCATTATCAGAACAAATGCAATGATGGCCCTCAAATGGTTATAGAGTGACCATCTAGACCAGTGGTAGTCAACCTGGTCCCTACTGCCCACTAGTGGGTGTTCCAGCTTTCATGGTGGGTGGTAGTGGAGCAACCAAAGTATAAATAAAAAGATAGATTTAACTATAGTAAGTTGTTTTATAAAGATTTATTCTGCAAAACTTAGCAAAAATCAGACATAAAGCACTTGGTAAGTAATTATTATTATATGCTTTAACTTGCTGTAACTCTGCTTTGTAAATTTTATAAAGTAAAGTTACTTCCCTACTTTATAAATCACCATGACTATGGAACCGGCGGGCAGTTAGAAAATTTTACTACTAACTGAGATACAAAAGTGGGCGGTAGGTATAAAAAGGTTGACTACCCCTGATCTAGAACATGCAAAATGTACTTGGATAGTCAATCATGGGTTATGTAAGCCCATTTAAACACTTTTATTTAAACAATTAAATAAATAAACTTAAATCATTCATCTTAGGCACAATTCAAAAATTCACGTGAAGCTGTCAGACGTCAGAGTGCATTCTTTCTGATGCTCAGATACCTGCTGTCGCCAACTAACGTGGCAGTGCTGTGTGTTACTGATGTTCCTACACTCCCACTTCCTGTTGTTTGCTCTTTCCGAGCTTCCTGGCTGACATCTTTCTTATCTGTGCATGGTCTGCTCCGTTGTCGTGTTACCATCCAAATCAAATGTCGCTCTCTAGCTTCGTCTGTCTCTGTGTTTTAGGTAAGAAGATAGCACCATTGCATACTTTTCCAAAACTGCTCTTCGACCTCTTTCTCAATGATGAAGCATTTTATTAAGATAAATACAAAAGTCATGCAAAACTTTTTCCATGTGTAAAAATTTGAAGCACAGATCCCCAAATCTAACATTGCCATCCACAATGGAATATATGGCTGCCAAACTCGAGTTAGAAGTCTGGTCCTTTCTTAGCTTATCTTTATTTTCTGTAAATATCAGAAGGTTGAACCAAGTCCTTGCTGATGCTCTGATTAGGTCAAATATTCTCAGATTCTTGGGTTTCTCATTTAATTTCATTACGTTCTCCATGGACTACAGAAATATTTCCCCTGGACAATAGTATCCGTAAGAGTAGGGATTTTAACCATTTACATTTATTCCTTAGCATGGAGAGTGGAACTTTGTGCATTTTGATGTCCAATAAATAAGCACAGAGTGAACATTTACTGAATCTCACTAGTGTACCCTTTGACATACATATTTGCTTTTCTTCAATCCACCGACCATACAGATTAGATCATGCTATTTTTCTACTTAACCTCTGAAAAGTCTTCCATTGCCTGCTTGGAGAATGAAATCTGAACTGCTTCCTAGGGCATTTATGGACATTCACAATCTGGTTTCATCTACGAGATGATATAGAACACCATGCACGGATAAGATGTCTGCCAGGAAGCTCAGGAAGAGAGGAAAAACAGGAAGTATTAGTCCTACTTCCTGCCACTCTGTCCCTGCACAGCAACCACATTAAACCACCGAGTGCTGTTTCCCTGGGCCACCATCAATTTTGAATGTTCTGCTGCATATTAGTAGTATATTTTTACAAATCTAATTTGTATCTCTATTAAGTATGGAGAGCTGAAATTTTCCCATATACAATATTTTAAGTAAGTTACCTTCTTTGATTTTTTTTTTTTGTAAATCCTATGGGTCTTTCCTTTCTGCTTTTTAAGAGGTATATAGCCATGCTCCTGCCCCTCTACTTAACTATGGAAGCAGACAAGGGACAAATAGAGTATTAGTCAGGGATCTCCAGGGAAACAGAAACAACAGAATGTATATATATTATACGTATGTGTATACATATATATGTATAACATATAATGTATAAAAATATAAAACATATATAGAAAGAGACAGAGAGAGAATGACATGAAAAGTTGAGCTATATAATTATGGAAGCTTGGCAATTCCAAACCTGCAGGGCTGGCAGGGACGCTGGAGACCCAGGGAAGAGGTGCGGTCCTAGTGCAGAGGCTAGAGCTGCTGTTAGAAACTCTTACTGCTCTGGGGAAATCAATCTGCGTTCCATTAAGGCCTTCTGCTGCTGGGATGAGTCCCACCCACAGTATGGAGGCTAAATCTGCTTTACACAGAGTCCAACAATTTAAATGTCCGCCTCTCCATAAAATATCTTTATAGAAACATCCAGAATAATGTTTGAGCAAACAGCTGAGCACCATGGCCTAGCAAAGTTGAGCCATAAAATTAACCCAGAATACGGTAGTGTGTTCAGGGCCACACCAGCTGCACGGGCAATATGCTACATGAGGGGGTGGTAGCAACATCCAACATCTGCAGGGTGGAGCATTCGGCTTCCATCTTGATGACTCCATAAAGGAAGTGCCCTGTCTAAAATCTTAAGAATAAATCAGTTCGATGATGTATTGTAGAACTGCAACCTGAAGCCTATATAATCTTATTAACCAATGTCATCCCAATAAATTCAATTAATAACAACAACAAAAAAATAGTTTATAACCAATAATAAGACATTTTACCCAGATCATTCTTGTGGTAGTGGAGCTTTAAAGATTTCCTTTCTAATTACTTCAAATGACTTATTTTCTTTTTCCATATCCCACATTTTGGGGGTGGGGTGGAGCATAGCGCCTTTGATTTTTCTCAGTGCCTTTTTCTTTTTTTAAAATTTAATTTTCTTTTATTTTTTCACAGAGACAGAGAGAGAGAGTCAGAGAGAGGGATAGACTGGGACAGACAGGAGAGAGATGAGAAGCATCAATCATCAGTTTTTTGTTGTGGCACCTTAGTTGTTCTTTGATTGATTTCTCATCATATGTGCCTTGACCGTGGGCCTTCAGCAGACTGAGTAACCCCTTGCTTGAGCCAGCGACCTTGGGTCCAAGCCGGTGAGCTTTTTGCTCAAACCAGATGAGCCCGCACTCAAGCTGGTGACCTCAGAGTCTTGAACCTGGGTCCTCCACATCCCAGTCCGACGCTTTATCCACTGCGCCACTGCCTGGTCAGGCTCTCAGTGCCTTTTTCATTCAGCCACACTACTGAGTGCGAGGGAACTTGCTGTTCTCCAGGCATTAGTCATAAGGCAGAATGTGCCATTGTCCCCAAGTAGTTTGCTTCCTTGTATATTTCCTAACAGGACTTTCCCAGTGTTTCGTGAAGTGTGCTTCATGGTACTCTGGGCTTGAAATGTGCTCTGGGGAATCAAAAGTCAAACATATTTGCAAATATCTGCATGTTATTCCTTTCTTAAAGATTAATGGTGCATGCCAATCAATACTTATGGGCATGGTGAAAAAGTAAGGTTAAAAAAAATCCTACCAGTAGACACTGGATTTTCTTTTTTAAAAAGAGTATTGTGTTTAGTAAGCTAGTTTCATAAGCTCCTGGGAGAAGAAGGTGAGATATCAAAACCTTGGAATAGCAAGATACAAACTCGAGAGTGAGACAGCTGGCTGCATCACGGTGCCTTCAAAATGCACAAGAATTTGGGGGCTGCAGGAGAGGAGAGGAAAGGGAGGGAAAGGGCCAGGAGAAAAAAGAAATGAGAATTACCTGTCGCACACCTGCGCGACCAGTATTTTCAGGTTCCAAGAAAGAACGGTGCGGAATTAAGAAAAATACACCCAAAGAATTGAAGAATAAAAGGTGGGTTGGGAGGGCTCTGCTGTTACTGCTGGCAGAAACAGCCCGCCCTTGCAGAAAACATGGCCGCAGGCTGCGCCCACAAAACCGCATCTTCCTTTATTTATAGGGCAAAGTGGGCTATTAGCAAATCAATGACTTTTCTGATTACAGTTTCCAAGGCAACCCAAGAATTCCACCGAGTGCAGAAAACCCCCACCATACATGAACAAACACAAAGAAGCCAGTCTTTCCGGGGAACATGGGAGGCAGGACGAGTATCACAGCTAACATAGAGGTGTGAGGAAGGGCTTAGCTTTTTGCAAGTGAGGTGGGGGGTTGGGCAGACTGTCAGCTTAAGTCAGTTCCCCACAGCTCTGTCCACCAGAAATTTAAACTCTAAAAACCCTGTTGATTTTTCGGTCCCTGACAAATACCCAAATAACGTGGTGGGTTTTAGTTATTTACATTGCTTCCACGCAACTCCCATTTATTATTGTTTGTTTCACATACAAAGAACTGGATTTACTCCTTTAGGTTAACACCAGACTGGAACTCAACAAATAGCTGTTTAAGACATAGTAGAGAACCAAAATTCAGAGAAGTCAGAGCCAGAGCCGATCATGAACATAGAAGCCCTGGAATATTTCACAGAAATCACAGGGAACACGATGGAATCCCCCTCAAGACAAAGAGAAGAGGTTCGTGAGAATCATTCTTCAGTCTTAAGGTCCTGAAGAAGCCAGCTGGCATCTGGGTTGTGTGTACATATGTGGTGGAAGTTGACTAAAATGTTAGCAATTGTCCTTCCCAGGGGATGGGCTCGCATCCCCCTTTACTTTCTTCTTCATTCTTTTCTGTAGTTGAGAGACAGGGGGGCAGGGGAATGAGGAAAGGGAAGCATCAACTTGTAGTTGTTGTTTCTTGTATGTTTCTTGACCAGGCAAGCCCAGGGTTTCGAACCAGTGACCCCTGCATTCCAGGTTGATTCTTTATCTAGTGCGCCCCCACAGGCCAGGCGGACCACCAGCGTTTTCTGAGCTCTGGTGTATCTTACAGCATCCTGGGGCTTTTCCTTGGCTTTGCTTTTGTCCACGTGGTTTCCGTTCTTCTGTCTTTTCCCCAAGAGGCAGTGCAGCATGGGAGTTAAGTGAATTCAGTTGGGAGCCAAGTGAGTGACTGCTAACCCTGGCTTGGCCATTTAATCACAGTGTGATCTCGGGCAAGCTGCTTGACCTCTCTGGGTCTCAGTGACTCATCTATAATATGCCAATAAAAAAAGTTCCTTCTTCAGAGGTTGTTGTGAGGATTAATTAGATGATGCATGAAAATTCTGTAGTACAACATCTGTTCCCAATAAACACAAGCTGTTATTTTTTAATGTGGGGCGGGGCAAAAGTAGGTTTATACGGTTGTTGAGTATGCAAAACACAAGTTTACTGTATTATTTTCCATATGAACAACTGTGAACCTACTTTTGCCCCACCCTATATATCTCAGTTTCTATTTTTCTTCTACTTTTTATGATGTTCTTGTGGGGGGCTGATGTCAGAGCTTACCAAGTCTCCATTCATTTCCACAATTTCACCTCTTTTCAGCAGAAGGCTGAAAGTAAGCATAGCCTTTGAAGTTAGGGAGACCTGGTTTAGCACTGTGGTTACACACTAACTGTAACTCCTGGCTAATTATGGCATTGAGTATCCCAAACCCTCAGTTTCTCACTTAGACTAAGATCACCTTAACGAGCTTGTTATGAAGAATAGGTGTTCTCATCTCTCTGGTGCCAGCTATCAAGATGTTCTTGTATCTGGATTCTTTAAGATTTCACTGCTCGTCCTGGCCGGATATAGCTCAGTTGGTTAGAGCAGTGGTCCCCACCCTTTGGGCCACGGACCAGTTTAATGTCAGAGAATATTTTCATGGACCAGCCTTTAGAGTGGGACGGATAAACGCACAAAATAAAAGTATGCAACTGGCATAAAAACTGGGGTATTTTTAAATATATTTTAAATATAATTGTCGAACTTATGAGACAAGCGTCAAGAGTGAGTCTTAAACGGAGGTAACAGAGGGAATCTGATCATTTTTAAAAAATAAAACATCGTTCAGACTTAAATATAAATAAAATGGAAATAATGTAAGTTATTTATTCTTTCTCTGTGGACCAGTACCAAATGGCCCATGGACTGGAACCGGTCCGTGGCCCGGGGGGTTGGGGACCACTGTAGAGCATTATCCCGAAGCACAGAGGTGGCTGGTTCGATCCCTGGTCAGGGCACATTCATGGGTTGATGATGTTCCTGTCTCTCTCCCTCTCTCCCTTCTTCTCTCTCTGAAATTTACAAAATAAACATTAAAAAAAAAAAAAAAAGATTTCACTAGTCAAATCACCTTAAGTCCCGTCTAGAATCAATACTACCCTCCTCCCACCCTCTTTCCCTCACCAGAAAAGCCCTATCTTTAAATCTCATCCAAAGGAAAGAGAGAATGAAAAGGAAAGAAATCCTACAAAAGAGAAAATAGGAGACAAGGGGAGCTGAAAGGTAGGAAAGACAGAAACCAGCTGCTAAAGAATTGTTACTTGACAACCTCCCAATCATAATTAGGAGACACTTCCTGGCCTCACATTTTCCACATAAACACTCAGGCACTGGGCAAAGTTAATGGGCCCCTGACTCCCGCACAAGAGAGCCGCCTCTGTCCGAAGCCAGCAGCCATTGACGTCACAGACAGCCTGTCGGAGAAATGTGCTCTGCTCGGCTCATTTATACGTTTGACCCTAACCTTTCCCAGATGTGCCGTGGTTCTGCCTTCCAAACAGGGAGTTTCAACACCGGGCATCGTGTGCTCTCCGAACCCCGTCCTGGGGCAACAACAAAAGTCCAAGTTCCTGAGTTACAGAACCGGCCCCGTGCTGCACTGGAGTTTAGGCTGCGCTGTGTACGCCCCTCCCCGCCCCCCTTCCCGCTGAATGCCTGGATGGTGGGGTTTCTGTCTTGGCTGTGCTTGTTATCTCAGGCCTCAAGCTGTTCCCTAGCATCTGGCCGGCCGCCTCTCTTTGTCTGGCTGCCCAGAGGTGGGAGTAGGCAGGCAAGCAAGGTCCTTTACGGTGGGGCTGCAGCCCGCTCCGCCCTCCTCCTGCCTGGACTCCCTGCCTTCCTGGCTCCGGACTCACACAGGACTTGCCGTTGTACTAACACTTCTGGGTGACTCATGGCCTTGTGGTTTGTCCCACACTGTTCAGGCTGCTGGAACAACCTCACCCCTTTTCCCTTTATGACTTGGTGGACTGGACGCTGCATCCTCCTTCGGTTCTCAACACAGTACAAGCTGCCCTCCCCCCACCCCTGCGCCTAGAAGCCTTTTCTCATTCCCTTCCCTGCTCCTTCCCATTCCAACGGGCTGTTCCCTTCGCGGCCCCACTGCCTGCTCTATATGGACTCCTAACGTTATGCTTCATTACACGACTGTGTTTCCTTTTCTCTCTCTGCTTTATGTGTGACTTGATTGCCAGGAGTCTCTTTCTCAAACTAGACTGTAAGCCTTTTAAGAACAGGGACCACTTCTTGCCTATCTTTGGATCTCCCATTTTGGATGTAGCTTGATACATAATAGGTATTTAAAAATTTCTGTTGAACGAGTTAATAGATATGCCCAAGAAAATGAGACCAATATTATTTATTTATTTTTACAGAGACAGAGAGTCAGTGAGAGGGATAGACAGGGACAGAGAGAAGAGAAGCATCAATCATTATAGTTTTTTGTTGCGCATCGCAACACCTTAGTTGTTCATTGATTGTTTTCTCATATGTGCCTTGACCGCGGGCCTTCAGCAGACTGAGTAACCCCTTGCTCAAGCCAGTGACCTTGGGTCCAAGCTGGTGAGCTTTTGCTCTAACCAGATGAGCCTGCGCTCAAGTTGGTGACCTCAGGGTCTTGAACCTGGGTCCTCCACATCCCAGTCTGACTCTCTATCCACTGTGCCACCACCTGGTCAGGCCAATATTATAACAGAAGTCAGACATCTTGATGACGTTGGAAGAGTTAGTATTAGCGAGACATTGTTGCCACCGCTGAGGAGCAGCATAGGATAGAACACAGAATGTTTACACAGTGGGGCCCATGACTGTTGTTGCTACTATAGGTCCTTCACCCTGTCACTTTCTAAGTGCTTCACCGATAGGATCTCATTTTCTTCTTCCCACATCCTTTTCCCAAGTGGCATGGGGATTCTAGAACCATTGTTTGTATTATTTCAAGTTTCTAGATGACATGATCCTGTAGCCTCCCTTGGAGACATGTTCCGAGACCTTTCAGCCCTTTGGAGACCTCTAAGTCCCTTCGTCCTACAGCAAGTTGCTATCTGTTACCCAGCAGCCAAACAAAGGACCAGGGCGCCAAAAGGCCCTCTGTGCTGACTGCGTGAAGCCCAGGCTGCCCCGCCCCTCTGCACCCAGCCCTGAGACCCCTGATGGGAGGCCAGGTCTGTGATGAGAGAGCAGAGACTACCAAGCTGGGTTGAATTAAGACGCCTGTACACTTAAGAAAGAGCCGCTCCTATCTTTAAAGACCTATGTGTCACACTAGGCTTCCGTGTGTGAGAGAGGTGACTGGGAGTTGCGACAGGATCCCCACATGAGGGAGAAATATGAAGAGGGCCGAGGAAGGCCACGGCCCCACATGGCTTCCGCCCTCTGGGCTGGGTCCACCAACCCATTGCATGTCCTTGACCTCCTCAAGGAATCTGACCCCGAAGGGACAGAGCTCCAACAAAGCAGAGGACAGTCACCGTGCTGTCCCTTTAAACAGCCAGGAGGCAACTGTCCCTTTGCCAGTGCTATACAAACACTACAATGATTTCAAGACTTAACAGCAGCCGGCAGGCTGGGGGACACGAGGAGCCTACTTGTTACCATACCAATAAGTGGAGCTGAGGGGGAAGTCCCCCCATCTGACTGTCCCCTGGGAGGGGAACCGGAAGTGACGATGTCTTCCTGGGACCCAGAAATCTTTCTGGCTTCCCACTAGGAAAAGAACTTTCCATGGGGAGTTTTCCGTCTGCTGGCCCTCGGCAGGGGTGAGGGAAGGGCTAAGTGGGTTAGGCCCTTGGCAGGGGTGAGGGGAGGGCTAAGTGGGTTAGGCCCTCGGCAGGGGTGAGGGGAGGGCTAAGTGGGTTAGGCCCTCGGCAGGGGTGAGGGAAGGGCTAAGTGGATTAGGCCCTGCAGGGTTGCTCAGGGTTCAGAATTATAGGAAGTCATTTATAAATTTTATGATATAATTATGTGGACTAATTCGATTCGTGTCGTTATAAATATAAATTATGTAAAAGAGTTCCTAAATTATGCAAATGATGTACAAACCAGGCCTTAACTAGCCAGTTGTTGCCATTTTTCTAGGCAGCCTCCTGCAGAGCCGCCCTCCCTGAGACAGGGCAAGGTGGCTGCCCAGACTCAGGGGATTTTCCTAAGGAAGCTGGGAGTTTGTGAAGCTGGGAGCCTTGTGGGAAAATTCATATTCTGAATCAGAAACAAAAGACATGTGTTTTCCCAGAGTTGGGATGGATGGGGATGCGAGGGTTACCATCTCTCTTTTCATTTTAAATGCTTGGTTGTTTTTTTTTCTTTAATACTGATATCAGTGCTGGGCACAGAATGTTAGCCTACAAACGTTTCAAATTGTGGAATAGGCCTGGCATTCCTTGAAACATTCATGAACTGGTATTTCCAAGGAGATAAAGGCAAGGGAATGATGGGAAACAGTAACAAGAATCCCCAGCCAAATCAGATAGAGGGACAAGAGGAGGAAGAGAAGGGAGAGGACAGAACACACTAGGCCCACCAAGACGGGGGGGGGGGGGGGCTGGGAAAGTGCAGCCATCCGATCACTTCCCCATCCGGAAACTCTGCTAAGTCCATGCGCTGGGTACAGGGAAGGGTAAAGTCAGCACGCCCTTGTTCTGATGAGAGGCGGAACTCTCCTCGTTTCAGTGGTTGCAGAAAACACCCCACTTCAATGATTAGGAGGTGTGGCAGAACAATCAAGTATTTTAGAGCTGCTTTAGGGATTAGGGTCGCCTGAATTACTGTCTCTAGCACCTATACTGTGCCTGCTATGAACCAAAGAGGTGAAGAGGGAGGCCGGGAGAACTGGGTGTTGTCTTGGGTGGGTCCCTCCTGCCTCAAGGTCCCAAATTGCTATACAATTAGCGTTAGAAATCATGCTTCTATTCCATTCCTCCTGTGTTGCAGGGTTGCTCCCTTTCCTCCCTCCTCTCCCCTCCCCTCCCATCCCTCCCCCCTCCTTCCTCCCTCCCTCCCTTCCTCCCTTCCTCCCTTTCTTCCTTCTTCCCTTCCCTCCTTCCTTCTCCCACTCCCTCCCTCTCTCTTCCATTTCTCTCTCTCATTCTTTTTTTTTTTTTCATTTTTCCGAAGCTGGAAACGGGGAGGCAGTCAGACAGACTCCCACATGCGCCCGACCAGGATCCACCCGGCATGCCCACCAGGGGGCGATGCCCTGCCCCTCTGGGGCATAGCTCTGTTGCGTCCAGAGCCATTCTAGCGCCTGAGGCAGAGGCCACAGAGCCATCCCCAGCGTCCGGGCCATCTTTGCTCCAATGGAGCCTCGCTGCGGGAGGGGAAGAGAGAGACAGAGAGGAAGGAGAGGGGGAGGGGTGGAGAAGCAGATGGGCGCCTCTCCTGTGTGCCCTGGCCGGGAATCAAACCCGGGACTCTTGCATGCCAGGCCGATGCTCTACCGCTGAGCCAACCAGCCAGGGCTCTCTCTCTCATTCTTGCCATGATCAGATTAAGAAATTTTGCTAAGAATTTTTTTAAAGATTATGAAAATATCATTAAATTTTGTGACAGGTTTAAAAAAACCTATTAAGGTGATTATGTTGTTGTATTTTTGTTTATCCTCTTCATTTGGGGAAATCACATCATTGGTTGACTTTTGAATGACCCGACCTTGCACACCTGGGGTAAAGACAGCCAGGTTATGCCTTTCGTGTGTGCTCTGTTTGTCTGCCTCAGAGAAGGTAGCTGAATTCTCATCTTTGTTTCTGTGTTCATTTAATTTTTATTTTCTAAATCATCTGCCTCTGGAAAACTCTATACCAGGGGTCTCCAAACTACGCCCGTGGGCCGCATGTGGCCCCCTGAGGCCATTTATCCGGCCCCCCTGCCGCACACCCAGAAGGGGCACCTCTTTCATTGGTGGTCAGTGAGAGGAGCATAGTTCCCATTGAAATACTGGTCAGTTTGTTGATTTAAATTTACTTGTTCTCTATTTTAAATATTGTATTCGTTCCCATTTTGTTTTTTTACTTTAAAATAAGATATGTGCAGTGTGCATAGGGATTTGTTCATAGTTTTTTTATAGTCCGGCCCTCCAACGGTCTGAGGGACAGTGAACTGGCCCCCTGTGTAAAAAGTTTGGGGACCCTTGCTCTATACATTCATGAGGGAGAGTGAAAAGGACAATACCATTTTAGTATTATTATGCAAATTATTATTGTGAAAATTCTTTTGCCTTTGTGTATGTCCTGGAAGGGTCTCAGGGATGTATGTTTAGGGGTCTACAAACCCCACTTTGTGAACAGTGATTCTTCGACTTAAGTGCCAGGTCTAAATCACTGGGAGGAATTCTTAAGGCACAGCTGGCTGGTTCCCCTACCCTGAGCCTCTTGATTCGGCAGGTTCGGACGGGCCCTGGGAGTCTGTACTTCAAACTAATTCCCAGGTGGTTCTGCAGCTGAGCCTCTTGATTCGGCAGGTTCGGGACGGGCCCTGGGAATCTGTCCTTCAAACTAATTCCCAGGTGGTTCTGCAGCTGAGCCTCTTGATTCGGCAGGTTCGGGACGGGCCCTGGGAATCTGTCCTTCAAACTAATTCCCAGGTGGTTCTGCAGCTGAGCCTCTTGATTCGGCAGGTTCGGGACAGGCCCTGGGAATCTGTCCTTCAAACTAATTCCAAGGTGATTCTGCAGCTGAGCCTCTTGATTCGGCAGGTTCGGGACAGGCCCTGGGAATCTGTCCTTCAAACTAATTCCAAGGTGATTCTGCAGCTGAGCCTCTTGATTCGGCAGGTTCGGGACAGGCCCTGGGAATCTGTCCTTCAAACTAATTCCCAGGTGGTTCTGCAGCTGCTGGTGCAGGTACCACACTCGGAGAACCACTGATCTAGACTTGGAGTTCTGAGTTATTATGGTCATAATTTCTCTTTATCTTTGCTCTAGCTGCTTTTTAAGACAACATCAAAATCTACTAAGGTATTCGATCGCTGTTATTTCATATACATCTTACACTATCTCCTGAAATTTTCTCTTCTCTAACCAAAGTACGTAATACGAACTTGACATCTGTATGAGTTTTTTCAGGATAGTCTGAAGGTTTTGATGCCTGAGAATATTTTTATCATCCCTTCATACTTAATTAACAATTTGGATTAATATACATTTCTTGGTTTTATGGTTCTAGATATTTTCTCCCAATACTTTGAAAACATTACTCCATTTTCTTTTCATATTTTTTTTCTGTGTGTGTGTGTGTGTGTGTGTGTGTGAGATTGTTTCTAGTGTTGCTATGGAAACATCTGAAATTAATCCTTGGTTATTAATGCAAGATCTGTCCCTTTTTCTAGAAGCTTTTATAATTTTCTTATAGTTCCTTATGATACCTAATGGTGCTTTTTTTTGTCTTATATCTCCCCTCTGGGACGCTCTAGCCCAGAGGTCCCCAATCCCCGGGCTGCAGACTGGTACCATTCCGTGGGCCATTTGGTACCAGTCCACAAAGAAAGAATAAATAACTTACATTATTTCCGTTTTATTTATATTTAAGTCTGAACAATGTTTTATTTTTAAAAAATGACCAGATTCCCTCTGTTACATCCGTCTAAAACTCACTCTTGACGCTTGTCTTGGTCACGTGATACATTTATCTGTCCCACCCTAAAGGCCGGTCTGTGAAAATATTATATTTTCTGACATTAAACCGGTCCGTGACCCAAAAAAGGTTGGGGACCACTGCTCTAGCCCTTTCCATCTGGACCCTGCTGCTCCTCCCTCTCCCCCTTTTCTTCTTTCTTCTCTTCCATTTAGAGAAATTTATCTCCATTATTTCTTCAAATATTTCTTCCTCTCCATTATAGCTCCCTTTTTCTGGAAGGTCTATTATTCCGGGGTTACTATTTCTACTTCTGCTCTCCCTGACCCATCTCCTCTTAGATTTACTTCTATATTATTTTATATTTCTTTGACTTTTTATTCTTCCCTTTGGGAATTTTCCCTCAATTTTGTCTTTCAGTTCATTAATCCATTCCAGAGCTAATTCTTTCTGCTCTTTATTTCATTTATTGTCAGCATTTTAACTAGTATCTTTTCCTATTTAATATTTATTCTTGGTCCTATTTATATTTTCTTGTTATTATTTCAAATAGCTAATAACTCCTAGTATCTCCTTTAATATTTTTCCTCGTCATACTGTCTTTGGTGCTAATATTTCTACCTCTGGTGAAACCCTGCTAAGTTACTTCCACTTGAAAGATTTGTGCTCTTCAAATGTCTCGTCATTTTGGCTTGTGAGCTCATTTTTCCCTGGGATATCGGCTGTTTTGTCAGACAAGGGTGGACCGTGGCTTGTAACAGCCTTGGGTCGCTCAGGTTAGAGAGCTAAGTTCTGCAAAGGACAAGGCCAAGCTGGGAAAGCCAGGCAGTCACTTCTGGCCCTTAGGACTGGGCCTCATATTTTTCCCACCTGGAAGAAGGATCCTAACATTATAGAAATTAATCAGCTACACTTGCTGTGAGGGTTTGGAAGCAAAAGAGAGGAGAATTGCTTTCAAGGTTAGTTTCCACTTGCTTTTCTTAGCGCCTCACAAGGGCATGCTGCCTTGTTTGTGTTACCTGGTGCACCTATGCCAGAGCGGAGAACCACAAGTGTGAGGTATTGGCCCAAGGCACTAACAGAAGACAGGAGGGCAGAACACCAAGAGTGTTCTGGCTTGTGGTCCCCTCCCAGGCTTTGCATTCATGCCTCCCAGTAAGGGCTAAAGCCTCCCCCAGACACCTGGCAATTTTTTTTTCTTCTTTTCCAAGTGAGAGGAGAGAAGATAGAGAGACATACTCCTGCATATACCCCAACCGAGATCTACCTGGCAACTCCTGTCTGGGGCCGATGCTCTGCCCATCTGGGGTCATGCTCACAATCAAGCTATTTTTAGCAGCTGAAGCAGAGGCTCCACCAAGCCATCCTCAGCACCCAGGGCAGATGCACTCCAACCAAGCGAGCCATGGCTGGAGGAGGGGGAGAGAGAGAGAAAGAGAAGGAAAAGGGAGGGGAGGGGGGAGGAGCAGATGGTCACTTACTTCTTCTGTGTGCCCTCACTGGGAATCGAACCCAGGACATTCACACACCAGGCTAACATTCTACCACTAAGCCAACTGGCCAGGGCCTCTCCTGGCAGTTTCTTTGTATTTTCCCTCTGTAGTTCCTGGGGAAAGGAGTCAGCCTTCATACTGCTTCAGTGTGTTGGAGTATTTTGATAATAATTCCATTTATAGTTTTTCCAAGAGTATAATCTTAGACAAGTGACTCTATTTCTCCTTAGGTTTGTTATCCATAAAAATAGAACTAATAGCCAACACTGATGGCAAAGTAAAGATTAGAATAATATATGTATTCCAATATATGTATTGTCTACTGTTTGCCAATAACAACCCTAACCACTTTATTTATTTAAAGATAAATTAAATAAATTAACTTATTTCATAAATATATATTTAAATCTGTTATAAATGTAAATAAAAACAATCAACATACATTTAACACTAAATTTAAATATAAACAAATATAAATAAACCTAAAAATAAATAAATAGCTGAAGCTGTTAGTGGCACAGAGTAGACGATTCACCAGAGCTGCTGTTGTAAATTCTGCTGTTGTTACTGTTGTTGTGACTTAGAACTTGACCAGAGTGCCTTTCTATTCTGCAATGGGATGTTCTGGATAATGAGCGGCAATATGGCTCTGCCCATAATGTACAAAGTGGACTTAATTGTGTTTGGGATCACATCACCAAGACCATGTTTTCTTTTCCTTTTGGGGTCCTATTTATGTGGTTACTCAGGGTGTGGCTCATGGAAGTCTCACAAAGGGGAAGCAATTGACCCCTGCAACATGGCAACATGTTAGAGACCAGAAGGGAGTGGGTGGGTGACCACTGCGGACCCTGAGACTAGGCATCTCCACCATCTAGCATTTGCTTTCCTTTCTGCCAGCCGCCGCTCCCTTCTGTTAGACCCCGGTGCCCCCAGGGAAGCCATGTTCTACGTTACCGAGTGGTCTTGCTTGCGCTTGGGCAATAAAGGCTACAACCGTGTCCATTCTTGGAGTGACGGGTCTTTGAGAAGCAGATGAGGTGATGTTAAAAGAGTCTCTGCAGAAAGCGGGTCCAGTCTCCGATGGTTGACTGAGGTGACACGGAACAAAAAGGATGAACCTGAGCCTCGGAGGTTTTCAGAACTGCTCGGGGCGAGGAACCGGATAAAAGACTGGGCTTCCTCTAGCAGCTGCACAGGAAATAGAAGAACTGTGATTCGACATGAACGGGAATGCGATGCACTCTATAGCACGGAGCACAGGAACCCTCATGTTACAGTATTGGGTCGAGAGGCTCCTATGTCAACATCGCCACATGCCAGGACCTGCTTACCTGCGTCTGTTGACTCTTTTCCTGCTTGAAGGGGGCCTTGGGGGCAGATCTCTTGACCTTAAGCCACTTAACTTTTTTAGCCCCCTGACTTGGGCACTGGGCCACCACTCCAGCCATCAACAGCAACTTCTGAAGTGGACCTGGCCACTCCATGGTCAGCTACACCATTGAAGGTCAGCAACACGTGTCCTCAATTCACCTCCTCCAGGGCGGGTATGAACTGGGAAGCCGTGAAAATAATGTCTGTTGATTTCTTGAATTCACACATATTTATTCTTGAAATATATGCTCTTTTCTCCCTCGGGGCCAATGAAACCGCTCCAGCTTTCCTTTTCATCTGCAATGATGTGGCCCATGGCTCATCCTCCTCCTCTCAGCCGCCAGTTGCTGGCAGGTCAGCAAACTCCCAGAGGGGAGACAATGGAAGCTGAGGTTATTTTAAAAATGCCAGAAAATCTTCCACTATTTCTAAATACGGCCCCAGGAGACCCAGATTCTTTAATTACATTCTCCCAAATTCAATAATTAGAGAAGCTCCTTGGAGCGAAGGACATGTGAGCAAGTCAGAGGGGCTTTGACTGCCTGCTGGGGCGCTTCTGTAACATCCACGCTACAGACCTCAGAAACGTCTACAAGGCTGGACAAGAAGCAAGCCCCGCTTCCGTGGGGACAGGCCGTTTCCTCCTGCCCCGAGCAGCAGCGGCTCTCAGAGCCTTTGTTATGGCCTCCTTGGAAGTCTGTACATAGCAACCAGGGCGCGAGGTGAGCTGGTCTCTTCCCATTAAATATGATGCCACCGAGCTGTCCCTGTCAGTCACTGCCATTGAAAGGACAGCTGTGGGTCAGCCCTTCGTGGAAAGAGGCAACCTCCTCCCTCCTCCTGCTTCCCCAAAATAACGAACTTTCCACTCCATCCCGACTGCAACAGGCACAGGCTGACCCAGAGGGGGTTCCTCAGCGAGTCTTCCCTGGCCAGCCCAGCGGGCTCGGACTTCTGACCTTGAGGACATGAACTTGCCAGGTTCTCAGGGACTCGGCTGGCTGGAGCCTCCCCCCTCCCCACCCTCCCCCTATGTTTCGTTTCCCCAGCGGTTGGGCTAGGCAGTCAGAGCTGTTTCTTCCTTCAGAGAAGTGAAATCTATCAGGAAACACCCCTCCTCCGGGACAAGTTGGGGAGTTGTCATGGATGAAAAAGAGACAGATGTGCGCAAGTGTGTGTGTGCATGCATGAACACGCACACGCACACACCCTTGTGTATGTATGTGCGTTGGTTCTTAGATGTGCGTGTAAGGGACACATGCATTTTTGTGTACATGATGTCGTGTGAATAGTACAGTGACACTCAGAGCCCTTCAATCCCCTCTTCTCTCTCTCCTCTCTTCACAGCCTGGGTTTCCCGACCATGGGGCAACCGCTTCCTATTTATTTCATTTGCTTTATTTTATCTATCGTTGTGTGTAAGTGTGTGTGCAGCAAAAAAACAAAGGAACAAAACAAAACAAAGCAACTGACCAGAATTTTGGCAAAGACAATTGTTTGCAGACACGAGCAGCTCCTCTTTGTTTAGTGGAGGTCTTATTCCTGGAACCCAGTTCACGGGGCCCATGTGGTAAGAGGACGCTGTCCCATGTTGATGTCATGAACTGTGCCCCGCAACCAATGTGCCCCCCTTGTTTAGAAGGCTGTGTGCTCTGGGTGAGGAGGTGTGACTGGAGGCAGTTTGGGAATCCTACCCCAGATACAGAATAATGAGTGAGAAGACAGTGGCTTCTGACTATAGTGTTTTTAATCAAACCCAGGTGCTGGGTTGGCTCCAAAGCTTTTCCCCTTGTAACAGTTTGTGTCCTAAAAACATCTCTTTGATTTAAGATCTCATGGTTCTTCTTCAGGGGCTCATGGACACGCTCAGATTAACCCAATCTCCGTGTCCTGCATATCTAGAGTAGAGCATGAACCCAACTCAAATCTTCACTTGAGTTATGAGTCATGTAACCCTAAATCAGTTAGTGAATTTTCAGCTACTTCATCTAGAAAATGGGGGAAATGGTCAAACCATTCTAACAGAGCTGTTGTACAGATTAAATGAAGCCAAGCTGTGAAGCTCTTTTTTTTTTTTTTTTTTTTTTTTTTGCATTTTTCTGAAGCTGGAAACAGGGAGAGACAGTCAGACAGACTCCCGCATGTGCCCGACTGGGATCCACCCGGCACGCCCACCAGGGGGCGACGCTCTGCCCATCCTGGGCGTCGCCATGTTGCGACCCTCCTGGGTGTCGCCATGTTGCGACCAGAGCCACTCTAGCGCCTGGGGCAGAGGCCACAGAGCCATCCCCAGCGCCCGGGCCATCTTTGCTCCAATGGAGCCTTGGCTGCGGGAGGGGAAGAGAGAGACAGAGAGGAAGGCGCGGCGGAGGGGTGGAGAAGCAAATGGGCGCTTCTCCTATGTGCCCTGGTCGGGAATCGAACCCGGGTCCTCCGCACGCTAGGCCGACGCTCTACCGCTGAGCCAACCGGCCAGGGCCCTGTGAAGCTCTTAATACAAACTTCCCCAGGAGTAAGTGTTCTTTTGGCTATTTTTATTTCCCCTCCCTGCCCCCAGCTACTGCCACATCCCTCCCATCCCTGCTCTCGCTTCCTTACCATGTTGTCCCAGGGGCTACACAGCAAAGGACCACGACCTGGGTGGCTCCATACAGCAGAAATTTATTCTCTCACAAGGCTGGAGGCCAGAAGTTTGCCACCAAGGTGTCAGAAAGACCCCCTCTGAAGTCTCTAGAGAAGAATCCTTCCTTGCCTCTCCCGTCTTCTGGTGGCTCCTGGCATTCCTTGGCTTGTGGTCACATCACTCCCATCTCTGCCTAGCTCTGTCTTCACATGGCCTTCTTCTCTCTGTTTCTCCTGTTCTTGTAAGGACACCAGTCATTGGATTCGGGGCCCACCCAAGACCCAGTGATGATCTCATTCTGAGGTCCTTAACTAATTACAGTGGCGAAGACTGTCTCCGAATAAGATCACATTCTGAGGTTCTGGGTTGTCATAAACTTTGGGGGTGGGGAGGACAATAAAACCTACTATAGCTACCAACCTAGGCTCCTCTCTTTTTCAAGCCATCTCAAGATTTGCTCCTGTTAACTTCACTTCTCCCACTCTGTTAGGATTCTGCTCCCTTTCCTCCGTCCTCACTGCCATGACCTATAGCAGCGTTCACCTGTATAACTTACACCTCGGGGAACTAATACTGTTTTTTCTCTGGTCTCACTCATATACTTTTTCTATGTTGTCTCCAGGACGGTCTTTACCTGTATAGATGGGTATGATCAAGGGTTCTGCCTTCTCTAAAACCTTTAAAAGCTCCCAGTTGTCTTTAGGATAAAATTAAACATCTTAGCATGAAGGCTCTTTACAACTGGTCCCAAAATGCTTTTCTAAAATCCTACTGCATCGTGTGCTCATCTCCCTCAAATGTCCCGGCCCTCTCTAAGCTAGGCCTAAGGGACAGCCTCACTCTTGCTGCGGCATGACAGGCTTGTCCCAGGGTACGATCTTGGACGACACCAGGCTCAGTGAAGTGGGAACTTTACTGGGCGTTCCCTGGAACAGGCACTGAGTCAGGTGTGGTGAGAGGATGGAAGTTGGAGGCCAGTTCTAGAGAATGGAGGTGTTTAGAGCTCGTCACCCCAAGACATGTGTCTGTGGCAGTTTTAGCTTCATGCCCAATGGGATTTCTTCCCCACACTTTAACTTCCTAGAAGAAGTTGAATCAGAGACCTTGCCCTTAGTAAGAGATTATCAGACACAATCTCTTTTTCACCCACCTATATATGGCAGGGGAAACTTCTATGTACTAAACTTCTGCTCGCCTTGTCATTCTGCAGTGACCTTTGACACCCCCAGGGCACCTTGCCTCATCGCCTCATCTCTAGCTCAAAGTATCTCTTTCTTTCTTTCTTTCTTTCTTTCTTTCTTTCTTTCTTTCTTTCTTTCTTTCTTTCTTTCTTTCTTTCTTTCTTTCTTTCTTTCTTCTTTCTTTCTTTTCTCCTTCCTTCCTTCCTTCCTTCCTTCCTTCCTTCCTTCCTTCCTTCCTTCCTTCCTTCCTTCCTTCCTTTTTTTTAGTGAGAAGAGGGGAGATAGATAGACTCCCGTATGTGCCCCAACTGACCGGGATCCACCTGGCAAGCCTTGTCTGGGGCTGATGCTCGAATCAGTCGAGCTCTCCTCAGCACCTGGGACTGACACTCGAACCAATTGAGCCACCTGCTGCGGGAGGGGAAGAGAGAAACACATGGTTGCTTCTCATGTGCTCTCTGACTGGGGATCGAACCTGGGATGTCCGCATGCCACGCTGACTCTCTATCTACTGAACCAGCAGGCCAGGGTCCAAAATGTCTTTTATTTTATTTTTCTTTTACTGTTTATTGTTTGGATTTTAGAGAGGGAGAGAGAAATAGGAACATCGATCCGCTCCTGTATGTGCTCTGACCAGGGATAAAACGGCAACCTTTGCACTTCAGGACGATGCTCCAAACAACCGAGCTATGTAGGCAGGGCTAAAATATCTTGTTCCCGTGAATTTCTTGTGCATGTGGGGTCTCTGACTCTCTCATATATGTGGGTTCCCATACATAGGTATGTATTGTATTTGGTTATTTTCTCTTGATAAACCGTCTCATGTCTGTTTGAATATTAGACCCACCACAGAAACATGAGGGTAGAGAAAACTGTTCCTTGTCCCCACCCTCCCACCCCCAAAGAAACTTTGTCAAACACCAGGGTCAAGAAATGAGTTTGGTTCCATCACAGAGAGAGGAGCGTCAGCGCCCAGGAGATGAGGACCAGGTGTGGAAAGGGCAACACGTGGGTGCCATAGCTGAGACTCTGGCGTTTGAACGGAATGAGTCTGAGGACTCTGTTCACAGATTAGGGGTGAGGCTGGCTTACCATCAGGAGGGCAGGATGGAAGCTGCATTCTATGCTCAGCCCCCACAAATCTCTCCGGTCATCAAGGAAGGACACGGGAGGCGCGGAGTCCGGTGACCTAACCCTTGTGACTGTGACTCTCTGTTCTCTCTCGCTTTGTTTGTTCTGTGGGACCCAAGGCACTGACAACTCTAGGTCATAGCTCGTGTCTGGAGCTCTTTGTGCTGCGGTTTCCTCAACAGCTGGGCAGGCGGGAGGCCTGGGCTTTCACTGTTTTTGAGAACGTCAAACCCTGTTTGTCTTGACTCTTGCTCCATTGCCCTTCTGGTTTCTGAGTCAGACTGGAGCCAGGCTGAGCGTGAATCAGGAGGCTGTGCTTGACTTGATGGCGTCTGAGGGGCTCCCTCCCTGATACTTTATGACCCAGAATCCCTCCAATCGGCGAGAGGAGGGGGCCTTCTCGCTGCCTCTCGGCTCTGGCTGGTCGGCTCACGGCTTGACTCTCGCCGGGTGGCTGATGTCCTGCAGCTCTTTGGCAGAGGCTGCAGCACAAGGAGGTGACAAGGGACTTCTGCTGCTTCAGAGGTGATTGACAAGGCTTCCCAGATATAACCGCTTCCAAACCCATGGTGTAACTTATTACGAAAATCGCTTTTATCCTAGCAATTTTAGAAAGTCAACAGACTCAGAGGGTTGCAATGTTGGATCAGGCACTGGCAATGACTACTTCTGTCTTAGGGCAGACTGGCGGCTTGCACATTTATTCCTTGCAGTTTTGGAGGTTGGGAAATACAAGGTCAAGCCACCAGCGGAACAGGGGTCTAGTGAGGACTTCCTTCGAGGCTTGTAGACAGTCACCTTCCTGCTGTACACGTCCTCATGTGGCCGAGGAGATCACCTCTCTTGTCTCGTGTAAAAAGGGCACTAATCTCATTCATGAGGGCTCTACCCTCATGACCTAATGACCTCCCACAAGCCCTGCCTCCAAATACCATCACACTGGGTATAGGTTTCCCTCTTGGGAGATGCAAGTGTTCAATCCACAGCAGGGTCTAACATTTTCATTTAACAGAAGGAAAAGTTGAGGTGCAGCACCACGAGACCCCCTGCTAGGGGTCCCCAAACCAGGGGACAGCAGGTTGTCTGGTTTTCCATGCAGGGCTTTTTTTTCCTATATCATGATCATGATCATGATTCATTCTGTTTATTTAAATGATACAATTCCATTCTCTCAATCTCATCTTGACTGTTTTTTCCCTTTTCACTTAAAAATAGAAATAAGACAATTTATAAGAACACATAGGGGCCCTGACTGGTTGACTCAGTGGTAGAGCATTGGCCTAGAATGTGGATGTCCCAAGTTCGATTCCCAATCAGGGCACACAGGAGAAGCGACCATCTACTTCTCCATCTCTCTCCCTCTCCCTTCTCTCTATTTCTTACTCTCTTTCTTCTCCTCCTGCAGTGATGGCTCAATTAGTTTGAGCACATCAGCCCTGGGTGCCGAGGATGGCTCCATGGAGCCTCCACCGTAGGCACTAAAAGTAGCTTGGTTGTGAGCACGGCCCTAGATGGGCAGAGTATCAACCCCAGGTGGGGTTGCCAGGTGGACCCCAGTCAGGGCGCATGCAGGAGTCTGTCTCTCTATCTCTCCTCCTCTTATTTGGAAAAGAAGAAGAAGAGGAAAAAAGAACACAAGGAACAGGATACTGGGAAAATGGCCATCTGCCTACAGACCTCTTCTCCTTGGCTCTCGAAAGAACAGGCTGGCGGATCTTGGGAAAGGCTGGTTTTGAGATCTGTTGACCTGAGGGAAAGGGTGACATCGGCCTTGAGGGTGTCTGGATTCCTTGGTCCCTGAGAGGCCCCTCAGGAGTCAGATGGCATCTGTATCATCCCTGATCATGAAAGGGCAGAGTATGAGGACCTACCTTATGCTAGAACATGGAATTCCCCTTGTGCCTTAGCAAGCAACTGGCAATCTGCTGTTTTTTTCACTGCCCCTCTCCTGGGATTAGAAAATATTTCCTCTCCAACATTTGTGGGACTGACACCACCAATTAGGAGACTCTGACAGCCAGGCTTGAACATAAATGAGCAGACAAATGAAATGGAAACTCATGGAAGTGGTCCCGGCAGCTGGAAGAAGAGACTACTCAGAGCTAATAGAACCAGCTCCGTGAATATGAGTTGCTAAAGCCTGACCGGTGACAGTATAAATCGAAACCGGACGGGGACATTGAATGAGATGCAAGTGCACCACCAACAGGGGGCATTCTTCTATTCAATAATTTAGCAGATTGACTGAAGGAGTGGATGGTCACTGTGGAGGCAAGTGGAGGAGATATATCAAAGCCCAGAGCAAAAATGTACAGAAGGAAGCGATGAGGGCAAAGATGGGAGGGAGAAGAATCCCAAAGACTCAATATATGGAAAACAGATGTTCACAGAGGAAGGGGACAAAGAAGTAATTCTGTAACAAACAATAGCATATTCTGTATCATGCTTGCTTTATCACATAATATACTTTGGGCATTTCCCTATATCACTATGTATAGACAGATCTTATCTTCTTAGTAATAAAGTATCATGTGAATAGGGCTTCACAGTATGTACATGTATCATGGTCTAAGTGTTCCTTCCTGACAGATGTTTGGCTTTTTTCCTGACTTTTGCTGTGGCTACAGTGCTGCTCAAACCCGTATCCATTTGTGTTTACATACATAAGAGAGTGTACTTGAATTCCTAGAAACTCAGTAACTGACACAAAGATCACGTGCATTTTATATTTTGATAGAGATCGTCCAGTTACCTTCCAAAATGGGTTATACCAGTTTTTTTTCCCCACCAACCAACTTATGAAAATGCTCCCCTTCATCCCACCCCCACATTCACCACTAAATTACTTCGGGGGTGAAAATGGTATCCCTTTGTTGCTCAATATGCATTTTTTAAATGACTAGAGCAGTTGAGCATCTTTTCATGTTTACATCATATTAATTTGTTTTTTTTTTCTCAGATTTATGTCCTTTGCTTTTTTAAAAAATATAGCATTGTTGTTGGTTTTTTTTTTAAATAAATGCTTTTTAAGAGTTCTTATTATAAAGATATTATCATTTTGGTGTCAAATGTAATGCAAATATTTTCAAAAGAGCAATTATTTTAAATCTTTTCTCATGATATTTTTGCTATTCAAAAGGACTTTTCATATCACCTCACACCAGTCAGAATGGCGCTCATCAATAAAACAACACAGAATAAGTGCTGGCGAGGATGTGGAGAAAAGGGAACCCTCCTGCACTGCTGGTGGGAATGCAGACTGGTGCAGCCACTGTGGAAAACAGTATGGAGATTCCTCAAGAAATTAAAAATCGAACTGCCTTTTGACCCAGCTATACCACTGTTAGGAATATACCCCAAGAACACCATAGCACTGTTTGAAAAGAAGAAATGCACCCCCATGTTTATGGCAGCATTGTTCACAATAGCAAAGATTTGGAAACAGCCCAAGTGTCCATCAGAGGACGAGTGGATTAAAAAGCTTTGGTATATATATACTATGGAATACTACTCAGCCATAAGAAATGATGACATAGGATCTTTTACAACAACATGGATGGGCCTTGATAACATTATACTGAGTGAAAGAAGTAAATCAGAAAAAACTAAGAACTATATGTTTCCATACATAGGTGGGACATAAAGATGAGACTCAGAGACATGAACAACAGTGTTTGGGTTACAGGGTGGGGGGAGGAGAGGGAGGGGGTTGGGGGAGGGGAGGGGCACAAAGATCATGGCTTTTCAGCATTTGCCATATTCCCCCCTTAATCTATATACAGACAGCAAATATTTACGTATGGTGTTCCCACTATAAAGACTGCTGTCTTAGGGACAAATGCTGATAAACTATTTCAGCAGTTCCTCCTTCTTCAAAGACTTATATGTAAACATAGAGCTCCATATTTCATAGGACATACTCAAGCTCACTCCATGCTCCCTGGAGCTTTAGCACAAGGGAATGCCCCCCCCCTTTTTTTTAGTATTTTTTCTTTTATATATTTATTTTTTGTATATTTCTGAGGATGGGGATGGGGAGGCAGTCAGACAGACTCCTGCATGTGCCTGACTGGGATCTACCTGGCATGCCTACCGGGGGGAATGCTCTGCCCATCTGGGATGTTGCTCTGTTACAACCAGAGCCATTCTAGCGACTGGGGCGGAGGCCATGGGGCCATCCTTAGTGCCCAGGGTAGATTTGCTCCGGTGGAGCCTTGGCTGCGGGCGGGAGGAGAGAGACCAAGAGGAAGGAGAGGGGGAGGAGTGGAGAGGTAGATGGGCGCTTCTCCTGTGTGCTCTGGCCGGGAATCGAACCCGGGAATCCTGCACACCAGGCCAATGACTCCGACGGGTCTACCATATCATACTTTTTACTTAAAAAAAAAAAATTTACATTTCTTTTGAATGCTGATGAACAGGAGACACCAAATCTTTTTCGCCTGCAAACTACTACCTTCTTTATTAGATCTAGCTAATAACACTGTTCTGTCTTTTTTCCAAATAGCTCCAGATATATGGAAAAGATTTATATAGGCGGATGGGGATCCTCAAACCCCTCAGCGAGATCTTCTGAGAATGGCTTTTAAGATACCTAGAGGCAGAAGAAGCCCAATAGAGATCAGGGGGAACTACCAGCATTTAGGATACACCCTTAAAGGCTCCAACACCCCAAAGGGGTCTCATAGGATGCCATCTGGGTCCTGCTTCAATAGTGGAAAGGAAGATCATTGAGCTAAAGCCTGCCAGGCTTACACACCTCTGCTATGAGGAAACAGGGACACTGGAAGGTGGGCTTCCCCCTCGCTCCTCTAAGGGAGGGTTCAGTCTCTTCCAGCCCTGCTCCAGCCACCTATGACCTAACCTTGCCCAGAAAGCTGGGGTTTGCCACTGAAGGCTGAAGGTGCCCAGGGCTGTCGGCCCCATCTACGACACTGTGGACGAGCCTAGGGTATTTCTTCCAAGAAGCAGGTAAACTGATTTCATTCGCACAAGGGCCACTTGACTATGTTTTGCCTGAATAGTCAGGTTTTTTATTCTTCCCTCAAAGATCTCTGTTGTGGCTGTTGATAGTCCTATTTTCTGCTGCTTTGCTTAATATATAGTGTTTCCTTTATCCATCCTACCTCAATGCCCCACTCATATTTCAGGCTGGGACCTACTCTTAATTTAGAGCTCTCTTTCCTCCTTTTGCCAACTTGTATTATGAATTTACCTTTGCCACCCAGCTTAGTGTATCCCAAGGTTCTCTTTACCAAGCCACAGTCACAGAGCTCCAGGGAAAAGCAACCTGGTCTCAACTCTCCAGGCAGAGGAGAACAGAAGCTCCATATCCACGCATGCTGCAAATGGCTTTTTCCAGTCTACCTGAATCATTACCAGCTAGAAGCAGCGGTCATTGGGACTTGGACATGAGCTGCAAAGTATAGAATGGTGACAACAATTCCAGTGCCATGCGGACTTTTCCTGTGGGGAACTTTCCTGGACTCCTGCTCCCTGTGACAGCTCCTAACAGACTGAACTGTGGTTGGGTTGCATTTTTCAGGGATTTGGCATGGTGATGGGGCCAACTTGGACTTGGTGAACATGTTAAGGACACTACTCTTTTATGGATCCTTGCTGTATTGGCCAAGAGTTTCCTTAAAGGCTTTTAATCACTGTAAAAAAAATAGAGGACTGGATGAAGAAGATGGGGCACATATACGCCATGGTATATTATTCAGCTAGGAGAAATGGTGACGTCGGATCTCTTATAGAGGAATGGTGGAGTCTTGGTAGCATTGTGCGGGGTGAAATAAGCGAATCAGAAAAAAACAGGAACTGCAGGATTCCATACATTGGTGGGACATAAAAGCGAGACTAAGAGGCATGGACAGGAGTGTGGTGGCTATGGGGGGTGGGGGGAGGGAAGGAGGGAGAGGGGGAGGGGGAGGAGTACAGAGAGAACTGGATGGAGGGTGGCGGAGGACGATCTCTCTTCGGGTGATGGGTATGCAACATAACTAAATGACAAGATAACCTGGAAATGTTTTCTTTGAATGTATGTACTCTGATTTATTGATGTCACCCCATTAAAATAAAAATTTATCTATATAAAAAAAAAAGGACTTTTCATTGCCATATTTATTAATCTTTAAAATATGTGGTGTCTGGGTTTTGTGCCATCATTAGAAAGGACTCTTTTACTATAAGATTACTTTGAAAAAGTACCTATGTGCCTCTTAGCACATTCTGGGTATTTAAAATTTTTTCCTTTTTCCTTTTTTTTTTTTTTTTTCATTTTTCCGAAGCTGGAAACAGGGAGGCAGTTAGACAGACTCCCGCATGCGCCCGACAAGGATCCACCCGGCACGCCCACCAGGGGGCTATGCTCTGCCCCTCTGGGGCATCGCTCTCTTGCATCCAGAGCCACTCTAGCACCTGAGGCAGAGGCCACAGAGCCAACCTCAGCGCCCAGGGCCAACTTTGCTCCAATGGAGCCTTGGCTGCGGGAGGGGAAGAGAGAGACAGAGAGGAAGGAGAGGGGGAGGGGTGGAGAAGCAGATGGGCACTTCTCCTGTGTGCCCTGGCCAGGAATCGAACCCGGGATTCCTGCACACCAGGCTGACACTCTACTGCTGAGCCAACCGGCCAGGGCCTTGAATTTTTTTTACACCTAGAATTTGTGTTTGAATAAGGAATAGGGAAGGCATCTAACTTTTTAATTTTTTTCTAACTAAGTTGGTAGTTATACTAATATCACATAATGAATATTTGATATATTTTCCCGCTATATTCATTTGTACATATTTCTAACTATACATTCCTTTGTATTTTATAATATTTTTGGGGTCTTTGTACTATTCCATTGATTTATCATCTTTTCAGCACTAACACTAGTTTTAAATTAATGTAGCTGTATAATTTTAAAAGTAACATTTGACTAATGCTCACCCCTCGTTCATCTTTTTCAGAATCTCCCTGACTATTAAACATTTTTATGTTATAAGGTAAATCAGTTCTTACTGTAATGTGATTGGATATGATACCAATGAATTTATAAGTAACTTTAAGGAAATTGATTTCTTTTCAACATGGGGTCTTATAGTGTTGTATGTCCCTTAAATGAACTTTAATGTTTTAAAATAGAGGTCCCAAGCATTTCTAATTAAGTATGTTCCTATTTTAAATTTTTGTTTACTATTATAAGTTAGAGTAGAAATTTTTAATATTTTTATTACCAAATCATTTACTCAGTTCTCTTATTTAAAAAAAAATGTTTTCCAATTGATTAGCTTAGACTTTCCAAGTATAAATCACATAATTTATAAATAACGATCATTTTTTTCTAAACTTTTTTTGCTTCTAAATTATTTTTTGTGTCAGATACATTTTAAAGTGTTTCCAGAAAGAAGGTACATAAAGGTAATAGTAATGCCTCCCAGCCCTTGTTTTTTCCTTTGATGGGAACATTTATAACAGTTTACCATTAAGCAGGCAGCATAATTTGAGATACTATTGTTTTCCATGTTTAAGAGGCATTCATTGTGACTTTTAAGCATCTATTGAAACAAGTCTTTGCTTTTTGGCTCTTTGACTTATTAATGGAGTGACTGCTAAGAACACTTTGTTAACACTGAATTATCCTTGGGTTTCTGAACGAGCCTCAGGTGGTCCTGATGTATTATTATACAAGGCAATGCTACATTCTGTCATATTTATTTTATTACTTTTGCATTAATATACATTTAGTGAGATTGGGCCTTAAGTGCCATTTTTTTCAGGTAGTTATGTTGTTATTATGATGTTTGTATAATAATAACATGGAATCTTCTTACTCTATACAGAATGGTTTGAAAAACACTGGTGCTCTTTGACAACTTTCCTTGTTAGTCTGTTTAATCATTCCTCTCTTGAGTCAATCTTGGCAGTTTCTATTTTTCATTAAAAGAGTCCATTTCTGCTCTGGCTGAATGCTAGGTTGTTAGAGTATCATCCTGAAGCGCAGAGGTCGCTAGTTCGATCCCTGGTCAGGGCACATAAAGGAGCAGGTTGATGTTTCTATCTCTCTCTCCCTAAAATCAATCAAATAAACATTAAAATAAAGTCCATTTCTTCTGGGTTTTAAAGTATATTGGTATAAATCTTTGCAAATATTTTTTATAATTATTTTCATTTATTCTTTCTCTATGGTTATTTCTCTATTCTTATTCCTTCTTACTTTTTCTCTTGATAAATCCAGGTAGTGATTTACATATTTCACTATTAATTTTAGTTACTTTTTTTTTCAGACTTAGATCATAACTGCATTTTACTGTTTGCTTATAATTAATTAACTGCCTTTACTTTTATTGATTCCTATAATTTATTTTGCTTAAGAAATTTTTTGTTATTCTTTTTCTACTGATTTGTGTCAAATGCTTAATTAATCACAAACTTATTTATTACTATATTTACAGTTATTAATTTTGATTAACTTAGTTCTAAATACAGCTTCAGGGGTCCCCAAACTTTTTACACAGGGGTCCAGTTCACTGTCCCTCAGACCACTGGAGGGCTGCCAAATACAGTGCTCCTCTCACTGACCACCAATGAAAGAGGTGCCCCTTCCAGAAGTGCAGTAGGGGCTGGATAAATAGCCTCAGGGGGCCGCATTGCGGCCCGCGGGCTGTAGTTTGGGGACGCCTGATAGATCATACAATTTTTTTTCCCTGGTTTTTCATACTTGTATTTTTAAAATTTATCGAAGTCATGCATTTATAATATTTACAGGGTCAAACAGTTATAGAAGTCTTTATTATTGACACAGAAACTCCCTGTTGTTGGCATTTAGTTGGAGGTTGATATGGAAATAGGCAATAAGACCCACTTTTATACATTGGACCTTGTATTAATACCTTCATCCTTTTATTGTCTACTGATCGGCCGAACACCTCTCAGGGGCTTCAGGGTCATCAGGGAATGCTCAGTGGACTTTGAATATATAAGGGGCCAGATTCCTGCCTCAAGCAGGGGAGTTTCTTTTATTTCTTTTGTATATGAGGCTTCATCAGAATATTTCATAAGAAAACAAGTTTCAACAGCTTCAAGTGTTTGAAACTCATTAAACTTACATACACATACAGTGTTTATATGGAAGCCCAGCAGTAAAAGCACAGTATATTTGAATTGAGAAGCCATCAATGACAAACAGCTAATTATTTAATGTGACACTTATAAAGAAACAATAAACATGGCCCATTAGATGATGACATATCATTGATGTTAAGAGACAAAGCAATATCAGAGATGCTAAAACATGAAAAAAATTTATGTATCTTAACATAGACTAGATTTGGCATGTGTTTTTTGGATGTGATTTAGAATTAAAGTCTTAGGTTGACTTGAGAATTCTGTGACTCTGTTCAAAGGTTAAGTGACCAATGATAAGTTGAGGAGGAGCCCCTGAAAAATGTCCTCTGTTCACTGGGCATCTGAGTTCAGCTTGGAGAGTGACATCGCAAACGTCTGTCTTCCATGTTCTCATTGCAGTGAGTGGTCCAGACACCCCCGGCTTGGCTGAGCCACCTTGGCCAGCCTGCACACCCTGGAGCCGTGGGCTGCTGCTCAGTTGGGAAGGGGGGGAGGTCCAGTGTTCGGGGCTTGGAAAAGTCTTCTTTGGACAGGGTTAAGCTCCCAAGTGCGCAGACAAGCTCCTGCTGTTTTGGTCTCCTTCCCGGGACCTCCTGTGTCCCAGCCGGTGCTCCCCCTGCACCGGTTCCACAGTCTGGAGGGCGCTGCGTCATCGGCCTCCTCCTCACGCTGGGCATGTATCTGCCGCTTCCCAGTCCTTCTTCAGCGAGTCCATACCCTGGCTCTGGTGACCCCGGAGCGTGAGAGTGGAGAACCTGGAAGCCTGGGAGTCCAGCCCAAAGCAATCAATCTGCTCCAAATCTGCCAACATTCAAGGATCTCCGATTCTAAAACCCTGGGTTGATTCTTAATCCGTAAATTCTTTTTTTTTTTTTTTTTGTATTTTTTCTGAAGCTGAAAACGGGGAGAGACAGTCAGACAGACTCCTGCATGCGCCTGACCGGGATCCACCCGGCACGCCCACCAGGGGCGATGCTCTGCCCACCAGGGGGCGATGCTCTGCCCCTCCGGGGCGCTCTGCCGCAACCAGAGCCACTCTAGCGCCTGGGGCAGAGGCCAAGGAGCCATCCCCAGTTCCCGGGCCATCTTTGCTCCAATGGAGCCTTGGCTGCGGGAGGGGAAGAGAGAGACAGAGAGGAAGGAGAAGGGGAGGGGGTGGAGAAGCAGATGGGCGCTTCTCCTATGTGCCCTGGCCGGGAATCGAACCCCGGGTCCCCTGCACGCCAGGCCAACGCTCTACCGCTGAGCCAACCGGCCAGGGCCCGTAGTTAAATTCTTGACAAAAAACAACATTAGCTCCCAAAGCACAAGAGACTAATTTAAGAACAACCTGCAGTTGTTTGCCTTTCTCTAGGGGTTTCCATGTGTCAGGATCGCTGGGTTGATGAAACTGGCTCTTGCGGTCCTAGGAACACTTAGCATAAAGGGTACTGGATGGGCAGAGGAGACACTTCCACTCTTTATCTGGAATATTTATACAAATTCAGTATTTAATTCTGTGTTCTTTGAATATAAATATAGTATTTCCCCCCAAAATCTTTCAGTAAAATGGCCCAGGAAGATGTGGCATACGTATCCTTTCTGGCTTTGTGTAAGCCACACGCCACTGAATTGTACGATTACTCATTCTCCAGTTGGAGAATTCGTGGATAAAGAACCTGGGAGACTCTGGGCTCAAGTGCCATTTCTAATTTATGTGATTGGGAAGTGATTTAAACTCCCCAATTTTCAGATGCTTTTTTCTGTAAAGGGGGCGTTAAAAAACACCCAGCTCTCATGAGCATCATGAAGATACAATTATGTGTTTAAGTCGCCTGTCACAGTCCCGGGGGTAGTGAGAAGGGCTCGGCCACAGTTGCCACCTTCCTCTCACTGCGTTGTCTCCCTTTCTAAAGAAGTTACTTCCGCCCCATCCTCCTCCCCGCTTCCAGCCTAGAAAAAGAGGGCCAGGTGGGATGCGGGTACTTCTTTCTTTAGCGTATAATGAATACACTACTGCTGACTTAAATTATAAAAAGGATCATTTCTAATCATTTTATTTTTTTCAGTTGTTAATTAACTCCGTGAAGTCAATATGATCTCTTCGGATGGATGGAAGAAATGTGCATCATAATCATGTGTGTTAAAGTTTGTTATAAACTACAGAGAGCTCTTACATACCTGTGTTCATTTGATTTGCCCAGTGGCCCCATGAGATACACACTGATCCCCATTTTATAAGGCAAGGAAACCGAGGCACAGATTTCCTTGATGGAAGTCTTAGCACCCAGGAGCTAAAGCAGGAGCTGGCCTTAGATTGGTACAATTCCAAGGGCACACCGCCTCCTTCTATGAGGCCAGCGGTGGGAACAAGAGTCCTGCTCCTCTGGGGAAGCTGCGTGGGCCTCAGGGTTCTAGCAGAAACCTGCGAGAGGGCACGAGAAAACGTCCTGGTCCACGGACCTCTCTCTCTGACCTCCTCCAGACAAAGCATTTGGCATGCAATTGGAGGGGTGGGGGTTTATTTAGTTACTCTGGATGTTTCTTTAAGGATGTTAAGAGGAACCAGCCAATACTAATCTCAAACAGGATATCCTTTAGGGAAAACAATCCACACTAAATACAAACAAGAGATTTCAGACTGAAGAATCGCAGAAACTGAAGACTCCTTTAATTTACTTCTTGGGGTGTGTGTGTGTGTGTGTGTGTGTGCGCAGTTAGTTTCAGAATATTGCTTTGACCTTCAGTGGACAACCTACTAGGGACATGTGCAAATCCTTTTGACACCCTCTGTAAATTTTAGTAAGTCTTTCCTAGGGTTCCACCTCTTTTTTCTTCCTTTTTAAAAAAAAAATATTTTATTTATTTATTTTAGAAAGAAGAGAGAGAGAGAAAGAAGAGGGGGAGGAACAGGAGGCATCAACTCCCATATGTGCCTTGACCAGGCAAGCCCAGGGTTTTGAACTGGTGACCTCCGTGTTCCAGGTCGATGCTTTATCCACTGAATCCCCCCTTTCTTTACATAAGGTTTTTGGTTTTTTTTTCTGCACAGGTTATTTTTTTTATGTTCTGATAAAATACATATATCTGTTTATTATCCATTTCTTTCTTTCTCTCTCTTTCTCCCAATGACCTTGTTCCTGGAATACTCAAGTTCATCAAGGTACTTACAAACAGAAAGCACCAATGGGCTCATCCCCCTATGCTCATGCAGGACCACACACAGTGAACCATGTGGACCAGGACTAAATTTGTCCTGGGGACAAATCTTCAGCAGAGGTTGCTGTCCTCTGGCTTTGGTTTTTAGTCTCCACCATCTCTCTTGGGTCATGAAAACTAGGAATCTATACTGCTCACAAAAATGAGGGGACCAGGGGACTCCGGTACCTTCAGCCTTTTGTGTAGTGCATGTTCACCAATGAAATAAAAGTTGGTTTTGCATCTCATTTGCATCATCAAACAACTTTCTTTGACTTGTCCTTTGCTTTTCTGATGTTCTTGTTTAATAAAAAAAAAATCAAATGCTTCTATTCTTTTTATCGCCTCATATTCATTTTGAAATATCCCCTGATGTCTGTGAGCAGTATATTTCTGTAGTCTTCTTACTGAGGCTCAATCCGTGTCCCTCGAAGAAGAAGAAGAGGGAGTGACACTTCAAGTCCCTTCTGTCTCTGTCGCGTTTGTGTTTGCACATCCCTTTCCTGCCTACCAAGTGTTCTGAATACCCCATTGTTGTAGCCATACTCACCACCCTTTCGAGGGATTTAATGGCTAAATCAGATCTTTTCTGCCTGGCACGTCTCAAGGCGGGACCCCGACCCTTATCTCAGCAGCTGATCTTTCCCACCGCAGACCTGGTGCCAGCGTTGTCCCCGCGCCCTCTCAGTCCCTGAGAGAGCACTTCAGAATAAACACGTCGGAATACCGAGAGGATATTTACAACCGCTGACCACGCTCCCGATTTCCTAGGCTGGTCCTGCAGACAATGTACTCCAGCTTCAGCCTTCAATTGTACTGTCAGAAATTGATATGGGACCAAGATTGAGAAAATATTATGCTAAGCCAGTCAATAGGCAAACAAAACATTGTTTGCCCTTTCTTTAGGGGACTTGGGGCTCTCTGTTTGTTTGCTTTCACAATGACATCTCAATCATCGCGAATCCTGGGCCTCGCCCTCTTAGACTTCCCGATCTATTTCCCAGGAACCTGAGGGAAGCCAGCTTTGGAGCAGGGAAAGCCCCACGGCCCCGAACATTTTGTGCTTTTCTTCACCAGGGACAAAGCTCTCCTCAGCAGACATCCACCCACTCGGCCCCGCTGTGCAAACTCATAAAACTTGTTAAGCACTTCCAAGTGGAAGCGTCTCCTGTGCCCTTCTAATACTCCTCATGCAAGTGTCTCAAAGTCCCCTATGACCCAATACTATCAATCCACAGAGGCTGGCAGATGGAAGCTTCCAGATTTTGTTTGCAGGCCCTAGAGAGAAAGGCAGTCAACTATAGGATGTTTATAAATTAGTTACTTCTGCTTTAGACTCTTAACTCTTTTGCAAGAGTCTAATCACATAGTAAGAATCCAGCCTAGTGTTTTTAGAGCCCGTTCTTTAGTAAGGTCCCACTGACTTCTGCCCGTTCCCTCCTCTTCACAGTTATGTTCATTCCTCCTAACTTCACATCCTGGCCTCTGTTCCTTTGCCTTTGAACCTAGAATGCCTTTCTCTGATCCACTTTGCCAAAGTCTACTGTCTGTTCCGGTTTGATGTGAAGGTTTCTCATTCAGTTCACTCATTAGGATGTGACCTATACTTCCCTGAGCCTCCTCCCATCCCTCGACATTTTCCTTATTAGCTTTCTACCACCACTGTGATGATATACAGTGCTGTCCCCTGCAGCTGGCCCGAGGGTGCAAAATGCAAGATGGTACCCGCTCTCAGAGCTGTGCCCTCTGATTCTGAGCCCGGGCACCTCCCTATCTCACCCTAGTCCTGGCCCTCCTCTCTCTAAACACTTTTTTTTCCCCCTCGGAAAAATTGGTCTGAGTCCCATAGGCCTAAGTGTAAATGTATCGCCTTATATTCAAATAACGTGCTGAGACGGCTTTCTCGGGGTTTTTCAGGGAAAAAAAAAAGGCAAAAGATTTATACGATATGAAGAGAAACAAGAGTATCTCTCTGGGTTTTTCAGTGTGAGATATTAGCTAATGATTTCTTACCATGGAATTGCCTTCCGTTCTTTTTCACATTTTGACAGTAAAATGACATCACAGTTTCACCATGTTGGGTTCAAGAACCTGTGTTTCTGTTATTATAACTGTGGAAACATTGATAGTGGAGTCTGTGTAGACTGTAGTAATAACACTCCTTTCTGCTATAACTTTTTGCTTTTCTTGAGAGGAATGGCTTCTTTCATGTTCTTGTGGCATAATTATTCATTTACCTGTCACTCGTGGAAACCTGAATCATGCTTCAGAACTGCAAAACTCCTTTCAATCGGGTTAACCCACCAGGAAACTCGATTTTACCTATGGAGATCCCTGCACCCCCGGAGTCCTTCATTCTCCAACCTGGGTCGCTGGCTCTGCGTTCAGGGGGCCTGCTACTCAACCGGCACACAGAGACTGCCCTTCACCTTCCTCCTGGGGGGTCCCTGCACCTCCCTGGGCTGGATCCCTGCTTCCTGAAGCCCGGGACTCCGTTAGCCCGACTTACGCTTTTCCAGCAGAACAAATCTTTGAGAATTTGCAAGTAAAAAATTGTGTCTTTATGCTCCCCATCACAATTGATTGAAAAAAATTGTTTCACTGAGCCTAGAATTCCGGGTTCAAAAAATATTTTTTCCCCCAATAGCTTGGAAACGTAGCTTCATTGTCTTCTAGCTTCCAGCACTGCCGATAAGAACAATTTGATCTCTGATCCTTCTATGCGGCTCCCTCACCCGCCTGCCTCTCCTCCTCTTTGGAAGTTTTTAGGATGATCTCTTTATCCCTAGGATTCTGAAATGTTAGGGGAATGTGCCTTGGAATAGGAATTTTTTAATGCTTTGTGTTGGGCACGCAGTATTTTGTTTTTCTTTTGGTTTTAACCTGGAGACTCAGTTCTGGGAACTTTTCTTATATTATCATTTTGAAAGTTTCCTTCCTTCTATTGTTTTCTCTCTTTTCCCTCATCTCTCTTTCTACAATTCTTATCAGTCAAATGTTGGCTCTCGTTCCAGTGATCTATTGATAAAGAACATACCATCTCTGAACTAAGTGGCTTATGACAATAGGAATTATTTGCTTTTTGCTCACAGATCTATGATTTGGGCAGGGTTTGGTGGGGGGATGGCTTCACCTCTGCTTTATGTGACATCACTAAAGCTTCTGCAATGGGATTAGAGGGCTCATGTTCAAGATGGCTTGTTCATAGGGCCGGCAAGTCAGTGGTGGCTATTGATAAGGTCCTAGGTACCTGTCCCCATGGGACTCTCCACGGGGCTGCTTGAACTTCCTTAGAGTATGGTGGCTGGAGTATAGTCATAGTAGTAGAGGAGGCCTACATAGAAATTTTAAGGCTTCTTTTGACCCAGCCTTGGAAATCCCTGAATATTACTTCTCTGACATTCAATTTATCAAGTAGGTCAGATCACGTTCAAGAGGGGGGCATTTAGTCTCTACCTCTCAAATGGAGATAACCTTAAACATGGAGATAATAAACAGAAAATAACCTGCATGGAAGTTTTAACAAATGAAAAATCTTATTACAACAGAGTTATGGTCAGACCATATCTTTGGGCTGAAAAATGCGTCTACTTATAAGTGAACTTATAAGTATAAGTGGGGTCAGGCCTCGCCCTTATCCTATGCATCTCAGGACTCTGTAGCTTTGCCCTCAGGTCCTTGGGTACCGAAGGAAGATGAGTGACAGGAACTGTTTTGCATAATTGTTTTAACTTATGTGGACACGGCCTCCTCGGTGGTCTACCCAGCTCTAAAGGGTCTCCCCACTCTCCTCTCCAGTCTCGTCACCCTGTAGGGATCCTCCACATGCTGATTTCCAGAATCTGGTTAGGATTTAACTGCTGATGAGTCCAGGGTCTCAGATACCGTGGAGTTCCCGGAGCTGGAGCCCAGGAAGCGCGTGAGGAAGGCTCGGAACCCTCCTGGTTAGAGGCGGAAGCTGGACGTCTCCACTGGTGAGGACGGGAAAGCTTTGGCCGCTTGCTTCTGATCAGAGTGCGGAAGAAGGGGGCATAAATGGAGCAGTGTTTCTCAGTGTTTAGTGTCACGTGGAAATCTTGGGGATCACATTAACAGATTCTGGTTTCGTAAGGTCTGTTGCAGCACCTAAGACCTTTTTAATAAGCTTCCAGTGTGCTGGTCCTTGGAACACACTCTAAATAGCCAGGGTTCAGGAAAAGTCAGAGGATACCCTCCGAGTTACTAACCGTGGCATCTTGGGCAAGCCACTTACCCCTCTCACCCTCAGATCACTCATCTCTAAAGTGGGGGACATGGTGAAGCAGAGATGTTTCCAGGTATAGACTGCTTTAAATGTTTGGACAGATGTTTGGGAAACTTTAATGCACCATTTAAATTTAAAGGATTGTTTCTATCGTGCTTATTTAATAAGAAATGTATTCTAAATCCAATTGGGTTTGTTGGAAAACTCAGTACAAGGCTTATAACACAGAGGTCAGGAACATGTTAATATCTGAGGGGTTCATTTCATTCTGTTTAAAGCAAAAGCACTCCCCATTTCTTTCTATATAGGAAATCGATGAAATCACATTGGTCTGTGAGGCAATGTTTCTCCTTACTATAATATTCTTCTGATTTTGCACAAAGGAAGTTATTTGAGCAACAAAAGTTCTTGGAATTGGCATTGGTAAAACCTACATCTATGTCTAATAGGATTCAAATGGCTTCAGTTTATGGTCACTTGAAGGTGCTGATGAAGAAACGGGCTGGGAGAAGGATTTAAGAGAAATCTACAATTACCAAACGTTACCAGATGAAAATTGAACAAATAAAATGAAAGAAAAAAATTACTCTCTTCCTAAGAAAGATATAATTATTCTTAGGGAAAGCTTCATACATAGAACTTTAAATGTCTTTATATAAAAATGTCTTGAAATAAAACACACTATTAAATGCTTTTCAAATGACTATCAAGATCATTAAAAAATCCAGAAAAAAAATATCTAGTGTTAGAATTCAATGTAAAATTTATTCTAATCAAATTCAACAAACATCATTCTCTCCACTCTGCACTTAACGTTAATTTAATGTACTAGGAACAATAGTAATGGTTATAAAGCAACCTATGGCTAATTCAATTCATAGAATCCACTTCTCATTGCAAGCAGCTGTGGGCTTCTTGCCAACAGCTCTCCTCTGAGCTCCTGGGGAGGCTCTGAAAATGGGGGGCCCTTCCACTGTGGGCTTTCCACCCCAGAGAAGGTACTTGAGTCGTCTCATCTCCCAGGCTTTGTGTACAAGGTTCGGGGATGGCTTTGGACACCTCCTGAGCAGAATCTAGGCTAGACTCTAGGTGAATTAGCTCCAGTGCCTGTAAACCTGTAAACACAGCGTTCGTGTAGTTTCTCCAGCTTTCCAGCATCTCAGAATAATAAAGTCCAAGGCCGGGGTGACTTTCTATGTGGGGAACATGCTATGACAGTCTAGCAGCGTTCCGTCTCGCTGTCTCGGAGAGAAGCAAACAGTTCCCGTATTATGCTGAAACGGAATCCGCCCACACGGTGCCCTGCAGGGAGGTCCCCTGTCCAGGAGGCGCAACTCCGCCAGGAGCAGCCAGAAGGCCCAGGGTAGCGGCTCTCCAAGTGTGTGCCTGGGTGAACAGCGTCAGCGTCACCTGGGGTCCTGAAGCAGGAGCTCGGGGGAAGCCCCGGGTACTTGACAGTGTAACTCACCCCCCAGGTGATGCTGATGCCCAGTCAACCTGGGGAACCGCAACCCCAGGCCAGTGCCTTCCCCTGGAACCACAGCCGTTCTGGAAACATCTCTCCCCAGAACAGCCCAAAGTCCAGAGAAGAAGAAAAGAAAGGAAGAGGTGAGAGAAAGAGAAGCTCGGGGGGAGCCTCCTGTGGCAGCCTCTGCTCAGACAGAGAAGGACGCTACAATACCCTTGACACTGAAGCATCAGGTTTTATATTCTGATGAAGTTGCTTCTAGTTATGGATGGGCTGGGGGCTGGGGCTGGGGGCTGGGGGCTGGGGCTGGGACATGAGAAGAAGACCGAATTTGTGGCATTTGCTGATTTTTCACGGTGTAAACGCTCCCACTGTGTCTGGTATCGAGCCAACAGTGTGCTGGTGGCTGAAGCCGGGGAGAGATGCTACCAGTCGGCTCTCCCAAGCGGGTCTGAGCTGCCGGCCACTCCTCACCACCAAAGGAGCAAGAAGCCGTCTTCTTGTAGCTCTCTCACCTGCTGTCCGACAGTCCTATCTTAGAAAAGCACCTTCAGAGAGAGAGAGAGAGAAAGAGAGAGAGAGAGAGAAAGCTGCATGTAGCAAAAAACTAGTTGGACTTGTTACACTCTTCGGTTGGCTCTTTGTGCACCTAGTTCTCCCGGGAGAGTGAGGTGTGACAAAGTGGTTGCTCCAGTATTTCCGGCAGCCACCTGATACGATACTTATTACGATATTATTAACTATATTCCCTACCCTCTGTTCTGTCGTTTACATGCCTGTGACTCTTCCGTAACTACCAGTTTGTACTTCTTAAGCCCTCCACCTTTCTACCTAGCCTCCCCAAAGCGCATGCCCTCTGTCAGCGGAGCCTTCTTTCTGCATTTCTTCGTTTGACCGTGACAGCTCTGACATCCGAGGAAAGATCATAAGAAGGATAGGTGATGTACAATCCAATTCTCTCTCTTTTAGATCACTTGCTCAAGGGGAAGACACAACTGCCATGTTGTGGAGACACACAAACAGCCTTTTGAAGAAGCTTCTGTGCAAAGGAACTGAGGCCTCCTACCAGCAACCAGCACCAATTTGCCAGCCCTGTGAGTAAGCCCCCTAAAGCGAGTCCTTGAGTCTCCTTAGAGCTTTCTCATGACGGAAGCTGGCCCCTGTCAGAATATGATTGGAGTGTATTTTATATTTCAGGAAAATGGACCATTCTCCTCACTTCCAGCCCTGAGCAACCACTAGCCTAACTCTGCCTCTATAAATTTGCCTTTTCTGGATATTTAATATAAATAGAATGACAATATGTGGTCTCTTTTGTTTCTCTCATTTAGCATAATGGTTTTGAGGGTCAGTGTATAACTACTGATCGGTTGGAGTACAAATAAGCCGTTCATTCCTTTTTCTTTTGCTGCCTAGTATTCCATTAAATGGATACAACACATTATGTTTTGCTGGTTGATGGATACTTGGGTTGTCTCCAGTTTTTGGCTGTTATGACTAAAGCTTCTATGAATATTCTCATGTAAGTCTTTGGTGTGTGCGTATGTTTTCTCTTCTCTTAGGATAGACTTTTGAGTGAAATCGAGTATAACTCTGTTTATCTGTTTGAAGAACTGCCCAGCTGTTGTCCACAGTGCTGCATCACTTCACGTTCCCACCAGCAATGCCTGAGTGAGTGTTCCTGTTTCTTCACACTTACCAATATTTGTTATTGCCTGTATTATTTATTATAGATAATTGAAACAGTGTTAATTTCCATGACTCTAATGACTAATGGCGTGGAACATCTTTTCCTGTGTGTATGAGCCATTTGTATATCTTTGGTGAAATATTTATTCATATCTTTTGATCTGTTTTATAATTGGGTTGTTTGTCTTTCTGAGTTCTAAGTGTTTTGAAAATACTTTTTCTCTGTGTTGCTTGACTTCTCATTTTCATTGTTTTTCAAAATGCCAAAGTTTTGAATTTTGATGAGGTCCAATTATCTTTTTTTTTCCTTATAAGGACCATTCTTTTGGTATCATAGCTACAAAATTTTTGCTTTACTCGAGGTCTTGCAGATTTTCTCCTCTGTTTTCTTCTAAATGTCTTATTGTTTTAGCTTTTATTTTATATCTAAAATCTATTTTGAGTTAACTTTCCTGTATCATGTGAGGCAAGGATCTAAGTTCAATTTTCTCAGCATCATTATTTGAACAAGCTACCCTTCCTTCCCATAATAAATTGCTGGGAACCTTTGTCAAAGATCAATTGGCTATAAATCTAAGGACTTATTTATTGTTTAGCACCACACTGATCTTGATAATATAGCTTTAGGCTATGTTTTGAAATTGGGACATGCAATGGCTACAACTCTGTTCTTTTACAAATTGTTTTGTCTATATGGAAATGCAAAACATCTAGAATAAATTTTAGGGTCTGCTTGTCAACCTGCTAAATATTTTGACAGCAATTTCTTGGGAGATTCCGAGCCAGAACTGCCCAGCTAAGCTGGTTCTGAATCTCTGACCCACAGATACTGTTGGGGATGATAATCACATACGTTGGTTCTTGTTTTAAGCCACAAATGTTTAGGTTGTTTCCTTTACAGCAATAGATAACTAAGACGAAACAGTCCATTTTATTTAGCGTGTCCCTGCATATTTACACATATAAATCAGGCTGCTCTCAGGTTTTAAGATGTGCTGCTATTGAAGAGAAGAAAGCATTGTGGCAGGCTGTAGGAGTAAGAGGGAGAAATGAGGCATGTAGAGGGAGGCCTGGAGCAGCAGTCAGCAAACCGGGTCCGCCCAGGGACAAGGGGGACACATAAGGGCCCATAGTCCCTCCCAGCAGGCGCAGAGCCCTGCCGCCACCTGGGCCCCTCCAGGCCTTGGTTCTCGGTGCAGGAAGAGGCTTTGGGCTCTCGTGGAAAAGCTCCTATAGTTTCTTAAGGTGTGGAGGCCTGCACCCAACAAACCAGTGGTAAAATAAAAACTTCCAAGTGATGTCCTCTCCCCCCTCCCCCACACCTGTCTCCCTGTCCTTTGTCCCCTTCCTCTCTAGGGCATTAGGGATGCCTCCTCTGAGGAGACTGGGAATGGGGGCCTATGGTTCTTAAAGGTGTATGGACTTATCTCTCCAGAGTCCAAGAGTAAGAGAGGAGGGGAAATTGGTCCATGACTCATAGACATTGGCCAGCCCACGGCTCTGCACCAGCATTACCATAATAACGATGGGAAGGACTAGAATTTCCCTGCCAGGGTCTACATAGGGTACCCCATAGTCTTCCAGACCTCAGAGCAAATGGGTTCCATCTTGCCAGATACCCCGCTCTGAGGACCCCCCTGCCGTCCATCCTCCGAAGCTCCGTGCTCTCGGGGCCCCGTCTATACAGACCTCCCTGCCTTACGGTTCGCACGTCCCTGCTGCTGGGAGTCAAATCAACGCTCCTCTTTCTGCTCTCAGTTCAGTGAAGATCGGCTCTTCAGCCTATGCTTAATTTTCAACTGAAGGGACCAAGTTCCATTTTGTGGCATAGATAACAAATGGCCAGAGCACCAACTTCATTCATTGCTTGTGTTCCCAGGGAGAGGGAGGTTGGGATTGTAGAATTTTTTGCGGATCTCTCTGGTGTGGTGAGAGGAAAGATCCAGATTTGGGGTTTGAAACAACTGGATGGAAATTCTAGCTTTGAATGACCTTGAACCGTCCTTCAGTCCCGGTTTACTTGACTTGTTATTGTGGGGGTCATGCTTGGGCGACATATGTGAAATTTATAAAGTACTTGTATCCTGCAAATGTCTATGCCTAAGGAAAAGGGTGTTTTGATTTTATTTTCAAAAATAGGGTAATAGTTCAAATCTTTTTCCATCGACAGTTTAGAGTTTCTGTTTATCATAGTTCGTAGCACAGATTATGTAAGTGCACAGAGAGTTCCTATGTTGAGGCTACCACGATTCTTAAGAGAATCCAATTACATCCAGTTAATAAACTCTTTTCATAAACAAATGTCTCCCTGAGGCTGATGATAGATGGGGGTGAACTTTCCATGTGGCTTCTCCCTAAAAGGAAAGGCAACTTTATGGGTCCTGGCTAAAGCAGGGGAGCAGTGACCCCACAGAAACAGAACGCTTAGCGGCTTCTTCTCACAGACTGTTTTCTCTCTAAAATCGGCTTGCCTTTTCTTAGCTGTTGACTTTAGTTTTGAAGAATTAGCCCCTGGAAAAGAAGACAGTAAATTCAATCTTTAGCACTGTTTTTAATAAAATATATTTCAGCCAACCGAGGTCAAATGCAGTGGGCAAATGGGTTTAAACTTGGTCATGAAACAAGCGTCTCTATTCTTCCATTTCATCATTCCCCATAAGGACAGGATAGTCTCGCCCTGGCTGGATTGCTCAGTAGGTTAGAGCATTGCCCAAAAGTGCAGATGCTGCCGGTTCCATCCCCGGTCAGGACACATGCGGGAACTGATCGATGTTCCTGTCTCTCTCTCTCCCTCCCTTCTTCTCTCTAAAATCAATAAAATAAGCATAAGAAGGAGAGCAAGTTAGACTCTCATGAAAAGCTTTTAAATTATTAGAGCCTAATACCTATTGAATTTCTCTCACAGGCACACAGGGGTGAGTAGGCCACCTCTGGTCCTGGCTGGAATTCTGGAAGTCAGGTCTGGAATGATGAGAGATAGAAAGATCTGGCATGGGCTCTCATGGCTTTCTTTCTTTCTTTCTTTCTTTCTTTCTTTCTTTCTTTCTTTCTTTCTTTCTTTCTTTCTTTCTTTCTTTTTCTTTCTTCTTCTTTCTTCCTTGGCAGGGAGCAAGAGACAGTAACATTGTACTGTTCCTCTATGTGCCCTGACCAGGGATTGAACCAGCAACCGCTGTGCTTCAGGACCACGCTCCAACCAACCAAGCTATCGGCCAGGGCTAAGCCCCTGCCATTTTTATCTGCAAACTTGAACTTCCCTTTCTGGCCTTGCCCTGTTTGAATTGGTGTCCAGATTTCAGGTGATGTACTTGTTTCTGACTTGACCGTCTCTCTGCACGGAGCATCTGAGGACTGCCTGTTGGGGTTCATAGGCCACAATTATCAGCCACAGCTGCTGCCCCCTTTCCTAGCCCGTGGTGTGAGCACCGCCAAAAGCCACTTCTCTGTATTAAAAGTTCTTAGAATGAGATCTGAAGAACCTGGCACAGACTGTGTACTACATAAGGGGCTGTTTTCTACGTCCTGTCCTTCAATTATGGTTAAGACTGTAGCTCTGTCCTCTTTCAGTTCAATCCTTCCTTCCATCTGTTCCCAGGCTATAGGTCCAGCCTCTTGTCTGTTGATATGTGGGACTTTAGAGTCTGCCCTGGTAAGTTAAAGGTCTTGGGTTGGAACTCCTACCCGTGGGCAACCAGCTCAATGGTGTGAAGCTTAGACAATACATCGGATATAACGGAGTTCCCTTGGAATCACTTGCACTGGCTACCTTTCCTTTGCAGACCTGCTATTGTTTGCAGACAGAATGGCTAAAGGTTGTTTCTGATCCCTTGGGGCCTCTTATCAGGATTTATATCAGTAATTAAAAGTGTCCTGCGTGAGGCAGCTGAATGTATCCAACAGGACAATTTTGGGCAGGAAACGGCGAGTTACTCCCATTCACTCCCAGGCGCTACGGCACTTGTTTGAACACTTGATCGTGGTCCAGCTGCCAGAAAACTTTTCATTCTCTTCCCTTACACGCAGGGAGCCGCCTTTCCTTGGGCATCTGAACTCGGAAACGTTTAACATTCTCCCAGGAAATAACCCCATTCAAAGCTATTGTTTTTAAGTGCTGGAGTGATTGACTGGAAAGTAACTTGCGTAAATCAGGGCTGTTGATTGCTAAACACAATGCTAATTACTAGGGAGGAGGATGAAAACACAATATAGCCGAATGAACAATATGTCAGTTGAAAGTAGAACCGATGATGAATTCTTAACATCACCCTGCAGTTAAAGGAACGGGGTTGGCAAGCATGGAGCTTATATCCTTCTGTTGGTTTCCCTATTTCCCCCCCACGGCAAGTATTGTTAAGTGATCACACTTTCTCCCTTCTGCACCTGGAGGCCTCAGAAGCCTTCTTAACTACTACTTCAGGTGCCCGTTATCAACCACATGGATTTGCACAATAGATGAAGATGATACTCTATCCTCCTGATGGAGTAGATGTTTTCAGACACCACACTGTTGTTCGAGGGATGGTCTTTTTATTTGCCCCTGTACTCCTAGCACCTGGACTCAGCGTGTGACACGTTATAAACACTCAGGAAAGACCTATTAAACTGAACAACTGACAATACTCAATTGCTGGGTGACCCCTCTCTAGCAGGGGTCCCCAAACTTTTTACACAGGGGGCCAGTTCACTGTCCCTCAGACCGTTGGAGGGCTGCCACATACAATGCTCCTCTCACTGACCACCAATGAAAGAGGTGCCCCTTCCGGAAGTGCGGCAGGGGGCTGGATAAATGGCCTCAGGGGGCCGCATGCAGCCCGCGGGCTGTAGTTTGGGGATGCCTGCAAGCAGAGCTCCCCGACTGGTGTGTCTGTGTGTCAGATGGGCCGCAGGTATGTGGGCACCCTGTCTCGTTCCGTTCTCAGGGCCGGAAGCAGTCTGTGAGTGCTCAGAGTCCCAGGGCAGTGGCCTCCTACTCTGAGCAGCCTCATCTAAATACCCCAGCGTGTCCCCCACAGCTCATCGTGTTTTGTGTTTGCCTTCACGTGAAAGGGATCGGGGAGAGGCTGGGAGATCAGGCACTGGGCTGGGTGACCCTCTCTGGGTAGTATTAACATAACACCCTGATCTTATAGCTCATCTAAACAATAGCTCCATATTTCTTTATGAAGATTTTAACTTCCTGAGATCTCAGATCATCACAAGTAGACAATGTGTCACAGGGAGGATGGGAGGATCACGATCAGATTCTGTTGTGTGGCTGTGAATGTCATAGCGTCAAAGGGAGTCCCTGCAGCTTTTGCAAAGATCTCTCATCTCTCAGAAGGGTATCCGAGGAGTTCTTCATGTTCCGACGAGACAATATTAATGGCGCTTTTATCTACAGTGGGCATAAATAGTTTTTTTTTCTGAAAGGTAAATATTATAAATCTCCAAAGAGAAACGAGATTTTTCTTCTATTTCTCTGAATCCTAAATGTGGTAAAGGGACATTCAGAATCAGCATGAAAGATGTGAGTTGACATCGGAACCACCTACTTAAAATCGGGGCTCTCTGCATCTCGGGGAGAAGGCATTGACAGCACCAGACGATGGGTGAGTGGCGAGGCAGGTGTTACAGGATGCCCAGGTGTTTTAACCACGGCAGGTTGGCAGTGGAGAGAGAACGGGTGTGGCTCCAAGTCTCCCCAGCTGTATGGTTTGGAGGACTAAGCCCCATTTGCTGCCATAAAGCTACCTGGACAATATGTACAATACAGAGTACTGTGAGGTCTAATCAGACAGTTCATATAAAGCACTAGGGTACTGGGCACAATCAGACCCCAGCATACCCCCTGAGTCACCCTCATGACCCAGCAACAGTCACACCACCACCCAGGACAGACAGAAGCTTGGCTGGGTTGCAGAGGTAAGACTCTCAAAGCCTGCCAGACACATGCTGCTGCAGGGTTGGTGACAGAAATGGGGTCGTTCCCGAGGCTTTGGGAGACTTTGATGAGTAGCTAGAGGTATGTGGTAGGCAGAATTCTAAGACGATCTCACGATTTCTCCCACTTGGTGTGCACATCCTGTGTGATCCCCGTCCCTCCAGTGTGCATGGGACTGCCAAATACGATGGGAAAGTCGCTGCTGTGGTTGGATGATGTTACACGGCACAATTAACTTGAAGAAAGGGAGATTATCCTTAGTAGAGCTGACCTAATCAGGTATGCGCTAAAATAGACTGGGCTTTTCCTGAAATAGGACATCCAAATAGGAGAGTGTTTTTTTTGTTGTCGCTGCTGGCTTTGAAAATGGAGAAAGCCATGTGGCAAGGACCTGAGAGTGACTTTTAGAACCTAAGAGCAGCTAAGAGTTGAGAGAAAACCCCATGACCTGGAACAAGGAACTGAATTGTGCCAACAGTCACATGCGCTAAAGGACCAGGAGCACCCGATGAGAAAACAGCTCAGCTGCAACTCCCATTTCAGACTGTGGGACCCTGAGTGGAGAAGCCACCTATGCTGTGTCTGGACTTCTGACCTACAGAAATTGTGAAATAAGTCATGGCTGTTGCTTTAAGTCACTAACTTGGTGGTGCTTTGCTATGCAGCAATAGGAAGCCAATAGCAAGTATTATTCATCAAGTCCACTCCAGATTTTTCTTGTCAGTCTCACTCAAGGTTTTAAAGGACTTTTCAGGCTTTGGCCAGTTGACTCAGTGGTAGGGTGCCAGCCCAGCATGTGGATGTCCCAGGTTCGATTCCCAGTGAGGGCACACAGAAGAAGCGACCATCTGCTTCTCCACCCTTCCGCTCCCCCCTCTTCCCCTCCCGCAGCCATGGCTCTATTGATTTGAGCACGTTGGTCTCAGGTGCTGAGAATGGCTCTATGGAGCCTCCACCTCAGGCATTAAAAATAGCTCGGATGCAAACATAGTCCCAAATGGGTAGAGCATCAGCCCCAGATGGGTTGCTGGGTAGATCCCAGTTGGGACGCATGTGGGAGTCTGTCTCTCTATCTCCTCTCTTCTCCTTTGGAAAAGAAAAAAAAAATTAAAGGATCTTTCAGAATTACATAATTTATTCCACTCTGCCAGGTATTATATGTATCGGTTTCCATGCATGTCTTTTGGAATAGCTAGTACGTTCATAGACAGTGGAGTCTTGTTCTTCCTCAAGTAGTCCAGTAGGGCCTTCAATAAATATTTGTTGGATTGAGCATTTGTATAGCATTTGGCCACCTACAAAGCATTCACAGCCCTGATCTCAACTGACTCTTGCCAGGACGAGGATATAGGCAGGGTAGAGAAGGGAGCCAATCACAGAGGAAGAGACATTTACCTCCATGACTCCCAGTCCTGTGTCATTCCTCAGGTTCTTCTCTATGACCAAGGATCAGGATGTGGAGTGCCTTGGATTTTGAGCAGAGTTTTGCAGCAAAGGAGCTTCAGGGTCCCGATGGGGCCAAGGCAAAGGGAATAATACTCAGACTATAAGTCCTTCCCCCTATTTGCCAGAGCTTTGAGGATTTACATGCTTATTTTCCATGCCCAATTTTTGAAGGACAAGTCAATCAAGGAAAAAGTCCTTTTGCTTTATAATAACATCAGAATGGGAAGCACACTGTCTTATGGAATAATTTCAGAGGCAACAATCACATGAATATCTTGGCAGCTCACTGTATTGTGAGCTGGAAAAAATGAGGGGTCTTGGCATCTTTCAAGTGACCCCTGCTGGTAATCATGGCTACTTGAAGTTTCAAAAGGACTCTAGGCTGGACATTTTGTGTTTCTAGTGCCAAGTCCATAAGGAGCCTCCAAATGTCAGCACAATCATCGCCTCATTCATTCATATATTTGAGCACCCATGGTGAGAAAGACACTACTAACCACCAGGAATATAATGAAATGTAAAAATAGACATGGTCTCTGCTCTTAGTGAGCAAGTCATGTTCTTGATTCCCAGGAAGAGTTTAGGAACTTCTACTCTGTGCTCTTATTTACTGTGAAATGAGACAGATCCATTGTAATCAGAATCCTGTAGCATAAAACCTCTCTCGTGCCCTTGGCTTATCAATTCTGCCTATAGTCTTCTCTGGCTCAGGGAATGTACTTCCTTTATTGTATACCCAAGACCACTGTGCCTGCACAGAGAACGTGCCCCACGGGGAGCTGGAGCTGATTAAATAACTGAGTGAGTAAAAGGAAGAATGGATTGTTTTTGGTGCCATGTTGGTAAGTGATTGTTTTTGAAATTTATAAAACATTGGGAGTTTACCTGACCAGGTGGTGGCATAGTGGATAAAGTGTTGACCTGGGATGCTGAGGACCCAGATTCAAACTCAGAGGTCGCTGACTTGAGTGTGGGCTCATCTGGCTTGAGTGTAGGCTCACAAGCCTGAGTGCTGGGTCACTTGCTTGAGTATGAGATCATGGACATGACCCCATGATTGCTGGCTTGAGTCCAAAGGTCACTGGCTTGAAGCCCAATGTTGCTGGCTTGAGTTCAAGGTCACTGGCTTAGCTGGAGCCCCCCCCCCCCCCCCAGTCAAGGCACATATGAGAAGCAATCAATGAACAACTAAAGTGCCGCAACTACAAGTTGATGCTTCTCTCTCCCTTTCTGTCTGTTCCTGTCTGTCTGTCTCTCTCTCTCTAAAAGAAAAAAAAAAGTTGGGAGTTTTAGTAAGCTCTCTGCATTGCATGGATCACAGCAGACATCCAGAACATATTTGCTAAATGCATGCATTCTTCACAGTGAAAAACATTTTCAGCCGTCCTAAATGTAGTAATAGAAATCTTAACCCTACTTCCCATGGGGTCTCATTCCCAAAAGAGAGAAACTCAACTCCCCAAATCCTCAACAGGCCAAAGTCACATTCCCTAAGTCACCCCCATTTTTTTTGCCTAGGAATCTGGAAATCTCACAACAGTTGTTCATAATTTCAGCCCAAATCCCAAATTAGTAAGGCTAAGTGGAAAACACAGCCAGCCATTTACTCCTCGCCCCTTAAAGCATCTTTAAAAAAAAAAAAAATGCTGAAACGGTATTGACACTGCTGTTGGACGCTTTAAATAACCACCCGTTCTGACCCTGGCGCTTAAGCCGAGCAGCCCCTACGCACGCACTCTGTGTCCCTGGCTCCCCGGGCAGCAGATAACTAGTCAACACGTCCTAGGAACCCCTTTTAGACCGCAGGCTCCGTTAGCAACAACACAACAAACAGTTGAAAGGGCTTCTGGGTGTAAGCTTCTGGCTGCTTCGAGAATTGTTGCTAAAATAAGGGGGGAGAGCTGCAGGTGCTGTCGGCCTTCAGGAGAACAAGCTCCCAGTCCTGCGTCAAGACCGGGCGTGTTTCCTGGGCCGAAGCGGAGGTCCGGCTCAGCGTCGTGGACCCGTCTGCGGACGGAGTCTTTGTATTCGTTTTCGAATTAGAAGTATCGACTGTGTCAGTGAATCCTCTGGCTCCAGGCTCTGCCCCTCCGAGTCATCGTTAATATCGCTTCCGGTTATCTTTTTGAAATTTAGACTGGACCGTGCCCTTTATGCCTAAAATTCCCACCTGGGTTGCCAGGAAATAGAGAGCAATGTTAAGTGTATGGCTAGGAGGGAGCCCCACGTCCCATTTGGCTCAAGCAAGGTGATCGCGGTCCCCAGAGGAACATTTTGGTTAAAAAAGTAGCATTTTTTTCTTTATTGTATATATTTTGCTCTCTGATGCCTCCTCTCAGGTACACATTCTTCGAGGACAGAGACTGACCCTCATTTATCTCTAGTTCAGGGTCGGGGCGGTGCTGGGGACATGGGGGATGGTCAGAGAATGAAGAGCTAGCTCCCATTGTTGGTACTGACACACAGAGAGGGTGAGTTAGGACTCTCCCCAGCTCTTGGAATTCCAAGCCGGGTGTGGGGGCCGGGGGCCGTGCGCAGCCGGTGTTTGGACTTCACCTCCCCACCGATGAGCGCGGTGAAATGGGAAACATACGGGTGGTCCACGGGCACAGCTGCTGTCTCTCCTCTCGCAGCACCTGGAGAGAGCTCTTACACGCAGTGGGCATCTCTAGGGGACGTACCAGTCCCATCACCTTTTAACCCCTTTTTTGCTCCGGCACAGAGGGGGACAATCAGTGGTAATCAGGCTTCTTTATGCCGTGGTCACTTTGCAGCAGGACACATGATTACGCCCAGCTCTGTGGGTGGGAGGAGCCAAAGGAGGAAGCTTGGACCTGACTTAAGGAGGCAGTTACCCGCTTATGATGCTTAGCGGAGACCAGTCCTTGGAAAGGTGGTTCTTAGGCTCCACTCCTGATCGTGAAAGAGAGGCACTTAGTCCTCAGTGAACACACAGTCCCCCCTGCGAGGCTCCGAGCTCACCAGGACCATGCCGAGGCCCACACTCTAGGGCAGGGGTCCCCAAACTACGGCCCGCGGTCCACATGCGGCCCCCTGAGGCCATTTATCCGGCCCCCGCTGCACTTCCTGAAGGGGCATGTCTTTCATTGGTGGTCAGTGAGAGGAGCATAGTTCCCATTGATATACTGGTCAGTTTGTTGATTTAAATTTACTTGTTCTTTATTTTAAATATTGTATTTGTCCCCATTTTGGTTTTTTTACTTTAAAATAAGATATGTGCAGTGTGCATAGGGATTTGTTCATAGTTTTTTTATAGTCCGGCCCTCCAACGGTCTGAGGGACAGTGAACTGGCGCCCTGTGTAAAAAGTTTGGGAACCCCTGCTCTAGGGGAGGGGATAGAGTGGAGTAGCATTTAGGGTTCAGTTCTGTTGCATCCTCTGCTCCTGTTAGGGTTTCGTGGGCCACTTTGAAACCCCAGCCACAATATTTTTGCACTTCCAATGGCCAAATGCTCTATCAGTACAATTTGAACTTAAAGAATACAGACCTTATCCATACACATTTGGTGTGGAATTTCCTGTAAGAGTGGTAGGAATAAGAACACCGCTAGAATTCCATTAGGCCCGTTTAGTAAGAACGTTGATAAGCCGTGCATACAAACGTCACAGGGTGAAAGTCGATAGAACGAGAAGGAGGGACTGGGAAGGCGGGGACTCTAAGAAGACCAAACTTCCGATCCCAGCCCCGCCAACAGCTAGGTCTGAGAACTTGAATCACGATCTCAGTTTCCTTGACTCTCTGTGAAAACAGGATAGTGGCTGTTGTCCTGCCAGCAGTATAGATTTGCAAGGCGGATCTTAGGAAATAGAGGGGTTGGAAAAGCTTTGGGAAGTTAAAGCAGTTTTTTTCTTTTCCCCAGAGAATGACAATCACATCGGAGTTATCTGAGCCAGAACGTCTGTTGCAGGTGCCGGCCTTACAGCAGAGTTTTCCTCGGAGCACGTGACGGTCACGGCAGACTGACGTGGTCCAGCTCTTAGGCTTTGATGGTCCCTATGTGGCTTGGGGCTGCATTCAGGGTCAGAGGATCTAAGTGGCTTAGACAGACAGCGGGCGCAGGAGGGAGGTACAGTGTAGACCTAGGAACATCCATAGATTTCCTGAGGTTGCCCGTTGGTCACTGGGGACATTCCTGTAGGGCCTTTCAGGGGTGTTGGCTGCGGTAGAGGGATGCGCTCTGGGAGTCACATACCGAGACACCCCCCCCCCCATAGAGGGCCGGCAGTTCAGGGCGCTCATGCTGGCCACAGAAAGCAAGCACCCCGTTCATTTCCCACAGACGGACTCACGAGAGCTTGTGTTGGCCTCGTGCCAGCATTGGCTTTCTCAAGTGCGCTTCCAAGAGCCTCTTCCTTTACTAACTCACCGTTCTCTGATACCCGCAGTAAGAAGCGTCCTGCCCATGGACGCCCATCAGGTACCGTATGGCATTTCCTCCTTGAAGCTGGTGGAATTCCCTGCAGAAGCTCCACGGGTCGTCTTGAGGTGATGGTGGGGTGGGGGGACGGGATGATGGGCCTCTGTGGGTACTGCTCGTTTCTCAGGAGCTCAACCCCAGCTCCCATATTTCACAAGATGTACAATATGCCCATTAGCATCTGTGAAGAGAGTAACAGAGTTCAGGGGAAATGGGATGTTGTGGCTGGAAGAAATAAACAGGTACTCCTTCACAAGCTTTCTGTGTCAGTCCTGGTTCTGGTAGAAAACAGGGGGCACCCTCAGGAGGAGCAACTGAAATGGGATGAAATGACTCTTTATTAAAAGGCGGGTGGGGTTGAGGGAAATCACCATGGAATGGGGAAAGGGGGAGGGGCTAGCAATAGCGGGGGGCATTACCACGTGCAGATCTGATGGGGTAAGAGCAGACAGGCGTGACCTGAGCTCAGAGAGAGAGGTAGGAGAGAGGTGCTGAAGAGAAACCGAGATCTTGGGCGGAGGCACACAGCGACCAACTCCCCCCACGCTCGCTGCCACAATCCTGCCCCAGCAACAAGGGAGTGGGGATGCAACCACTATGATCCCACATTTTCTCACCCTTAGCCTCTAGCCAGGTCTCCCCGTTGGCTGAACCCAACAGGAAACCAAAAGACACAGGCAAGTGTAAAGATTGCCTGCAGCCTCGCAGAGGGCGGAGAGACTTTCAGACAGGAAAGCAGAAGCCGGTGGAGAAAGATTCAGGGCAGAAAACCAGAATCAGAGAGCAGGCAGTTCTGAGACTCCCCCCTCCTCCCGTGCTCAGCGGAGGCCGGGGAGCATTGCCCACGGCTGCAGGTGTGACCATTGCAGTGAGAAGACAGGGAGGCTCTGTTTGTTCCTGAAGACAAGGAACACTCACTACTTTCATGAAGTGTTACTTGCTGGTCTTGCCTAGTTGCCAGAAAGCACAAGCATGATTATGCCTCTCAATGACCATGTGTTTCAGACTGACTCGGTAGAGTCTGCCGCCCACTCTTTCGAACGTATGGTCCAGAGAGTAAGGGGTGAAGGGAGTCTTCGAAGAGACAATATCTAAGAGCGAAGTCCAGACCTAAGCCCAGTCTCAGGATAAGAGTACAGGAGAGGGGCAATGTGGTAAGTAGAATAGATACAAGAGAGGAAGCAAAGGTAAGTAAGTATTAGATTCCCTCGCAGGCAGGGCACAGCCAAGTACAGAGACTATATGGACAGACAGGGCACTGCTGGGGTGGGACCTAGGTGCACGGAGCTGGTTTTATCTTCTGTCCTGGTACTGAAGCCAGGCTTTAGAAGAAGGGACACGGTCCAGTTCTCACCTGCTCCATCCAGGAAGTAGAAGTGCAAGAGAAGAATAGGGGACAAAGCCGAAAGAGTTCATGCTGAAGGTGTTGAGCATCTTAGGGCCCCAGTAGGGTATACAATATTTTTAAGGCTGATGCCCTGAAATGTTTTGTTTAATTGGCTCACAGTAAAAAAAAAAAAAAGAAAAAGAATGAGTAAAACGAATTAGTAATTGCTTGCTGGCAAATCAGCCAGTAGCAGCATTTTCACTGGTTAGGGACAATTAAAGTCGTGATACATAAAGTGAAAGAGGCTATAACCTCTGGCCACATGGAGATTCACTTGCATTTCTCCAACGCCGACAAACGGTGTAGAGGCCTGTGGAGCCTGTAAGAGTTGCCGAGGGCACAGGAAGGAATGAATGTAATTCTATCAAACGGGAGCTCAAAGGCATGACCTCTGGTTTATTTTCCTGACAATAATTAAGTGAGGAATTTTCCGGTGGTATAAGGACAGCTCTCAAGTGAGCAGGGGAAAAAGTGCTGAAGGCTTTAGAGATGCATGAAAACAGAGGGGAACAAACGGGTAGAGGGGGAACTGTGAGGCTAAATACTGAAAATCAGCAAAGCAGTGAAACATTCCTGATGACATTTCAAGGTGACGAGGGGGAAAGATCAGGACAGAGGACTCCAGCCCTACTGACACATCCCCGATGTCCAAGAGGTGACGAGGAGAAAGAATGGATAAAAACGTGCCAAGAAATAATCTGCTGATAACCAAGAGCACTTCTTCCCAGAACTTGTCTGAGGCCCCAAAGAAGGCAAAGAGGACAAGGATGCAGACCTCAAAGGGTAAACTTGATTAAGGGGCGGAGCCCACAGATCCAGATGTGCCAACCATGACCTACCTGATTGTCAGTGCGGAGCCCTGTCCCTGGGAGGCTGGCCTCCTGGGAGCGGGCACGTCAGAGGGTGGGCAGAGTAGAGTTCTGACTGCAGAATTCAAGAGTCTGAGGGCAAAGAGCTGGACAAGCTTGGAGCAGCAGGAAGGTTAAGGGTGCTGCTTAAATGGAAAGGGGGACATATATCGTATCAGTTTCCCACTTAGTGGCTTAAAACAATACAAATTTATTATCTTATTGTTCTGGAGGTCACAAGGCCAAAATGAGTCTCGCTGGGATTAACTCAAGGCGCTATCGGGACTGCGATCCTTTCTGGAGGCTCGAGGGGAGAATCTGTTTTCTTGCCCTGTCCTGCTTTTTGGAGGCTTCACGACCTGTCACCACTCTGAGCCCTGCTTCCATTGCCATATCTCCTTCTGTGACTCAGACACTCTGCCTTCCTTTTGTAAAGATTGTTATGACAGCGGAACTGATGGATAATCCAGGTTAATCTCCCCATCTCGAGAGCCTTCATCACATCTGCAAGATCTTCTTTGCCACCTAAGGTAATATATACATTCACAGGTTCCAGGGATTGGGATGTGGACATCTCGAAGGGGGTGGCGTCTGTATTCTGTCTACCCCAGTTCCTGTTGCTGCTGTGACAAATGACCATACATATAGTGGTTCAAAACAATACAGCTTAATTTTCTTACAATTCTAGAAGTCAGAAATAGAAATGGACCTTGTGGAGCTGAAATCAAGGTGTTGGCAAGGATGCATGCCTTTCTGGAGGTTCTTGGGGAGAATCTTGCCTTTTCTAGTTTCTAGAGACTGCCCACATTCCTGGGGCTGTGGCCCCTTCCACCTTGACAGCCAGAAATGTTTGACTCAGTTTTGCTCACATTCCATCACTCTGACACTGACTCCTCTAAGTTCCTCTTCCTGATTGGGACCCTTGCGATTATACTAGGTCCACCTACATAATTAAGGTCATCTCCCATCTCAAGGTCAACTGATTAGCAAGTTTAACTCCTTCTGAAATCTTAATTTTCCTTTGCCATGTAACCTCATATATTCACAGGTTCTGGGGATTAGGACACGGACATATTGGGGGAGCACTGATCTGTCTATCACATATACTCTCCCATTTGAACTTCAGTCCATCCCTAGAGCATGCCGTCCCTCCTTGTTATAGGTAAGGAAGCTGACTCAGAGAGACCGGTGCCTTAGCCAGGGACACAACTGTCCTCACAAGCAGACCTGAACTTGAACTCTGCTCTCTATGACTTCAAAACTTGGCTTTTCCTACTATATCACCAAGAAGGGGGGAGGGTCCTGGATATGACTGAAAATATGTAGCAATTATCTGAGGCTGAAAGACTGGTCTGAAGAAGACATCTCCCAGGAACAAGGCAAGAAAGACTGTCTCACTGAGGAGCTTCTGAGAAACCCTGGAACATGCTAAAGGAGAAAAATTAATAGAGAACAAAAAGAAAAAGCTTTTCCTAGACAACATTTTAGACCAGGCAGAGGACTTGGTGCCTCCTGGGCTATGAGGTTTCTTTGATGGTGCCCTGTGCCAATGGAAATTCAGAGAACAGTTTTGTGACCAATACCTGCAAATTCCTAAACTTTGAGTTTCCTTTCTTTGTTAGTGCCTGACTGCTGTTTTATTTCATGTGAATGGTTTAAGCATTTTATTACATCTGTAAGAAGTCCCAATTCCTTCTCACAACAAAAAAGTCATGGACGTATAAACCAACCAAGATATAATTGGGAGACAGAGTATGACAGTAAGTTGAAACGATATTCTTACCACCTGTGTGCTCAATAGTCCTGAAGAGAAGCTGAAGCCACAAAGGGCCAGAGAGAGAGCTGGCCGGTGGCCTTTCCCGTCTGGGAGGTTTCCAGGTTTATCAGACTGTAAAGAAGTAATTTGTAAATTAAGGACAGGAATGACAGATACACAGGTTTGTCCCAGACACAACATATATAGATTCAACCTTTCTGGCAATAACAGCATTTAAAACACAAAGATTTTTTTTTTTTTTATCATTTATTGGATGGACAAAAGTCGCTTTAAAAGTGCATCAAACAGATTGACAGCTGTCAGAAAAGATGGAGATTGGAGAGCTGGCAATAAATAGTGAAGGGATTAAGCAAAAAAGAAGAAGGAGAAGAAGAAGGAGGAGGAGGTGTGGAGGAAGAAGAGGAAGAGAAGGGGAGGAGGAGGAGAAGAAGGAGGAGGAGGAGGAGGTGGAGGAGGAGGTGAAGGAGGAGGAGGAGAAAGAAGAGGAGGAGGAGGAGAAGGAGGAGGAGGAGGAGAAGGAAGGAGAAGGAGAAGGAGAAGAAGGAGGAGGAGGTGGTGGAGGAGGAGAAAGAGGAGGAGGAGGAGGAGAAGGAAGGAGAAGGAGAAGAAGGAGGAGGAAGAGGAGGTGAAGGAGGAGGAGAAAGAGGAGGAGGAGGAGAAGGAGGAGGAGGAGAAGGTGGAGGAGGAGGAGGAGGAGGTGGAGGAGGTGGAGGAGGAGGAGGAGGAGGAGGAGGAGGAGGAGGAGATGAAAACTCATAGACAGACAGCAGTATAGGGATTCCAGGAGGGGAAGGGTAGAGGGAGGAAGAAGACAGTAAAAGGAGGATAAATGGAGACGGAAGGAAACCTGACTTGGGCTGGTGAACACACAGTGCCATATACAGATGATGTATGGAGTTGTACCCCTGAAACCTACAGTTTTATCAACCAATGTCACCCCAATAAAGTCAAGAAAAATGTTTTAAAAATGCAAATGCACAAGAAATTATATAAAAAGAGAAAGACAATAGAAATAAACTTGAAGAGTATAGGTGCAGTGCCCTGGCCAGTGGCTCAGAGGATAAAGCGATGTCCCAGAGCTCTGAGGTCGTGGGTTTGAGTCCAGGGTTGCCAATGCATTCCTGAGGGCACTGGCTTGATTCCGAGGGTGCTGGTTGGAGCCCCGGTCAGGGCACATATGAGAAGCAATCAATGGCGCAACTAAGTGGAACAACGAGTTGTTGTTTCTCTCCTTCTCTTTCTTTCTCCTTCTTTCTCCTTCTCCCACTTCCTCTCTCTCTCTCTCTCTCTCTCTCTCTCTCTCTCTCAGACACACACACAAAAAGAGTGTAGGTGCAAAAATTTGGGGAACAAGGCAACGAGGAAGCAGAAGAGAGCCAGCTGCTCCAAGGTTCCGGGATTATTGTTGGAGAAAGGACGGAGTTTGATGATAGTATTGCTTTCCTGTCACATTCTTTGGTGGGTCATTTCCTTAGGGCCCTCAGCAACAGGAGCACAGCCTGGAGTGGCAGCAGCCCATGGTTGTATGTTCCCTCTAACATGAGCTTGGAAAACAGACAAGGGTGAAGCTTGATCTCAGTGCAGAAAGGCTTGGAACACTCCCCGCGGGGGCTGGCAGGAGACCAGAGCTGCGAAGGGGGGAGCGCCATGTGGAGCGCAGGACCCCTGTGGGAAAGAAGAGGTCCTCTGAACGATGAGAGTTTTGGGAAGGGAAAGATTTATATCAGGCAGAGGGGAAGGTGGATGGAGCAGAGCTGAGGGCATAGAACTCCAAAACCAAGTACGAAAGTTGTGTTCACTTGTATATTTGAGATGGGCACCTCCACTGTCAAACCTTTCGTAAGGAACAACCAGAGAGGATTACATGGGAGAGTGTCTAAATGTCCTCGAATAACGTTGTTTTGTTATACTGTTGATGAGATGTGGTAGGAACTTCAATCTTGTTTATATCAATTAGCTGATGGCAAAATTGGTTTTGTGATATGTCGTTTACCATACTGCTGAGAGAGGACTCTCTGTAAACCCTTTGGAAATCGTAAGTTTTATGTGAATATAAGTCACTTACACTTGTTGGTTCTCAATCAGCACATTGCTACCTAAAATGCATTCTCCTGAGGATAGGGTTTCTCACTCTGAGTGGAGTGGCTGACTCCCCAAATATTAAAAAACACTGATTCAGAGAGTGAGTCAAGACAGAAGAATCCTGGTCTATCCAGGCAGTGGCAAAGTGGATAAAGTATCAGCCTTGGACACTGAGAACCCAGGTTTAAAACCCTGAGGTCACTGGCTTGAACGCAGGTTCACCAGCTTGAGCACGGGGTCACTGGCTTGAGTGTGGGGTCATAGATGTGACTGCATGGTTGCTGACTTGAGCCCAAGGTCACTGGCTCAGCTGGAGACCCCTAGTCAAGGCACATATGAGAAATCAATCAATGAACAACTAAGGTGCCTCAATGAAGAATTGCTTCTCATCTCTCTCCCTTCCTGTCTGTCTCTGTCTCTATCTCTCTCTCTCACTAAAAATAAATAAACAAACAAATAAATAAATTAATTAAAAAAATGAAAAAATAAAATAAGACAAGGATCCTGGAACTTAATGATCTTTAAAAATTTTTTCATCTTGTAAATTTTTTTCTTACAAACGTAGTTAAGAAACACATTGAATTACAGCTCATAAATCTTTTGGTGTTAGTTTGCCATTATGTCCTTTATTCATGAAAACGACTTAAGGATTTGATCGTGTGACTTATATATTAACAAGAGTAACTAATTTCTGGTAATGATGAATATATTTCCCCCTAGAGCTGCAGTAGAATATAGAAACACGACACTGCAAAGAACAGCAGAAGAGACCTGGCCATTTTTTGTGTTGAAGGTTTATACACCATCAGTAGGAAGTATTAACAGCCTGAGTTACTTGCGTACACCGTGGTTTGGGTTAATAAGTTATCCATGCATCTCAAGCACTAAGTTCTTAGATGATGTATACTCTGCTATTTTTCTATCTCCTGATTATGCACACAATGATTACAAGTACTCAATGGTTAATATGTTTAGAAAAAATAAATTATTGTCAATGCCTGCTATCAGAAAAGGACATTTTAAAAGACAATTTCATTAACTTTTGAAACATTCTGCATAAAGAAAAAATTGACCCTCAATTTTATTTACATATATATATTTTTTATTTCTTTTTTTTATTTTTATTTTTTACAGGGACAGAGAGAGAGTCAGAGAGAGGGACAGATAGGGACAGAGAGAGATGAGAAGCAGCAATCATCAGTTTTTTGTTGCGACATCTTAGTTGTTCATTGATTGCTTTCTCATATGTGCCTTGACCGCAGGCCTTCAGCAGACTGAGTAATCCCTTACTTGGGCCAGTGACCTTGGATCCAAGCTGGTGAGCTTTTTGCTCAAGTCAGATGAGCCCACGCTCAAGCTGGCGATCTTGGGGTCTTGAACCTGGGTCTTCCGCATCCCAGTCCGATTCTATCCACTGCGCCACCGCCTGGTCAGGCTATTTATCTATTTTTAAGAAGTGTTATTAACTCTTTAAATGGTAATCTGGGCGATTCAAGTAAAGTAATCAGAGTGATAGTAGTGCCCGAATATCATTTATTCATAAATGCATTCAGTATTTATTTGTTGAGAGCTGCTACTTCTTGGACTGAGGGTAAAACAGTGAACAAAACAGAGGAGGGTCGAGAACCGGCTCTAAGGAGGAAGCGCCAAAGTGTTATTTCCCTTCCCTCGCTGTTGAAGGACTTACTGTGCCAAAGAAATTATTATTCGGAGTTGTTAAACTTTATGTAACTAGGATGTAATTGGAAACATTGATGCATAACTCAAGGCTGATTTTCAGAGAAGTGTCCATGAGTTAATACTATTATACTAAAGAGAAAAGGCACACACACACACAAAAACTGAAGTCTTCTATGGGAATTGTAAACTTTATGGCTTGTTTCTAAGCCAAGGGTGGAACATTCCCAAATAAACAGTTCTCTCATCTAGATGAAGAGGAGTAACAGAAAATGAAGTGAGCAAGCTTCCCATGACTTCACTGCAATCCACTGTGTGACCTTCTGCAGTGGGGTCGGACACACCTTCGCTTTTCCTCCCCAGCCATCCAGAAAGCCAGTGCCAAGTTACCTTTAGGAATCTTTAGGGTATTGATAAAACATATTACCCTCAGGATGGGGCCAAGAACTTTCTGGGTACAACTATGGAGAATGATCTGGGCTGGATGCAACCTTTTGCATTTTATCCAGATTGAAAACTAAAGAATATTTATCCATGACTAGCATGCTGCCCCTCCCTTCTTCCCCCACCTCCTTCCCTCTGTGCTCCACTAGTAAGTTTCTGGTACACACAAGCAACTCTGGATTTCTCATTATAGTATCTTAGCACCTAGCAGAGGGCCTTGCATAGGGATATTCAATAAATACTGAATGATTAAATGAGTGAATGAATTCAGCAAATAAGTATGGAGAGCTTACCATGCATAGAGGATAGTGCTAGGTTCCGGAAGTGGGAGTGGAAAGGGAAGAAGATTCAAGGCTGAAGTAATAGTCCTGTGTTAGGAAGGTCTATGTCCTTCCGTGTAGCCAGCATTTGACCTTGGAACACAGCCTCTATGAATAATAAATATCCGATTTGCTTTTCCTTCTACCACATTCTAGTTGTGTGAACTTAGGGAAATGATTAAAATCTCATTAAGCTCTGGTTGGCTCAGTGGATAGAGCATCTTCCTGGCATGTGGGTGTCCTGGGCTCAATCCCAATCAGGGCACACATGAAAAGCACCCATCTGCTTCTCTTCTCTTCTCTCTCCCCCTTCTCTCCTCTTCTTTCCCTCTCAGTCAGTGGCTTGATTGGTTTGAGCATGGCCCCAGGCTCTGAAGACAGCTTGGTTGGTCTGAGTGTCAGCCTCAGGTGCTAAAAATAGCTCGGTTGATTCAAGCATTGGCCCCAAATAGGAGTTGCCGGGTGAATCCCAGTTGGGGCGCATGTAGAAGCCTATCCACTATCTACCCTCCTCCCAGCTTAAAAAAAAAAAGAGGTAAGAAATTTTGAGGCTCACTTCCTTGTTTCTGAAATGGAGTAACACCTACCTGTACTATCTATCAGGGTTGCTGTGAGGATCAGTTGACTGAACGTGAGTGAATCCCTTTGTAAACTATTGAACAATTAAGTTGCTTTGGTCTAATTAGGAGATAAAACATATAAAATCACTCATAATTATAAAAGTAAAAATGGTTGTAGCCTGATAGAAGACCAGCTAAGATGGCACACATATGGTACACACTGTAAAGATGAGAAGAGTGCTGTAAACCCACTTTACAGTCTTCATTTTTATGCATGAAGGAACTGATTCAGAAAAGTTAAGTGGCTTGTCCAAGGTCACACAGCTAATACATAGCTCAGAAAGGATGGCAAGATCTCCTCTTTCATTGAAGTCTGTGTCTATTCAGCCCATTGGCCATTAGCATAATTTATAGACTAGCCAAAATATGGTAGCATTCTTGCCATTTCCCTGCCACTTCATTTTTATCTTCCTCGGATGCAAAGCTTTCCTATCATTTGATTTGTTTTTATTAATAGTCAAAAATGTTTATCTCTCTCCTGACTGATGTGTGATGATACTCTTGATACCATTTAAGGAAATGTTGAAAAGATGTATTTTAATGTGTGATCAAGAAGGTGCCCCCAGCCCGGGAACCGTGTCTGCATTTCATCACCTTGGTTACGGTTCCTTCTTGGTGTTTCAGCTGCACCTTCAGAACATTCCTCCACCTCTGAACCTCAGGGGAATTATTAATCTGTCTGTGCTTCAGTTTCCTCATGAATAAAATGGGGGTCATGGCACCTACTTCACAGGGAGAGAGGGGAAGTAGAGCACAGTGGTGGAGTATGTGGATCTGAAACCAGTCTGGGGGTTCAAATCCCATCTCTGTACACTGTTCCCGCTGTGGGGCTTTGAGGAAGATACTGCACCTCTGCAAGCCTCAGTGTTTTCTCTTATTCAAATGAAAATGATAATAATACCTACCTCCTAGAGCTAAGATGATTCAATGAGATAGTACTGATCAAGTGGTTAGCACCATATTTGATGTTGAGTGAGAGGTGATCAGTAAGAGATGGTGATGATAATGGTGATGGTGATGATGATGATGATGATGATGATAATTGTAAGTCCAGGAGTCATGGTCACTGTCACAGCTGCCTGGCTTATGCAAGTTCTCATTGAATTTGGGCAGATGGTAATGAAACAATGGAGTCAAGAAATAGTGGGCCATTACCTTTATTCTAGATTTGTACCAGCCAATGAGTAAAAACAAACACACAAGGCACTAAAACCCACTCACAGATTCTCCAGTTCCACAACCAGGAGAATCTGTTTTTTCCTAGAATCAAAGACCCCACTAGCTTCAGCCACCACCTTTTCCCCATCTGCACGCCTCCATCTTGACTGCTTCTCTCTCTGCAACCATGTGGCCTCTCTCTTTGCAACAATGTGGTCTCCTCTATGCAAAATGGACTCCTAGCTACTCCTTTTAAAACTTTTTGGTGCAACAATCCTTCCTCCAGCACACATTAGCATAACCAAGCCCCTTCCCAAGCAGAAAGGCAATTAGCTGTATCACCTGGGCGATGGCCACTCACACGGGCAGCGCCATTTTTAACAATAAAAGTGAGCAAAACCAGAAAATACAGATTTTACAAACTTATTTGTCCAACAATGATGTAGAGAGAACAGTCCTCATGTCATGTTGGTTCTGTTGGTAAGCCCTTCTCTTCTCTGCTCTTTTACCTAAAAAGCCACTGTTCTTTTATCTAAAAAGAAGAGAAGGAGAATAATAATACTTTGCCTTTCCCAACTAACAAGAATGGTTAGGAACAATGAGGAGTAGGGATGCGCCTTGAAGACGTATAAAGAACCACACAATCCAAGGAAATTTTATTCACAATCTGTTCTTCTTGGAGCAGCATCAGAAGCACTCGAGGCTCACGTGGTTCAGAGTAGAAGTTTGCCTTCAGTTTCTCAACCAAGTTTTCAAGAAACACAATTTCAGCACAACACACCTCTCCCCAGAGACCATTCACTGTCATTTGACACACTTATAGGACACTTCCTTCGAAGAAAATGCTCATTGAATGTTGTGCAGAAGACCATTTCCTGGTCCTGGGGCTGAGCAACAGGGAGCCCTAGCACCTTCCTCTATTCCAGTGAGACAAATGCTGTTTTTTCACAGCCTAACCAACCCAGCTTCCCATCTCATTCCCACACGAGCCACTCCTTCTGCTCAAGGGGCACACGTTCTTTCTGAGCTAGCAGAAGTATACTCATTCTAAATCTGCCAACAGCAGGAGAAGGTAAGTCATGTGAGTTCTCTCTGGAGCTTGGCTCTTCTTTATTCTCAAATCTGGACTCACCATTTGTTCTGAACCAAGGTGACCAGGACTCCAGAGGGTCAACCCATGTCAATACTTTCCCAGGACTGTGCTAGTGTTCCACATTTGGGGTTTACCTCCAGGCCTCCAGGAGGTAATATCTGTGAATCCTGGATACACCCTCTTCAGCTGGCCCTTTAACAGTCTTCCTCTGGTGCTTCCTTAGGCCGGTCTTGTTGACTATAATGGGAACCAAGGAATCTGCCTGCTCACCGCCCCCCCCCCCCACCTTGTCTGCAGTAAAGTCTGCTTAGGAGCCACATGACCTCGGCTTGAATCCTGATGCAGAGATTTTCTAGCTCTGGGTGCATGGGGAATTCAGCTTAGCCTGTTCGAGTTTATTTGCAGAATGGAGTTTCATTAGTTTTCCCATATGGCTGTTGTGGAGATTGAATGAAATAATGAGCACAGAAGTTGCTTTTTCAGCAAATGGTATATGAGATGGTCTCAAGCAATGTTAATTGAACTTGAGTGTTTATCTGTTCCTCTAATCTTTTTTTATTATTTTTTAACTAAGTGAGAAGCAGGGAGGCAGAGAGACAGACTCCCACATGCACCCTGACTGAGATCCACCTGGCAAACCCACTAAGGGGCAATGCTCTGCCCATCTGTAGCTGCTGCTCTGTTGCTTGGCAACTGAGCTATTTTAGCGCCTGAGGTGAGACCATGGAGCCATCCTCATGCCCAGGACCAAATTGCTCAAACCACTTGAGCCATGGCTGCAGGAGGGGAAGAAAGAGAGAGAGAAGGGGAGGGGGAGGGGTGGATAAGCAGATGGTCACTTTTGCATGCCCTGACCGGGTATTGAACCACGGACTTCCACATGCTGGGTGATGCTCTACTACTGAGCTAACCGGCCAGTGACTGTTCCTCTAATCCAACTCTTTATATTTTCCCTATCCTCCAGATTCTTCTAGTCCTAACCCTTTATTATTATTATTTGTAGCCCTTTAAGTGGAGACACTGCCTTTGCCTTTGATGCCCAGAAAGTGGTTTGTCTCAATGTTCTAGGTCTATGTCAACTAAAATAAAGGTAATGCATTTCTCAAGCCTTCGAGGTTCATTTCTCCTGGAAAAATCCAAATGCAAATGAGACATCTGGTTCTCATAACCAGACGGTCCACACAATATTTGCGTCTTTATCAGATCAAGCTTGTGTGGACACAGGTCCACATGTCTTCCGTTTTCTTGTCAGGAATTAAAGTATATGATGAAAAAATTGAGAAGGGTATGATAAAAATCTTTTCTGAAATCATACTAATTTGCGTTTCACTGTCAGTCAAACCATTTGATAGTTTTAAGCAAATGCTTTTTGATTTTTTTCCACGTGTGTGGTGTTGTTTTCAAATCTATAGGAAGTTCAAAAACAAACAAAAATATACCCTTCCCCCCAAAAAACCCATAGTGTATAAACTCTGCTCAGAAGGGTAAGATAAAGCCTTTGCAAACCTTGTCTTTTTTATATAAAGTCTTAAACTATGGATTGCAGGTTCTAGGGCTGGGCTTTCTAATTGGAATTATAACTCTTATGCTCAGGGTCTGATTATCAATTTAAAATCAGCTAAAATTCAATGGAAATTTGTTAAAAGTGTACTAAAACTAGCTGTGAATGATCAATGATAAAGTTCAGTCCTTGTCCTTTAGAAGTTTTTTATATAATTGAAGGAGAAAGACCAATAACTGAATAGCTATAATTCAATTTGATTAGTGCAAATGTCAGTCCTATAGAAGGAATTGAAACACACACACACACACACACACACACAGTTTGGTGGGTTTCAGTCTCAGCTCAAAAGCAGCTTCGTCCTCTGAACTCCCCCAGCATTTTATCTGATCTTCCATGATGGCCCTTTTCCATTTTTGCATGCTCTACAAATATTTGTAGAATGAACGAACAGTTTCCTTACCTTTTCCAAACACAGGAAGCCCGTATCTTATAGCTGAATAGTTACGGCTAGATATCTGATCCAGCGCCCTGTCCGCCAAGCTGCTAGCTGAGTGATAAAGTCCCCTGCAACCCCACCCCTTGAAAACTTACATTTTGGCATGACCCTGAAAAGGCTAGGAAGGTAATGCAATAAGTCCATGATCAGAAATAAATAAATAAGAAATAAGAACCCAGCCCTAGAACTTTAGACATGGCTGACCTGACTCCACACATCATGCTGGGCTGTGGGTGGGGGAGATTGTAGGAAAGCCACCTGTGGCTTGACAATCTTTGCAAACGTTCGTCCAGGAACACCCAGTTGCCCCTTCCGTTGGCCCTGATCCCCTGTACATCTCTAACTCCTCTTTGCTCTGGCTTCTATCTGCTTCTGACCCTTCCGAGGTTTGGACACCTGCCCTGTCACCCTTATCTGACCTTGGCTTCCACTTTTACCCTCTGTCCTCTGTGTGCCCTTGACATCAATGTTACCTATAGTTAAGGATCCCATAAGGCATCTTTCTCCCTGAGATATACTCACAGGCTGGGTGGGTGCCCGTGTTTCCCCTTAGGGAGGAAGAATTTGGATAAATAAATGAGAACGGGGTTGACGGATGTGAGCCCCTAGCTCTGCCATTTATCAACGACGTCATTTTATGTAAGAGCTTTTATCTTTCTGTGTCTCCATCCCCTTCTGTAAAAACAGAGGTAACACCTACCTGAGGTGGTTATGCAGATCAAAGCAGAATGCATATGTAAGTTCCTGGGACAAAGACGGGATTTAATAAATTGTGGCTCCTTTCCCCTGTCACTTCTCTCAGCTGCGGCCTCTGTCTCCTCCCAGCCCCTGATGTCAGTGTGACATTCCTCCCCATGCAGAAGGAATAGGGAGGACCCTTCCTCAGGAAATTCCAGACTCACCTGCCTCTGGTCCTTCTTCCAGATGTTCAAAGATTCTTTCCTCTTTGCTCCCTTGGTTCATCGCAGAAACACTGGAGTGTTCCCAAATCCAACACCTGCCGATTACTTCGTAGCTCACTCATTGATAGCTGAACAGGACACAAGTCTGAGTATTGGTAATAATACCAAAAGAATCAAGGTGCTCAGCGATGTGTTGCGTTATTTCCAATGGTATAAAACAAGGATGTCCTAGCCATCGTATTTTTAACTTATACCTTAAAGGTTTTATATGGCCGTTTCATATATGTTATTGTATTTATATAAACTAAGCTGCAAGAATGGTTTTAGCCTTAGTAACCTATATCTAAGCGGCTCCTTATCCCCTGAGCATCACCCTGTTGCCTTCTCAAAGAGAATCCTTGTTGACATGTCCATACGGTGAGCGCATCAAAAAAGAGAAACAATTTAACAGGTTTCTAAAGAAGATCAGGATTGCATTCAGGGTCCTGGCTGGTTGGCTCAGTGGTAGAGCGTCGGCCTGGCGTGCAGAAGTCCCAGGTTTGATTCCTGGCCAGGGCACACAGGAGAAGCGCCCATCTGCTTCTCCACCCCTCCCCCTCTCCTTCCTCTCTGTCTCTCTCTTCCCCTCCTGCAGCCGAGGCTCCACTGAAGCAAAGATGGCCCGGGCACTGGGGATGGCTCCTTGGCCTCTGCCCCAGGCGCTAGAGTGGCTCTGGTTGCAACAGAGCGACGCCCCGGAGGGGCAGAGCATCGCCCCCTGGTGGGCGTGCCGGGTGGATCCCAGTCGGGTGCATGCGGGAGTCTGTCTGACTGTCTCTCCCCGTTTCCAGCTTCAGAAAAAAGAATGCATTCAACACATGGAACTGAGATAATACATCAAAGGTTTTCAACAGTTTGACTTTTACCCTCCACTCTCCAGAATGGGGGCTGAATAAGTATCTGTGCCCTTGATCCTTACCCACTCCTGGGGGTCAGGAAGGTAAAAGGGAAACTTGTCGCCCCATGCACTAGTCAGGGTTCTCCAGAGAAAGAAAACCAGTAGGATTTGTGTGTCTGCATATCCTGTGTGTGTATATACATGGACCGGAGTATTGGAGAGTCAGGTTCTTGGGGGACAAGTCTATTTGGGGCACTGTTAAGTTTAAGATCCCTCCAAAAAAGCAGTTAATATAGGTGTTTAGAACAATAGGGAAGAATCAAGACATCTAGTTTTTCTCGGACAGAAAGTTACATGTAGGTGAAGTTGCATATTCTACATGTGCTCTATGGGGTGTTTTGTGACTGAAATGGGTGTTTGGTTTCACCTGCTTAAACATTTTTCCAGCCTCGAATGATTGCAGTCATGCTGTCTGGCACAGAGTTCGGGATCAGGATTTTCCACCTGCTTGTGTGCTGGAGAAACTCCCAGATTACTCTCTGAGTATTCTTGTAAGTGAAGGATACTCCCAGATTACTCTCTTAGTATTCTTGTGAGTGTCCCTTCAACGCGCTTCCTACGCAGGGAGGGGGCACCTCCTCTCCAGACCCTGGTGCTTTTCTGGATACTCTCCACATTCAAAGAGATGTCGGTCTTACTAGAATATCAGCTGGCAGTTAAGAGAAAGAATTCTGCCCTTCACTGGTCAGATAAACTGTCTAAAATATAGTCTCAGACACAGCTCAGAAATTCTGTATTTCTTATTTGCCATGAAGTCTTTGGGTCAGATTCCTGCATTCATCACAGCTTTCCTGAATGTTCTGACAACCTCCACCTGAAGTGATTCCTGACTCTCCTTAAAGATATCACTTTCCCAAGTGGAGGTTGTCTGTTTCCCTTCGGACCTTCCTGAGGAGGGAGCACAGGGGTTCAAGTCCTGGAGTTTTTAGCTAAAAATCCATGTTTCTCATGTCACCCCACTTCCCCGGGCGTTGCCCACCCTCTGTCCCTCCAGATACCAACTTCCTAACCATCTTCTCTCACTAAGTTTGGGAGGCGGGCTCACTCTCTTCCTACCCAGAGTTCTGCAGTTCTGCAGTCATTCTGGAGAATCCCCAAACCCTAGCCCCTGTATTCACATTCAGGTTCTCAGTAGGATGTCAGGGGTTACAGAAGGCTTTCTAGGGAGAAAAGAAAGAAAGAAAATATGACATATACCTGGAGTCAAAATATTATTTGAAGACTTTGGATGATGCAGACTCTGCACATGAAAATAAACACATGTTGAGTATAAAGTATAACGCAGTTATGTGGAGGTCTTAAAGACAGAGTGGTGGCGATGGGCCACTTTAGGGTTACGCCCCTGAAGTCTAAGGCTGACTGTTTACTGTGCTGGGTTTTTCAGGGTTCTGCAGCAGAAAGGGGCCGCCCGACATTCTCAGTTCCTCAGTTCAGCCCTCTGGTTCCCACAGCCACACCCTGGGAATAGTATTTATTATCCAGAGCTAGCTCATCTCTGAACTTTTGTTTCTAAATGCCATAGTCTCTCCTATAAACTTTGCCAGGTTGCTTGCATAAAAGAAAAAAAAAAAGAAGGCATCTAATTGTTTAAATTCACATTTTTTTTTACCCCTAATGAGATTGTTCTTTTTTCATGTTTGTTAGTTATTTTTTATTTTTATGTTTTTGCTTATTTTCCTACTGACGTGTCCATTTCTTTTCTTTTCTTTTTTTTTTTTTACAGAGACAGAGAGAGTCAGAGAGAGGGACAGACAGACAGGAACGGAGAGAAATGAAAAACATCAATCATCAGTTTTTTGTTGTGACACCTTAGTTGTTCATTGATTGCTTTCTCATATGTGCCTTGACTACAGGCCTTCAGCAGACTGAGTAACCCCTTGCTGGAGCCAGTGACCTTGGGTTCAAGCTGGTGGGATTTTGCTCAAACCAGATGAGCCCGAGCTCAAGCTGGCGACCGCCGGGTTCTCGAACCTGGGTCCTCTGCATCCCAGTCCGACGCTCTATCCACTGTGCCACCGCCTGGTCAGGCGTGTCCATTTCTTATAGTTGGTCAGTACTTTCACCAACACACTTACATTAGTTTATCTTTATAAATCACTTAAAAAACAATCAGGTTGTTTTTAAGTCAGCTGACTAAACTTTCAAACATTTTAGGATAATGGAGTTTAGACTCATGAGCATTTAAAAAAAAAAAAGACTACTCTTGACACTGAGCTGTGTTTTATTTTATAAGTCTTGTCTGCCAGTTTACCTGTGGCTAGTTCTTCTGAAATAAACCTTCTCCCCGTCTCTGGTAGTTATATATTATGTAGGGGCTCATTACCATTTTTTTTTTTCAGTCATTTTCATTGATGTTTGAAATCTCGTATCGAAGGACATTTTTTTTTTTTCCTGAAGTTGGAAATGGGGAGAGACAGTCAGACAGACTCCCGCATGTGCCCGACCGGGATCCACCCGGCACGCCCACCAGGGGGTGATGCTCTGCCCATCGGGGGCGTTGCTCTGTTGCGACCAGAGCTACTCTAGTGCCTGGAGCAGAGGCCAAGGAGCCATCTCCAGCACCCGGGCCATCTTTTGCTCCAATGGAGCCTCGGCTGCGGGAGGGGAAGAGAGAGACAGAGAGGAAGGAGAGGGGGAAGGGTGGAGAAGCAGATGGGCGCTTCTCCTATGTGCCCTGGCCGGGAATCGAACCCGGGACTTCTGCACGCCAGGCCGACGCTCTACCACTGAGCCAACTGGCCAGGGCCAGATTTTTTTTTTTAATGACTAATCAAATAAACTATCTAGTTAATGATAAGGTATAGAATCACTTCAGATCTTGTTGGAACAACCTGGAACTTTGTCAAGACCCAAATAAGTAAATCCAAAATAGACTCTTTGACCCCAAACATGTAGGCAGCAACTTCTCCCTATTTCGCCAGATGTCAAGGTCGCAGGTCATATAGGACTTCAGTTTTAGGTCTGTTATCTAGGATCTTAATATGAGGATCCCATCTGCAGCTTTTCCAACTGTGTTCTCACTGAGAAGGACATGCCCCCACCCCCACCTTGTACTTGACAGTTTGGGAGAGGCTTACCAAAGCAGCTTTTAGTATAAACAGCTCTTTCAGTCTTGTCTTGTTTGACTACCCATAGACCCCCTCTCCACGGGAAAGCGTCCAAATTACAGACACGGAGCTGTACTCATAAACCCAGGGCGTTCCTGGACACTCGGGCTTTGTTTCTGGTCAAGCCCATCTATCTGCCTCCCCCGTGCTTTCCCAGGGGTCCTTTGAGGCCCGCAGGCAGCTAGATCCATGAGGAGGGGCTGCCCGGGAGTCTGTCCAGATGTGTCAGAATCCAGAGGTGGCGAGGGTTTCAGGCTGGCATCCCTGCCCACCAGCCCGGTGCCCAGAGGCTGGGCGGCAGTAAGAACAGGGGAGAGCAGCAGCCGCTGTGTAGTCTCCGGAGCTGACTTTGTTGACGCAGCGCAGGCATTTCTGGTTGAGTGCTGCCACTCAAAGTGCTCACACAAGATCTGGAAGCCATTGGAGTTCAAAACCACCCACAGACTTCAGCAAAGCAAAGCTGGGGCAGCTCCTGGCTGGACAGAGGACATTGACATTCACGTCTGTGTTACAGGCTGGGAGGCATTTTGGTGGAGTTTTTGGCTAAAACGTTGCTGAAGAAAACCCATGCTGGCCGCTTTTTCTGCAAACCCAAACCCGCTTGGGTTTGGATCTGGACCAGAAGGCATCCTTAGTACAAAGTATGGAGTCTCGAAAGGGGTCTGTCAGAGGTCAGGAAACGAGGGCACCCTCTCCACCCTCTGCTCAGCATTCAGATGGCAAGGACTTGGCTCTCCTGCCTGCTCAGGGCTCAAATGGAATCCCTGGATACAGTGACCCCGGAGTCTGTCTTTGCGTCTTCCTCCTCCCCCCGCCTCCATCTCCACCACTTCCTCCTCCTCCTTCTTCTCCTTCTTCCTTTTTGGCTTGAACAACAGAAATTTATTTTTTACAGTTCCGAAGGCTGGAAGTTCAAGATCAAGGTGTCCATTGGCATTGTGGGGTTTTTTTCTTTTATTTTTCTGAGTTCAGATGTTTTTGTTTATTCACTTATTCTTTTAAAATTTATTAAAATTGTAGTTCACCTTTAACATTATTCTGTATTAGCTTCGGGTGCCCAGTGTAGTGCTCAAACAGAAACTTTACAAAGCGTCCCTCCCGATGTTCTCAGCACCCAACGGGCACCGTGTATAGTTATCACAGTATGACCGGCCATACTTTCTACAGCCGAGTTCACGTGATGCTCCGCTTTGGAGTCCCGGACCCAGTGGCAGGAAAGATATATTCAGTTCGGTTTCTTATTTAGTAAGCCCCCTTTTATTGCTTCCTTTCCTTTGGTTTTTCTCCTCTGCCCCATCTCCTAACCTCCTCTTACCATCCTCCCTTCTCCACTTCCTGTTGTAGCTCCCCCCACCATCCCTTCCTCTTTCTCCTTCTCTCTCCTTCCCTTTCCCTGTCCCCTCCCCCTTCCCTCTGCCCCTCTGGGAGCTGGACTTCAGCAGATGTTGGCACAAGGCAGTGGAATCCGGACTCTCACCTCCTCCTTGGTCCCTCGTGGCTAAGAGGCCAGGGTGGCCACCTCGCTAACATCACTGGCTCAAGGAGAAGCTGGCTAGGAACCATGGGGGAGTCCCCCCAGGGACCACGGCCATGGGCTTCAGAAGAGGGAGGACATGGGATCTGGAGAGAATCCAACAACCCATGATCTAACCCTTACCCTCCATTTGGGAGTTCTTGGAAAGGCCAGCCACCTGCCCTCTGGGTGCCTTGTGGGTCTATCTGCGGTAATGAAGATGCTGGACTCACCAGTTCCTTTGCTAAAACATCATCATAGGCCCTGGCCGGTTGGCTCAGTGGTAGAGCATCGGCCTGGCATGCAGGAGTCCCAGGTTCGATTCCTGGCCAGGGCACACAGGAGAGGCGCCCATCTGCTTCTCTACCCCTCCCCCTCTCTTTCCTCTCTGTCTCTCTCTTCCCCTCCCGCAGCCGAGGCTCCATTGGAGCAAAGATGGCCTGGGCGCTGAGGATGGCTCTGTGGCCTCTGCCTCAGGCGCTAGAGTGGCTCTGGTCGCAACAGAGCGATGCCCCAGATGGGCAGAGCATTGCCCCCTGGTGGGTATGCCAGGTGGATCCCAGTCGGGCTCATGCGGGAGTCTGTCTGACTGCCTCCCCGTTTCCAACTTTAGAAAAATACAAAAAAAACCCCAACAAAACCAAAACCAACCAAACAAAAAAACATCGCCATAAAACAAATGTTATTTCCTCAAACAGCATCCTCTTTGATGAAGAAAAAAGGTTTAAAACACAAGCGGCCCTTGAAAAAATGTCCAAGCAGAGAGAGGGGAGTGTTTTCTGTTCGACTCTCCCTGGGGGCCTATGGACAGCTGGTTCCTGCCTGCCTTCTTCCCTCGGGCTCCCGCCGCCCACGGGCTCGGGCTCCCGCCACAGTCCCGTCTCTCACTGACACTACCCACCAGGTCCCGGACACGCAGAGCCCTTTCTACCTCCTGTGTGCACTTGAGGGAGGAGAAAACTTCCTCTTAGACACTCAAAAGAAAATTTGAAGGTTAAAAACAGAATGTTCTCTAGAGAAACAAACAAAACAACTAGTCTTTCTGAATATACATGGCAGTCAAGTTCAGATAAGCTAAACTCCTGATCCAGATTGTCTGGGGGCTGAATTTCTAAATGTAATGGATTCTTCAGGCACTCTCAGAAGAATCACTCCAATTTTAATAGAAACTAAATGTCAGTGTTCCCGTAAGAGTTCTGACAGTCCCCCAAGCTGGCTCCGTGATAGAAATACGACCAGTGTGCAGCCACCAGGGGAGGCGGGGCAACAGGGGCAGATCGCAGATAATCCTCATTCTGTTGTGCATGCTCTGTTCCCCCAGAGCACAGCTCTGTTCCCATCGCTGAGTCCCCTCCTTGGACATAAACTAAGAACATCAGCCTTTCTGTTCTATGGCCAGCGAAGCCTCTGGGGATGGGAAACCAAATTTAGGCATTCATTTGGCGAAAGAATCCCTGATTGGTTGATTTGTTTCCTTGTCTCCAGATTGGGTTCTGTCCCTGTCCTTTACAGATTGTTCCCACTGCTTGGCACAAGGCAGAGCTACAAGAGAGGCATCTGGTCCAGGCTTGGCCTGCACTCCACTTCTGTGGTGAGGGGTTTGCCAGGAGCTGTGGGGACCGGGGTGGGGCTCAGTGATGATTTCCACTTGGGGAAAACAAAATAAATAGTTAAAGACAAATAACTTGTACTAGAAAATGCTTTGCTGTTTCTGGTGAGGAGGGTTCTCTCTGAAGAAGGAAATAAGGATAGAAAACAGCTGCTATTCCCGATGCTGTCAGTAGTAAAATCAGCCAGTCTAGTCTCTTCCTTGTAACGAGTTTTGCTTCCACCTGACCAGGCGATGGCGCAGGGGATAGATTGTTGACCTGGGATGCTGAGGATCCACGTTAGAAACCCCAAGGTCGCCAGCTTGAGCACGGGGTCGCCAACTTGAGCGTGGGATCATAGAAATGACACCATGGTGACTGGCTTGGATCCAAGGTTGCTGATTTGAGCAAAGTGATGTTGGCTCGACTGGAGACCCCTGGTCAAGGCATGTATCAGAAAGCAATCAATGAACAACAAAAGTGCCACAACTATGAATGAATGCTTCTCACCTCTCTCCATTCCTGTCTGCCTGTCTCTCTCATGTGCAAAAAAAAAAAAGTATTTTTATTCCAAATTTTTTTGGTTAATGATGCTTAAAGATCACTGGCAACAGACACCTCTGATATTCATACCTCCATAGCCCTTTACAAATTATACTCTTCACAAATCATTACACAAGAAGATTAATCAAGATAGCCTTTATCTTTGTCATTATGCCTGGAAGTTTTTAGGATGGAATGGGATTGTCTTCTCATTTCTCTTCTGAATGCTTTGTGATAATCATGACTGCTTCCACAACCTTTGGAGTTAATAAGTCTGCTTTCCTTTCAGAGGTGGAGAAAAAAGGCTACGTGAATTTTTATGAGTAGAAGCTCCGGACCAGTGTTAGAAATGGGGCACCATCAAAAGCTTTAACTTTTAAGTTCTAGCCTGACTTTAAACCTCAGGAATGTGGAAGGGTATTAGACATAAATGTTCTAATTTGGGTCTTCCATTTGCAAATCCAGGGAATGACCCAAAGTGCATTTCTAATTCAAAATGTAAATTAAAGTGACTATGGATAATATCCTTGGCTGCTAATGTGTGCAGCAATACCAGCTATTAGGATACCCAATGCTGGCAACATTTGGGATGTAATAAGTTTCCCTAAAGCCACGTTTCTTTGATTGCTTTTGTTGCTATTTGAGTAACTTCCTGCTGACGCTGTCACCCAGCCCATGAAGAGTCATTCTTCAAAGGTGATGCTTCTGGGAATATCACCCTGCCCCTGTGTGACTTCTCGCTGATGCGTCCTGGGCCAGGTGGTCAGATGGCCATTTTACTCCAGTGTGTGGAAATACCAGGCTATAACTATCCTCATGAGTAATGACATGCCTAGACTTGGTGCTCACCTCAGCTCTGGTTGCCGCGGCGATAGGTTTACCATGGTCTACACTTTGACTTCCTGTTTCACACTCTCAATCACCCCTCCCCTAACCTTCCTTCCTCTCAAGCTAGGAATCTCTCTCATGTGCTCCCCTCCCCTCCCCAGCTCTCACAGACAAACAGGAGTCTTTCCACATTCATCTCAATGTCACAATGCTGTTTCCATGCAAGACAAGTTTCCCCCAGATTCCGTGATTCTAGCCTTGGTAGTCCATCAAATTTCCCAGACCTAGAGTTTTCCTTTTGAGATAAAGATGCCATGGGAGGATCTCTAAGAAATATACCCCAAAGCTGTTCTTTCTTTTAACTATCATGCTTTTCTTTTAGGACCTTTGTAAACTTTAGCCCACAGTTTTTCCAAATCTTTATATATATATATATATATATATATATATATGTAATATTTTATTACTTACCACACAAATCACCAGCCTATGTGAATTGACAAAGAGTTTATATTTCTAAGAACATCATATTGATACAAATACATGTATGTATAAAATTTAACTCCATTTAAATTAAAATAGATGCAGCCACATATGTATCATATGTACCTATATACCTTATATACATATATAGCCACATGTATATATTTATATGTTAATATATGCATATAAGGTATATATGTATATATGATGTTTACATGTATGTATGTGGTATATATGTGTATATAAGGTATAAGTGTATATAAGGTATATATACATATAGGGATATATGTATATTTGCATCTACACTATATAAACATATATTTATAAACCACCTGCAGCTGATAGAAGAGTAATATGATAACTCAGAACTGGAAAGACCATGACCTTTTTTTAGTTTGCTGACCTACTTGAAACTATTGAAAGTTACAGGCCACCTTATCAGAAAAATAAGCATGTAAGTGTTTGCATATAATTGCAGGAGGCTCACTGATGTCCTGAAGTCCAGCCCTGGGCTCTAGGTTAAGACACTTGTTCCAGCCCAATCTCTTTCCTTCTCTCAACCCTCAGTGTACAGAGGGGAAATTGAGAAGCAGGTGGGTGGATATCACAGACGGCATGAGACAGAGCTGTAATTGAGACCAAGATCTCCTGACACCTACCCCACTGCTTGGTTTAGGTGACATGGCCATCAGGACACCCTTTATTGAATCTTACTCTGCGCCCAAAAAAGAAGTGACATCATTGTGCAAACGAGCAGTGTGGTGAGTCTTCCTACATGGCATCCTAGGGGGAAGTGGGCCATGAAGCTGTTGGATGATAGATTGTGTACCATGCCTGTTATCTGTGTATTTGTCAGGGATCACCGGAGAGCCAGCACCAATAAGATGTGCCTGGAGAGAGAGATTTGAGGATTGGCTCACGCTACTGTGGAATTGGGCAGGTCCAAAATCTGCAGGGTGAACTGGCAGGCAGAGACCCAGGGAAGAGGCAGTGCTACAGTGCCAAGCTGAAAGCTGTGGGTTTGGAATTCCTTCGCACTCAGAGAAGGTCACTGCTTGCTACATTAAGGCCTTCAACTGATGGAATGTGGCCCGGCCATATTGGAGCTGGAAAGCAATCTGCTGTATTCAAAGTCCACCAGTTTCAACGTCCATCTTATCACCCCCCCCCAAACACTCTCTAAGTTAGTTCATCAAATTAACCATCACAGTCTTTCTTGGATCTTCCTATTGGCTTGTTCAGACTTAAGTCACAACCCACTGGGATGTCTTTCAACCTAGAAGAGCATTTTCTGGAGCAAGCAGAAGCATTTTTATTGTCATTTCATGATAAAAGCAGAAATGTATCATTTCTGATACCATCAACTAATTCACTAGTGAACTGTATGTCTGTTGTAGGAAGGTTATCCCAGAACCAGCAATTTCAAACACAAGTGACATTAAATTTGAAAATACCCTTGAATTCTAGAAAGTGTCCGGAATTTCAGTGTCCTAAACTTCTGAGCCTTAAAGGTGATTAATTTTTTTAGATAAAAACATGTCGGGTGCCCAGGGATTTTCTTAGCAATTGAGGAAATGCGACAGTATGTTGAGAAACTTATGGTTTAATGGGCAGGATAGACAAGAAAAATCCCCTGCAGCCTTCCCTCCCGTTCACACTCTGACAAAGGTTTGCGCCGTTGCCCATGAAAACACATTCTCAAGGATGACTCTCCGTCACACACATCCCATCTCTGTGTTGACCACAAGCCTTTGCTTCCAAGATGGAGAAGCAAGAATTCCTTAGCTCCTGCCACGACAAGTTCTCTACCTCCAGATCCTATTTGTTTTTCTAATATTTTGGACAAAATTATTTTAGTATTTTCCAAGCACAATATAGACTGAGGAAAGAGCCATTTGGGTCCAGAGTTGAATTTAAGATTCATCAGGGGAGAGAAGGCACAGACTCTGGCATCGGCATAAATAGAAGCCCCTCTAGGGAGGCAGGTAAGTAGGTGATGGATTTTTAAAATCAGGGTTCCATTAAGAAGGTCACTGCGTTGTACTGTTATGTTAGCGATTATCACAGAGGAAGTTAGTCTGGGACTAGGACCAGATTTTCCAAAGCTGGGCTTGTAAACACATTGGAAGTAGACTTTCCTGTTGGTGATAGGAAGATTGACGTTCAACAGGTGCCTTTTGTACAGCAACGGCAGGTTCTGATTATTCTAAAGCCTGACTGAGCATGCAGGTTGATTAGATTATGGTGGTGTGGGTATTTCAATTTGTGGCTCACTGAGAGCTAGCTTGAAACCATCGATCCAAAATTTTCACCTCAGACACCTTTGTGCTGCGCTAGCCTCGTGGTCTCTGTAGCTGAGAGCAAGCTTCCATATAATGTTAACTATTGAAAATTGACAAGAGAGAATCCAGCGTTGGCTGGTTATGGAAAGCCCAGTATTTTTTATCCTAAATCTGAAAGTTCTTCTGAAACCCATCTCACTTGGGTTTAGAAGGATTTATATTCTAGTTCAGAATTTAAAAATTAAATGAAGCGTATATAGTCCCTGACTATTGGAAATAAAAGAGTGTATATTATTATTTTTTAAACTCAAAACAGAATAAACCAACCGTTATTCTGTTGAAAAAGAATAGTTTCTTTATTTCAAGTAAGATCTAATATCTGGAACAGATTCAAGAGGTAAGAAGCTTAATGTTGTTTACTTTTGAGCCAACAAAATAAAACATTGAAAAAGAACTCTATTGCCCAGAGGGGAGAGAAGTGGGGAAGATGTCCAGATAGTTCATCCCCAAAGACTATTTTCTCTTTACCTTACTAACTTGTTCTGGATCACAGAAGGAGTGCTAAAACCATTTATAAATAATATCTACCAGGGTCATATTAATTAGATAAGCTTTTGATGTAATGTAATCCATTAAACAAGGACCACTCAGATGCCATTTTATTTCAAACTGGCCAATGATGCACAATGCCAGGTTTAAGAGACACTCTGGAAGAGTTTAGCAATGTACAAACATTGGCTGCAATGAAGTCCATTCTTTCAAAACATTGTGAGAAAAACTTGCAGACAAATGGAGAAACATGAGGTTTCAGATGAAGTAGAGACCAATTCAAAGATAGTGATGATTCTGGTATCAACAGTATTATTATTCCTAATAGTATTTTGAAAATCAGTGAAATTAATAATTTCAAAGCCCCATGGACATGCTCTTTAGCTGGGTGATGTAAGCAGTCATATGGGCCACTATTTGTAATTGTGTTGAAACAGGACTCAGTGATGATTATATTGGCAGCTTGTTCTTGGGAGTCTCTCATTGCTACAAGAAACAAGAAAAAGGGATGACACAAGAATGCGAAATGTTTTCACTTACCATGGAGTCTCATTAAAGTCTATAGAGTGATTGACTTCCATGAACAACCTGACACTGAAAGACATCTCACTGACCTGGATATGGTGACTTAGCGGCTAAAATATTTTGGTGGGTATGAGCCAACAAATGCCCAAAACGGGATTTCTAGAAAAATAGTGAATGGCTAGTAAATGTAAATAAGATATGATCTACTTTCTATAAATTCTAATAGTACAGAAATTTAGAACTGTTCTACAGGCTTCCCTGCTGTATCTTCCACATCTTTTGACCTCATTAACTCCTTTTCTCAACTTATAGGTTTGATTATGGTGTTTTTTATAGCTTCCTTTAATAGAATTGATATCCTGGTATGTGAAAAAGAGCCCAGGAAGTGAGCTTGAGCTAACCCCTGCCCCACTCACTCTCAGCCCCATATTGTCTCTTCTGCTCTTGCTCTGTGCCCTCAGCCCCCAGATTCTTGCCTTGTTGGTAGTTTGTGAGCTGTTCTTGGCCTTAAGGCCTTTGCACATACTGTTTCCCTCTGCCTAAAACACTGTTCCCAAGCCATTACTATTAATTTACTCATACTTTATAGATCAGTGGTTCACAACTGTGTATGATAGGGCATTGTGCTCCCTGGGGACACTAGGCAGTGTCTGGAGACATTTTTGGTTGTCACATCGGAGGGGTCATTGCTACTGGTATTTAGAGGGAAGAGGCCAGGGATGCTGCTAAACATCTTATAATAATGGGCTGGCCCCACTTACCTGACTCCAAATGCTAGGAGTGCTGAGATGGGAGAAATTCTGCTCTAGATGTCAGCTCAGGGAAGATTTCTTTGACCAAATCATGACTTCCTGTCATGCTCTCTCAAAACACACTGTTGTTCTTCATCAAAACACTCACCTGTCTTTGTAAAAATGTATCATATTATGTCCAGAGCCATGTCTATTTTGCTCACCATTTTATCCCCAGTACCTGGTTCAGAGTTCAGTCCAAGGAATATTTGTTCGAAGGAAAGCACAAAGAAAAGGGGACAAAGTGAAGGAGATAAGACAGGAAGGGAGATCTGGGTTTTCTGAGCCCCGAATCTGTTATTAATTTGCTGATATAATTAGTCATAGGTTTGTTTTCTCATCTATGAAACAGGAACGATCGTTTCTTCTTTGCTTCCATGGCTTGGGCTGAGTCAGGAATGAGCGTGCTTCTCTCTGTGGTCTGGCACAGAAGCCCGGGGAATGGTGGTGAGTGGGACCTCAGCATCGGGTGCAGCAATTTGTGTGAAGACAGATCAGGAGAGGAAAGGGTTAAAGAGGGTGACCAAATAGCACGGCTTCAGTCATAACAGAGGAGAGGCGGCAGCACCCCCGAGGTAGACGTGCACGGGCCCGAGTGACCTGCACAGGTGGCACGGCTGGCCAAGGGCATCTATGAAGAAGGCGGTAAAAGTAGACGGCAGACCCAGCTGACCAAGGAGGAAGCAAATGCATCGAGGGTGAAGGAAAACACCCTTAGAAGGCTTCCATAAACTTCAAGATCATCTTGTAGATATGGCAAGAGAACTCTAATGGGACTCCTTTAAAAGGTGGACAACTTTGGTCCTGGCCGGTTGGCTCAGTGGTAGAGCATCGGCCTGGTGTGCAGGAGTCTGGGATTCGATTCCCGGCCAGGGCACACAGGAGAAGCACCCATCTGCTTCTCCACCCCTCCCCCTCTCCTTCCTCTCTGTCTCTCTCTTCCCCTACCCCAGCTGAGGCTCTATTGGAGCAAAGTTGGCCCAGGCACTGAGGATGGCTCTGTGGCCTCTGCCTCAGGCACTAGAATGGCTCTGGTTGCAACAGAGCAATGCCCCAGATGGGCAGAGCATCGCCCCTTGGTGGGCATGCCCGGTGGATCCCGGTCCGGCGCATGCGGGAGTCTGTCTGACTGCCTCCCCATTTCCAGCTTCAGAAAAATGAAAAAAAAAAGGTGGACAACTTCTAACAGGACAGAGATCACATGGTCAACTGCCATTCCTGCGTGGGGAAGGTGAGTTGACCTGGCGGGAGAAGCGATGGAGTGATGTCAGGAGAGGGAGCTTTGGACACACCTCCCGGGGGCTGCCGCGAGTGGGTGGGGCAGTCAGGCGTTGGGAGCCTGGGAGGCAGGCGGGAGGCAGCACAGCAGGGAAGAGGCAAAGAGTGGGCAAAGAATGACGGGCAAGCAGTGTGACCACTCTTCTGTGACAGGCTCACGTTTTGCCTGAGCTGTCAAACGGCACACCAATCTTATGATTGGGTTTCTTGTGGGAAAGGAGAAATGACAGAATGTCAGATCTGAGTGTGGTGTGGCAGAGAGCCGGGGACGCTGCAGGCATACAGAAGAGGAGGCAGACGAGGCAGAGGAAATGACAAATGGAATTGAGGGGTGAGCTTTGTGGGTCCTCTGGCCCTGTCAGGTCGGCACCCTTAACCTCTGAGGCCCTGGCATGCCGCTTACTGGGGATGAGGGCAGGTGATACAGAGTGAAACATTACGCAGCAGGGACACCAGCCATTCAATTATCTTGTAACACCAGCCGTAGATATACTATGGCACCTTCCATGAGCTCCAGATTGACAAGGAAACTGCATTGCTTTAGTGAGAGAGTGCTGGAAGTAATTTGGGGGTGACCCCATTAACAAGGTGAGATAAAAGCATCTCTTCTTTCTCTCAAACAATAAAGCATCACAAAAAAGGCAGAGATTTGACTTAGTTGAAATAATTGCCATGTGTTTATAGACTAATTCAAAGCAATTGAAGTTACAGGACCAGGCAGAATGGTATAATGGTTAAGCTCTGCTTGTAGGAAATTGCATGAGTGTGTGTCTGACTCTGCAGAAGCATAGAGCACATTAGAGCGGCGGCCCTTCCCCCAGATGCTAATCGTGGTCATTTTGTGTAATGAGGTTCCTGTTTTGGTGATATTTATATTCCTTTCTGCTTTATGTTGCTTTCATTTTTTATTGCAATGTGCTTTATTTTTATAATAATAAGCAATAGGGCCCTGGTCGGTTGGCTCAGTGGTAGAGCATCCGCCAGGCCTGCAGAGGTCCAGGGTTGGATTCCCGGCCAGGGCACACAGGAGAAGCGCCTATCTGCTTCTCCACCCCTCCCCCTCTCCTTCCTCTCTGTCTCTCTCTTCTCCTCCTGCAGCCGAGGCTCCATTGGAGCAAAGATGGCCCGGGCGCTGGGGATGGCTCCTTGGCCTCTGCCCCAGGCGCTAGAGTGGCTCTGGTCGTGACAGAGCGACGCCCTGGAGGGGCAGAGCATTGCCTCCTGATGGGCAGAGCGTCGCCCCTGGTGGGCATGCCGGGTGGATCCCGGTAGGGCGCATGCGGGAGTCTGTCTGACTGTCTCTCCCCATTTCCAGCTTCAGAAAAATACAATAATAATAATAATAATAATAATAATAAGCAATAAAGCTATTACTTTAATTTTGCAAAGGGAGAGTCTTCTTTTTCTAAATATATATTAGAGATATATTATCTATTTGTATCTATATTATTTATGAATCCATATTAAAACATAAACAACATTAAATACCAAAGTACTTTAAAAAATAAAATAAAAATGTCATGTGCTTCTGTTTTCAAGGAAAAGAAAGTTTACAACAGCCCTATTATGTGATAGTCAATATTTGGGACTATAAGGCATTGAACATTATGTTCAATATTATAAGGTAAAATATGAACCATGCCATGAGAATGCCAACCAAGAGCCCTGCAATTTCAGCAGGATGGGAGGTCAATTTCAGCCGGAAGTAGCAAGAAAGGCTCTCTATAGAAGTACCACTACCTCTTAGCCTCTCAGGAATCCTGCAGAGGGACACAAAGCCTCTTGTAAGACCCTATGTAAAGGAAATTAATACATGTTCAGAAATTACTATCCCAGGAATTATATAATGCTTTGTGTACATTAATCATTTAATAGAAATCAATGAGATGTTTTTCATCCCCACTTTACAAATGAGGAAAGTAAAGTTTAAATGAGGTAAGCAACTTGGCTGAGCAGTAGATGGCGAAGCCAGAGGTGGAGCGTGGGACCTCCCGACTTCCTTGCTCTGGCTCTCACGCTCATCTTGAATCATCCTTAAGGGGCCTCAGCATGTAATAAAGAGGAACTTGGTTTATGACAAACATAAGTGGTGTTCGTCATAGGTCACTGAGAGTTGACTAAAAGAACCATCTACAAGGTCGTAGGCAATCATAGCAAGTCATTCATGAGGAATGAATGGTAGAATACTCGGAGTTAGTAATGCAGGGGTGCCACTCAGCCTAGGCCCATAGGGGCAGAGGAAGGGAGTGGTCATCTAGACCTCGGGCAGAGAGCTGGCAGTTGAAAGATGTTGTCAACCAACAGTCACACAGTGACTGCAAATAGGGAGCCATGGGAATGAATATCCTGAGGCCCCCCCCCCCCCCCGCGTTCCACCCAACCTCTCATCTCTTGCTGTCTGTCCTCTCCATTGGCCACACTTGATCAGAAGTCTTGGGGCAAGGTATATCTTGAGGAATGCTGGCAAATAAAAGAATGAGAAACATAGGAAATATTGAATGGAGCATCATGGTACCTTGGCTGAGACCATTAGGCATGATAGTCCTGGTGTTTCTATATACAACAGTGAATCTTCAAGTTAGGCTGAGACTTCAAATAAGATGTGACTATATCTCATCCAACTTTCTATCCCCAATGTCCAGCATGAGGCCTTAGAGGGTAGCAGGCTCTCAGCGCATGCTAAGTGAATTGAATTGATAAAAGAATTTTGCTACCTGAGAATTATAAACCTAAAATGTTTTAGAAACACAGTTGTCATCTGGGGGATGCTCCCAAATTTCTTAGATTTCCAGGTTCGAAGTAAGACTAGAAACTGGTTAAGGATCTGAAAAAAAAATAGAATGGAATAACTATGGGGACTTGTGAGTGGCTCTCAGAATGATCTCTCATCTGTGGACATGGAGTTTTGATTTATTTCCCAGGAGGTTCCCTGGGAAGAGGCAACACAGGCTGACTCAGCATTATTGCATCTTTATTCATCATTACTGAACACATGCAGGAGAGCAAAGATGATGACGTCAGCACTTCATGGAGTAATGTGGAAGATTTCAACACAGGGCGTGTTGCTGTGAACAGACCCTCCAAGCAGCATGTCAGGGACAGATACGTGATGGAGAGCTCAGATCCCGCTCTCTGCTATCCACATGTTTGTATTTATGGCTGACACTCCCAACCTTCCTCCCTCTTAACACTCAACAACATTTAATATCAGAGCATTCTAGATTCAAAGGACACCTAAATGTGTTTTCCTTTTATTGTGGAGCAGAGGAAACACAGACCCAACTAAACATTGGTAGACTGCCTCATGTGGGTAAAACCCAACAGAGCCAACATGTTCAAACACATTCTAAGCAAACAGATGTGGAAAAACTGGGCTTTGCTCTCCGAATCCCTCTGGTTGATGGGGAATGTTGTTGTCAACCAGAGCTCTGACTTTCTGGCCTCAGTTTTCTATTCTTATCAAATATGCATCACAACAGCTTCCTCCCAAGGTTTTAATAAAAGTGAGTGAATGTATGTAAGTTTTCTAAACTCTAAAATGGAAGAAAATTCATTCGGTTACTACGAATAAGTAAACAGTATGCACTAATAGCCAACTCTCCCCTCCTTCACGCAGGCTTTGGAGACCAGCCCCTACGTAAAGGTTTTGCTCTTGAAAGTTTTCTTTCTTCTGCTTCATCCCCCACCCCTCCCCCCCACCTCCAAGTAAAACTTTTATTTTAGAATGGTGTTAGAGCTAGAGAAATATTGGAAAGAATTTCCATGTGCCCCACACCCTGCTTCATCAGTCTTTTGCTCTCTTGTGTACTTTTCCCGTCAGTGTACGTTTTGTGGTGCCTCCCGTCTTAAAACAGAATGAAAACATCTTTCCCCATTCACACCAGTCTTCGATCATTATTCCATTTTATTCTTCCACTTCACAGCAAAACGATTCAGTTATTTATCTCTGTTGTACATGGTCTTTTCTGCTTCATCATTACCTTTATAGCCCACTTGGTCCCTATGACTCCACTGACTTGAGTTCATCCAAGTCACAGAATTCCCTGTGTCGACCAGTCCCATGGTCGGGTGTCGGTCTTCATATCTCATTCCCCCTCTCGTCAGTCCTCGGTCATCTTCGACTCAGGTGCTCGCTCCCTCCTTCTTGGAAACCTCCCCTTGGCCTCTGTGATACCACACTCTCTTATTGTACTGGTTGTTTTTCTCCAATCTCCTTTCCCAGCTATTCCTTCTCTGCTTGCTTACTGAACGTCGGCATCTCTCTGGTGTGGTCACAGGCCTTCTCTTCATCCACCTCCCCGCCATCTGTATTCAGTGCCCAGGGAGCTTAAATATTTCCATGGCTGATCCACCCTGTGTCCAGCAATTCCCACCTTGCTACATCTAGTCCTCATTTCTGAAATGAGGGTTGGAGTTGTATCTTCAGAGTTCACATCTGTGCTTAGATGTTAGGGAGTGGTATTGACAGGTTTCTGGGATTGACTGGAGAGGAAAGGAATGAAGGAATGAAAAAAAGTCAAGAAGGGCTTTGGGTTTGAGGACCTGGTGATTGTGTCATCATTTACTAGGAGGACATGTACTTAAAAGAGGAGTAAGATGCTCTGTTTTGGAGAGAGAGCATGAAGCCTGTTTTGGAGATGTTGATATTGAGGTGTCTTATGGGACATTCAAGTGTGATATTCACTAGATAGCTGGATACAAGGGTGGGAACTCAAAAAAAAGAGCTAGAGAAAAAACTGGAACATTATCAACAAAGTATGAAACCACAGGCGTGAAAAAATATGGCTTATGGGAGGGGAACCGTGGAATTCAAACACCCAGATGGAGTGGTTTTATATTTTTTAGACAGGCATTTTTAATTCTGCGGATTTGTTTTCTTTAACTTCCAAGTTTCTTCCTTAAAAAGAAAACTATCCCCACCCTGCCACCAAAGGCAAAGCAAACAAAAACAAAACATCTGACGCCACCTTCTTTTCTAATATTGTCTTTAAATAATTTTCTTTTGCCTAGCTCTTTCAACATCAAATCAGATCATCACCCCCCTCAAGGGAAGGAGGCAAGCATGGCAATTGAATTAAATTCTAACAACATGAGCCGATGGAGATCCCGTTCACTAAAGGACAATCGCATTTCACCCTGCAGTGAGTGCTACCCCTGATGAAAGAGCCACACATCTGTGGTTGATTTAAACAGCATTGTGCAACACATACTTTGTTGTGGTCAAACCTTTTGTTTTCTTTTAACCGCATGTTGTTTAGAAAGCAGCTTTCTCATTGTGGCTTCTTTCCTTGAGAAAATGGTGGAGTGCACATGGACTTTGAGACAAAACGTCTAGCTTCTTTTGTCTAGCTTCTCGCTCTGGTTCTTCTACATCTGTCCGCTGAGTAACTTTTAGTGTGTTCTCCTAGACACCATGTAACAATAACCTTCAGGGGCTGCAACACTCATTGGTGCCTGGTGTGAGGCGGGAGCTGGGAGCTGACTAGCTTAGCTGCCTGCCCAATGTCTACCCTCCCCCTCTCATCTTGCTACCAAACCTCAATTTTGTCCACTTCTAAGGTTGCCCCAGATAAAATGGCCTCTTGGTCTATTAACGCAAATAATGGCAATGTCATGTGGTTCCCTCTAAAGCAAAGAAACAAACATCTCTCCTCCTTCTTTTCTTACTGCCAAGGTTGGCACAGAGCTTTTCTGCTCTGTGAGATGTCAGAGAAGGGGCGTGTGGAAGCACCCTTTCATAATCCAAAGGCGGCGCCCATTTTATTTTTCCATGAATATGGAAGAACAGCTGTTGACCTATTGTGCCTGTAGGGATGACAGCCACACACAGGAGACGGCAGCGCGGAAAACTAGAGGGAGCCTTGGTCAGTGATAACGTCCTTAACAAATGAACCTCTTCCCGGTTGAAGTCACAGGTTAGTTGGGTTTTCTGTTGCTTGTAACTGACTGAAACCCTTTCTGATCCTGTGCTCACCGACTGTTAGGTTCTCTTCACCTCTGTCCCTTAAATCAGCCCATTTTATAAAAATTTCAAGATTACTTGGGGCCCTTAGGGCCTCTCCTCAACTCAGAAGTCCAGACTACTAGATGAAAAGATCTCAGTGGACAGCAGTCATATGATGAAACAGCTCACCCTCAAAGCAATCACTCTTATTTCTCAAGCACATACTTTTTGCTGAATATCATGCTAAGCCCTTTGCAGGCAAAGTCTCATTAATCCTGCAGACAAGCTTATGGAAAAGTAACATTGATCAGTACCCATACTCTATCGGGAAGAAAAACATGGAAGAATGAGCTTGAGCAAATTTTTAAACCACACAGCTTCTAACAGTTGGAAACTAGAGTTCATTTCTCTTCCTCACCGTGAGGCCACGTTGACTTGCTTCATTCTTCATGCTGTGACCAAGCCTGATAAATGTTTCTCTCCCTGAACAAACTGTTCATTTCATTTCTCTATCCTGCCTTCCTCTCACCACAGGGTCCAGCAGAACTTTCTGCACCAACGGAAACGATCTGTAGCTGCGCCTTTCAGTGCAGTCGCTGCTGGCTGCGGTGAGCGTTGAGGACTTGCAATCTTGCCAGTGTAACTAAGGAATGGAATGTTTTTTGTTTTGTTTTGTTTTGTTTTTGTTACAAAAATCATGAACTTATGTAGGTATAAATTAATTAAATTTAATGTTTACCATGGTTTTTGAGAAAAAACTGACATATAACATTGTGTTAGTTTTAGGTATATAACATAATGATTTGATGTTCATATATACTGCAAAATGATTAGCACAATAAATTTAATGAACATACATCACCTGACATAGTTACAAAATATCTTTTCTTGTGATGGGACCTTTTAGGATTTATTCTCTTAACACCTTTCAAATAGGCACTACAGGTAGTTACCTACAGTCACCATGTTGTACATTACACTCCCAGGACTTATTTTTCATATAACTGGACACTTCTCCCTTTGACCACATCTCCCCATTTCCCCCGCCCCTCACCTCCACCTCTGGTGACCATCTGTTTTCTGTTTTTATGAGTTTATTTGATTTTAGATTCCAGATATAAGTGAGATCATACCGTATTTGTTTTTCTCTGACTTAGTTCACTTACTGTAATGCCCTCAAGGTCCAACCATGTTGTCGCAAATGGTAGAATTTCCTTCTTCTTCTTTTTTAAAAAGGATTTTATTTATTGATTTTACAGAGGGCAGAGAGGGAGGTTGTGGGGGAGCGGGAAGTATCAACTCATAGCTACTTCACTGTGGTTGTTCATTGATTGCTTCTATGTGCTTTGACTGGGCAGGCCCAGGGCTTCGAACCAGCGACCTTAGCAGTCTGGGTCAATGCTCTATCCACTGCGCCACCACAGAGCAGGCTAGATTTCCTTCTTTCTTTAAGACCAGATAATATTTTAGAGTGTGTGTGTGTGTGTGTATCTCAATTTCTTTATCAATTTATCTGTTGATAAACACGTTGTTTCCATGTCTTGACTATTGTGAATAATTCTTCAGTGACTATTGGGGTGCAGATATCTCTTTGAGTTAGTAATTTTATTTCCTTCAGATATGTAGCCAGAAGAAAAGTTGCTGGGTCATGTAGTGGTCCTATTTTTAATTTTTTGGAGGAACCTCCCTACTGTCTTTCATGGTGGTTGCACCAACTTACATTCCCACTAACAGTGCACAAAAGTTCCTTTTTATCCACATCCTCCCCATCACTTATCTCTTGTCTTTTGAAATTTTAAATTTTATTTAATTTTAAGTAATTTAAATTGAATAGTCAAATGCAACGAGTGGCTGTCATATTGAACAGGGCACTTGAAATGACCACGCCTAGGGGACGTCCCTAAGGTGCCTGCTTGCAGTGACTGGGCCTTTGACTACCTGACACTTTCTAGAATTGGTGGTTGTCCATCTGAGACCATTCGTGTGGGACTGGCTAGAAGGGATAAAGCTTTTCAACAACACCCACTTTTTTTTCAAACTCAGTGTTAAAAAATAACAGCCTCTGGCTTCAGTATATCACATGTGATTCTTTTGTAGCAACGGTACAATGATCAAAGTAGCTGTAAAATGATGGTGATAAACATGTGACTTTTTTGTGGGTTGCGAAAAGGTTATGAGACCATTTCTTGAGGTGGATAATTTATCTGGGAAGCGTGGATAATTAAAAAGCACAATGAGACGAAACCAAAATCGAATGGAAGTCATAAAATCCCTAACACGTTGATATTTCAAGGCTAAGCTCTCACCTCTACTTTTTCTCTTTCTTTCCATCCTGAGTATTAACCTCTTCTTTATTTCATAATTGTTTTGGGGCCGGTTTCTGACATGACCAGTTGGATGTCAGCATCAGAAAGCAACTGATCAGGTCGGTAGCATTTCTTAAGGAAACTATTTATAGTCAAGTCACTGGGACAGCTATGTGGCCATTTACAAACTGCCTTCAAGTGATCGAATTGGATGGGATCACAGAGTTGAAATAGTCATTGTTCTTTTCCCTCCCTAATTTGGGGCAAGGATTTACAGCTTGTTAGATGTCCGTGAACCAGAAAGAGCACAAGGTGAGGAACTGGGAAACCTGGCTTCCTACTTCTTTGCTGCGGCTTCGGGCAAGTAGTTTAGCCTGCCGCAACTTCAGTCGCATGGTACACAAAAACTAGGATAATGAAGACAGTCTTTCGAACTTCGAAAGTTTGAATATGATGAATGGTGCATGCTGGGGGAGCAACCATGTGGTGCTTTGGATGCAATATTGAGAGATTCCAGGGACTGTTACAGTGGATCAAGTGGACAGGGTTAGATGAGGAGGAGAAGAAGGATGCTTAGATTTGGAAAAAGTTAAGCCCAAGAGTTACAGCCCAACTGTGGACGTTCAGACACACCGGTACCTGAAGTTTTTGCTTGTTTGACTTTGACAAGGAGCATCATGTCAAATGTGGATGAAATGTTCCAAGAAAGGATAAGACAGATTGTGGAGGAGGAGAGAGAAAGAGATGGGAAAAGAGAAACAAAAGAAGAGGAGAGGTCGCAGAAGGAAAAACCTAAGAAAAGAGAATGCTACTACTATTGGGTTCCTTAAGTATCTTCTGTCACAGTTTTGGGCACACATTCATCCAGGCCGCAACCTTCACAAGCCTGTCTAGATTATCACAACAAGTTTCTAGCGGGTGCCCTTCCCTTCAGACTCGCCCCTCCAGTTCCTTCTGCGTTTGCAGCCAAAGTGATTTTCCTGAAACAGAGACCTGATGAACACGGCCTTCCCTTGCTCACAGTCCGTCTCCCATCGGTCCTCAGGAGAAAGCCTGGATTCTTCACGGTGGCTTCCCAAGGTCACCGTGCTCTGACCTTTTCATATCTCTGTGGCGGGGGTTGGCAAACTTTTCTACGAAAGCCCAGGTAGTAAATATTTTCTGCTCTGCCGGCTACATGGTCTCTGTGGCAACTAGTCAGCTCTGCCATGTCTCAGGAAGACAGCCACAGGCACTACGTCAATGAATGGGGATGGCTGCGTTCCAATGACACATTGCTTAGAAAAACAGGCGGCCCTCCCGCAGGCCTCGGTTTCCTGACCCTTGCCCTACTGTGTCAAGATCACCTCCCTCACCCAGCCCCGTAACCCCTGTACTCAGGACCCACCGACTTCCTGGTAATTCCCTAACTGTGCTCTGCTCTCTAAACACTGGTTTTGCACACAGCCATCCCTCAGCGTCAATCACCCTCCCCCACGCCCCCTCTGTCCGGTTCACTTCACTCGTACTCATGATCCGTTGATACCTCCTGGCTCTGTCTCACATCAGCCCTGTGTTCCTAGTCATGAGGCTGTGGAGTAATCGACATGTTTGGGTATGTCTCTCATCCCTAACTAGAGAAGCCTACGGGAGGCCAGGAGCTATATACTGCTACTCCCGTCTGTAAGAACCGAAGTGCTCCTGGCCGTGAATAGCCGCGAAAATCCATTTATAAGTATAAGGGTTTAATAACCAAGGTCTCTCCTGCTCTGTTGCCTGGCTACAGAATGAACGCATGGTACTGACTCTGATGATGAGCTGGTTTCAGAAGAATATAAGCCATATTTTTAGTAAATCCAGTCCCTAGGGAAGGAATTGGCTAGAGAGCCCCCACAGGGAGAAACTAGACTGAAGTTGGAGCCCATCGCAGAAGAAAAGCGGGCAGCAGCTCTGACAGCATTCCGTGCCTTCCTGAAAGACCACACGTCACTCAGAGAGGTAACGTGAGGCGTGCTCATGGTAAATTTAGCAGATGGATTTGAAATTTGGACTGAAAAATACACGAGCAGCAGCCTGCTGACAAGGAGAGGATACACCTGCCGGGTTGTTTCCATTAGGGACAGAGACATTTTAGCTAGTAGGACTGACAGCCAGAGGCACGCCAAGGAAGTAATCTGCGTAGAAAGCATAAGAATGGAAAACATTTCTGCTGCAGAAAAACAAGGCCCTGGCGGGGCTTTCTGCCTTGATAAATGTGAAAATCACCCAGGAGATGATAGGAACGAGAGGCAGGGTGGGGCCACCGAGATTTCATCAGATGACTACTGTGTGTCGAGCACTGTATCTTACCACTCACGATCTTCACAGAAACATACAAAGCGTGTCCTGATTTTATGGGTGATAAAAATGAGGCACAGAAGGCTTACACAACCGTAATCGGGTCACAAATCTCTGTTCTTTCCAATGTACCAGCAGGTGCACGGTATCCAGTATCAAGCATCCAAGAGAGGGGAATTAAAAGAACTGAGAACTGAGCTAGTAATGCCTGCCTAACTGACTGGAGAGCATCTATCCTGATTTGAAAGGAAAGAGAAGACAGGAGTCTAAATGTCCATACATGCTTCCTACAATTCTGGTTCAATAGAAATAATCCCCTTCCTGTTCATTCCCCTTCTTGACAATACTTCAGTTTACTGTTGGGAAAATGACCCATTCCTCTTGTGTATGATTTTACTGGGATGGCTAGTGCAGGGGTCATTCCCTTCCTTTCCTGTATGGGAGCTAAAAGGATCCCTGGCTTCTCCCAGATCCTTTCTCAGACCTCATGATACCTACGCTTGACCAATCAGACTCCATCTCTTAGAACTTTTAATCTTGATAGGAAATGGCTGGATTTTATTGATTCCAATAGCAACTTGATGGTTGATAATTCTTCTCCTGTTGTTTTTCAAGCCTGACTGTCCCACCTCCCCACTGAGTCTTGGATTACTGTAATTGGAACCAAGACCCAGAAGAAAAGGATATTAATTTAGTAGAGAAGAAACATTGAATCTTATTAAACTCTCAGATAAAGCAAAGAGGTGGTAGATAAGTCAAGTGCAAGGGCGTGAGGAACAGAATTCAGAATAAGCACAAAAATGCCTATTAAAATTACATGAAGTTGGATAGAAGTCCAACTTCAAGGAAGACTCTGTCAGTCAACATGTTATGAGAGAAAAGTCACTGAGAGAAGAGATATTGAATGTAATTTTAGTGCAACATACCAGGCTGCTTATAAAGAGGAACAATGAATATATTTAATAGATACAGAGTTACAACGACTTGGGGTCTGGGAGCCTTTGCACTAATATGTGGTAGAAGACACTACAGAGCCCTCCAACGCGGTGGGAGAAGCGATGTGAATAAAAGCACGCCATCTACATTCGGAAGATGAATCAAAGCTGAAGAATTCATTGGAAGTTTTATGATCCTGGCAATAAAATGGGAAGAATCATGTCCCATTTAAATGTACCCATTGTCTTATGACAATTCTATCTCAAGAAAAGAGAAAAGGTAGCCTGCCACCCTAAATAGATGGAAAAAGAGAATGTTATTAAGAATATAGACTTTTCACACTATGACGGGGATAACAATGGAAAGGTATTTCATGTGCATGTGGGAAAAAAGGGATAAAGCCAGAAGTAAGCAATGAGTAATTTCTGAGGCCAAGTATTTAAAAAAAAAGTTTGTAAGAGAGACCAAATTGAAAGGCACTTCGTAAAATTCAAATTTATAATAGACTGGAATCTAACCAGAAAGAAAAAAAGAAAAAAGAAGAAGAACTGACAGGGTTTATGTAACATGTATGGAACAGAGCTTGTGACATGTGAAACACCTTGCCACCCTCACCAATTGTTTAAAGCCTGGAACATTGGCAAAAACTGTTTGAGATTAAGTAACATTGTGGTAGGTGAGCAAGAAATGCTAAATTATGAGAAAAGAATCATCAAGATAAGTAAAAATTTACTTCCTTAAGTCACCAGAGAGTAAATGGAGCAGCTTTAAGCTAAAATAAAAGGACGTTCTGAAATGTGAAGGCCAAAACTTTCAAGGATAACAGAAACGGTGCCATTTTCTGATGGTATTTGAATTACTGAACTAGAGATAGAAATTCATAGTTAACCAGTTTTACTAGCTTAAGGTCTGAGAGAAATTTCAGATGGACAGTGAGAAAAAACAGATAAGACAGACAGATAGATAGATGAATAGACAGACAGACAAATAGATAAGTAATTTCTTTCCCAAACTGAGAAAATAGAATAAAAATAACATGAGGCCTACAAAGAGGTTCTATAACATAAAAGTGAAAGAATATACCACCCAAAACTCAGCTGTAGATTGCAGACGAAGTTGGCAGGATTTCCAGGTAAGTGACACCACGTCAGGGGTCAAAGCAATCTTTCCTTGTTCGGAACAATGAGAAGCTGAAGGCCGAAAGGACTCCCTAACATTAACCACCCTGGGTTATAAAAAACGTTGATGGACTGAAATAATAAACTCCCTGGGAACCATCAGCAAATAACACCAGGTAGAAGTCAACACGGTAAGTGGAAAAAAAAAAAAGGTAAAGTGCTTACACAAATACTACAAAGAAGATGTGGTGGAGGGACAGACTTCTTCCAGTGAATCAGGAGAGAGCAGACCCTTCCCGATTCATTATAGGGGGACAGGGCAACCTGGATGCCAAAGAACCCGAGAAGGACTTTGTGGAAAGCAATGACAAGAAAGATCTAAATAAATATGTTCTCCTAAGGGAATGACAGTAGTTTCACAGTGTTTCCCAAAATTAACCCACAGATTCCATACAACTCTGATGAGAATCCCAATATGTATTTCTGTGGCGTTGCCAAGCTTATTAAAAAAATATATTTGAAATTACAAAGGGCCAAGAAGAACTAAGACAGACTTTCAGAGGGATAAAATGGGAGGACTTGTACTACCATGTATAAACACTTTTTATAAAACGATAGGAATTTTAAAAATGTGATGTTGGAACAAAGAAAATTATAAACAAGGAAAAACAATTCGGAAAGTGACCCCCATATGAGGTGCATAGTCACCTAATTCAGGACAAAGTTGCCACAATGTTGTGGGAAAAGGTTGTCAGTTGAGTAAGTAAAGCAGGATCCTCCTAGGGTTCCCTGTCTCTCCTGTCACACCTTTGAGCCTCGAGGAAGCCCACACACACCTTTGAATGGACCCTCTATGGGTCTCTTCAAATTATTCTGATTTCAGTGGGTTTTCTGTCTCCTGTTGGGTCTGCCACTGAGAAACATGAGGCAGGTGACACTCAGAGTATTCACAATCACACAGTCATTTCTCTGCTGTTTAGGCAGGAACATTCTAACAGTCTCACCTGTTGCTGTCCTATCCTCACCTAATGATTTTTAGGGAAAGATCTAGCTTCTTCCCCCAATAGTGTATCCAGTATTAAAACCAACCATGGCTGGTAGAAATTTATATGTTATACACAATGAAAAGCCATCCCCCTTGTCCCTGAGATCATAGGATGTCGCTGTCAAGAAGGGACCTTGGACACCGTCAAATCCAGAAGTTTCCCAATGGGTGTTTCTGTTTATGTCCTGATACATGTTCTAAATTTCAAAAGGTTAAGTGGAAATTATGCATTTGTCTAGGATGAGACCACACAGGTTATTGCGTTGTTTGCAATGTCTTTAGTGGACAGAAACTTTCCGAACACACATCCCATATGAGAAGTTTGGGGACTATCCAACCGAGCTGAACTTCCTTCTTTGACTGTAGCCCAGAGAGGTAACAGCTTATCCAAACGCACCCAGTTAGCTGGTTGCGTAACTTGGAATGCAGCCCTGGTTTCCTTGTTTCTAATTAGTCCTCTTTCCATTACACAATCCTCCTTCTTCAGTGAAGACTTCCTGCCCCAGTATAGTTTTCTATCCCCGTTTCCCTAGGATAAATCTCTCAAAAGCGGTGTGCCAGGTAAGAGCAGCTCAAAGTCTGACCTGAGAACCGGCTGCATCGATATCACCTGGGAAGTTGTTAGAAATGCAGACTCCCAGCCCCCACTCCAATCAACAGCATCTTAGAAATGTCTGGTGATTATTCACATATATGTTAGAATTTGGGGTACTCTGGCCTGAGGCCTTGCTCATTCAAATCTATGAATGCCACCTGCCACTCACTGGTCTGTCTCCGGCATCCAAATGTGCAGGTAAATAAATGTCTATTTTCCCCGCCTTCATCACCTGCACTGGAATTGACTGTGAGAATTCTGACCAGGAAGAGAAACTCTCTGAACCTTCTTTCTTCCCCAAAACAGAGAGCAGCACTGCTTTAACATGACCCCAGCAGCCTAAGAGTCCTTGGCTTCTAGAGTCAAGTAGTTCCGACTGGCCCCAGGTCGGTTCTCTTCGTGACTCAGATCTCCTTGGGAAGGTAGGTTTCTTCTACCTCGTTGCCTGAGTCCTGCTGATGGAAAATAGGAAATGAAAAAACCAGCGGAGATAGGGGTAGGGAGGGGGGAACCCAGCTGGATAAAGGGAAATCGTTTGGAAATTCAAAACAAAACAAAACACAAATCCAGGAGTCTGGGAGTTGAAAAGGGAAGTTTTATGTAATTCTAGCCGGTTGATGTCATTGCAGCCAGCTCTCTGACCGACTGGAGAGGCCAAGGGGAGGGCGATGTGGAGGTGGGAAGGACCCAGACGTTATATCCTTTGGATCTGAGGCTGGGCCTTGTGTGCGCAGGAGGAGGTCAGGGAGAACAAAGAGACGTGTCTGAGCGAGAGCCAGGGCCACTTCCCTGCAGAGACGATTCCGCAATCGAGATCCCAGAGAGGGGCCCACAGAGAGTTTAAAAGCTCCGTCATCCCTTCTTGGCCTGCTCCCCCCCACCAGTCTTTCTGCAGCCTCCCCAGCCCAGTGGTGCAGCAAGGCCTCGAGGCTTCTAGCTCATCTGTGTTCAGGAATGGGAGGGTCGGGGCCACTGACACACACCGGTATCCTGCAGCCTATTATTTCCTGCCTGTCCTGGCTGCCTTCCAAGGCCCAGCATGACAGGTGGATGAAGTTCAGGAGAAAGCTCCACAATGGGCCGGTTTTCCAGGAATGCCGCTGCTGACCAGATTCACAAGCTGAGCCGTCCTCCTCCACCCCGGGCTGAATGGAGAGCCAGCTGAATGGGGCGGGCGGGTTGGGCTTTTCCCCCCCTGTCTCCAGTCTGGATCCTGTGATTGTTTCAGCGGGTATAAGCAACTCCCTACTCGGCCTCCAGGGTTCCAAGTGCTTCCTAGGGCCTCTGTTCCCAAACCGGTGACCCGCTGCTGAGGACTGGAAGGAAGGACAAGTGCCACTGGGAAGCAGGAGAGTCAGGGAGCACGAGGCTCTCCGGCTGCTTTAGTAGGACAGGTCTCAGGGTGACCCAGCAATCCGCTTGTGGAAGAGGAGCAGAAACAGATCCCACTTTCCAAATGACTGCTTTTGAGACTGGAGAGTCTAATGGCTTGATCTTCCAATATGCTTATGACTCTTTCCCCCAAGTAAAACTGTGCGTTAATAGGATCTCTCTCCTTCTCTCTCTCTCTCTCTCTCTCTCTCTCTCTCTTTCTCCCTACCTACTTATCTATCTCTCTCTCTCTCTCTCTCTCTCTCTCTCTCTCTATCTATCTATCTACCTATCTATTTTAGAGGACAGAGAAAAGAAAGGTGAGAGACAGAGAAGCATTCATTTGTTGTTCCACTTAGCTGTGCATTCATTGGTCGCTTCCCGTGTATGCCCTGATTGGGAAGCCACCCCGCAACCTTGGTATTTCTAGATGATGCTCTAAATGACTGAGTTAATTGGCCAGGGCCAAGATGGATAATCATTTAAGGCTTCTTGTCAATAGGCCGTTGCCTCAGGCTGAGCAGCCAAAAGCACCTCTGAAGCTATCGCACAGGGGCCATTCACCAGAGCATCCCTGAGCCCCCTCACACCTGCCTCCACTGTACAGAGAGAAACAGCAGAAGGGAAGGCTGTACAAAACCACACAGAAGTTTCTGTTTTCCTGGACCTCCCAGGCAAGTAAGAAAGACAGATGTGCAGGTGGATCAACTGTCGTACACCGTGGCAGCACTGAGATGGGGCGTGTGCCAATGTCATGACACCATACAGGAAGAAGACATGGGAAAAGATACAAATGCTGGGGAAGAAAAAGCTACACTCCTTTCAAATCTCAGTGAGCAGAACCAAAATGGGAGGGCCTGACTCACTGGATTTCAAGGCAGAAAACCTGCTAATATAATAGAGCAGGCAGTCAGGAAAGGTGACTTTGAGTTAAAAGGGCCACGTATGGGCCAGGGCCAGCATCTGTGTTATCTTAGACTGTCTTTGGATGCTAAATAATCAATCACCCCTTCTTCATACTCTGAGCCCTTGTACCAACTGGAAAGGCATCTTCAGGAATCCTTAGAATGTTCCCAAGAACCAGCATGGCTGCTGCAGGAGCCAAAAAGATACCAGAGGGAGAGTCCGTTGAAGGAAATGGTGATATTTGGATGCAAGAGGGATTACAAAGGAAACAGACAGAAAGCTTCTCATTGACACAAGAAGATAAAGCATGCACACATGACTTGCTTTTTCCAATGTAAGTCATCATTTACGCATCCTGCCTTGGCCAACTTAATGTCCCTATTGTGCCCTATCTTTATCAATGGCACCACCATCCAGCCAGTTTCCAAGCCAAAAAGTTGAGTGTCAAGCTTGAGTCTTTCCTCTTCCTCACCCTCTAAAAGCCCTATTGCTTCTGTCTTCCCAAATATTTTGTAGTATTTTTATTTGATGCCACTACAGAGAAAGACATTGGAGAAGACACAAAGTAGGGAAGCCACTAGATTTTGCAACTGGAAGAGTTTTAATGACTTGCAAAGGAACAGTTTCAGGGGCCAGATTACAAGAGGTTGGGAAAGCATGAGTAATGAAGAAGAGATGGCCAAAGTATCTGAGTATTTGGGATTGATGGTATTCAGTACATGCTCATACTAAAAGAAAAAAATTCCAGATGATGCCTCCCTTAATGATCAAAATGACTATGAACTAACTCTTCCTATCCTACTGTTCCATTTAATAATCCCCACCCCCTTTTAAAAGTTAATTGCACCTTCTGGAGAAGTAATTACAAAAATCATGCTAATAACAATTTGTGAAGATGTTAGTCTTCCTTACTGTCAGAGGCTGTGCAGCAAAATTCTACCACTTATACAAAACTAAAATAGAAGTTTAAGTACCTACTGAATTCGGAGATGGTAAATAATCTTTTGTCTGAACCCTATGTCTCTTTTTTTTTCTTATGAATACTAGTCTTTACATATTTATTAATGATTTCTAATTTCTCAGCTTACTTTCTGTCAACTAAACCAGTCACTTAACTATTTGTATGACCTTGGCTTATTTTTTCCCTGGATGTTTTTAAGATATTTTTTCCCAGCTGTCTACCAGTCTATAATCCCAGTCAACTTCCAGATTCAGCTAAAACGTGATTTAAAAATATATAAAGAATCTAGCAGCCAGCATACGTAGGTTTGCGTTTTGGCTATACCACATAATGATTGTGTGAACTTGGAGGAAAACTTTATGTAAGATGCTCAGGTGCCTATCTATGAAATGGAGAGAATTATATCACCTTATGAGGGTTTGACACAAGGGCTCAATAAGAGCAAACATGTAAAAGTGCCTGGATCACAGTAAACAATATATGTCAGTTCCCTCAGACACCTTCCCTGAAGTCCCCTACTTTTTCTTGAGTTACAGACTTACACTTCAAATTTCCTGCAGACATCTCTACATGTAAGGCTTTCTAGTCTCTCAAAGTCAAGGCACCAAGACTAATGGGAGTCACCATTTTCCATCATTTCCCTCCATATTTTTGTTAACACTACCAATGATCTCTCACATATCCCATTTTTCTACCCAGCCCTGATATCCGGCAACAATTACGATATGCCTTCAAGGTATTCCCCAGATGCGGGAGCACTTGGGACTAAATAAGGTGCAGAGAGCAGTGATCCACTTAGCAAAATTCCTTGGAGACTTTCTAACCCTGGAGCCCCTCTCCCCTTCACCCTTTTCTTCTGGCCTGAAATGCTTGGCTCCCGATCCAGACTTCAGAGCTGCTTTTATCTTTGATATGTGAGGATCTGACTCAGCTTTTCTAGACTATGGATTAATGGCTAATCTCTGGAACCTTAACTATTGCAAATACTCATGAACTGATCTCCTTTCCTTGCAGTGTCTTCCTGTCTCATCCAGCCTTCCAAGAGGGCTCGCCTTAATCAACCAAATAATTTCTTGAATAATGTTACTCCTCTACAAATACACATTAATGGCTCCCCCTTTGTCTACAGCATAAATACTAAATTATTTTGCCTGGAAATTATGCAAGGAGCTGTACAGCTTGGTTTCTACAATACATATCTTTCTAGACCTATCTGTAATCATTTCCCTAGATGAAGTATTTGCTTTAAGGTCAGTCTAATTAACTTACTCTCCGAGAATTAAAGTATACTTTTCTTTTTGGCTGCCCAGGAGTCCAACCATTTTACCTTATTTTGGGAAGAATTCTCCCATTATTTGATTCCTGATGGGAGTAGGGTCAAATGCATCTTCTCTCCCCTCCTTGCTTCTATGGTATGAATGTGGACTCAGGCTTCGCCATTCAGAAGCTCTCATTCAAGGTAATGAACAGTGAGTGATGCAAAGATAGTGGAACAGTTGGAATTCACTTACAGAGATGGTAGTGGCATTGGCTGAATCCCCTGGGAGTGGCAGCAGCATCCTGGCTAGATTCTTTTTGCTGGAAGACTATTGGGTTTCTTGCTTCTGGGCTCTTGAGAGGACACTTGCTTCCTACCTTTTTCTAAGCCTGGTCTCCAGCTAGATGATAGTTCTGTAAGCCACTGATATTATTCAAATACATTCCCATTGCCTTTCTTATGGACAGAGAGGATTTCTGTTGCTTTCAACCACATGAGTCCTAATGTATGCCCAAACATACCTTCTGTTTATGCCATTGTCTTCATTATGCTAATTATGGGTACAGAATACCTTTCTTGCTTCTCTCTGCTTTTCCGTATCCAGCTAAAATCTCACCTTTTTTGATCATCCTAATATTTTATAAGTATAGCCTGTGAGCCAGATCTTGGTCTGGGAATATGCAGAGACAGAATATACAGTGACAAAAGATACAGCACCTCTGCTCATTTGACCTATCATGTAGAATGAAAGTCATATATATAAGGAACAATTACATTTTAAAAAGGTAAAAGCCAGGATGAAGACATGTACTGTGTTCATTAAGTCCTGAAGGGAAAAGTTCTTATTTATAGTTAACTTCCATAGAGAGGGGACCTGCCAGGTAGAGAGAGCAGCACAAGCCCAGAGTGAGGGGGAGCAATGGCAAGGAGGCCTGAAGGAACATGACTACTGAAAAGAGGCTGAAGGTCAGCAAGACTCTAACCTAGGGTGTGAGGGGAAGGAGAGTTCTGGGGAAGTGGTTCCTACCCAGCATGTTCAGTGTTGGGCTATATCCCCTAGGCCACAGTCTCTGAACCTTTTTGATCATGCCTCCCAACAAAATTTTTTTTTTTATTAATTTTACTAGGGTGACATCAATAAATCAGGGTACCTATGTTCAAAGAAAACATGTCCAGGTTATCTTGTCAATCAATTATGTTGCTTACCCATCACCCAAAGTCAGATTGTCCTCTGTCACCTTCTATCTAGTTTTCTTTGTGCCTCTCCCCCTCCCCCTTTCTCTCTCCCTCTTCCCCCACCCCCCCCCCCCCCGTAACCACCACACTCTTATCAATGTCTCTTAGTCTAGCTTTTATATCCTACCTACGTATGGAATAATGCAATTCCTGGATTTTTCTGATTTACTTATTTCACTTCGTACAATGTTATCAAGATCCCACCATTTTGCTGTAAATGATCCGATGTCATCATTTCTTATGGCTGAGTAGTATTCCATAGTGTATATGTGCCACATCTTCTTTATCCAGTCTTCTATTGAAGGGCTTTTTGGTTGTTTCCATGTCCTGGCCACTGAACAATGCTGCAATAAACATGGGGCTGCATGTGTCTTTATGTATCAATGTTTCTGAGTTTTTGGGATATATACCCAGTAGAGGGATTGCTGGGTCATAAGGTAGTTCTATTTTCAGTTTTTTGAGGAACCACCATACTTTCTTCCATAATGGTTGTACTACTTTACATTTCCACCAACAGTGAATGAGGGTTCCTTTCTCTCCACAGCCTCTCCAACATTTGCTATTACCTGTCTTGTTAATAATAGCTAATCTAACAGGTGTGAGGTGATATCTCATTGCAGTTTTGATTTGCATTTCTCTAATAACTAAAGAAGATGAGCATCTTTTCATATATCTGTTGGCCATTTGTATTTCTTCCTGGGAGAAGTGTCTGTTCATGTCCTCTTCCCATTTTTTTATTGGATTGTTTGTTTGTTTGTTGTTGAGTTTTATGAGTTCTTTGTATATTTTGGATATTAGGCCCTTATCTGAGCAGTTGTTTGAAAATATCATTTCCCATTTAGTTGGCTGTCTGTTTATTTTGTTATCAGTTTGTCTTGCTGAGCAAAAACTTCTTAGTCTGATATAGATAGTCCCATTCATTAATTTTTGCCTTCACTTCTCTTGCCTTTGGAGTCAAATTCATAAAATGCTCTTTAAAACCAAGGTCCATGAGTTTAGTACCTATGTCTTCTTCTATGTACTTTATTGTTTCAGGTCTTATATTTGGATCTTTGATCCATTTTGAATTAATTTTAATACAAGGGGACAAACTGTAGTCGAGTTTCATTCTTTTGCATGTGGCTTTCCAGTTTTTCCAGCACCATTTGTTGAAGAGGCTTTCTTTTCTCCATTGTGTGTTGTTGGCCCCTTTATCAAAAATTATTTAACCATATATATGTGGTTTTATTTCTGGGCTTTCTATTCTGTTCCATTGGTCTGAGTATCTATTTTTCTGCCAATACCATGCTGTTTTTTTTTTGTTTTGTTTTGTTTTTTTTTTCATTTTTTCTGAAGCTGGAAATGGGGAGAGACAGTCAGACAGACTCCCGCATGCGCCCGACCGGGATCCACCCGGCACGCCCACCAGGGGCGACGCTCTGCCCACCAGGGGGCGATAATCTGCCCATCCTGGGCATCGCCATGTTGCGACCAGAGCCACTCTAGCGCCTGGGGCAGAGGCCACAGAGCCATCCCCAGTGCCCGGGCCATCTTTGCTCCAATGGAGCCTTGGCTGCGGGAGGGGAAGAGAGAGACAGAGAGGAAAGCGCGGCGGAGGGGTGGAGAAGCAAATGGGCGCTTCTCCTGTGTGCCCTGGCCGGGAATCGAACCCGGGTCCTCCACACGCTAGGCCGACGGTTGGCTCAGCGGTAGAATACCATGCTGTTTTGATTGTCGTGGCCCTATAATATAGTTTGAAGTCAGGTATTGTAATGCCCCTAGCTTCATTCTTTTTCTTTAGGATTGCTTTGGCTATTTGGGGATTTTTATAGTTCCATAGAAATCTGATGATTTTTTGTTCCATTTCTTTAAAAAATGTCTTTGGAATTTTGATGGGAATTACATTAAATTTGTATATTGCTTTGGGTAATATGGCTATCTTGATTATATTTATTCTACCTAACCAAAAACAAGGAATATTCTTTCATCTCATTATATCTTTTTTGATTTCCCTTAACAATGGTTTGTAGTTTTCATTATATAAGTTCTTTACATTCTTTGTTATGTTTATTCCTAGGTATTTTTTTTTTTGTTGTTGCAATCGTGAAGGGGATTATTTTTTTTGAGTTCGTTCTCAAATGTTTCATTGTTGGCATATAGAAAGGCTATGGACTTTTGTATGTTAATTTTGTATCCTGCAACCTTACTGTATTGGCTTATTGTTTCTAGTAGTCTTTTTGTAGATTCTTTGGGGTTTACGATGTATAGGATTATATCATCTGCAAAAAGTGATACCTTTACTTCTTCTTTTCCGATATGGATGCCTTTTATTTCTTTGTCTTGTCTGATTGCTCTGGCTAGAACCTCTAGTACCACATTAAATAAGAGTGGAGAGAGTGGACAACCCTGTCTTGTTCCTGATTTAAGGGGAAAAGCCTTCAGTTTTGTGCCATTTAATATGATGTTAGCTGATGGTTTATCATATATAGCCTTTATCATGTTGAGATATTTTTCTTGTATACCCATTTTGTTGAGAGTTTTAAACATAAAATTGTGTTGTATTTTATCAAATGCCTTTTCTGCATCTATTGATAAGATCATGTATTTTTTGTTCTTTGTCTTGTTGATATGGTGTATTATGTTAACCGTTTTACGTATGTTGAACCATCCTTGAGATTCTGGGATGAATCCCACTTGATCATGATGTATTATTTTTTTAATATGTTGTTGTATTCGATTTGCTAGTGTTTTGTTTAGTATTTTAGCATCTGTATTCATTAGAGATATTGGTCTGTAGTTTTCTTTTTTTGTGCCATTCTTGTCTGGTTTTGGTATGAGGGTTATATTGGCCTCATAAAATGTGTTTGGAAGTATTGCTTCTTCTTCAATTTTTTGGAAGACTTTCAGTAGAATAGGAAACAAGTCTTCTTTGAATGTTTGATAAAATTCTCTAGTATAGCCATCTGGGCCTGGACTTTTATTTTTGGGGAGGTTTTTAATGGTTTTTTCTATTTCTTTTCTACTAATAGGTCTGTTTAGGCTTTCTGCTTCTTCTTGTCTCAGTCTAGGAAGGTTGTATTGTTCTAGGAATTTATCCATTTCCTCTAGGTTGTTGAATTTAGTGGCATAAAGTTTTTCATAGTATTCTATAATAATTTTTTGTATATCTACGATGTCCGTGGTGATTTCTCCTCTTTCATTTTGGATTTTTTTTATATGAGCTCTTTTTCTTTTTTCCTTGGTAAGTCTTTGCAAGGGTTTGTCAATTTTGTTGATGTTTTCAATGAACCAGCTCCTCATTCTATTAATATTTTCTATAGTTTTTCTGTTCTCTATTTCATTTATTTTTGCTCTGATTTTTATTATCTCCTTTCTTCGGCTGTCTTTGGGTTGCCTTTGTTCTTCTTTTTCCAGTTCCTTAAGGTATAAAGTTAAGTGGTTCACTTGGGCTCTCTCTTGTTTGTTCATATATGCCTGAAGTGATATGAACTTCCCTCTTATCACTACTTTTGTGGCATCCCATAGATTCTGATATGTCATATTGTCATTTTCATTTGTCTGTATATATCTTTTTATCTCTGTGCTTATTTCTTCTTTGACCCATTCATTTTTTTAAAAGTATGTTGTTTAGTTTCCACATTTTTGTGGGGTTTTTTTCCTCTTTTTTGTAGTTGAATTCTAGTTTCAAGGCTTTAGGATCGGAAAATATGCTTGGTACAACTTCAATTTTTTCTAAATTTGCTGATGTTGTTTTTGTGGCCCAACATATGGTCAGTTCTTGAGAATGATCCATGTACACTGGAGAAAAATGTATACTCTGTCACTTTGGGATGAAATGTCCTGTAGATGTCTATCATATCCAGGTGCTCTAGTGTTTTGTTTAAGGCCATTATATCTTTATTGATTCTCTGTTTGGATGACCGATCTAGAGCTATCAGCGGTGTATTGAGGTCTCCAAGTATGATTGTATTATTGTCAGTTTTTGTTTTAAGGTCAATAAGTAGCTGTCTTATATATTTTGGTGCTCCTTGGTTTGGTGCATATATATATTAAGAATTGTTATGTCTTCTTGATTCAGTGTACCCTTAACCATTATGAAATGGCCATTTTTGTCTCTGAGTACTTTTGCTGTCTTGTACTCAGCATTATCAGATATGAGTATTGCTACGCCTGCTTTTTTTTGGATGTTATTTGCTTGGAGTATTGTTTTCCAGCCTTTCACTTTGAATTTGTTTTTATCCTTGTTGCTTAGATGAGTTTCTTGTAGGCAGCATACAGTTGGATTTTCTTTTTTAATCCATTCTGCTACTCTGTGCCTTTTTATTGGTGAATTGAATCCGTTTACATTTAGTGTAATTATTGACACTTGTGAGTTCCCTATTGCCATTTTATAGATTGCTTTCTGTTAGTTTTGTGTCTTGTTTGATTCTTCTCTTTCGTTTTTCTATCTTTTGTTTTTATTTGGTTGTATTCCATACATCTTTCCTCTGTTGCTATCTTTTTTAAATCATGTGCTTCTGTGGTGGTTTTTTCAATGGTGGTTACCATTAATTACATAATGAAAAGGGTCCCTACCCTGTTCATTGTAGCACACTGTCTTGTGAGTACTTTTGCACTCCATCGTCCTTTGCTACTGTTAATCTCCATCCTCTGCCCCCCCCCTCCTTTTTTTGTTGTTGTCACAGTTTAAATTTGGTTTTATTGTGCTCTTCTTGGAGCTTTTACTTGTGGTTTTGTTTTGTTTTTGTTCTTTGTATCTGATTGGAGACCCCCTTTAGTAATTCCTGGAGTGGGGGTTTTCTGAAGATAAATTCCCTCATCTTTTCTGTATCTGGGAATGTTTTTATTTCTCCTTTGTATTTGAAGGATAGCTTTGATGGGTAGAGTATTCGTGGCTGAAAGTTTCTCTCTTTCAGGACTTTAAATATTGGGGTCCACTCTCTTCTAGCTTGTAGAATTTCTGTTGAGAAATCTGATGATAATCTAATGGGCCTTCCTTTATATGTTGTATTCTTCTTTTCCCTGGCTGCCTTGAGAATTTTTTCTTTGTCGTTGGTTTGTGCCAATTTCATTATGATGTGCCTTGGAGTAGGTTTGTTGGGGTTAAGAAAACTTGGAGTTCTGTTTGCTTCTTGAATTTGAGGCTTTAATTCTTTACACAGGCTTGGAAAGTTCTTATCTATTATTTGTTTGAATATGTTCTCCATTTCATTTTCTCTCTCTTCTCCCTCTGATATACCTATTATTCTTATGTTATTCTTTTTGATGGAGTCAGATAATTCATGTAGGGCTATCTCATTTTTTTAAATTTTTGAGTCTCTTTCTTCTTCTCTCTGTTGTGCCTCAAGTTGCTTGTCTTCTATTTCACTAATCCTACCTTCTATCTGGCCTGTTCTATTAGCTAAGCTTGTTACCTCATTTTTCAGCTCGTGAATTGAGTTTTTCATCTCCGTTTGATTTGTTTTTATAGTTTCGATTTCCTTGGTAATATATTCTTTGTGTTCATTGAGTTGTTTTCTGAGCTCCCTAAATTGCCTTTCTGTGTTTTCTTGTATATCTCTGAGTATTTTTAGGATTTCTATTTTAAATTCTCTGTCATTTAGCTCCAAGGTTTTCAATATATTTTTTCTCCATAGATTTTTCCTCATCTATCTGTGTTACCTCTCTTTCTTTTGTATCCATGATATTCGATTTTCTCTTCCTTAATGGCATCTGAGGGTGGCTTTGTTGATAGCATTAATGAGATTTAATAAAGAATAAAAAGTTAATAAAATAAAAATAAAAAATAGAAAAGAATTTTTTAAAAAATAAAAATTAAAAAAAATTATCCCCCCCCTCCTTTTTTCCTCTCCTCTCCTCTCCCCTCTTTCTTGAGAAAATCTTGTGGTGAACTGTGAATTATATTGTACTAAATAGAACAAACAATGCCTATAATGGAGGGCCTGAGTTGGGGAGAAGTAATAAAGGGGAAAAAGAAGGGGGTATGGACCTACAAAATGCAAATAAGTAAAAAATTTGGGTTAAGAATAAAATGATTTGCTTTTAGGTGTTGGTTGACTAAGAGATATGATGAGAGGAATAAGAGGGAAACAGGAAAATGGGGGGATTAAAAAATTGCTATTGTATTTAGAGGAACAAGAACTAGAAAAAATGGAGAGCCAGGGTTGGGAGCACCGCTAGTGAGTTAAAAAAGCAAAGTAACCCCCCCCCCAATGCCACAAACATAAGTTTGAGTCCCAGTTAAGATAATTTGTTCATTATTGAGGATTGAATGAGAGGAGATGTAAAGGAGAAAGGAAGAAACTAATATAGAGGGAGAAAAGAAAAAGAGAGAGAGAGAGAGAGAGAAAGAGGGAACCACTAAAAGAAGAAAAAAGAAAAAAAGGAGAGAGAGAGAGAGTTAAGGGTTTTGGAGTGCTACCCTCATAGAGAGAAAGGAAGAAGAAAGAAAAGATAATGGGAGATGTAACACTTATGGGTAGTGTAGTTCAAGGAGAGGAGAGAGTAAGACCGGCAGAGAATTAAACAACCAAATTGGAAGAGGAAAAAAATAATCAAGACATGAAGATAAGAGAAACAAACAAACAAATATAATAAAATGGGATAGGTTATAAAGTCTGTGGATTATTCTTGATTTTGAGTGGTTATCTTCTTGCTTTTTTTTTCTCTCCCTCTTCCTGGTCGGTGACTCTGTACCCCAGGTTCTGCCCCTTTGGCACGCTCAGGTAGAGGTTTGCAGTTGATAAGTCTCTATGGCAATGTCATATATTGGGCTTCAGTCTCGTTGACAGTTGAGGCTCATTAGCATTTGTAGGCTTCGACAGTGAGAGAGTCCGTGTTCCCGGAGCCTCTCTCCTAGTCTTTCCTTCCTGAATTAGTAGCCTGATAATCCAGCTATGGGGTTGCTGCTGCCTCTGTCTGGATAGTGAGAGGCTCAAGGAGCTGGCAAATCCCCACTCTATTCCCACTCAGCACAGGACTCTGGATAAGGCTCAGTCAGTCAGAGCTTCTAGCATAATCAGGTGGGGCTTCTGCCAACACAAAGACCTCTGACTCTGCCCCTCTGTCCGGTAACACAGGCGGGCGCCCACTCCCGGGGTGCTCGGAGAAATCTCTCGCTCACTATCTGCGCGCACAGACTGGGATATGGAGCCAGCTGTTTCTTACTCCAAATGACACCCCCGCCCGCAAGGAAAAGTTCCAGCGTTGGAATTAGCTCTCGTTCCCTCCCCGTGCACAGCTTTTTCAGGGCGCTGGGGCAGCCTGGAAATTCTGCTTTTGGCCCACACAGAGGCCTCTGACTCTGCCTCTCTGTCGGGTACCATGGGCACCCATTCCCAGGGCTCTAGGAGGAATCTCTTGCCCACTCTCCATGCACGCTGACCAGGAGATCAGGCCTGTGTCTCTCACTCTGAGTGAGACCCACACCCACACAGAGAAGTTCCAGCGTTGGAATTAGCTCTCGCTCCCTCCCTGTGCGTGGCTTTTTCAGGGCGCTGGGGCGGTCCCGAGATTCTGTTTTCAGCCCACACAAAGGCCTCTGACTCTGCCTCTCTGTGGGATAACACGGGCACCCACTCCCAGGACTCTAGAAGGAATCTCTTGCCCACTATCTGCACACGCTGACCAGGAGATTGGGGCAAATGGCTGCCCCACTTGTCTTTTTTTATCTGGGTTTGGCGTGAGTGTTAGCTTGTATTGACTGGGTTGCCACAAGCAGTTTTTCCTCAGCTTGGATCTCCATGCCACACCCTGGTTCAGCCATTTGTGCCACGGCCTGGATCTATTCACCCCCTTTGCCCACCTCAGTTTCTATACTCTCAGTTCCCAGTGAAAGCAGCCCTATTTAGGTTAGTGAGGAAGGTGGAATGTTTCTTACTCCCTATTTCCTTTGGGGTTTGATTATATATTTAGCCAATTTTTTGCTCGACCATACCTTCGGGTGTATTGTGGAACACATGGAGGCTCCAAGGATAGATTTTTCTGTTTCTAGTTGAAGATCTTGTTGAGTTTTGGGGGAGATTTATTGGTATTGCTCCCTATAGTGCCATTACTCTGACGTCATCTGCAACAAAAAAATTTTGAACTTCGCCTGATCAGGTGGTGGTGCAGCAGATAAAGTGTCAGACTGGGACACAGAAGATCCAGGTTTAAAACTCCGAGGTTGCTGGCTTGAGTGTAGATTCATCTGGTTTGAGCAAGGCTCACCAGCTTGAGACCAGGGTCGCTGGCTTGAGCAAGGGGTCACTCGGTCTGCTGTAGCCCCCCAAAGCACATATGAAAAAACAGTCAATGAACAACTAAGATGCCACAACGAATAACTGATGCTACTCATCTCTCTCCCTTCCTATCTATCTGTCCCTCTGTGTGTGTGTGTGTGTGTGTGTATGTGTGTGTGTCTCTCTGTCAATAAGAAAAATTTTTTTGAGCTTTCCCTCAACTACGTGTACACTACTTACAAATCTTATACAGTATTATGATGGATTCACATATGAAGTATTAATTATATTCATTTTATATTGAAGTTTTAAAAAGTAACAATAAATACAACATTCACGTAGTCCTTCCACGCTACAAAACAGTGCCTTGTCTTGCTTGGCCTCAGCCTGGTGTTAACAGTTTACTAGAAGGCAAAGACCTATGTCCTTTTTTGTAAGAAATTCTACCAGCAGCATGGGACAAAGAGTAGAGCAAAATCCTTGAGTTTCAATGTGTGTCAAATTCACCTGGATTGCTTTAAAAGTAAAAAACTAGAAAGCCCACTGAGTTAATGGAACTGAATCATGTTCATCAATAGCTACTCATGTCAGTTTTGAAACCCCAGACAGTTAGTGCCCCAGATGGAAAGGTTCGGTACTTCATAATCACCTCTAAAGTATTCTTGCCAAAAACAAAAACAACTCTGAATCTGGTCAAGGCTTTGCGTTTCAACAATAATACAAATTATTAGTACTTATTATAAAATTATTAATAAGTAAATGATAAGCTACAAATAAGTAAACTATCTAATACATTATTAAATTAATTATATAGAACATTATTATATAAATTAAAGGGAAAACGGGGATCAAAGGACATAGAAATGACACCATGAGGGTGGAGCCAGCAGAACAGAGATGGTAGGAAACTGCAGGACAAACAGCTCGCCTTCTTTAGCAAGTGAGAAGCGGTGGGTGGCGGCGGAGAGAGGGACAGAGCGGGGGAAGAGGGACGAAGTATGCTTGCCAGCTGCAGTGTGGGCAAGTTACTTGGTTTTTGATTCAACGAGTTGTGAGACAACACGGGAAATTTAAATACTGACTCAATGTTTGAGATCAAGGCAATATGGCTGATTTTTAATACATAACAGTTGTATTTAGATTTTTTTTAAAAAAGTCTTTATTATTTAGAGATACAGCTAAAATATTTACAGATGAAACGATATAATATCTGGTACTCTAAGATAATCTGAGGTGTGTGTATTAATCAAACAAGATTGGTCATGAGATGATAATTGTTAAAGCTGGGTGATACATACATGATAACTCATGTTCTCTCTTTACTTTTGAACAGGCTTAAGTTTTTCTCTTCTCTTGTCTTTTTTTTTTTTTTTTTAAGCAAGAGTAGGGGAGATACAGAGACAGATTCCCATATGTGCCCCAATTGGGATCAACCTGGTGACTCTTGTCTGGGGCCAATGCTCTGCCCATCTGGGGCCATGCTCCCAACTGAACTGTTTTTAGCACCTAAGGCAGAGGCTCCGTTGAGCCATCCTCAGCGCCTGGGTCCTACATGCTTGAATCAATAGAGCCATGGCTGAGGGAGGGGAAAAGAGAAAGAGAGAAAGAGAGAAGGGGTGGATGGGGGGAGAAGCAAACAGTCGCCTCTCTTGTGTGCCCTGACTGTGAATTGAACCCAGGACTTCCATACGCTGGGTTGACACTTTATTGTTGAGCCAACTGGCCAGGGCTAAAATTTTTCTAATAAAGAAATATTTTAAATTCAAATTCCTGGGTTTTAACCTGTAGAAATTCTGATTCCGTAGATCTAAGATGGTGCTCAAAAATCTAAATTTTTAATAAATACCCCAGGGAACTTGGAAACTGATGACCCCCTAGTGCCTAGCCCATAACTGGAGAAAATTTTCAGTGACTTGAAGCGAGAAAACTCATGTAGTAGAAACTGGCTGTGTCTTTAGTAGAGTAGGTACTCAAGATAATTATCTCTCAGTTTCATCTGATGATTGTTGACAAATAATTGCCCCAAATCTTCATTGCGTTTGTGTATAATCATCATTCAGGGTGTGATCACTGGCACTATTTCCTGATGTGGGCCTTTTATTTTCCGTTAGATTTTTTTTTTAAGTGTCCTCTAATGCTTACCTCCTGAACCAAGGCTAATTCCCTGATTAGATAATCATCCTCGTGAATGCTTTCTCCCTAATCACAATGGTAGGAGAGATGTTGGCCACGCCTGCCAGGAAGGGAGAGACAGCCGGTGGTGACCCATTCAATTGGCCTCACCAGCACTCACCCCACCCCTTCCAGGAGGAAAGACTCTTATAACCCTGAACCCTGGAGAGGGGATGGAGCAGCGAGCTGACCCGTCCATCCCAGGGCTACCAGGTCACATCCCATCTCACAGGCTCCCCGCCCTTCTTTTCTTCCCACTTTGACACTTTTTCACCGGAAAGTGCCCTAGGCCTTGGGGTGTGTGATGAAGGCAGGCTGGCCATGTCATAAGACAAACTAACTGAAAATGGAAGGTCCTGCCATAGAGTCCCAGATCACAGGGACCTATCCAGCGGTTAACCTGCAGGTGACCCTCCCAGCAAAGTCAACACAGAACACTGCTGCTGGCCGAGCCTCCCTGGGATTGTGAGGCCGCTTTCCATGCAAGCAATGCTCTGCTGTTCACCAGCAGCAAGAGAGCGGTCTTCAGAGGAGTCTCCTCCTTGTCTGAGCAGTTCCAGCCGTCAGACCTGTCTGGATCCGCTCACCACAGGGTAGGTCGATGGGTGGCTGCATTCAGCCTCTTTCCCAATACACGGTGAATAGCTATGGTCTGAGCCCTGGTCGGGTGGCTCAGTTGGCTAGAGTGTAGTCCCAATATGCCATGGTTGTGAGTTTGATGTGGTCAGGGCACATCCAAGAGTCAACCAATGAATGAATGCAAAAATAAGTGAGTGGAACCACGGATTGATGCTTATTTCTTTCTCTCTTATTCTCTCTCTTTCTCCCTTCCTCCCCCTCTCCCCTTTCTGCTCTCTCTCTAAATAAAAACTTAAAAAATAATAAGAATAGTAATGGCCTTGACTTTCCTGAACAATCCAGGGAAACCTCATTGGACCCCACTGAATTAAGTAATGAGACAATAGCCAGAGATAGGCACTGTTGACCACTGGGGATTTTAGACTTCAAGTTTAAGTCTCAGTGACTTATCCAGGACCACACAACTCAGGTATAACAGGATCAGGCCATCTTGCTTTGGGTAGTGAACCCCTCGCAGGTTCTTTGTTACTTGCCATGGTGCAATCAACTTGCCTATTACATCTCTCCTGCTCTTCCTGCCTAAAGGGAACGACACGCTGGCCCATGTGGCTGCTGTGTGCACTTCCCTGACCTTGGCCCACTTGTGCTCACATGGTTCCTTTCCAGCCACTTTCTCTTCTTCCTGAAGTGCTTTCTTCCCTTCAACTCCAATGTCTCTAATTAAAACACTCTTCCAGCTTCAAAGCCTTTTAGGATTCACTCCCATCCAAGTGGCCCTCTTGTATCTTCAGCACCTTCTGATAAAAACAATAACATTCTCAGTTGTTCTCATCTTCATCACCTTCTGATAAAAACAATAAAATTTTCAGTCGTTCTCATTTGTTTCCTTTTCTTGTATTTTTCTTATTGTGGCGTCACGGCCATGTGTATACTTGCCCTAAGAATTGCAAACATTGCAAACTCCTTGATCTCCATGACGACTTACTATTCAACTTCTGCTTTCCTCCAGCATTTACAACAGCGTTTTCCATAGAGTAGGAGCTCTAAAAAAAAAAAAAATCTATTGAATATATGCAGTCCTGAAATACACACCTAACGTTCATTTATCAAAATATAATGAGATATCCAGGGGAAGCTAAATAGGATGAACCCAAAGATGAACCCTTACACAATCCAAACAGAAACTCCAGACAAAAGCAACATCAGCATCTATGTCTTTGCTAAATGTGGATTTGCTTATACTAAACACTACTGAACATGAACTGCCACTGTGTTTTGAATGTGCTGCTCAACTGTTCTCCGGGTTACACGGGTACGGAAGGGGAGGCTCAGTCAGAGCTACAGAGCTGCCTGGGGAAGTGGGTAGATGCAGTGGGTCAGACCCAGGCTTCCTTGCTCTGCTGTGATGCCCCAGGGGACTGGGTCTGTGAGGAGGAAAGGGCAGCCCTCTGGGGAGGTTAATCATACGGTCTGAAGGATGAAGATCAAAGAGCAGCTTTGGCTGCAGACCATGGAGTAACCGGCAGAGCTCTCTGATCTTCCTGCTCCTCCAATAACCCCTGTAATCTCGCACCACGTTTTGCATCCATACTTAGGGTCAGGACACTTCTCAGTTACACCCACCCTCGTTTCTCCAAAGTGTCACCTTCTGCAAAACTATAGATTGTTATCTATCTGCATCTAATCACTGTCTAGCCGTTAGATGGAACCACCGAGAAAACTGTTACAAAACTAACATGAAAACAATGTTTAGTTCCTATAAAAGGTCAAGGAAAGTTTGTTCAAACTCTAAAAATCAACAACAACCAAAAAACCCCAAAAACCATATCCAAAATGAATTATCCTGATTGATCTGCTATAGTATATAACTTCACTAGCTACAGCCACGTCATAAACCTTATAAAAATTTAAACCATCTGTTGCATAGAATTTACTCCAAAATAATCAGGGGGTAAATGGGACTTGGTGGGAGGGTACTAATGAGCCCAAATTGGCTTTGAGTTGATCATTGTGAACGAAGCTGGGGAGAGGGCTACCTGGAGACTTCATTGTACCATTCTGTCATTTCAGTATGTCTGAAATGTTCCCTATACATGTTGTTTTTCTTGGAAAAAAATCTACTTTGTCTTCCGATTCTGTCTCGACCCAATTCTGGCGCGGTTAACTTTTTTTAGAAGATAGGAATCACTTAGTCGGGTCACCTGCTTCCTCTGCCTTTCTTTTGAACCCAACTTGTATCACCCTCTTGCCTTGAGCTGGTTCGGTGAAGCAGGGGTCTGTCTGCTGGGTGGATCGCAAGTATTGTCCACAGAGTGGCCCGAGAATCCTGGGCTTTGCCAGTCTAAATGCTCAGACTCCTTTCGTAACCATTTAAAAATATGCCGTGGTAGTCGGAGTTCCAAGCGGGGTTTTATTTTCACTGGGAACTTCAGATACCTCCGCCGCGCTGCAAATAGAAACCCGGAGGGGGGCTTGTGTGCTCAAGTCACTGTGCTCTGTGTCTCTTCCCTGCTTCCTTCTCTCTCTCTTTTCCCCTCTATTGGAAAAGCCTCCACTGGCGGGGCAGCTTCCAATTCAGGGATAGAAGAACTCTCTGGTGTTAAATCTTGCCAGGAAATGAACAAACAAAGCCGTAGAGACTGCTGTGAATGACACAGGAAATCGGTACCCCGTGTCCCCTTTTGGGAGACTTAAAAACTCTATTCTTGGTCTGGGTGCCAAACGTGCCCCAAACTCAGAAGTGAGACCCTATGTGAAAGGCTGACACTCCGTTAGTGTTTCGCAGGTGTTCTGGCACCAGCAAGCCACACGGAGCATTTCTTAAATCATGCCAGCCGACGGACTTGCCGTTCGACCCCTGGCAGAGTTTGTCCCGCGCAAACCCACGTCCAAGATACGATCCTGCTCAGTGCGCAGTTTGCTACATCATCACTGGCAGGTGTCCCTGGAAAGCGACTCTCCCGAGGTGTTACCTTTCTCCGCAGCTTGTCTGATTCCACGAGGCCGAAGAGACTCCTGGAACAACCAAGAAAGGCAAAGTGGGGGGGGGGGGGGGAGCAGTTCAACTGGTTAGAACCCTGCGCGGTGGAGGAAGCTGACCCAACTGTCCATCAACCCCTCTCATTCTGCACAGGAAAGACGTTTCTTTAATCCACCTGTTCAATTATTTATCATGCTACGTGTTTCCTCTTAATTGTCACTCGGGCAAAGCCTTTATGTTGTAAGGGGACACCCTAGAATTTTTTAATGACCTTAGGCAAAGTGATTGACACTAGATCCCGGAGTCAGATGTTCCTAGTGACGCAACTTGTCCTTCCAGTAGCCGGAGGGAGAGCTTCCTGCCGTGATTAAGTTAGAACTGTGAGAGTGAGAAAATGTGGTGCCAGCCTTCCCCTGATGCAAGCGCTTTTATTATCCCGTGGAGCCGGAGGGGAACGGAGCAGCAGAAGCCTCGCCTCCCAGTCTCCCTTCTCTCTCCGGACTAGCCACTCCGCACAGCGGGGCCACCTGTGCTGGGCACTTGAAATGCCAACGGTCACAGTCACCACTGCTTCTCCAAACTTTTGGTTTTTCTGCCGCCCTCTCCCCCCTCCCCCGTCTAGTTTCTTTTTTTCTGGGTCCCTAAGACAATGCGATCACAACTGGTCTATGGCTGGCAGGCTGTCAGCCTCTGAACGCTCATTAGCTACCCCAGTCAAGCAAAACAAGAAGCAATCCGTTCTGCATTTGAACTTGAAATGGAAAATCATCTGTGTGTGCTTTTCTCGATAGGAGGCTGAGAGGGAGCAAAAGTGTCACTCTATTTTTTTTGGACATGGCCCGCACTTCCGGATGAAAGGGCTTGGGAACCTGGGAGCGGTGGGCTCAGAGCCACTATAACTTGGTGCTGGATGGACTACCCCATGTTAGAACAAAACAAAGGGCCCCCTCAACTCCCCACACACACTCTGAGGTTACCTCTGCTGGGCTTCCAGCTCCCTGCACTGAGGGATTTTTAGGGTGTGCCTGACTCCTGAGTGAATAGTCTCAATTATTAAGGATTGATTCATTAATTTACCAATCAATGTCATACCACAACTCAGGCGATGACACCTAATGCCCGTGACGCCGCAGCCTCTAAGTCCCTGTGATTGCCTTAGAAAGGAAGGGGAACCACTAGTGTATTGCACCCTTCACTGTTACACTTAAGACTCTTACGAGTATTTATTCCAAATGACCGTAGTACGCCCCAATCCGCCTCGTTCAATTTACTAGCGGATAACATGTAGATGCATCATCATTCATTCAAAGGTTGTTTTTGTGTTTTGTTCCCATTCCATCTTCATACCAGAGGTATGGAAACCAAGCCAAATATATAAGGTTAGATTGAGGAGTCGACCGTATAGGCTGCTACTGCTTCGGTAAGATGATGCCTAAACAGCCTCAGACTTATCTTAATGCAATCACAAAATGTCCCTTTTTACTGCTTGGCTTTCCATCGCCTGGATGTGCTTGACACATTGTATGGGTTCTGTGAATACAGGGCAAAGGGCTGAGAGAATGAATGGAGAGTTGCCCCATCTCGGAGGGGAGCGGCCAGAGCCGACAATTCCCTAACAGTGCCTCACGTCAGGAGGCACTTGAGTTTTATTTGTAGTGTTTGTCTAAGTACCACTTTATTGCCCCCTTTCATTCTATGTCCTTTTAAAGTGAATTATTGCTTATTATAATAATTCAAACAATACAGAGGACTCTAAAAAGCTATCTCTTTTTCCTTAAAATAACACCCCCAACAGTAAATTCTCTTAATGATCCACCATATGTTCTATACTTCTTCGTTTCAACAAACTCAAACACACTTCCAATTTAGATTTTAAGAATCATATTATATGGCTGGACCAGAAGGTCTTGCAGTGGATTGAGCATTGGACTGGGATGAGGAGGACCCAGGTTCAAAACCCCAAGGACACTGGCTTGAGCACGTGCTCATCTGGCTTGAGCACAGGCTCACCAGCTTGAGTGTGAGGTCGCTGGCTTGAATGTGGGATCATAGACATGACCCCATGGTCACTGGCTTGAGCCCGAAGGCTACTACTGTCTTGAAGCCCAAGGTTTCTGGCTTGAGCCCAAGGTCACTGACTTGAGCAAGGGGTCACTTGCTTTGCTGTAGCCCCCCGGTCAAGGCACATATAAAAAAACAATCAATGAACAAGCAATCAATGAACAACTAAGATGCTGCAACAAAGTACTAATGCTTCTCATCTCTCTGCCTTCCTGTCTGTCTGTCCCTCTCTGTCCCTCTCCCTGACTCTCTCTGTCTCTGTCCAAAAAAAAAAAGAATTGTATTATATGATAGACACTAGCTGAAAACTTGCTTTGTCATGTGATGTTTTGCAGACACCCTTTTAAATGAATATTAGTACATCCCAATCAGCCTCATTTATTTTATTAGCTACACAGTATATGTAATATGTAGATGCACCATATAATTCATTCAAAGGCTGTTTTTGTGTGTGTCTGTGCCAATGCTGGCAATAAAGAAAGAAATATTCCTGTGGTTCTATTACGTCTAGGACGTTCAGATAAGTTTCCGAAAGTGAAATAAAGTTGGAATAAATGCCATACACATTTACGATTTAATAAAATGTAGCCATGTTACCGGATACCTTGGCCTTGCTAAAGTTATATTATTCCATCTTCCACTTATTATAAGTTAATAGGAGAAAAAAATGTTTTGTTGTGGTTATTAATTTGCATTTCCTGGGACATTTTTTGTTAGTTTGTAAATACATATCCTCGGTCCCACTTTAAATGCATTCAGCCAGAGTTCTTGGGGTCAGCACCTGAGAGCCCTGGCCTTTATAAAGAGCTGCTGGTAAGTCTGAAGGAGTCAGCATTTGGCCAGGCATTTGGAAATCATGGTCTCCTGACAGAGACGTAAGCTTTTCTGAGATGTAAGTTTCTATTATTTAAAAACAAATAAACCTCAAAAGCAGCAAGAGCTGCTTAGAGGAAAATGTGTGTGGTATTAACACGTTATATTTTGCATCATTTAAAACTATACGGTTTATTTCAGATGTTGATGAAAATCTCAATTCACCACCTTAACTTTTTTTGTTTTTTTTATGTCGGTGTCCCATCAGGGAGAACAGTAAATTATAGCTATAGGTGTAACCAATTGCAATACTTGTTAAAACAGCGGTTCTCAACCTGTGGGTTGTGACCCCGGCGGGGTCGAATGACCAAAACACAGGGGTCGCCTAAAGCCATCGGAAAATACATATTTATTATACAATACATTTTTAAATAAAATATGTAATATGTATTTCCGATGGCTTTAGGCGACCCCTGTGTTTTGGTCATTCGACCCCCGCCGGGGTCGCGACCCACAGGTTGAGAACCGCTGTGTTAAAACATCTTTAGCTCGTGGTCAGGGAACATAGAACCCCAAAGAAGGACATTCTGTAGGAACTTTCAGTTCCTAGGTCAGTAAGGCAGTGGCAAGATGGAAGAGAAAGAGCTGAGTCTGGATGTGAGTCTTAATTCTATCATGTACGAACTGTTTGATCACTAGGAAACCACCTAACTTCTCCAATGTTAACCTCAGTTTCTTTATCTAAAAATAAAGATAATGGCCCTGGTCAGTTGGCTTAGAGGTAGAGTATGGGCCTAGTGTGTGGATGTGCCAGGTTCAATTCCTAGCCAGGGCACACAGGAGAAGTGACTATCTCCATCTCCACACTTCCCCCTCCTGCTTCTCTCTCTCTTTTTCTCTTTTTCTCTCCCCCTCCCACAGCCATGGTTTGATTGATTCCACAGAGTTGGCCCTGAGGATTGCTCAGTGGCTTCCACCTCAGGCGCTAAAAATAGCTTGGTTGCTGAGCAATAGAGCAACACCCTAAATGGTCAAAACATTGCCCCATAGGGGACTTGCCAGGTGGATTCCTGTCATCTGTCTCTCTGCCTCCCCTCCTCTCAAATAAATAAATAAAAATGAAGATAATGTTTCATAGAGCTTCTGGGAGGAGTCAGTAAGGCAATGCAGGTGAAAATGCAATGTCTCCATCAAAGCACTATGGAAATGTTCACTGGCCCTCTCTCAGGGAACTTGATAGCATAGGGTTACTTATAAAATATGTACATTTGAACATGGATACATAAACATAAACAACTTCTGATTGAGAAAACAAAACATTGCTATGTACGTGGATCTGGAAGGGGTGAGTTCCTGCCAGATATGGTCAAATGAAAACTTCCGTTTCAACTCATTTTCTCTAGTGCTTATGATTTCACTCAGGAGGTAAACTACTATTTTTCTATGACTTTCCTATTTAAACTGATTTTTGTGTAGCTTTTGCAGTTTTATATATTGCACAAACTCACTCAAGGCATATAAATCAGCTAGAAAACTTAACTTTAAAAACTAAAGGCCCTGGCCAGTTGGCTCAGTGGTAGAGTGTTGGCCCGGCGTGTGGAAGTCCCAGGTTCGATTCCCGGCCAGGGCACCCAGGAGAAGCGCCCATCTGCTTCTCCACCCTTCCCCCTCTCCTTTCTCTCTATCTCTCTCTTCCCCTCTTGCAGTCAATGCTCCATTGGAGCAAAGTTGGCCTGGGCACTGAGGACGGCTCCATGGCCTCTGCCTCAGGCACTAGAATGGCTCTGGCCACAATGGAGCAACGCTCCAATGGGCAAAGCATCGCCCCCTGGTGGGCATGCTGGGCGGATCCCAGTCGGGCACATGTGGGAGTCTGTCTGTCTGCCTCCTAACTCCTTCTTACTTTGGAAAAAACAAAACAAAACTAACTTTAAAATTAATTTTGAGATAATAGTATTACTATCTACCATAATTTTTGCTCCATAAGACTCATTTTTTCCCCCAAAAAGTGGAGGAGAAAATGCCCATGCATCTTATGGAGTGAACCATTTGGTTCAGAATACTTTTTTTTCTTATTTTCCTCTTTAAAACCCTAGGTGTGTCTTATGGTCAGGCGCGTCTTATGGAGCGAAAAATACGGTAATATATTCAGTACCAGTCACTGACATTAAAAGCACTTTATATCTATTTAACTTAATTAATACTTACTGTTACCCGATAAGGTGTACCATTATTCTGCCCATGTTGCCGATGAGGAAACTGAGGCAGGGAGAAGTTGACTTGTACAGAAACACACAGCTAATGAGCAGTAAAGATGAGTTTCCGGTCCAAGTGCTTTGTCCCTGGAGTTCATGTCGTTAGCCCCCACTGTGCTGCGCTGGCTTCAGGCAAGACAGTTCTTGTTGTAATGATGATGAGGAAGATTTCAGTTATGACATTTTTTATTGCTAACACTCATAGTGCTCAGGGGTGGAAGGGAAGTGTTTCGGCTCCATTAGAACATGAACGTGAGACTCTGTGGTTGTCAGTTTGAGCCCTGTGGCTACTGGGGTTACGAGCCACTTTGCTTGTTCAGGCTTTTGCAATTGATAAATCCCTCTTTCATTTGAGCCTGACAACAATCCAGCGAGTTGGAGAGGCTGAAGGCTAGCTTCCTCCCTGGCCCGTCGTCATTCCTACGTGGTGTTCCCTCTGGGAGTATCCCTGACTGCTCCTCCTTACTCCTTTCACATGGCTGACCCCTCTCCCCACCCTGGTCTTATCAAGTCACCACCTGCAGGAAGACTTCTTTGATTATCCCTAAAATGTGCTAGGTTTTCCTGCGATGCACTTTTGTCACACCCTGCCTCTTCTTTCAGGCAGGGGCTGGTTGATATTCCGAGTCTTGAATTTTCCACACAGGAAACTCGAGGAGGTTGGCAATGAGAGCATTGGCTCTGGTGGCGGAAGACGTGGCCCAGGTCCCGAGTCAGTCCCACGTTCACTAACGAGTAGGAGTGTCCTGATGACTGTAAAATGCTACAAATATAGGGAGGTTATTATAGGAAGACCTGGCTTCAGATTACAAATAATTGAGTAGTCATCTACAGTTTGAATCCTGGTTTCTCGTAATTGTTGACTCGCTCTTGCTTTAGCTTCGACTCTTAACCCTGTGTTGCTCAGCTTCTGGTTAGGACATGAATTCGAGAATCCGGTATTGGAAGATGACGGTGTGCCAGCGAGTATAGAATAGTGGTTAAGAGAGTGGGTTCTAGACCTTGAACTCAGACCCCATTCTACTAGCTGTGCGCTCTCCATGAGTTGGCCTAATCTGTGACTCAGTTTCCTTACCTGTAAACTGAAGACAATAACAGTACCTACCTCACTGGATTGTTGTGAGAGTCAAATGAAATTATTCATGCGAAATTCAGAGCGTGACATCTGGAGCCTAGTGGTGTTGCTAAGAGCCGTTGTTAGCACTGCCTCTGGTCCGGTTTCCTGGTCTCCAGAACACTTCTTTTGAGACTTTATCTTTTGTTTCTTTGCTTTTTGAAAACCCACATATAGTCTTATTTTCCTTCTCTGACTTCTTCTCTAACCTCTAGCCTGCTGTCCTTTTCTTTGTTTAATCTTTAATTTGTTGTGTTGACATGGTTGTAAGTGTCCCACTCAATATAACACCCTCTACACACCATACTGTGACCCCCCCATGCCCTATGCAAAGTCTCTTTCCACCTCCATTTTTCTCCCTTTCTCCCCTCCTCCTACCTCTGCTCCCCTCCTCCCACCTCTGCTCCCCTCCTCCTCCCTTTGCTCCCCTCCTCCTCCCTCTGCTCCCCTCCTCTGACCTCTGCTCCCCTCCTCCTCCCTCTGCTCCCCTCCTCCTCCCTCTGCTCCCCTCCTCCGACCTCTGCTCCCCTCCTCCGACCTCTGCTCCCCTCCTCCTACCTCTGCTCCCCTCCTCCTCCCTCTGCTCCCCTCCTCCTACCTCTGCTCCCCTCCTCCAACCTCTCCTCCCCTCCTCCCTCTGGCTGTCGCTACCCTGTTGTCCGTGTCTATGTGTTATGCATCTATGTTCTTGGCTGATCCTTTCACCTCCTCTGATCCAGTTCCCTCTTTCCCCTTCTCTCTGACAGTTGTCCATCTGTTTCCTGTGACCCGGCCTCTGTTTCTATTTTATGCCTCAGTTTATTGTGTTCATTAGATTCCCCATCTAAGTGAGATCGTATGGTACGTGTCTTTCTCTGTTTGACTTACTCCACGTAGCATAATAATCTCCAGGTCCATCTATGCTGTTGCAAAAGGTAAGATTTCCTTTTTCATGGCTGCTTAGTATTCCACTGTGTAGATGTGCCACAGCTTTTTTATCCACCCGTCCGCTGACGGACACGTGTAGGCTGGTCTTCCCCTTCACAGCTCACATGCTGGTGCCACACCTGATCTCTTCAATATATACTTTAAAAGCAAGTGTTATACTGATGAGAATGACAAAAATAAAAATGAAGGAAAAGTATAAGAAATTGACGAAGGTGTAACACATCCAGCTCTTTCTCGTATAAATCCATTCAACCACTTTTGAAAACTCTCTGGTAGTGAAGCTGAACACATACTTATCATTTAATCGAGGAATTCCATGTTTCAGTTTACACTCAACACAAATGTGCATGTATGTACACCAAAAATCACAGAGGAAGTTTTACAACAGCACAATATCAGCGATCTATTGCTGAAGAACACGGCACTGCAGAGCTGAGCAATTTAAAGCAATTTATTAGCTCGTGGTTTCTGTGGGTTCTGTAGGCATCTGCAAGCGACCCAGCTGGATGAAGGCCAACTGACCCATCAGGCACAGTATATGCAGTGTCTATGGACCATAATATTTATCAGTACCATTCCCTTCTTGCTCATTTTTATTTTATTTTTTAGTGGAGAAAGAATCCACAAAAACACAGTGCCCATAAAAGTCCTACAACCCTGCCCTAGCCGGGGGGTTCTCACTGAGGGTCTCTCAGTGAGGTTCTGGGCATGCTGTCAGCTGGGCACACAGTCATCGGAAGATTCCACTGTGGGAGGATCCGCTTCCAAGTTCACTTAGGTAGTTGCTGGATGGCCTCAGCTCCTCTCCCTCTCTGGCTGCTGGTTGGAGGCCTCAGTTCTTCACCACATGGGCCTGTCCGTGGCTGCCTCTGTGTCCTCAGGACATGGCGGATGGTTTCCCCCAGAGCAAGAGGAGAGAAACTGAGGTTAAAGCCTCAGTGTCTTTATAACCCAATCTAGGACTTGACATACTATCACTTCTGCCATATTCTATTGGTCACACACACACCAGCCCCGAGATGACGTAGGAGGGCTGTGCAGACCAGAAGCCAAGGGTCACTGGGGGGTCATTTGAAAGGCTAGCTACCACATGAATGATTTTTAATAGTTTGAAACTACAAACTATCCAAATGTCTATCAACAGCAGAAAGAATAAACAAATGATGCTATATTTGTACAGTGGAATTCTACATACACAGCAGAGGGAATGAACCATGTATAAATACATGCAGCAAACAACATGGATATACTTGACTGGCACGGTATCGCATAGAAGAAGCCAGGTGCCATGTGATTCCATGTATATAAAGTTATAAAATAGACAAAACTACATAGAGGGGAGGCTGGTGGTTCATCTGAAAAAAATAGCTACTGGACGTGGATTCAAGGGTTGGGGGAGATGCTTTAGGGGGCTGGCAAAATTTAGTGCCCTAATCTGGGTGTTAGTTCTACAGGTTTAATTGTGAAGTTTAATATTTCTCTATATATTAGAGATATATTTCTCTATATATTATACTTTGAAAGAGTTTTTCAAAAGTAGGTGATATATTAATCTTTATTGTTTCCCTTTCCTGAAGAGACATCCCGGAAATGATATCGATCATGACTGAGCCTAAATCTGGGGTGATTATCATAGGCGGTCAGCACACTGGCCCTGACTCGGGGCCTTCCTTGCGGTGAGGCCTCGACTGAAGACGTCACTTCCGCTCCGTGAACTGTCGTTTGCGCCTTGGCAGGAAGGGGCGGTCCCTCGCACTCCCCCCCCCCCCTCAAAGTGCAGCAGAGCATGTCGGGTACTGTCAGGTACAGCTGAGGCTGTTGGGCACGAGACGAAGCCCTAACACCAGGGAGGACTGTCAACATCAAGCAGAAACAGAACTCCCCGGAGATGCCTTAGGTCAGCCTTAAATCCCCGTGGTACCCCTGGAGGCTCGAAAGCTGGGAACTAGGAGTTCATTTCTTTTGTTTCTCTTTAGAGTTTGGCCCTGGTCTTCCTTCCTGTCTTTGGGGCATTCTAGGACAAGATTGGCTTAAATGGCATCGAGGGGCGGGGGAGAGGATTTCTTACTCTTCTAATTTGTTGTCATTGTTATTGGGGACACCTAAATTGAATTTCTATATAAAATATACCTTTACAATGACTCCCTTTACATGACGTCCGTGTGAAAGCACGGAGGATCATAATATTATCAGGGAAACGTAAATTATGACTCATCTTTGGAACAGGTGCTTTCCCCAGCTTATCTCGGGTCTGGAAAGCCTTGTGGATAATGTCAAGGTTACACAAAGTGACTGATTAAAGCCGTTTAATCAAAACAAGGGGCGGCCTGACGCTAAATGCCATGTGGGGGACAATGAGTAGAAAAAGAAGCTTGAAGTCGACACTAGATATTATAAAGAGTAATTTATAGTACTTTATTATATAATTTTGCAATTAGTAGTACTTTAGAGTTGACAAAATAATTTCTTAAAAATTCACCATATTTTGAAGATGAGGCTTAACTTCTCGAACTTATCTGACTACTGTAGCAGAAAGCTGGGATTCATAACTGAATTTCCTGAGTTCAAAACCATAATACCTCCCAGGAGACCAGGATATCTCCTCCTGTTCCCCCTGCCTGTCCCCTCCCCTTTCTTCTCCTTCTCCTTCTCTCTCTCTCTCTCTCTCTCCCTCTCTCTCACTAGGGGTGGTGGCACAAAGAAGTAAATTTGAGGATTTGTGACCTGGGTCTCCTGGACCCAGCCTCCTGCACAATCCACCTGACCTTGACCACCTTCTAAGGAAGACTCCCTTGATTAATTAAGACAGGGAGGCGGGAAGCGCCAGGCTACCTCTGTGGTTGTGGTTCTCACCTGGACAGAGACCAGCACGAGGTTGAAAGTCGTTCGTGTGCATTCTGGGATGTGTGGGGTTCAGGGAAAGTCCTGCTTGGTGATATAGCTAGTTTCTGGTGTTCCAGAATGGGACCAGGTTGACTTTTTAATACATACATGCTTGCCTCATGCTTACAAGGGCATTTAACATCTGCTTATCAGTATATAAGAAAACCATTTGTAAAGACAAACCTTGTCCAATACAGACATACAAGATCATTGTGATATCATGTTTCAGATCTGGGTTTGACTGGGACTAGCTGGGTGGGTAGGACTATCTGTTTGCAGGGGTGTGAACCATTAATGTAAATGAACACTCCCTACACAGGGCGGGTCCTTCCCATGCTTTCAAGGAGAACCCAGAAATAGCCACTGTGAAGTGGCTTAGGGTGGAGGGCATGGGTGGGCTCAGCGGAGAACCTTCTCTGAGTCCTTACAGCCAGGACAGAGATTTCTATCCCCAGATACAATCCCGTATCAGTCACTCCAGGGTGTTTCTTTTGGGACTCAGGTAGCAGCATGAGGCCCCCTGGTGGCCTGAAGTAATTCATGAGTTTCCTTTTCAGGCATTTAGAAGGGCAGGTGTGGCTGGAGAAACACAGGGTGGTCAAGATTACTAGACCTGGCGCTAACAGGTGGGGACGGGGCACCGGAAGATGACCTATTTTGGGAGAGTTGAGAACGAAAGTATTTTCTTTGAAGAGATAAAAACCTGCCTTTGATTTTTTCATTCTTTAGTTCATTTAGCAAACACTTACTGAGTACATACTCTGTGCAAGACATCTGAGTAGGCACCACATGGGGTAAAAAGAAATAAAGAGACATCACGCACTTCTACGAAGTTCTGAGAGAGGATAACACGGGTATGCCACCAGTGTGGTGGAAAATGGAAGGTCCGCTCAAAAAGTAAATGATTAGAATAAAGACTCTTGAAGAAGCAGTTACTTTCAGATCCAAGGGAAGGCTACCAGGAAGAGGTGGAAGTTCAGCTGGAGCTCTAATGAGGGGCAGGATGTGGCTGGATGGGGATGGAGAGGGAAAGAATGGTATTCCGGAGGAGGAGACACAGACGTTGATACAGACATGGTGCAAAACCAAAGCCTGACCCCGGATTGGGGACTAGTCTGGTCTGACTACACTCAGAAGGAGTTTCCAGGTTCCAATGAGAGCGAAAGCTGGATACATCTGTTTGGGTCAGACCACAGGAAACCTTGAACACTTGCCTGAGAAATTTCTTCATCAAGCAGAAGGGGAGACTTTGAATCTCTATGAACAGAAGAGAAGTGTCTCAAAGCATTGACTGCCCTCCCATTGAAATAAACATAGTACCATGCTCTTGTATTTCATCCAGTGGGGTGTCAATCTCCGCGTATTTAAGATAACCGTGGTGTACGCTACTGTAATCAACAACTGCAGACTCTCGCCGTGTGACCTTCAAGGCCAGGAATAACTAAGCCATCAAGTCCTCACCCCTTAACAAAACTAGCTGTGTCCTAGGGAGCTGTCCGAGCCGGGGGCGTCTGCCGAGTTTAATTAAATTCCTTGACGGAATGCCTTTCATCTGAAGGGTTTTGCTAGGTTTGTTTTCTTTTGCCTTGTTTTTCCAAGGTTAAAGAAATGGCCTCAAACCTACCTGGCTTCCTGCTCTAGTTCAATGTAGTTGAAAGTACAGGGACCAGGACTGTTTCTGGTTGGGGTGATAGCTATGTGGGGTAAAACAGCTTGATGTGCCCAGAATTGAAACAGCCACCTTAGAACTAACAGGGCTGAGCAACCTTGAGAATCCACACGAGGCCTGGCATGTAGTCGGTGCCCAGAAATATGTTAAGCCAATAATAATGATCGAGTCTTCAAGAAATAGGTAAAACACATTTAACAATGCCTGATAAAATTCCAGACCCCAGGCATTGGTTTCCTCATTGTAAGCGCATAGCAGTCTTTTAGACTCTAGTAAAAATAAGTAACAGCCTTCTTTAGAAGTCATGGAAAAGCATCATGTGCAAAGATTAAAAATCTTCTACAGTAGTTACGTGAGGAAGAAGCAACACGTCCATTTGTGAGAAATACAGCTGAAACATTGCAGATGAGTCCAGGGAAGATGGGCAGTTTGGAAGTACAATTAAGAATAACAACAACATGGCACAGTGGATAAAGTGTTGACCTGGAACGCTGAAGTCGCCGGTTCGAAACCTGGGCTCGCCTGGTTAAGGCACCTTATGGGAGTTGATGCTTCCTGCTCCTCTCCTACTTCTCTCTCCCTCTCTCTCTCTCTCTCTCTTCTCTAAAATGAATAAAGTCTTAGAAAAAATTTTAAAAAGAAAAAAATACAACAGAAACGGTCATTTAAGAAGTTTCAGCAGCAATAAGTATTTATTATTTCAAATGAAAATTACATTAAACCTTTATATAAAAATCATTAAAAGTGCTGTATTGGATTATTTTAATATTGATTTAATCTTTTCCCCTGTGGCTTCTAGTAGCTACACCCTCACCTCTTTTTACTTCTGACCCATCATTATAATCATCTAAAACTGTCCAGTGTTAAAAACATAAAAATATTAGTTTATTCTTCAAGAGAAAGTACCACCAGTTATGAGTTACTGAAGGTAAAAAATAAAGCAGATGTCAGGCAATCAACTTATCAAAAAAAGAAATTACCATAGAGTTTCATAGAAGCACGCCAAGCCAAGGCAGTTCGGACCCCTGGCGGAACATGTGTATGATGCCACTGCTTAGCCATGTGGGTTATTTCTCTTGGAGGCAGGTCACTGGTGTGGGCAGGACTCTCTGATTCTTTTTCTCTTCTTTTCTTGGCTACTGTCCAAGGTTGAACCAAATGTTGTCTAAGGCAGCACACCTCCCATGACCCCGACAATGTTGAAAGTGGAGGGAAAAAAAAAAAAAAGCTGACTTTACAATCTGAGAAATAGCCCTTAGAATTAAGTTTGTCATGGAAGAAGACCCAAGTCGTTCCTTGCACGCGAGAACCCCTCCGCCCTCCCAGCCTGCATCCACCCCCAGTCCTCTCGTCTGCGCGGGTGCCAAGTCTGTCCTCTCCCACGGGAGTTCTGGGTGAGCTGGCCCACGCAGGGAGAGCTGACCGTGCAGGCCACGCACCCCACTTGATCTCATCCAGCCCTAAGCAAACAGGCTTCTCTGGTTCGCCACGAGAACCGTCTGGCTCTCCCGCCTCTTGCCTTTCTTGCTCCTCTGTCTCACCTTCCAGCACAAGGCACTGGAGGCTAACAAGAAAAGTCCCGACGACAGAAGGACCAGGCCTAAGATGGAGATGATGGAGCCGTGCGAGTTGAAGCTGTAAGCCACCGCGGTGACCACGACCCCGGTGATGAGGATCACCACGGCGAAGGGGATTATGCAGCGGTAGCAGGAGAGCTCCGCGCCGCCCGTGGCGGCCATCAGCTGGATCTCGCTGACCAGGGGGACCGTGGTGACCACCACTTCACTCTTGGGGCTCTTTTCCATTGTCCCTGGGTTGGGAGACCTTGGGGTTCCTGGGATCTCCTTGACAGGCTCTTCGGTCATTTTTCTAGCGGTGCCTCCTGGATGAATTCACAGACTAGACCCGAGGGCTGTCAGTCACCAGGGTGGACGCTGCGGAGGAGAAGACAGGAGGTGTCAGCAAATGCATGGCCGTGAACCCCGCAAGGAGAAGTAAAGAGCCGGAGAGACACCGCTGTGTTCTTTCCCAGGAGGCCGCCAATGCATGTGAAAATCAACCGTGATTTCTTTTTATCATTTGCCTTGTTCTTTTTTTCCCTTGGGCAAAAAGCAAGATAAAGCAGATAACCATATAAGGGAAGACAGAAAAAGCAGGAAGCACTTTGCAGTATTTCATATAACTCGGTGGTCTACGAATGTTTGACTAGCCTGTCCCCTTTGGCAATTGCTTCTCTTTTTCTTCTTAGCGCACTGAAAAGCCTCAGTCCTAACCCAAAGACCTCCTTCAAGGGGAGGTGACATCATAAACAGTACTCCGCACAGTTCGTTCCACAACTCATAGCAACTTAGGCTCTGCCAGTGTTTCCGCGCATGACATGCATTCTTTCCGAACTATCGCCCATTCACTGCCCACTGAGTCAACGTGAAGATCAGAAGCCAGCGTACGAATGGTGTTTTTCTACATCAACCTGACAGTCAACAAGTCTTTATTGTGTAACTGTTCATCGCAGCATAACGTGCGCTCTGGGACCCTCGTACAGAGGCCGTTCAGCAAAAATTCAGTGACAATGAGGCTAAGATGTGTGGATCCAAAATGTGGCAATATTTCTCATTTTGAAAGGAACAGAGAAGCAAGGAATAGAAAAAAATTCAGAAAAAAAATTCAACAATTATGTAGGATATAATTATGTGCTTTTTTACATTAAAGATAAGATCAACTGATAATGTAGTATCGAATTGGACAACTGAAATCTGGATAATTTTATTAACCAATATCACCCCGATAAATTCACTAAAAATAAAAAGAATAATATAAAAAGAATAAAACCTCAAAATATCAACTATTAGAATGATTAATTTGTCAATATACAGGTTTTCCATTAAACTCATCAAGGAATTTTAATATGTGTATCATGACATGTTGAAAAAATAAGCATGCTAAATTTTTAATGAAGTTTTACAAGTTCATTTTGTCCCATGCCCTTGTGTACAAGACTTGCTGTGATATACCCTTCTAAATGAATCTGATCAGTTCTGGGCAGAAGCTGAGACTTCATCAAAAGCATCTGGTTCAAAGACTCTATGAAAAACTCTTCTCAGTGAAAACCCTTCTCTGCCACTCGGACATGTTAACTCATTGTCTTGTGTCCTCAAAAAGCCATCCAGCAGCTGAAGAGCTAAGCAGTGTAGTCACCACATTTCAAGAAAGATACTAGGGACTATTTTAATGAGATTAATACTTGGAACATATTAAGCATCCATGGAAAACGAATTCAAGCTCAAATCAAATCTTACAAATTTTTTCCTGCCCTGGGAGATCAAAATATCACTCCCTGGGCAATTAATCTACATAAGTCAGAGCTGCCTATTTGCATAAAATTTTTAGTTACCAAGTAAATCACTGCTGTTCAATTATACCCTAAATGCTGGGTAGACCAGGAAAAGGATATTTGATATTATGTCTGAAAGAAAATAATCTTCACCCTACAGATGAGCTTTAAGCTAATGTGAAACTTCAGACCTGTCCCCAAACTACTTATACGCACCTGCACTTCCGAGAGAATCAATCCATTACCAGGGACGCCACTCGACTTCAGGGGGGGCAAAAAAAACTTCAGCGTTTTAGTGTCTTCTGGTCAACTTCTGGGAAAAGAGCCCGAAACACCACATCTGTTTGTCCATAAAATGACAGGACAGGGATCTCCTCTGGGGGAAAAAGAAAAGATAAAAAATATCCTTAACTATATGGTTGGTTTGAGATCCTAGCGTTCTTGCATTCACTCTACCTCTGTTCCTAAATGACGCTTGTCTTTCCCTCGCTCGCTCTTTTTATTTCCTCCCCCTCCGATGGCCCCTCCCTGTCATCCCCCCCCCCCCCCTTCATTCTTTTCCTTGCCAGCAGATTCCACGTTCTGGCTTCCCCGAGCTCTGCTCAGTGATATGTCAGACTCATTCTCGCGTCTCCAGAGACAGGAGCCAGCTTTTACTTCATTTCTCTCGCAGCGTTTAGCTAAGTGGACTGTTTCGCATCACTCATTTTTTCCCCAGCCAACCACCAGATCGTCCTCCCGCCCATCAGGCATTTTCATAAGAAAATCCCCGAGTCAGCTTTGCGGACCGGCAGCGGGGACGGAGCTGAAGGGACAGACACTTTAGGGTGGCAGGAACAGCTGCAAAGGCATGGGGCAGCTGAATTCAGCCTCTAAGCCAGCAAAAACCTAGGTTCCTAGGTTTCCCTTGTATTCTTTACTTATTTGTGTGTGTGCTGGTCACGTGGAGCTTAAAACCCTCCCAAATGATATTAATTCATTTAAGAACAAGGTGGGAGATAGAAATGTTTGTGGTTCAGAGGGAAAACCAGTCATCTGGATCTAAATTACATACTACCTGGATTAGGAGGTAACCTTGGCAATGCTGAGATGATCATTATCATCATCATTCACTGAGTGCCTGCTACGGGCTGGGCACACGCAGTGTGCATGCATTCACGTGAATTCTCACTAGTTTACAAGGGAGTTTAGAACTGAGTTTATAAATAGTTTATAAATGAAGCTCAGAGAGGTTAAGTCATCTGACAAAGGTCACACAGAAAGAGAGAACCCTTTGGTTTGATCCCTAGTCTTTAATGGGCACAAAAATCACATCACACAGGGAGCTTGTTAAATGTAGATTCTGATCCACTGGTCTGTAACAGGCTCCTTCCCAGGGCTGATCTGCTGCTCCTTGACTTACTTTAAGGAGTAAGGTATTTTAAACATTCAGAGCCTACGGCTTGGCTTGACATTTCACCCTCTTGAAAAATAAAGTTAAAGGTCAATTTCTCACCTTCTCCCTAAATGGCCTTATTGGTTTATACCTTATTAGACAAGCTTTCAAAAAATTTAAAGCCCCAAGTTGTCTTTTTGAGGGGGGAAAAAAAAGGGATAATACTAGGAGACTATTCTAAGCTGGTTCTATACTTTTATAGCTAAAAGTTATCCACCCTCTATTTTTTTTAATCTATATGAGTTTTCTTTTTAAATGACCCAGCGAATCTACATATCTAGATTAAATAATGAAAGAAACTGGGTTTTTATTCTTTCTTCTTCTTTTTTAACCTTGGGTTGTTAGATTTCTCCAACTGCTGGCATCTCGCCTCTGTGCTACCATAGCCTGCTCTTTCCAGCCTCGTCTAGTAACAATACTGCGATGATTTTGTCATAAAAGGAGAGGGGTTAGGGCTCCTTTCTTTTCTAGAATGAGAGCCAGAGAGGGTTGAAAAGTCCGTGAAGCCTGACTGAGCAGGGGGAGCCCAGACTGCTGAGCGTGTCAGTGAGGACTTGGGGGGCCTCAGCCTCCCACTGTTAAAGGTGGGGTGGAGAGGGACATGGCCATCGGCCAGGAAGAGCCCTGACACTTGGTGTTGAAGATAAGGAAGACTGAGAACCAGGCATTTCAGCACGGGTCCTTATTGCCCTGGGGAGATGGTGATATTGGGGTGCGGGGGAGCACTGATTACATAAATTAGAGATTCTTAAGAATCTCCTTAAAAGAAAAGCAGCCCTCCCACCCTAAACTCTACCTTTGGGGGCAATTCCTCTCTACTTCCCAACATGGGCTGCTTCCCCCCACCCCCGAATAGTCCAACAGCCCCTCTGAAGGTCAGACTATCATACCACCTTATCCTGCTGAAGATCGCGGTCCCCTGTTACCAAAGCCAACGGTACACGGGCCAAGCGGAGAGAAGCCGGAGGCACCTTTTCCTATGCCGAGCCATCGGCTGGATCTACAGCGAGGCACTGGCCAGTGTGTCTGTGCCCCGAGAGTGGGTCGGGCTGGCATTACTTCTCATACCAAAGTTTCTTCCGCCCTTTAGGCTTCAGGTGTCATAGTCACCCCAATTCTCCTTCTACCTAGACACACAGATGCGCATCTGCGGAGTCTAAGTAGATAACTGGTTGTCCGTACTGATAACACAAAGAAGTGGAAAGCGTGGGGAGGAGGCACAAGCTGTAGCTAAAGAATAAACAGTATCGTTATGGCCACGGACACACATGCAGCTTTAACTGGCTCTTACCTCTTCAAACTGGGATCCAAATACAATCCCTAGAGATCCACACCTGATACTCTGGATACTTTCTTTTCCTTCTTTTTCCCACTCTGTGCCTATAAGATATTAAACACGGCTGGAAATTTCTGAGGGGACACCTGCCCCCAAATGTAAAACCTCATCCACAATGCAACGAGCCTTCTTTCTGCGAGCCTCCTTTCGGAAGGGAGAGGAAATCTTTCTGGTCCTTTTTAAAACACATGGCTCCAAAAAAGTTCCTTTCAATAAGGAGAACTTTTCAGAAAGCCCCCAATGCAGGAGTGAGATCTATACCCCCTCGCTCGCTCCACCCCTCCGTAGGCATTCAACATTTCCCTCCCAGATCTTTCAAAGAACGAGGCAAAGATTCTTACCTTTCCCAGCCTGAGTAGGACTGAGACAGCTGCCAGCTCCGGCCAGCAGCAACCCAGAAACCCAGAGAGGGAGATGCAAATCACCACCCTAAGGGACCGTAAGCAAAGTACTCAGGCTTAAACACAATTAAGGGACCGGAGAAAATTGGTGAGAGGAAATCCCTTCAAAGCTGCTGTACTGTGTTCTACTGTTCCCTCTAGGTGACTGTGATCCATATTTTAAAAAAGGGATTCAAGTTTGCAAAGCACGCCCTCCTTTGTTGTTCTCTCTTCATATCCTCAGCCAGACTTTCATTTTCAAGGTTTTCTCTGTCCAAAGCCCCCATCCTGCTATGTGCCCTCTGTGATACTGTGGATCTGCAGAAGAGGTGTCATCCTTCTTGCTCCGTACTCCTAGGCGGCAGGAGGGTGTGGAGTTTGCACGCCCGTGGGGCTGGGGAGCTGGAAGGTAAACTAATCACTCTTGCGGAAACAGGCAAATCATAAGAGGAGTCAAGAAAGAGAAGGAGTAATGGTGAAAATGGCATTTGGGGCTTCCTGGGGACCCTCCTCCTGAAGGCAAGGAGTGACTCCATCGGAGGATGGCACGACACCATGACAGTGACCAGACGACCTTCCACTCAAGGCACCATAAACAGTAGATCTGGCATCCCTTGCCGTTTCTGAGAGAGAACTCCCCCAAGCGTGAAAAATCTCCTTTTCCTCAGACACAGGACTAGAAACCAAGTTATTCAGGTGAAACGATACAGAAGGGTAAGAGGGCGGGGAAGATGGCGAGTCCCATGACAAAGAGGCGATTTTGCCTGTTTCTCTTCAGTAGAAGCCAAAGGTTGGATCTCTGGGATCAAAGCGGGGGTGGGGGTGGGGGCGTGCTGATTTTACCATCGAACCTGTGCTTTTGAAGACCTGGAAATGGCTCCTTGGGGTACAAAAACACTTTGTGAGGGGCCATGCCATGTGCGTTCAATTACTTGCCCATATTTACTTTCATTCTGGCCAATTTCCAGCAGCCAAGAAGATGCTCATTCCTCCTGGCCCTGGGCTCAATCTCCGCCCACCTTTGATCTCGGCCATCCCCCCGTCCAAATCCAATCAGCAAGATGCAGGAGGCTGGCCAGTTTCCCCCTGGCCAGTGCTCCTTTTAAGACCGTGTCTGCATTTATGTTCTGGAATCGTGGACATTTGGGAGAGAGCTGTGCTTGTGTATTCATTTTAGATAATAGGTCATGTTGTTGTCGCTCCCCATTCCCCACCCCAAGTCTTTGAGATCTAGGACATTAAAGAGAGATCTGTTAGTACCAAGAGGAACAATGGGTATACCTAAGATAGAAAATATATTTTACTGTTTTCTGGTCAATTTCCAGGTACCAGAAACTCATAAAATCCCTGTGGCTTTAGAAAGGAAACATACATCCTGGTCACCATTCTCTGACCCATTTTGCTCTGGGTCACTATGAAAGCTCGCATAAACATAAAAACAACAACAACAAACCCAGAGCCGCTGAAATCAAAGGAGAAAGTGAGATCTTAGGGAGGAACGAGGAAAGCATCTCTCACGTCATCCAGAACTGTCCCTCTGGCCTCAGATGAGATGGACTGATTTTCTTGTTTCAAAATCCGAAGGTATGCTGAGAATGCGACGATACTGATTCATCCCCAGGTTTCTTGCCTCATCCTTTATATTTACGTAGGTTATTTGGAAGCCTAAGATGAGAAAGATCAAAGATAAAGAGTTATAGCAAATTGGGCTGGCATTTGCCCCAAACGAGGGAGTAGCAGTTGGGTCAGCCTCCCCCCGTGGGCTGTGGGTCATGTCGCCAGGGGCCTAGAGGAAGCCCACCACACTTAGCTTTACCCTGGAAGGGAAGAGCAGGGACAAACATGACCTCACCCCTTTGCCACTCTGGATACCTGAGAGTATGGTCTTTTTTACAGAAGCCATCTCCCATTAGCCTCTGGTGACAATGTCACTTGTCCTGTCCATAGAACGATGTGCACATTCTTGGCCTCAGTCCACTCCTAATCAGCACATCATTTCTAGGTTTCATCATCAGTCCGGTGCTGGGAACTTGAAATCACCCTGTAATCAGTAAAATATTCTAAAAAACAAATAATTTAGGGAATCTTGTAAGAGTCAGTTAGCTTTTCCTCATTCCACATTCATTGAGCAGAACACACCTCTGACCTGGTCAGTCATCTCCCAGTTGCACAGGGCTGGTCTTCAAATGACTCACACAGATGGGTGTATCAGTGCTGGTCCTCCCCCCAATAATAAAACATACAGTTGAAACCATGGATTTCAAGCCCTGTGCTTGGGTAAGAGGAACATCGGTGTATTTTTGCAACACGTAGGCTTTGCTATCTCCATTTTTCGGAGAAAGAATGGAGGTGTGGAGGGTGTCACCATTCCCAGGTGACATCACCAGCCCCGGAGCCTGGGATCCTCCGTTATGAGTTGACCCACTTGGTATGTTTAGTCTGAAGGAGAAAGGGGCGGTGTAACCCTGATCGGGCAAGCGTCTTACGTGCACCCCCCGTAAGGCAGACCTGTCTCAAATATCTGTATTTTAATTTTACTTACAAAGAAAACTAAAACTAGAACTCAGCAGGGTTCAGTACATGCCTGGGGTCTCCTAGAGAAAGAGGCAATGCCGGTGTTCAAATCCAGCTGCCTCTTCTTCCGTGTGGTACTATGAGGACTCTGTTGTATAGTATTTTTTATTAGATTAAGTGTTATTAGGGCTACCCTAACTTTAGCCTAAGACCCATTTTCTTGAGTTGAGGATGACGTCGTCTCACTAGGTCTGGTACTGGAAAACTGCTCTGGAAAGGGGCACCTGTTGATTCTAAGATGCTGAACCCTGAGCGTCACCTTATAGACCCCTGGGTATTGAAGGAGAGCGGTGCCACTAAGCAGAACTGGGTAGGATGGAGACACAGGCTTGGTACCAGCAGAAGCTTTGGAAGGTGTCATGGCAGGAGGGGACATTTCAGAAATCATCCAAGCCTTCCTCAGCTTTCAGGAACATTTTGGTTCCAATGATATTCACTGTACTTTTTCCAGATGTCAGAAACGTGTTCAATGCTCTCTGGCTGAGCAAATACAAACCAGTAAACATGCAAGACCTCTCTGCTCTCAGGGAGCTGACAGTCCAGGACAGGAAAGCTACAGGGCCACCCATGTGGACAAGGTTTTCGCTGGAGGGGGTAGCAAGCCGCTACAGGAGGCCCAGGGAAGATTGCATCAGCTCTGTCTAGGTGAGAAGGGGAGCTTCAGGGCAGACCGGTGTCGGGTAGTATGAGTAGAAAGAAGAGAGGGAGATTCAGGGACAGTCTCTGTGTAAACAGAGCTCTTCTGAGTGTCGGTCTCGGGCAGAGGTCTTTGAATCGCCTACCTGCTGAATTCTAGTTCGCAGGAGGCAGGCAGAGCAGGTGAAGTAAGATTGGAAATGGTTTCTGGTGAGATCATTGCCTCTATGTTGAGTCTGGAATTTATTTCAAAACCAACATAGTTTTTGAGCCCAATGCCATGGCCAGCTCTGTGCATTACCAGGAGCAGCCTGGCATTCGAGTGTTAGGATGGACCAGGGAGAGTCAAACGGGGAAGGCAGGAAATATGACTGGGACACCAGTTAGGAAACTTCGTCCTGGTGAGAGGCACCGGGGCCTGATTATTGGGAAACGCGGACAGGTTGGAAGTCACTGGAATGGCAGAAATCAGCAAAAGTTAGCAATAAATATTGTGGAGGGAGGTTATCCAAGAAGCATGGGTTTGTAAGGTTTAAAGCCTAAGTGATTAGTAGCCTAGCGATACTGTCAGCAGAAATAGAAGGCCAGGGCAAGGAGGAGGATGGGGGGAGGCTAGGCACTTCCTTCTGTTTGCCTAGGTATCCACTTCTCCAGGGAAGGGGCAAAAACCAGAGAAAATGGTATTGCTACCTGACTGCTAACTTGTGAAGTATTGTCTGAGTTGCCAAATAATGCTGTCAGAGGCTCACAGAGGAATTGCCCACTAAAAGGATGAATGAATTCATAACTCACTTCATTCTAAACACACATATACCATGGCAGACACATACGCAGTATGCACACGATTTGAGATTGCTAACTTTTGCAGAGACAGGACCATAAATATTTTAAATATTCCAGTTTGAACCTTCCATTGTACTGACTAAATGCAGAGAATATATCGTTTCAATTTAAAAGTCCAATATCAAACGCCTTGGAAACAAGAACATAGCGATGCAATTCTTTCTAGAGTGGAAAAGGCACCCCAGGGATGCTTTCTGGCAATAAAAATGTTTTCTCCTCCCATTAATCACTACTCCAAGGTAATAACTACTCCAGAAGGGGACATATAGGAAGTTCCAATTTTCTTACTTTACATGTAGAAAAACTGCCTTTGTCTTGCCGTTAACTAATTTTATGTTGCCCCACGAGTTGATGCTTTTTTTTTTTTTTTTTAAAAAGCAACCTACCTACGTCTACCATGGATTTCTTTAGAAACATCATGCTGTGGGCCTCATGCAAGGCAAGCAAATTTGCATATCGCGGATTATCATGCTGACTGGAGTCTCCCATGAGTTCCTGAAGGATAATATCAGCAATTGCGCCTGCGCTTATAAAAAGTCTTTGCCAGATAAATGAACAAATAAATAAAAGAATGACTGCACTGGAGTCAGATACAAACTTGAAAACTCAGATCATTATTGAAATAGATTATTTCAAAACATTTTGATATTTAGTCCTGAGTACGTTAATAATTCAAGTTTATGAAATCTTTAATTATTCATTTCGTTGGTATTTTTTGGATTGTGGATAGATAACCATGTGGATCTAGCCAGAGGTTCCACCTAATTAAGAAATATAAATATTTATTGAGCATTGACTTTTTGCTATACACCTTTTATAGATTTATTATTTTACTTAATACTCACAAATAATCTGAGAGGTAGATGCCAGATGGTCTCATTATACAAATGGGGTGATTAAGGGACCTGCCTTGGAAAGTCACTGCTTAGAAAAAACCAGAGCCTGTTTGACTCCAACATGTATCCTCCTAGTCCTTAGGCAGTTTTGTTTCTGTGTTCAGACCATGTGTCCTCTTTCTGATACTCATACGGAGTTTCTATTCAACTCAAATAAACTGCTGGGTTTTGAAATGATTGTTTTGCTGGAAAAAATGCCATCACCCTCCCGCAGAATCTCCATCATGACCCACTGACTGAGAGAAGGGCCAGCTCAAGACACTGGAAGCATTTTTATCTACATAAAAAGTCGGTGATGTCTACAATGTGGGTGGGAAACAGAATCACTTGCCCAACCGAGTTCAAAATAGAACTGTTTATCTCATGAACTTATGTCGATCACGTCGATGCCGAGAACAAACCTCTTGCTTTCTTTCTTTAGGTGAAAATTTTAAAGTCTTGCTCATAAGGTGATACCTCGCTGTCTCATTATTTACTTAAGAAACTCTACAGGAATCAGGAATTAGTAGTCTTTGGAAAAACAATTGCAAAACTTACTAAAATGATCCCCAAATGGTGCCTGGCCACAGAATGAGAATGCATTGGTTCTTCCATCGCCCACAGCGAAGGGCATCAAGTCCGCTTGGAACTCCAGCTGACCACCTGCACCTGCTCAGTGACTCTGCCATCGATAACTTTGGGTGACTTCCAATTTGATGGGCTCTGTAGTCTCAGGGGACCCTCTCTCCCTGGCCTTATTTCTTGCTCTTTGCTTCTAAGTTAAACTTAGCTTGGAAAATTTTCTTTACAGCACTGATAGGACTTGACTGCTATTTTTCCCACTGGGTCACAGGGTAACGGTTTGGATCGCTTCCCCAACAGAACGAACATCTCTGGCTCTCCCCTCGGGTTGTGCAATGCAGAAAGCCCTGGACAGAAAGTCAGGAAACTTGGGTTTCGATCTTCTTTCCTCTCTGTGGCCTTTCCAACCTCTCACAGTCCCATCCGTCAGTTCTCAGGGTCCTGTCTTTAGTGCCTTCACTAGTTTTTCCTTTTATTGTATTTTTTTAAATGCTACGTGAGCTTATACTATCAGAGAACTTAGACAACACAACTTGAAGCACTAGTGAACACTACTATCTAAGCTACCAGGACAGCTGGAGGAAGCACCTTAAAAAAAAAATTCCCGGGTGCAACGTCTGTTAGCAAAGCCGTTGACCTCTTACTGGGGATATTCATCTGTGTCCCCGTGATGAGAGCCACAGGCATCTGGCTTAAGGGCTGACTGTAGTGCAAAGAGTTTCTTCGGTTCCAATCAGAAATTTTAGCTGTGTAGTGTTTGCACACTGATGTCCACTCTGGCGGGTCTGAGGCCAGTGCACTGAGGAGTGTGGGCTGTCCGAGGAGATCAATAATTTCATAAGCAGCGACTTGAATTTGGAAAGCAAGCAGCAGGGGCCAGAATTCCTGTGGGGCCTTCCTCTGCTGTGGCTGATATGACATGACGTAAGTCCGAGACCTCGGTTCACAGTTTTATGTGACAGGACACAGGAGCGGCCAAACTCTAAGGGAAGACCGGGGGGAAAGCCCAAGGGGGAGTCTCTCTGGGAACAGGAAGCAGGTACCGCTGCACCAACAAGGCTTTGGGACGGACAATTCTGACAGGCTTTGTAGCAGCGACTGGGCTCCCCAGAGGCTGCCAAGAGGGTGTGCTCCTGTCACGTGGAGTGAGCCTTTCCTCTGGACTTCCCCCATCCCGGGCCACACGGTCCCTGAGAGAGGTGGCCATGCAACCGTGGGACTTGCGGACACAGCGGATTCCCCTAGAAGCACCCAGTTCAGACCTCACATTGTGGAGTAGAGCAGAGAAAAAGATAAGTCCATACATTCCTTTCTTTCCAAAATTTCTTTTCATTTTCTTTGTGGTAGGATTACAGCTTTACCACCGTCAAATGAATTTTGTACACCAGTGGGGCTCTGGGCTACCTGCATCAGAATTGCACGGGAAACTTGTAAAAAAATAGTGCAGGTTGCTGGCACCCGCCCCCCACCCCAGACCTACTGCATTAATGCATCCGGGTATTTGCGGGAGGGGGGTGTGCGTGTGTGTGCGTGTGTGTGTGTGTTGGAAGGTCAGGAATCTGCATTTTTTATCTGCCTTCCAAACTAAGTTTGAGGTCTTCTGCTCGACACTAATAGAGCAGGCTATTGAGTATGCAGAGCTAATTATACCACTCCTGTGGTTAAAACGCATCAGTGGTTCCCCTTCAGGAACAGTCTGGAACCTCAGCCTGGCCCACAAGGCTCCCCACGCGCTGGCCTCCCTTCCACTCCAGCCTCAGCCCCAGCTTTAATCAAATTACAAATACAACACATTAATATTCCTCGGGTCTTGTTGGCTGCTGCTCTTGGAGGATCAAGATGACATCGTTCCTGTTACCGCAGGCATTGCTACTTCCCTGATTGATAAGTCCTCCTTCGTCCTAAGACCTTGCAGACGTGAGTCCTTTTCTGCGGTGTCCCCATTGTGCTCTACGCCAGGGTTGAATTTTTCATTGAGATATAATTGGCAAATAGTAGTATATTAATTTCAAGCACACACTATAATGATTTGATAGGTGTACATGTAGTGAAATGAGTACCACAGTAAGTTTAGTGAACTCTGTCACCACATATAATTACAAAATGTTTTTACTTTTACTTTTCTCCCCCCTACTTTTCCAAGTGAGAGGAGGGGAGATAGAGAGGCAGACTCTCGCATGTGCCCTGACTGACTGGGATGCACCTGGCCACCTCTGTCTGGGGCTGATGCTCTGCCCATCTGGGGCCATGCTTGCAATCGAGCTATTTTTAGCATCTGAGGTGAAGGCTCCATGGAGCCATCCTCAGCACCTGGGGCCAATGTTCTTGAACCAATGAAGCCATGGCTGCAGGAGGAGAAAAGAGAGAGAGAGAGAAAAAAAGGGGGGGGGATGGAGAAGCAGTTGGTCACTTCTCCTGTGTGCCCTGACCAGGAATTGAACCCAGGACATCAACACACCAGGCTGACGCTATATCACTGAGCCAAGCAGCCAGGGCCAACCCTTTTTACTTGTGGTGAGAACTTTTAAGATCTATTCTCTTAGCAACTCTCAAATATATAATAAGGTATTATTAACTATAGTCACCATGCTATATATACATTACATTCCAGGACTTACTTGTTTTATAACTGGAAGTTTGTACCTTTTGTCCTCATCACCCATTTTGCCCACCCCCACCCCCTGCCTTTGGCAACTGCAAGTCTATTCTCTGTATCTTTGAGTTGCGGTTGGTTGGTTTGTTTTTAGATTCCACATATAAGTGAGATCGTAGAGTATCTATCTGTCTTTGACGTGTGTCACTCAGTATAATGCCTTCAAAGTTCATTCATGTTGTTGCAAATGCAGAAGTTGCTACTGTTCTGTGGCTGAATAATATTCCATAGTCTATGGATGACTCGGCCGTGGGGGCTGGCCTGCTATTGAAGAATGTTCAGCAGCCTTCCTGGCTTCTACCTACTGGATGCCGGTGGCAACCCTCCGCTTGTGAGAACCCAAAATGTCTTCAAATGTTGCCAAATACCCCCCTGGGGTGCAAAGCTGTACCCAGTTGAGACCACTGCTCCATGCACGTCTATGTAGAAAGTAGCTGTTATCTTGTTTACCTTCTCTGAGATTCTGAGAGCTCTCAAGAGGAAGGGCATACAGAGTTAACCCTTGTGTCCCCAGTGCCAAAGCACAGCCCGTTCCACAGTAGGCATACAAAACGCATTTCCTTAGCAAAACCCTACCGAGGCACTGATGTCAGAAGACCTGACCTTTAAACTTACCTTGGTTGCCTCTACCACTTAAAATGTTGTGATGGCAGACAGTCGGTTAGCCTCTCCAGGTCTCCGTCTTCCTCGTTGGGAAAATGGGGGTACTGACACCAGCCCTGCGCCTTCACATTGTCGTGTGGCTGGAACGAGAGCGAGTAGGCGACAGCGTGGCGGGCAGAAGGAAGCCTGGGGGAGGCGCCGTGTCCGAAGGGAAGTCTCCGTCGCTCTCTGGGCACCCAGTCTGGATGGCACTGCAAATTCTACTCAAACAGTGTGGTAATCTTATCTAGCAATCCCTGGAAGATTTCTTTAATGAAAAACATGACAAAAAAAATACAACCACCTTGTTGAAATGATTAAACCTGCAGTATGGAGGGAGACCGACCCAACCACCAAACAGTTCTCTTCAGGGTGATGCTATGCGGCACCTAGGACGGCCTGACGGGCAGACGCTCCCCTCCCTACCTTGGGGACACCTCCCTGGGTCCCAGAGAGACTCAGGCCATCTCTGCTTGGGACCTGGCTGGTGTTCTCTGTCCTCACGGGGCTACCAGTTCCACCCTTTGTACCCTAGTCTCTCCTGGTTGTTTGCTGCTCTGTGCTGCGATGGGTGCTTTCTTGTTGTCTGACCTTAAATGATGACAGGAAATGAGCAGGTTTTGCATCAGTAACTGCTCAGAATTTAGAGTGTCAAGTCTATATTAAAGTATTTTTCCCCTTTAAAGGTATATATATATACATACACACACCCTGTGGAGTCCCTGTCCAGTTATTCCTTATCTTCAAAAGCTCTCGCCCTCCCCTCCCCGCCCCTCCCCCACCAGAGGACTTCCTTTTGCCTCTGGGGTTCCATCACTGCTGCCTCTGTGCGCCCCTGCACCGTGCTGGGCCGGCTTCTGTCGCTGTCCCCCTCCTTTCCCCAGCCTTCACCTGTTGAGTGGAAGAGGACTGATGCTCCCGTGCCTCCAGCCCTCCCCTCGCTCTGCAGCTGCCAGGACTTTCCCATTAACCATTTCATTTCATGCCCTGAGCACGCAGGCTGCAATCGTGCTCACAGACCGTGAAATTCTATACACGTGAGTCAAAATGTCCCGGACACAGATACTTTTAGGGCCTGCAAGAGGACTCGAAAACCGGTAGGTTTGGGTCCAGGGCCCCCTACCAAAAACCTCAACCAGCCAGGCCGAGCTTTATTTCGGTGGTCCGGGCAGCGAAGCAATCCTGACGGATGTCTTAGCTCCTCCAGACCCTGGGACCCTCGGACATCCTGCCAGTTAGTCACCTCTCCATCACTTCTCTGAACAGGCTCTTACTTAGCACCACCTGCTCTCCTCCCTTGTTTAACCGCCACAGGTAGCAGTTTTCTCCCTGTGGTGAGAAGTACAAACTCAGTCCTGCACAGGATGAGGCTTTCCATCTTCCAGCTGCTGAAGCCATTAGCGTCTCAGCCCATCTAGTCACAGGTGCATAAATAGATACATTTCTTATAAACTCATCAGGCCTTGTGCCTCCCTCACTTGGCAACCTAACCACAGCTAGGTCTAGCTCTTTCATTTCCAGCTCGAGAACACTGAAGCCTGAACAGGTTAAGGGACTCGCTCCTTACTGTTTTCTTTGCAGTTACTGACCATCTCTTTAAAAAGCTGATCTGAATCCTTGCCTTCCTATTTAATACAGCAGAGTTCATCTTCATTTTCCAACTTTTCTTATACCTCCTGATCCTCTCTTGAAGCTTAAAAAAATAATTTCCTTTCAATACAGGGTTTAGGGATGTCTCATCTAAAAAAGATGCATTCTGTGTATCTATTTTAACAGTAGCACATGGTTTATTTTAGAGTATGAACAGTTTTTTTTTTTTACCCCCATGAGAAAATTGTTTCCCATGCAAATTGAAAATAACTCTACTCTCTTACAAAAACGTCATTTCTCACAATGTATTTTAAAAGCTTCTTAGGCAGAGTGCCAGGATGTGTTTGTAGAAAGACTACTGTTTGGGGGAAATTTGCACCGTTCATCAGCCACTACAATTTTTCTATTTGAGAATTTGGGAGAACTTGCAATATGGATAGACCTGTTCATTAGTTTCCCTGAAGAGCTCATTGAAGGCACAGCTGACACTGGGCAGCCTGTTGTGGCCTCAGAGACCAAGGTGGCTCGTGGCAGATCATAACCAATGTATCCTTGGGGACACAGATCAGCAGAAATTAAATGGGTTGGGGAGATTCACATAGGATTTCAAACTTCTGTTTCGCTAAATAAGTACTTTAAAAAAGATGACCACCATCATCTATAAGGGTGATTGTTTCTTCTCTTTTAAAAATTTTCCCATTGATTTGAAAGAGAGAGAGAAAGAAAGGAAGAAAGAAAGAAGAGGGAGAGAGAGAGAGAAGCATCAATTCATTGCTCCACTTAGTTGTGCATTCATTGGTTGCTTCTCATATATGCCCTGCCTGGAAATCGAACCCATGACCTTGGTGCATTAGGACAATGCGCTCGCTATCCACTGATCAACCCGGCCAGGTCCACCATCATTGCTTCTTAAAAGAGCGAGTGCCTTAGAATAAAAACAAAAAACAAGATATAAAAATCTCAGTATATGCTTTTATTTTTTATATTTGAGTGTGTGTCTCCCAATTGGTATTTGGAAGGCATCAAATTTAGATGAATTCATCCAGGAACCAGAGATGTGACTTGTGATGTCAAATAATTGACTGCAGTATGTAAAGGATATGTCAGGGCCAGGCAAAAAGTAGGCACTAAATTATTTTTAATATCCTTTGCCCAGTAAAAGTGTTTTGACTCTCCATGTAATATAATGCCAAATGTTTTATAATGTAAATGATAGACAAACTGCAGTTTTTGGGTCTGTGATCTTTCTGAAGTTGTCTTGGATAAATGAGTGAAAAGGAAATCAAAATAACCTTGATGTTATGCAACCTTTCAACCCAGCTACATGCCAGTTTTTCCACTTCACTTCCTTCTATGTATTTTTCTTCTGCGCCCTCTACTGACTGAAGATAGGTATTACATTAGCAAATTTAACTTTTTAAACAAAATGATCACAATTTCCCCCAGCCCTGTGACTGAAAGTAATAACACACAAATTACTACTTTGAAGAGTCAGGGTGTCCTCCTTTTTTGTTTCCTTCTTAGTGACTCCAGGTAATTCTGCTGTCATAATGTAAAGATTAGATATTGTAGACAGATAATTAAATAAGTAGAAAATCAAAATCAAATGTTAACTTCATTTTTGATAGAACTGTCAACATTTTGTTGTATCTTCCATTTTCTCTCTGTATAATTGTGTGTTATTTTCATACAAAATAAGAGCATGCTGTTTTATATAAATTTTATAAACTTTTCGCACTATCTGTATATAGCAAACATCTTTCTGTGTCGGTAAATGAACCTACATGGTGTTCCATTACAAGGGTGTTCCATTTGTGTGTGTGTGTGTGTGAGATAAGAGACAGAGAGAGAGACAGACAGACAGGAAGGAAGAGAGATGAGAAGCATTAATTTTTCATTGTAGCACCTTAGTTGTTCATTGACTACTTTCTCATATGTGCCTTGACCCTGGGGGGCTACAGCAGAGCGAGTGACCTCTTGCTCAAGCCAGCGACCTTGGGCTTCAAGCCAGCGACCTTTGGGCTCAAGCCAGCAACCATGGGGTCACGTCTATGATCCCACACTCAAGCCATCCAGATGAGCCCGCGCTCAAGCTGGTGAGTTTAGGGTTTCAAACCTGGGTCCTCCGCATCCCAGTCGGATGCTCTATCCACTATGCCACCACCTGATCAGCCCCATAATATCTTTATATATTTATAAAGTGTTCATTTAGTCTGCTGTTAGCTTTGTCCATTGCTGTTTTTCTTTAATTTTTCTTTTTATGTCTCATTCTCCATAAAAATGCATCAGAAGTTAGAGCCAACATTGATAATACTCTATAATTAGTATTGGGCACTAAAAACAATACACCAGCACTCAATATACCATATGGCTGAGTATTTCTCCTGCCCTTTTCCATTTCTTGCACTGTTTATCATTTTTTACTAATACTATAAGATTTAAAATCTTTCCCTCAATAAGATTTAAGAAGACATTTTATCTCCAAAATGCAAGTTAATAGACATAAAAAAGGAAACATCTGAGATCTAGAAAGAAATGACTATCCTATCTTATACTGAATAAATCCCCAACTAGTGAAGCCAAAGATAAACTGGAGAGTTCTCTCAAGACTTATAGAAAAATAAGTCACAACTGAAAACAAGGAGAGAAGGAGTTAAGAAAGAAGGGGTCCAAAAGGTGTAGTTTATGCAAAGTAGAAATTGTAGAGCAGGGATTGGGACCAAGAGAATGCAAGCACTAATTAAAGAAATAGAAGAAGAAATTTTTGAGCTAAAGAAATATCTGAGTTTGAAGCTTTAAAAAGATTTACTGAAAATAAGGTCCAGACAAAATTCTTGAGTATAAAAGAGAAATTAAGCTTTCTATAAAAATGGAAGCTATTAAAAAGAAAACAAATATGTATTCTAGAGAAGAACATGAGGCAAGCTATTCCCCCTAAGGGTAAAGACCAATCCCCAATGGTTATAGAACTTTACAGAGGAATCAAAATGAAGAATTCAAGGGTAGTGAAGATATATTGTAGTTTATAAGTTTTAAAAATAAGCAATGAAATCATGCTTTTAAAACACCTTGCAAAGGCCCTGGCCGGTTGGCTCAGCGGTAGAGTGTCGGCCTAGCGTGCGGAGGACCCGGGTTCGATTTCCGGCCAGGGCACACAGGAGAAGCGCCCATTTGCTTCTCCACCCCTCCGCCGCGCTTTCCTCTCTGTCTCTTCTCTTCCCCTCCCGCAGCGAAGGCTCCATTGGAGCAAAAGATGGCCCGGGTGCTGGGGATGGCTCCTTGGCCTCTGCCTCAGGCGCTAGAGTGGCTCTGGTCGCAACATGGTGACGCCCAGGATGGGCAGATTATCGGCCCCTGGTGGGCAGAGCGTCGCCCCATGGTGGGTGGGCCGGTTGGATCCCGGTCGGGCGCATGCAGGAGTCTGTCTGACTGTCTCTCCCCGTTTCCAGCTTCAGAAAAATGAAAAAACAAACAAACAAACAAAAAAAAAAACACCTTGCAAATGTAAAATACAATTCTCAAAAGAAAAGATATATGTTGTAAACCACATAATACTTCAGGTTTTAATTCTGATATAATGTAAGCATCCCAGGAAACAGCAGACGTTAGTGAGAGGCAGTATATACTCACTGAATATATATTATATATACTTTGCATAGGGAAAGTCAGTAATAATTGTTTTGTTCTTGATACTAACATATATGATATGTATATTCAAAACCTAACCATTAGTACAATTTTCTTTCTTTTTGTTTTTCTTTCTTTCATAAGACAGGCATGTCTGATGTGTGTCTTCAGTTTTCGATATCTATTGTTGCATAACAAGCCACCCTGAATCTCAGTGGCTTCAAACAACAACCATTATTTTGCTTGTGAATCTGGAATTGGGGCAGGGCTCAGTGGGGCCAGCTCCTCTCTGCCCGTATGCAGTGTTAGCTGGGTGGGGTAGAGGATCTGCTTTCAAGATGATTCACATAGCTGGCTAGCTGGTGCTAACTGCTGGCGAGGAGCTCAGCCAGGGCAGGGGGCCAGGGACCTTACGTCCTTTCCAAGGGATCGTCACAGGCTGCTTGGGCTTCCTCACGTCATGGTGTCTGGATTCTGAGTGAGACTTGCCAGAGAAACAGGAAGCTGTGTTGTCTTCTATGACTTTGTTTTGGAAGTTACAGAACGTCATTTCTGATGGGCTCAGAAGGTCACCTTGATTCAAGAGGAAGGGGTGCAGACTCTACCCGTTGGTGGGATGAGGATGTCACATCATAACAGATTACATGGGGTAAGAGATATTGTTGTGGCCATTTATTTTAAAGAAAATATACTTTGTTCTATCTTTGAATTACTAAAGGAGAAAAGGGTTTTAAAGACCTCCTTATACCTGGCTTTATTTACTTTAGTAGTTATAAAAAATGACCAGGATGAGAATGGTCTGGACTTGAATCCTGTTTGTGGTGCTTACTTCCTGTGTCACCATGGACGTGTCATTTAGTTTTTTAAACCAGCTATGAAATGGAAATACTGGCATGCAACTCATAGCATTTGTAGTGAGAAACGTACTGTTAAATACTGAGCATAGTCCCTACTCATATAAGCAATCAATAAATGGTAGTTTTAAAAAAGGCAAAGATGGTTATGATACCACTGTCTCAGAAGGTCTAGCTCAGTAACTTTCCAGTTTGTCGTTAATGGTAGAACCCTTTCCCCTCGTGGTCTCTTTGCAGAAAGAACCCCAGTGTAGAAAACTCATGAAAACTTACCTCTTGTTTGTGAAGCCAGGGGTGTCTCCTCAGACACGTTATAAACCCCTGTTCCAGCCCATATAATAACGCTGGAAAGGAAAGTAATTACTATAGCTTTTGGAAAAGCTCTGGTGAATTTATCTTTGTCATTTCCCCTGACAATAGGATTGTCTATGTAGAAAACTGAGATGAACAACTTAAAAACTAATGGCACTAAGCAATACCCTTTAGTATAGAGGTAGCCAGCATATATATATATACACATATATGCACACATATACATATATGCACTTCACACACACACACACACACACACACACACACGATCGACAGACTTCTGATTCTGATTCACTCAATAGATATGTACGTGCCAGGTGTGGGCTAGTTCCTGGGCAGGAGAGGCGCGAGGGATGGACAGGTCTCCGCTATTGAACTTGCGCTCTGACGGAGGAGACAGATGCTCAACTAATTACGGATCCAGATCAGTGCTGGAAAGCAATTCGCATTTATTAGTTTACTTTTTATTGTTTTCCCCCTGCCCCCACTGGGGCACAGGTCCAATCACAAGCGGCAATCAATTTTATACAGGAAGAAGAAACAAAAGGCTGAGAGAGCAGAGCGGAGAGGCCGGGGGAGGAGAGCCCTCGGAAGGAGGAAGATGAGTGAGGAGCATGTGCGCAGAGCAGCTGAGGCAGAGAAAACGAGAGGGTCTGGCTTCTGCGAGGACGCACTCAGCCGGACCCAGAAACTCCAGGGCAGCGGGCTGCGCCTGGTGGATGCAGCAGGTAGAGATTCATGAAGGGCCAGCTGGATCGCGTGACTATCCAGGCTAGAGTGACAAGTTTGAAACTTACTAATTTTTAATTTTTAAAAATTTATTGGGTTTACATGGTTTGCCAAACTATATATTTTTCAAGTGGATTACTTAATAGAGCACCATCTATACCCCGCATCATGCCCCCACCCACCCCAAGCAGTGTCTCTTTCCACCCATGCCCCCCCTTGCCCTCCATCCCCTATATTTACCACCCCCTTCCCTTCGGCTACTGCCACTCGATTTACGGCAATGTGAGGCCTGTGAACTGTTGCTGCAAGGAGGGGAGTGACAGGGTCCTCCGCATTTGACATTCTAATATAGCTGTTTCTGTCTTTGTCTGTGTGAGGGACGAACTCCAGCAGGGAGACCAACCGGTTAGAAGGTCACTGGGCAGTCAGGGGGGACAGTGATTGGTGGCTTTGGCTAGGGTGGTCAGAGCAGATAGAAAGAAGTGAACAAATTCCAGCTAAGTGGGCTGTAGAAATAACAAAAACTGTTGAGAAAGTATAGATAGTGTTTGAAGGAAAGAGAGGAGTATTATTACCAGGTTTTTAAACTTTCAAACAATTTGATTTGTCTTCACAGATACACGATGCTGGTGAGATAGTGAGGAAAGGGGACCCGAGAGAGTCCTTTGCTCAGGTGGAACTGGTCTAAATGGAGCCAGCTAAAGTCATGAGGAGCGTAGTCTGCATTCCCAGAGAAAGACAGCCAGGCTCTGGATCCAAACTAGAGACCTCCACTATAGGAGAGGATTCCAGGTGTACAGAAAAAAAGAAGAGCCGGTGTCTATGCTGATTAATCTGAGAGCAGGTCTGCAGTCTGTGGGTCACAGCCCGAGTGAAACTCGACCCTTTCGGTCTGAAGCGCCCTAGTGCTGAACTCAGATTCCCTGTGATGATTAGTCAGGGCAGCGGAAGGGACTTGTAATACAATACTTCCAGCTCTCTCTGGAATCTCCTTGCTGGAAGGAAGGTGGATGATGACTTTATTCTTTGACCCCTTCCAGGATTCCGACAAACATAGTTTTTCTTAAATGTCAATTTTGTCTACTAAAGTTCACATAAAGAATATTTCCCCACAAGGTGAAACTATAAACTCATCTTTCTCAACACCCGATTGGCACGTCTTCTTTTATTCAAATTGGCAGGTGAAATGCACTAGGGACCCTCAGTCTTGATGGATCTGTGACAACATGGCTTGAGTAATTAACCAAGTAATTACCTGAAGTGTCTCTTTGTGCCTCAATTGTCTTACCTGTAAAAGTGGTGGATTGGATAGTACATAACACACACATAAAATCATTTCTCTAGTTAATTGTGTTTGTGTAGACAGCAAGCTAAGGATAAGAATTTGCATCTGATATATCTTTGTACCTACAATAGCCGTCATGTCATGAACATAAAGCATAAAATCTCATACTACGAAGGATTCAAATACTGTCTTTAACTTTTTTAATCTCTTAATGTAATCACTTGTTTGATAAATATTGATGAATGATTAATAAATAGCAAATGAGTACATGAATAAATGAGAGAATACACTAAAGATGATATCTACATCCTTTTCAGTATTAAGTTTTACAGGTTTATGGCTAGAATGGCTCATCAAAAGTCTTTTAGGAGTGAAAACCTTTACAGATATGATTGGGTTAGCAGCTATGTCCACTGTTTGATGTCTATAGACTCTACATCAGTAATAGGCATCAACGACCTGAGTAAGCAGGCTCTGCATCCCGAGAGAACTGGCTTCAAACCTCAGCATTGTTTTTGACCTATCCATGTGACCTTGGACAAGGTACTTTACTTCTCCAAATTTCATGTAAAATCTGGAGATGATAATAGAAATGGTTTCACCGTGGTATTGTCAAGATTACATGAAAACACAGCATTGTTTCTGGTTCATAATGGGTACTTGGCTTAAACTATCATTAACCAAGTTACAGGTTATTACTTAATAAGCTTTGGAGCCCAGTAACAGCGAAACACTCTTGCATCTTTGTTGTCCTAGCAAGATAAAACCCTGAGTGTTCTTTTTTATTATTATTTTCTTTAACCAAGTGAGAGGAGGGGAGACAACAGAGAGACAGACTCCCACAAGCACCCTGACCAGGATCCACCCAGCATCCCCCACCTGGAGCTGATGCTCTGCCTATCTGGGGCCAAGGTCGGAACCGAACTATTTTTAGTGCCTGCGGCAGATACTCCATGGAGCCATTCTCAGTGCCAGGGCTATGCACTCAAACCAATCTCAAGCCATGGCTGTGGGAGGGGAAGAGAGAGGAAAGGTAGAGAGAGCTGCAGACAGTTGCTTCTCCTGTGTGCCTTCACCGGATCGAACTGGGACATCCACATGCCGGGTTAACGCTGTACCACTGAGCCAAATGGCCAGGGCTGCTATTTATTTATTTATTTATATTATAAACCCTAATATCTGATAGGACAGATTTCTTCTTCTTTTATTCCCTCTACTTTTTTTTTTTTTTTTTTTTTGTATTTTTCTGAAGCTGGAAACGCGGAGAGACAGTCAGACAGACTCCCGCATGCGCCCGACCGGGATCCACCCGGCACGCCCACCAGAGGGTGAAGCTCTGCCCACCACGGGGCGATGCTCTGCCCCTCCGGGGCGTTGCTCTGTTGTGACCAGAGCCACTCTAGCACCTGGGGCAGAGACCAAGGAGCCATCCCCAGCGCCCGGGCCATCTTTTGCTTCAATGGAGCCTCGCTGCGGGAGGGGAAGAGAGAGACAGAGAGGAAGGAGAGGGGGAGGGGTGGAGAAGCAGATGGACGCTTCTCCTGTGTGCCCTGGCCGGGAATCGAACCCGGGACTTCTGCACGCCAGGCTGATGCTCTACCACTGAGCCAAACGGCCAGGGCCTATTCCCTCTACTTTTAAAAACTGTTTGCTTACTTTCTCAATTTGCTTGATCCCAACACCTTTTCTGTAAGTTTTAGAATTGGGTGTCAAGTTTCTTGAACACCTTTAAGGACTTTTATTTAAATTCCATTGGATTTATAGTTTGGATAGGAAGGTTCATCTTTAAAATATTAAGTATCACAATCCACAGCTATGTCAACAGTCAGGAGTAAGTACAGAAAACAAGAACTCTCTACTATTTTAAGCAGAAGAAATTTAATGCAGTGAATTAATTGCCGGTAAGTTCCTGGAGAAAGTGTGTATTTGTTTTTTGTTTTAGTTTTTAAATATATGGGGTACAAGGTTGGCTATTTTTGTTTGTTTCTTTCTCTCTCTCTCTCTTTTTGTCTTGGTATCAGAGAATAATATTGATTCTTTTGTGTTTGTTGTGACCTAGCCATTGTGACCTTGGACAAGTTACTTTACTTCTCCAAATTTCATATAAAATCTTGAGAGGATAATAGAAATGATTTCACATTTTTTGTGACTTACAGGATAATCAATTCTAATGAATGTTTATGATGGTTTGCAAATAATATGTATGTTCTATTTATTGGTTATGCAATTCTATATATGCCTTTGAGATCAAGAATATGAATTGCATGTTTGTCTTCTATACCTTTAACAATTTTCTGTCTGTTTGAATAACTCATTTCCTATAAAAGAACCTTAAAATGTTCTACTATAATTTTGGATTTGCTGATTTCTCCTTGTACTGATGACAATTTTTGCCTTACATATTTCAGGTTATGTTGTGAAATGAATGTAAACTTAAGGGTTCAGTATCCTTGAAAAGTTATGTCCTTTATTTTTAACTTATGAACTTCTTTCTAATTTTTCTTGCCCTAAAGTCTATTTTATTAGAGCCACATCACTTTTCTTTTGTTTAGGGTTTACTTGTGTATATTTTCCATGTATTTACCTCTACATTTCCTAAGTAATACATTTTTGTTATATCTCCTACAAGCAAATATAGCTGGGGTTTTTTTTTTTTTCAGGTGAGAGGAAGGGAGATAGAGAGACAGACTCCTGCATGCACCCTGACTGGGATCAACCAGCAACCTCATCTGAGGCCAATGCTCAAGCACCGAGCCATTTTTAGTGCCTGAGACTGATGTGCTTGGACCAACCGAGTTATCCTCAGAGCCCAGGGCCATGCTCAAACCAATTAAGCCACTGGCTTTAGGAGGGTAAGAAGGAGAGAAGAGGAAAAATGAGAGGAGCAAAAAGCAGACAATCACTTCTCCTGTGTGACCTGACCAGGAATCAAACCCAGGGCATTCATACACTGGGCCAACATTCTATCCACTGAGCCACTGGCCAGGGCAAAAAGTTTAAGGAAGAAAACAGTAAAAATATACCTGTCCTTTATCTAAATTCATTACTTGTTTATATTTTGTTACTTTTGATCCTTTTTCTATCAATTACATCAATTTTTTTAACTGAACAATTGGAATATAAATTTCAGAATCTGCAGTGATTACCAGATTAGACTTTCTTTATGTTCAACTAAACTATGTATTTAAGACTATTTTTGGTATATTTTATCCAGCATTTCTACATTTGAGGCCAGGAGTTTCAGTTTCAGCTGTCATAATGCTGTAAATTCCTCTAGAGAGTGTTTTTTTTTGTTGTTGTTGTTGTTGTTTTTTTTTTTTTTACAAAAGAAACAGGCTGGCCCAGTTAATAAGAAAGTCCTGAAGGAGAACAGATTTTTTAGACCACTTTCCAAGTCTTTTCTAGACCTTTGCACAAAATAAAAACAATTTCTAATGTGATTATTAACTAATAAAATAAACATGGGTATAAATCTCAACATACCCAAATAAATAGGTATTTGTCCTTTGAGTTTAGTAGGTAAACACACTTTTAAACACATGCAATAAATGTCATTTACATTTTCTTTCTTATTTCTTGCATCTTGCTTACTGCCATTTATACTCTCATGCTTGTCTTCATTAATCTATCCCTAGACAGTGATAAAGGTAGTTTCAGCAAAGCACACCTTTATAATGGAATTCCTTGAAATTTCTGAAAACACTTCACAGACAATGATTTTGATGAAATTGCTTTTTTAAGCGATTGAATTTTAGTTTACATATAATATAGCTTTATAAAGAAGAAAGAACGTAAAAGGCATTATAAAAACAGCAGGATAGTATGTGTCTAACCTTTCATGCATTTAGTCTAAGAAAATACCACCTCCCTCCTCCCATCTTAATAAAACCAAACAGAGCCTGCATTGTATTGAGTGAAGCAGTAAATTATCTGCGCTGCCAAAGCTGACCTGATTGCTCTTCCTGGAAACTGGCTTACACACAAAGTTCGCCATCAACATCAAGCTTTCTTTCAAGTACAGAAGGAGAAACATTTCAATATAGTGACGTAAAACAAGTAGGGTTTTTTATTGAAAATGTACTTTGATAGGCACTGTGCATGCACATTTTATGTTGATTTCATGTCGTTACCTCTTCAATTCTTTCTGATTGCACAACTCTTATGCTATTTTATCGATTAGGAAACTATGGGTTTCCAGAGTTTATTGGCACTCATGTGGTGTTATATTGTTCTGATGTTTAAACTACCTACTTTCTTCAAAGCCAAGTACAGTCTGGGGGTAAGAAATATAGTAACACCCGAGGGACCCGAGGGAACAGAAAGGTTTTTGAATTGCACAAGGTCTAAATGATGCAAACTGCAGAAGTCCTGGGTGGACACAATAGTAACTTCTAGATCAGCTTTCACCTTCCAGGCTGGCGAATTACCTCGTGGCTCCAATATAGATTAGGTTTCTTAATCCCTTTTGTGCAATGAACCCCTCTAGCCTTTTGGTGAATACCATCGGCCTCTTCTCAGAATAATGTTTTAAGTTGCATAACAGAAAGAATAGAAATTATATTGAAATACATAGTTCTAGCACCTGACGCCGGAGATTTTCAAGCGTGTCTGCGCTGTCCAGCTCACCTCCCAAGCCTACCAAACCTCTCAGAGACGTCCCTACCGCCTTCAGAGAAGGTAAAAGAGGCACCTAAGCAGTTTGGGAGGGTTTGGGTTGAGAAAGGAGTATGGGAAGGGCTACTGTGGGGATGTTTGTGCGATGACATTAATGTCTTCCTTCTTCCTTCCATCTATAAATAAGCCTCCCCACTTCCTAGCTCAATCCAATTTTTCTCGTTTTACTTTTTTCCAGTCTCCCTCTTCTCTTGCTCAGCTCCGCCCAGTTCTCTAGCCCCGCCCCCGTCCTGGCTCCGCCTTCCCTAGACTCCTCCTCCCCACTGAGTCCCACCTTCCCCTCTTTCACTTCTCTGTTCCCTGCCAATCACTCTGGGCCATCCTTTCGCCCCGCCCCCGACCCTACATCAAGGCTTCCAACCGCCTCCCCTGCAGGCGGAGGAGCGGTGGCTGCGGAAGGATGGATTCTCCTATGGCCGGTGGCTTCTCCCAGGAGCAGTTCCGGGAGGCCTGTGCCGAGCTCCAGCAGCCCGCGCTGGCCGGGGCCGACTGGAAGCTGCTGGTGGAGACCTTGGGCATCAGCATCTACCGGCTGCTGGACCAGGTAGCAGCCGGCCTGCTGGAGGACCGCGGGGCTGCAGCGTTCCGGGGCCGCCCTCCGCGCGGGGACTCAGGGGCTGCAGCCGCGGAAGGCTGGACCCGGGCGGGTCTTCTGCAGCTGGGAGGAGCGATCGCGGGGGGCGGTGCCTCCAGCTGACCGTCCTGTGCACCGAGCTGGGCTTAGGAATCAGAATTCAGCCTTAAGTCCGAGGCCCCACGGGGGTGTAGTTCGTTAGAGTTAACGGTGAAGTTAAAACAGGGGTCTGCCGATTCTTAGCCTCATGCATCTCCGGGCTGGGTGCCAGCGGCGTGTGCGTGTGGGTAGTGTCCCTGAGTTTGAATATAAGGGGAAAAAGAGACTGGACTTTTCAGAGGCCAGATGTGCAGGGTGGCTAATGTGTGTGGACAGGAGTGGCCCCGAGGAAAGACCTACAATCATCTCTAGTCATTTTAGTGACTTGCTTCTTTGGGCTGCTGCCTCTTCCTGGTAAATTGCACTTAATAACTTGAGTCTAAGCGTCAAAGCCTAGGAGGAATGGAGGTAGTTATTAAGCAAGTCTCCAGCCGTTCCTTCAGGCCTCTGGAAGCAGGTAGCCATCAGGTGAAAGGGTCAGATTGCACCTGAGCCCTGTCATCAGTTGCTCTGTGGCATAGCAGTTCATGGCAAGTAGGTTAAAAGTCACCCTTACGCAAGGTAGGTGAAATTTTGGTTTCCTGGTTAAAGACCGGAGTATTATGGTGTCAGAGCAGGTTGGAGCTCTGCTTGTCTTGTTACGCCGTTGGTTCTAACTAGGTGAACAGAAGTTCACATTCTGGAGCAGACAATTAATTTCCTAGTATAATTTCATCAGTTATCTTGGTGCAAAAATGGGTATGTGTTCAGACAGAATCCACTTATCTTCTCTCTTATTATTCCATGTCGCTTTCACCAGCCACATCCAGGCATTTGCCAGATTTTGTCAGTTGGATTTCCCAGATGCGCCTGACATTTGACCCATTTCCCTTCCGTTTACTTTCCTTCAGGGGTCCCCAAACTACAGCCTGCGGGCCGCAATGTGGCTACCTGAGGCCATTTATCCAGGCCCCACTGCACTTCTGGAAGGGGCACCTCTTTCATTGGTGATCAGTGAGAGGACCACTGTATTTGGCAGCCCTCCAATGGTCTGAGGGACAGTGAACTGGCCCCCTGTGTAAAAAGTTTGGAGACCCCTGCAGTCTGTTTGCCCTTCGGATGGCACCTCTCGCCTGGAATTGCAGTGACCTCTTAACTAGTCTCCCCGCCTTCCATCCTATACCTTTCAGCCTAATCGAGCACTGGAGGGGCCTTATCACTCCCATCTCAGTGGCATTGTTGATTGCAAAATTAATAGTAACTATTCTAATAGCCAGTACACTTTGTGCTTTCTTATATTCCAAGCACTGCTTAAGACTTGGCAGGTAGTGACTTAATCCTCACATTAGCCCTAAGATAAGGTGCTATGGTTAGCACTTTTTTTTTTTTTTTACCTATATGGAAATGAGTCTGGAACCAGAACTCAGCTGTCTTGCTCCAGACCTGTGTAATAAATATGCTCCTCTGTTGCCTCTCAGAAAGAAGGCAAGTGCTGCTGGCAGTCTAACCTGAACTAGTTTGGTCTTATCTCACATTTCCAGCTGTCTCCCATGACTTGTGCATACAGCTCCTGCCCTCCCACCACTCTATACTCCCCTCACCCCATGGGCCTGTGGGTTTTTTTTTCTTTTTTTTGCTTTCGTGCCTTTTAGCCCACAGGATCCATTGCCTGTGAGCTGAGACAGAGGGACTGACTTTGTTTTGTGTATTGTTTCCATTGTGTATTGTTATGTAGCAGGGACCACTTCCCTCCTGTGGGGAGGACCTGTGTGGCACTCAGAACAGTTCCTATCCCTACTGACCATACTGCACGTTCTACCTGTTCTGGGGATGAGGACAGTCATGGCACACAGATGTAAATTAGAGAGCTGTTGTATAGTTGGAGGGCCATAAGATTCCCATAGGTGTGCCACTGAACCTCAGCTGACACGATGGAGGGCCAGTGTGGCGGCCCCCCGGGTCAGGGCACATGGTCGACAAGACGGAGGGCCAGTGTGGCCCCAGGTCAGGGCACATGGTCGACAGGACGGAGGGCCAGTGTGGCGGCCCCCCGGGTCAGGGCACATCGTCGACAGGACGGAGGGCCAGTGTGGCGGCCCCCCCGGGTCAGGGCACATCGTCGGCAGGACGGAGGGCCAGTGTGGCGGCCCCCCCGGGTCAGGGCACATCGTCGACAGGATGGAGGGCCAGTGTGGCGGCCCCCTGGGTCAGGGCACATCGTCGACGGGACGGAGGGCCAGTGTGGCGGCCCCCCGGGTCAGGGCACGTCGTCGACGGGACGGAGGGCCAGTGTGGTGGCCCCTGGGTCAGGGCACATCGTGTCCCCTAGGACTTTGACCTCTAGCATTACCCAGCGTTGTTTGCTGCCTGACCCTGTTGGCTAAAGCGTCATTTGTTTTCCAGGTGGACTCCCACCTTTTACCTTCCTCCTGGAAGAGAATTCTGTCTAATCTGTAGTTAGTACATCTTATGAACACCATAGATTTGGGGTCATTGTGTTTTCATTTTCATTTGTCTCAAGGTAGCTTTTGAGTTTCTCCTTGATCTCATTGTTAACCCACTCAATGTTGAGTATTCATGTTATTTGCCTTCCATGTGTTTATTGTTTTTCAGTTTTGTTTTTTTATTCTTGTAATTGATTTCTAATTTCATACCATTGTGGTTGGTTAAGATGCTTGAATTTGCTGGGTCTTGTTTTGTGATCTACATGTGGTCTTATTCTGGAGTGTTGCACATGCAATTGAAAAGAATGTATATTCTGCTGCTTTGGAGTGAAATGCTCTAAAGATATCAATTAAATTCATCTGGTCTAATATGTTATTTAAGGCTTCTGTTTCCTTGTTGATTTTCTATCTGAAAGATCTACCCACTGATGTCAGTGGACTGATATACTTCCCCATTATGACTGTATTACTGATGATCTCTTTCTTTATGTCTATCAATATTTGCTTTATACATTTAGGTTTTCCTATGTTGGGCACATAATTCTTTTGCATTCAGCTACCCTGTCTTTTGGTTGGAGCACTTAATCTATTTACATTTGAAGTGATTATTATTAGATATCTAGTCACTGTCATTTTTTTATTCATATTTATGTTCTTTTTTTCCCCCTTCTTTTTCTGAAAGAAGATCCTTTAACATTTCTTCTAATAATGGTTTGGTGGCAATGAAGTCCTTCAGCTTTTTCCTGTCTGGAAGCTCTTTATCTCTCCTTCAATTTTAAACGACAGCCCTGCTGGGTAGAGTATTCTTGGTTGTAGGTCCTTGGTTTTCATCGCTTTGAATATTTCTCGCTAATTCCTCAGGCCTGAAAGTTTCTTGTGAGAAATCAGTTGACAGTCTTATGGGAGCTCCCTTGTAGGTAACTGTCTTTTTTCTTGCTGCTTTTAAGATTCTCTCTTTGTGTTTAACCTTTGCCGTTTTAATTACGATGTGCCTTGGTGTGGACCTCTGTGGGTTCCTCATGTTCAGGTGCTTCCTGGACTTGTATGTCTTTTCCCTTCAGCAGGTTAAGGAAGTTGTCAGTCATTATTTCTTCAAATAGGATCTCAATCTTCTCCTTGTTCTCCCTCTTCTTCTGGCACTGCTATGATGTGAACGTTGTTACTCTTGACCTTGTCCCAAAGCTTCCTTAAACTATCCTTATTTTTTAAAAATTCTTTTTTATTTTTGCTGTTGTTGGGTGTTTTCTGCTACCTTTTCTTCTATATTGCTCGTCTGATCCTTGGCTTCATTGAATCTGCTATTGATTCCTTCTGTTGTATTCTTTATTTTAGTAATTGTCTTCTTCACTTCTGACTGGTTCTTTTTTATGGTTTCTGTGTCCTTTTTTATTCCTACTGTCTCTTTGTTGAAGTTCTCACTGAGTTCTACTCTTCCTCCAAGTTCCTTGAGCATCTATATAACCAGTGTATTGAATTCTGGACCCAGTAGATTGCTTTATTCCGTTTTATTTAGTTCTTCTCCAGAGATTTCCCCTGTTTTTTTTTTTTTTTTTTTTCATTTGGGGCATGTTTCTTTGTCTTTCCATTTTGGCTATCTCTCTGTGTTTGTTTCTATGTATTAGGTAGAGCTGCTGCATCTCCTAATCTTGGCAAGGTGGCCTTATGTAGTGGCCTGAGGAGCCCAGTGGTACAGTCTTCTTGATCATCTGAGCAGGTTCTCCAGGAGTGTCCCTGGTGTAAACTGTGTGTGCTCTCCTGCTGTAGTTGATCCTTGATAGCTGTTGGCACGTCAGTGGGTGGGATTAACCCTCCAGCTGGCTGGCTGGTTTTGGGATTGGCCACGACGACAGTGTACGAGCTGCTGTGTGGAAGCCTATCACATGGAGCAGGATTCGTTCCCGTGACTGCTGAGACGTCCCTTTGGGTGTGCTCTTTGTGAAGCTAATCAGGTGATGGTCTGTTATGATCTAAAGCTGGCCACCAGGTATGTTGGTTCTGGGGCCTCCTGGGCGGGACTCTGGTGCAGGTTAATGTCAGATACTGCCTGTGGCTGACCTGGGGCTACCTGTTAGGATCAGTAGCTGCTTGTGATGGTCCTGGATGCACATGGGAGGTGCCACGCTATGAACCGAGGTCTGCTGCCACCAGTAGTGGGCCCGAGGCAGATCAGCAGAAGGCCCATGGCACCCTGGGACTGCTGCCTCCAGTGGTGGGCCCGAGGCAGATCAGCAGAAGGCCCATGGCACCCTGGGACTGCTGCCTCCAGTAGTGGGCCCGAGGCAGATCAGCAGAAGGCCCATGGCACCCTGGGACTGCTGCCTCCAGTGGTGGGCCCGAGGCAGATCAGCAGAAGGCCCATGGCACCCTGGGACTGCTGCCTCCAGTGGTGGACCCGAGGCAGATCAGCAGAAGGCCCATGGCACCCTGGGACTGCTGCCACCAGTGATGGGCCCGAGGCAGATCAGCAGAAGGCCCATGGCACCCTGGGACTGCTGCTGCTTGCCGGCTGCCAAAAGAGCTGGTGCTGAAAGAGCCTCTGGTGGTAAGTAGATTGTGCGAGGCAGGGTCTCCGGGAGTCACAGGGGCGGGGGGAGTGCTGTTTGCTAGGTTAGTACAGACTCAGATGAGGCTCTCAGCAGCCTGGGTTTCCAGCAGCCTCCCGGATCTCATCCAGGGCTGTGCAGCCCTCACTGAGTTTCACAACCAGACGTTACATCGGCTCCTCTTCCTAGCACTGGTGTTCCATGCCGAGCTGAAACCCCTCCTCCTCGGGTACATCTGCAGTCGAGCTGTCCCTGCGGATTCTCAACTGCCACAGTTGGGTGCAGGGCCAGCCTGTTCTGCGTCTTTGCCCTTCCTACTAGTCTAGACATGGCTTCTTCTTCATATCCTTAGTTATGGGACTTCTGTTCAGCTATTCTTTTACGGTTTTCCAGGTGAATTGTTCTGTAAATTAGCTGTCATTTTGATATGGTCATGAAGTAGGTGAGTGCAGTGTCCACCTACTCCGCCATCTTGTCAGGAACACATGTACATTTCATGATCCCGCTCAACTAATCTGGAAGACAGGCTTATATTCCTAGTTTAAGGATGTAAGGAAGACCCAGAGTTGCTAAAGTGAACCACCCAAGACCTTATAACTAGTAACTAGACACAAACCAGTCTACTCTGATAAACTCAGTACCAAGTATCCAGCTTGTTTCGAGGCAAGAACTAGACTCTCTTTCAGGAGGTTACACAGTACTAGCCCAGGGCTGCCACTGGTGTGGTGAGAAGAGCATAGGGTTTGGAGGCAGATAGTCCCGAGTTAAATCCTCACTCTGCACCACTATCATTCATTTATGTAGTCAGGAAATACTCATCAAATGCCACCCATGTGCTGCTGCCCTCCTGACACGGGATAAGCAGGGAGCAGGGGTTCGAGCTACTGTTTCAGTGAAATATCTTTCTGAGCAATGAACAACCTTCACTGACGAGAGTAAACCCGTAGTATATAATGAAGTGTTGCGAGGAAAATGCTCCTAAGAAACTAAGTGGGCTAAAGGAGTAGGGGGATGGGTGGGGTCGCCAGGGGGGATGGGCTGTATTTTAGATGGGGGAGTTTGGGAAGCCCTGCGTGGGGGAAGAACTGAAGTGGAAGATTGCATCCTTCAGATATCTGCGGGAGAAATAACCAGAGTTTCTCAAAACCCAAGCACGTTAGAATCCCCCAGGGAGCTGTAATGACAACACCAAGCCCTACCTGAGAGTCCCAGATTTAACTGATCTGAAGTAGGACTTGGGTGGTTCTTTAGAAAACTACCCTTTCATAAAGGGGTTGATTATTCTGTTCTCTCTATTTTTATGTATGTTTGAAATACTTTAAAAATAAAAGGTTTCCTTGTTATGGTTGTTTTGTCTTTGTTTGTTTTTTTACTGTTCAAGCTTCCCAAGAGACTCCAGTGAGCAGGATGGGTTTTAAACCACTGCAGCAGAGGGAACGCTTAGTGCTGAGGCTGCGAGCCAGGCTGTGCCTACCTCGCTTTTCCAGGAAGAGTCAGAAGGCCACAGCCTGGGCTGAAGCTGGGCTGGAGAGCGCTGAGGGGCTGGGCCCCACTCACCAGCAAGTGCTGTTATTGTTTCGTTACTTTGAAATCCCAGCTTTCTCCCTTGCAAACCAAGAATCATACTTAGCTTTTAGGATTGCTGCCCTTGTGATAATCATGGAATTAAATGATGTGTGGCAGAGTGGTTCTCTAACTTGATGCTACATCGGACCACCTGGGGGCCTGTGAAGATTAGAGTTGAGATCCCACTCCCATTTGAAGGGTGGTCTGAGCTTAAGTGGCACACCCCAATATCATTCAAAATAAAATATAAGTATATTGGAGGTTTAAGAAACAAAAAAGTCCCTCTCTGATATGAGCAGTTGCAGTATGACTTGGCAGTAATTCATAGTCTCCTGGGTGGCGGTGGCAGTGACCTCAAAAAGGATGTTGGGGAACGTCATCAAGAAGATGTGGCCGCTTTCCCCTGTGAGCTGGATCCAGTCAATGGGAGGCCCTTCGGTCCCTCTCCTGTGCTTGGAAAATGCACACCACTTGCCTTCCAATACTAGGGGCTTCCCACGGACACAGCCTGGAGACAGAAATGCAGTGGTGAGATTGTCTGTGTAGGTGACTGCCCGCGGTTAAGGTTTCTCGATAACCTTGTAAGATTCTGGCGGGCAGGTGCAGGAAGCTGCTCATCTTTCAGCTGCCAAAGAGGAGCTTCATGTGTAAGTTCCCTGCTTGTTACACCTTCCACCAACAAACATCCCTTCCTCAGTCTCTCCCTGCCTCCACGTCCGGGGGCCAGTTTCACATTACACCCGGGAAGCTCCTGGCCAGGTTGACAACCCAACAAGGGATTGCCAGACGTTTTCTGTGAAGGGCCAAATAGAAAATATTTTTGGCTTTGTGGGCCAAGAAGCAAAATGGAGGGTAGTGTGTAGGCACATACATATCTACGTACTACACACAGAAATTAGGGGGTATTTTATAGCTTCATATTTGTTTTGAAATATCCCCTGATTTTTGTGAGCAGTGTATATAACCCTTTAAAAATATAAGAGCCGTTCTTTGCCGTGGACTGTTCACATCTAGCCAGCCCGACAGATTGGCAACCCCCAACCTGGAGGATAGTTTTGATGCGTAATTTCTCTATAATTTTAGGATTTATGAGCCCAAGATTCTTTCTGAGTCTCAGTTTCCTCATCTGTAAACTGGGGATAATTCCTGTTCTGCCGAAGTTGTGTGGGGACCCAGGGTCAAAGCTCCTGGTAAATTAAATGGTGTTTTATTTTGAGCAGTAGCTGGGATGACCATGTGTCCCTGTATCCCCACTGCAGGCCTGCTTTACATTGTCCTGGCAAAAATTTTTACGACTGCCACTCTTAAAAGTGTGCCAGTGGGAATTATACGGTCACCCTAAATACAGCAATGCACTCAGACAGCTTGTTGTTTGTCTAGCGATTTGTTCAGAGAGTTCAGAGTTTGGAGTCGGTATCACAGACGATGACCTCTGCCCTCAGACCACTGGCTTCGTGGCCACATTCTGCCGTTTAGTAGTGTGTGACTTTGGCTGAGTTTTCTAATCTCTCTCTTTATTATTGATTGAGGTATCATTTATATGAGCTCTACTGAGAGAGCACTTACATACCATAAAATTCACTCACTTTAAGTACAATTTGACGATTTTTAGTAAATTTCTGGAACTACGTATGCCACCTTCACCAGAATCTGATTTCAGGACATTTGTGTTACTCCCACAGGAAATGTCCTGTCCACTTGCAGTCACTCCCTGTCCCTACTCCCAACCCCTGACCACCACTGCTCTACCTCCTGTCTCTACAGATTAGCCTTTTCCAGATATTCCTCAGAAGTTCTTTTAAGCCTCAATTTCTTTGTCTGAAAAAGGGGTTTACTTCACATGATCCTTGTGTGAATTTAGTGGGATCATCCGTGTGAAGCATTCATTCAGCCCAGTGTCTGCTATTCAGTAAGCACTCAGTATTACCTCTCATTATTTTACCGAGATTGAACCTACCATCTTTTCTTAGAGAGATCTAAGATATTAAATCAGATTGAGCTAGCTGTCTTTTTTCACACTGTCTTGGTACACACTGCCCAGCGGCAGCTGGAGGCGTGGTTCCTGCCATTAGAACTGATTTTCTTTGGTGAAAAATGCTTGCTTTTCCTACCGGTCGAGTCTGTTACTGGCCAGAGTGGCTGAAGCTGGACGGCTGGCACTGTCACAGGCTGGGGACGCTAGGCTTCCTGTCCCCCTGAGAAATAGAAATGAGCTTTTCCGTGAGAAGCAAAGAAAATTTAGTGCACACTCCAGGGTGCATTTGCAAAATTAGGGAAATGTGATTAATCAAAGCTGTCCTGTAGTGAGTGATATGAACGCAGATAATAAGCACCATAAATTGAAAAGAATGAGCGAGGTCAGTTGGGGGGTGGAGCGGGGGAGCAGGGGTCCCCTCCAGGGATCGCCTCTCTAGGGGAATTGTCATGTCAAAGGCAAACATTATGACATTTTGATATTTCTCATGTATAAATACTTTCTCTCTTACAGACTTTATTATGCATAGGATAAATAAATGTACCATCATTGTCAGTAATGCTTCTCAAAGTATTTTAACCCTGTGAATACAAGTGAAAAGAAATTGAACAGTTTCTTTTTTTCATGCATTTGAGTTACCATTGCTAAGAAATGTAACGGCTTGATGTGTTGACAAGTTAGCGAGAATACCAGATCTCAAAAATTAGCAAGTTGCTGAGCTATACCTCCACACCCCCTCCAGTTCTTCATTTATAAAGTGGAGACAATGATATGCTTACTTCCAGGATTATTGTATTAATTATGAAGCACCGTGCCTGGCTTAGAGCAGGCACTCCGTGGATGTGAGCTTCCCTTAAAAATACGCATGATGTTACAGATCTGTATCCTGAGTTCTTCAATCTGGGAAAAGGGAGATCTTCATACTGGCCTTATTAATGAAAGTGACATCTAATCCTGAATGCTTATTATGCTAAGAACTTCGGGTCGATTATCTAATTCAATCCTCACAGTCACTTCCTCAGGTAGCAACTCATTAGACCCACTCCCCCGCGGAGGAAAGAGAGGTCAGCCCTCGAAGGGCTCAGACCCTCTCCCGGCTATGGCTCTCGGAGCCCTGGCTGGAGCCCCCAGGCTGGGTTTTCTGGCAACAAGGTTTCTGATGACTCTTTGGCATAATTTAAGGAAAGACAGCACCGCCCCTGACTTTTGAAGGTGGTAATATTCATTCTTTCTCCGTTCCTCCCTTTCCCTTGGTTCTTGTCTGAGCCCCCCAGAGGCAGCATCTAAAAAGTACCTCTTCTGGTAGTCGGAGGCCTGGTGGACAAACACTAGGCTTAGGGATACCGGGTGGCATCTCCGTGGGAGGTCCATCCTGGGTGGTCTGGGCAGAAGCCCTGACCTGGGGACCTTAAGGAGCAGGTTCTCATCCAGGCTTTGCCACCAACAGTGTAGTTGACCGATGCTTGGCAAGCCGCTGACATCTCTTACAGAAAGGGTTTACGGCCCCTTCTGTCTCTAACACTCTATGCGGTGGGTCCTCTTTGTCTTGATCATTAGCTCGTGGTCTGGAACGACGGTTTAGGCAGCGTAGAGCTAAATAAGGAGCCACTGTGGGGAGTAGAAGGGGCTGGTGCCTCCCCTCCCCCTCCGAGCGGTCCTGAGTACTAGCCGTAGGACTCAGACAAATATCATTCTCAGACAAATATGCTTCATTTCTTTCTATAAAGATGGAGGCAATGCCAGTGTTTCTATCTACACCACAGGGCTATGGTCAAGATGACACGAGACCTGCAGGGGCGCAGTGGGTAAAAGCGTCGACCTGGAACTCTGAGGTCGCCGGTTCGAATCCCTGGGCTTGCCTGGGCAAGGCACATATGGGAGTTGATGCTTCCTGCTCCTCCCCCCTTCTCTCTGTCTCACTCTCTCTCTGTCTCCTCTCTGTAAAATGAATAAATCTAAAAAAAAAAATGACATGAGATGATGAGTGTAACCTGGAAACTGCGCTGTGCTAGGAGCAATGGTTACTAGTATTGATATAATTTATAGCAGGTCACAGTGATCGGAAGACTTCAGGTACAGAGGACACGCCATTGCAGCGACTGCAGACAGGTCAGTGGAGGAAGCACACTCCGAGCTGCCAAGCCAGCTTGTGTCTGATTTCTGCTCAAGGCTCAGGATGCCATGCCGTGGGTCCCAGCCAGGTTATCAGTTTTCTTTCTGAGTTACCCAGTGGAAGGAGGCGGCTCTCTCTATAACACAGTGTGGAGTCTCTGACACCTCTCTGCCAAGGGAAATATATTTCTATTTAGTGTGCATTACAGGAGCCATTTGCTCTTGCCTCTCTTTCTTGGCAATGCATTGGAGTGAGGCTTGTGTACTTCTGCACTGTTTTAATGAATTCGCACACAGTCCCGTTTCCTGCAAGTGTTCCTAAGTCCTGTTCGCACTGTGCTGTTAGTCTACTTTTTCCACTCTCGTGTCAAATAAGAACAGATCTGGACTTAGCAAGGAGAGACTGTTATTCTAAAGGATTATTGCCAAGTTGGGGGAGGAATTATTATAATAGGAAGACGCTTTGACATAGATCTGTGAGTGTCTCAAGAATTAGTCATAAGAGTTTTTCTTTAAAATTTTGTTTTAATTTAGTGATTTGGGGGGGGGAGAGAGAAACATCAATTTGTTATTAATTTATTTATGTGTTAATTGGTTGCTTCTGGTATGTGCCCCAACCTGGGATCGCACCTGCCACCCTGCTGATGCTCTAGTCAGCTGAGCTATGTGGCCAGGGCTCAGAAGAATTTTTCTCTTATCGACAGTAATGAACAAGGCCAGAAGCCATGTGTGGTGAGGCCAGGTGGTTCCTAGGGTCTCGGCGAGGGCTCAGGCTGAGGGTGGGCCAACTGATTCTTCGCTACTCGTTAGAGTATAAATTGGTACAAAGTTTCTTAAAAATGTATAAAAAGTATAAAGAACCTTAAAATGTTACTACCCTTTAAAATTTATCTCTAACTTTGCTACTGAAAAAGTTAAAATTATGGACCAAATTGGTCCCTATGAAATAATAGATAATACCAGCAGTATTTATATTTGTAAAAATATTTGGAAACAGCAATAATTTAAAAGAATACTTAGGGTAATCTCTCCATAATTTTAATATAATATTGTTCAGCATAAGAATACAAGCTGTTCACACCATGTTACTCCCATTTTTCTAACACACAGAAGTATTTATTTTACCTAAAAGAAGTGTCTCAAATATTACCAATAGGTATTTGCAGATTATGAGTTTACATGCCATTTCAATATTTTTATTCTTTTTTTTTTTGTATTTTCCAATTTTCCTATAATGACTCTAAATGATTTCTGTAAGTATAAAAAAATTTCACTGTATTTTTTAAAAGATGGAATAAAAACATGAGTATGTTTACTGAGATCTTTTTTTTTTTTTTTGGATGAAATAATGGGTGAAAAAGTACTTTGACCCAAGAAATAGGGTGGGGCCACCCAGCCCTTGAAAAGGACGTTTTATTGACAGACGAGGAAAGGTGTTACCAGCACTTTGTTCCTGTGGGGTTCTGGCCTTTCTCACTTCGGCCACCGCGGGAGTGTTAAAGGAAGCCGTCACAATAGTGCATTCTTCTGCATCCACGTAAATCGCATCGTTCTATTTTCCTCTCCCCAGTGGGCTTCTGTTTTCTGCGATATGTACAGGACTGAGGTCACTGAGCCTGGAATGGCATTCAGGAGGGGAAAGGAACCAGTTTGGCTTAAGGAAACAGTTTGTCTTAATTTATCCAGACAGCCAGAGCGAACTCCTCCTGTAAGGCTGGGGACATAATTATCTCAAGACGTAATTGTCCCTTTTGCTGGGTATGTGGAAAAAACGGGGCCCCAGAGGTTTCTGAACAGGGAGCTAATTGTCTCTCTTCCAAAGCTGATTGTAAGATGTGTGGGTGTACATGCTTGGCAGGTATATAAACCCTCACTGTTCTTCCATGTGTGAGTGCAGGGGAGGGGGCAGAAGGGACGGTTTCTCCCGAGGTCTGTCCTGCCTTCCGTTTGGGCATCCATGGCACAGCACAGAAGGGGCGGTTTCTCCCGAGGTCTGTCCTGCCTTCCGTTTGGGCATCCATGGCACAGCACAGAAGGGACGGTTTCTCCCGAGGTCTGTCCTGCCTTCCGTTTGGGCATCCATGGCACAGCACAGAAGGGGCGGTTTCTCCTAAGGTCTGTGGCACAGCACAGAAGGGGCGGTTTCTCCTGAGGTCCGTGGCACAGCACAGAAGGGGCGGTTTCTCCCGAGGTCTGTCCTGCCTTCCGTTTGGGCATCCATGGCACAGCACAGAAGGGGCGGTTTCTCCCGAGGTCTGTAGCACAGCACAGAAGGGGCGGTTTCTCCTGAGGTCCGTGGCACAGCACAGAAAGGGCGGTTTCTCCCGAGGTCCGTGGCACAGCACAGAAGGGGCGGTTTCTCCTGAGGTCCGTGGCACAGCACAGAAGGGGTTCGGTTCTCCTCGTGTGTCACTGATGACAGGTAGCTCTTGATAGAAGCTGGGTGCTTTTAGAGCTGGAAAAATCATTGTGCTTTCAGTGTCAGTCTTACCTCCCACCGCTTGCCAGGTACTTTCACGTACACCTGCAGTTTCTAAACTGGGAAGTATGTATCTCTGGGTTATGCCACCTGAGCCAGGACACCCCTGAAGCCTCAGGATGTCTAGAAAGGGTCACCATGTTTTCCCCCTTGACTCCACAGTTTCTGGTATGGTGTTGAAGAAGATGGCGTCATTTATGCAAGATGACCCAATAATGTTGCGTTAGCACATGGAAGTTGTGTCTAAGGGCTTTCTTTCTGTTTGCTTTGCACTGAAATGGAAGAGCCATTGGTTTAATTTTAACATTAGACCCTCTAGGCAACGTGAGGGTCAGGAACTCGAAGTTGCCATTGTGCAGAGTGAAAAATGTGTGGTGTGGCCAGCTCCAGCCCAGTACCTTTGCAGACAAGAGTTCTTGTACTTTGGAATCTACAGATGGTTTATTTCCTGAATAAAAGGGATTAATATGATCAGAAACTGATGTTTCTCCCCGTTTTTAGCCCTTAATGCAAAAGTCCTTTATATATAAAAAAAAGGAAGCAGTTATTGAAAAATTCTATCCTGGAATTGATCAAACAGTGTGTTGGGTTGCATCGTGTCCCATGAACATCTAAAATAGTGTCCTGTCCTCTGAATGCGAGCTGCCTGGATGACACCCCCACTGGATGTTTAATAAGCTTCTCAAACTCGACAGTGGAGCTCTCGATTACCTCACAGCCCACAGGATAACTCTTCCCCAAGTTTTCTCTCTCTTTTTTTTGGAAAAGGAACTCTCCATTTGCCTGGTTGTTTGAGCAAAGGTTCCAAGAGTTAGCCTCAATCCTTTGCTTGCTTTATCCTCATAGAAACCTGTCCGCACAGTGATTGCTGTTGACATTACTTCCAAAATATGCCCCTAAAGCTCTGACTTCTCTCCATCCCTGTTGTCACAGCTCCGTCCACGTCACCATCTTCTCTTATCTGGTCCTCTGCACTGTCTTCCAACCATCTCCTTGCTACCTTAGGATCTGCGCTCTACCATGAAGCAGTGATCATCCTTTTAAAGTCATTCCCTGTTTAAAGTCATTCATTGGGTTTTCATAGCAGTTAGAACAAAATACTTCACCTTGACACTGGCTGACAAATTCCTTTGGGGCCCAGTGCCCCCCCCCCCCAAGCTCCTGTCACTCTCCGCCTCCCACCGTTCTCCAGACCCCCTGGCCTTTGTCCCTTGAGCAGGCCAGTCGTCCACCCGAGGGCCTTCCCCTACCAGGAATGGTCTTTCCTCATCTCCCCATGAACGACTGCTCCTAAGATGTAGGACGAGAGGTTCTGATAAACATCCCCCACGGAAGACCTTTCCTGATTTAGAACGCCTCTCCTCCAAACCTAGCCCCACTTACCACGTAACCCTTCTTGTATCCTGCTGACATTAGCCGGATGGTGTCTATAGCCGGTACCCCTACCAAGGCTCTGGCCGCATTTAAGGCCCGTGAGGGCAGGAGCCCTTTCTGCTTCTTCACCACCACGTCACCAAGACTCCCGGGAGGTGCTCAGTAAATGGTGTTGCGTGCACCCGTCCTCAGCCGTCTGTTGTTCATATGCCGTGCACTCCAGCTGTCTCTCAGGCTGGGACTCAACAGGTTGTTTCTGCCTGTGCTGTTTTCACAGGAGACGGGGCTTTATGAGTACAAAGTCTTTGGCGTTCTGGAGAACTGCCCGCCGGCTCTCTTAGCAGATGTCTATATGGACTTAGACTACAGAAAACAGTGGGACCAGTATGTTAAAGGTGAGTAACATCTAGTGTTAAAAAAATCAATTAGAAAGTAGAAAGCAGCAGGTTTAATTTCTATTCTATTAAGTTTCATTTTAATTTTGACATAAAAATCTTAAGTGCTAGGCTGAAATGTACCTTTGCTATTTCTTGCATATTCCTAGATCTTCTTTCCAGCTTGCTTTGATTTCTTTTTTTAGAGAGAGACAGAGACAGAAAGGAAGAGATGAGAAGCATCAACTCTTAGTTGTGGCACTTTAGTTGTTCGTTGATTGCTTCTCATATGTGCCTTGACCAGGGGGCTCCAGCCAAGCCATTGGCCCCTTGCTTAAACCAGTGACCTTGGGCTTCAAGCCAGTGACCTTTGGGCTCAGGCCAGCGACCATGGGTTCATATCCATGATCCCATGCTCAAGCTAACAACCCTGCACTCAAGCTGGTGAGCCTGTGCTCAAGCCGGTGACCTAGGGGTTTCAAACCTGGGACTTCAGCGTCCCGGATCAATGCTTTATCCACTGCACCACCACCAGTCAGGCTCCAGTTTGCTCTGAGGGCTGGTTGGTTCTCTCTGTAAGTTGATTGTCACCTGTATATTTACGTGTCATGGAAGGCTTCTTAGAGGAGGTGGTGTCCGAGTTTTGTTTTGGAAATTGAATCCAAGTTTTAGAAAGAACAAGAATACTATGTGAGGAGGTGAGGGTCAGAGGAGGAGTGGTAGAAGGGCATTCCAGGCCCAGAGAACAGTGGAGTAAAGTCAGGGAAGTGTGGAACTGTATGATGTGTACAAATTGTGAACAGTTTGGCGGTAGAATCAGAGCTAGGGTGGGAAAAGGGTTCAGACCCCCACGCATCTCTTCTCACTGTCAGTATGCAGTTCTCAGATTCTACCCTGTAAGTGACGGAGAGTTATGAAAGGCATCAGCCTGAGCAGTGGTGGTGCAGTGGGTAAAGCACTGACCCAGAACACTGAGATCACCGGTTCGAAACCTCGAGGTCTCTTCTCACTGTCAGTGTGCAGCTCTCAGACTCTACCCTGTAAGTGACGGAGAGTTATGATGGTGCAGTGGGTAAAGCACTGACCCGGAACACTGAGATCACCGGTTCGAAACCTCGAGGTCTCTTCTCACTGTCAGTGTGCAGCTCTCAGACTCTACCCTGTAAGTGACGGAGAGTTATGAAGACATCAGCCTGAGCAGTGGTGGTGCAGTGGGTAAAGCACTGACCCGGAACACTGAGATCACCGGTTCGAAACCCCGAGGTCTCTTCTCACTGTCAGTGTGCAGCTCTCAGATTCCACCCTGAAGTGATGGAGAGTTATGATGGTGCAGTGGGTAAAGCACTGACCCAGAACACTGAGCTCACCAGTTCGAAACCTCGAGGTCTCTGGCTCTGAGTGCAGGCTTATCAGTGTGGGGTCGCTGGCTTGAGCTGGGGATTGTCCATATGATCCCCAAAGCCCCCCAACTTGAGCCCAGAGATTGCTGACATAAAAACCCCAAGGTCTCTGGCTTGAGCAAGTGGATACTGGCACGCCCAGTCAAGGCACACGCAAGAAGCTCAATGTACAACTGAAGTGCTGCAACTACAAGTAGATGCTTCTCACCCTCTCTCCCTTCCTGTCTCTCTCTCACTCTCTCAGAATAAAAAAAAAGGAAGATGTTAAACAGGACTCTCCTGCCACTGGAGCCAGGATTGGCCTCTGCTGTATCAGTCACAGTGGAATAGAATTGTGGGGTGGCCGAGGGGCACGTAAACTCGGAAAGACCCGTGCTATACTCAGGACTCTTGGCTTCAAGTCCCAAAACGCTCACTAACGCCAGTGTCAGAAAAGGACCCCTCCACTGAGAACTTCTGGCTTCCAGCGGAGCTGCCTCCAACACTTAAATAATTTCTCATCTCTTGCTCTGTTCTGTGCTGACCAGCTCCTCAGGCAGGTTCCTCAGCCAGGCAGAGGTGGCCCCCAGAGGTCCCAGGCTGATAAATAACCACAGAAGTAACCCCAGAGGAACAGGAACAAGGATTCCATGTTCCTGCCGAGGGCAGCTCGGTCCCAGGATCGGCTCTCCTTGGCTCAGCGTGGATGACGTGCTTATTATTTCCTGTGGACATTTGTCATGCTTCTGGGTCACTTACTGTTCTCAACAATACTTCCTTCCCCGGGGAATTGCGATGCTCATGTATCCCAGGGAGAACCCGTGTTTTCTCCGTCCCAGTCTCCCTAGCCGCCCTGGGTCGGTCACGTGATATGGAAGTTGACAGTAAGGTGCACATGGGGCTTCATTTTGGGACGGAGCAATATGAGGAAGCAGGCAGCCTGCAGAATCCACTTCCCGATGGTGCTCACAGCAAAGACATCCTGACTTGGGGGGACACAGTTGTGGAGCTTCTAACGTTTGTTCCTCAGCGTCAGCAGTTCTCGCCATGGTGTCCGATCCATCAGCAGCAGCAGACTGGCATCTCCAGAACAATCCTGAGGCCCTAGACCTAACTCCCATCCTCCCGGACAGTCTGTGAGCTCCCTGAGAGCTTTACCGAAACACTTTTCAGCCTGAACCTGCTCACATGGCAACCTAAGACCCCAGCCAGAGGCACCATCTCTGACCTAATCTGCGTGGCCACGTCTCGCTCAATTGCCCAGCCCTGAAATGAATGCTGAGCCACTTCTGCTTAAAACACCTAGTGGGCAGGAGGGGCAGGGGGATGTGCTGAAGGAGAATTGAGATGCTGGGCCAAGTAGGGGGAGGAGTCAGTGCCCAGCAGGAAGAAGCAGCAGGTGCCCGCTGCTTCCCTTCCTTTCGAGGGCTGTCTTCCGCCTCAGTGGCACCAGCGGGCTGCCAAGCGCATTAATAGCTTTTTCTTTCAAAAACTGGATTATATAATACGTTTTCTCCATTAGCATCTCAAGGGACTCTCTTGGTTACTTCAGTAGCCTTGGCCTGGCTTCCTCTCTGAATGGTTAGGGAGAAGCCCCCCGCGCAGCTTGGGGTCAGAGGGTGTGCATGCCATCGGATTCCTTTGCGATCCTCCTCCAGGAGTGAGCTGCTGTTTGCACACAATCTCATGATGGTAGTGCGGGGGAACATGGGACAGAAGCAAGACACTTCAGGTTAGCTACCTACCATCACGCCACTTTCTCGCTGTTCAGGAAAGGACGCTGCCATCTCTGGAACCTTTATTCCCCAGCTAAACACTGTAGACTGGGACTCAGCACTGAGCCAGCTGTCCTGGCATAACATCTGGAGGGAAGAAAGGTCGTAAAAGCAAAACTGTTGGTACTCGAGTGACATCTGGTGGTCACCCTGATTTTAAAACCTGAACATTTCATTTTGGATGCCTGTGTTTCATTGCATCCTATCTGAGAGTCTTGTTTTTGCTCTGAGATAGACAAATCTTGTTGGGTGCTTTTATTTTGATTACATGGTTTTTATCACACGGTGCCCCTAGACAACAAGCTTCTAGGGGTAATGAGCATGACTGACTTTAGAAGAATTCTGTGCTATGTGTGTTAGTGGTTTATTATACCCTACGAGGTCATCCTACCTAGGCTCCGTGTTCATTGCAGCCAAAGAGGCTTCCAGATGCACTAACATCTATTGTTCTCCTTAGAACTCTATGAAAAAGAATGCGGCGGCGAGACCATGGTCTACTGGGAAGTGAAGTACCCTTTCCCCATGTCCAACAGGGATGTATCCTTTCCCAGGGGCGCCGCGCCTCGGCTTTCTCAGCGTTGCTGTGCCGCCCCGGGCCCTCGGCCAGTGGTGGTATATCCAGCAGGTGTGGACAACATCGCCTTTGATTCTCGCAGAAGCATATGCTAAAGCTATTGCTTCTTGTGTGGCTGTCAGAGACCTCTGAGTGTGACTTCTGGGCCTGACCATGTGGAGCGCCTGGAATTGTGGTCACTTGGAGGGCAGCTCCTGTTTTCCTGAGACATCTTCTAGGGCTTGAAATTGCTGGGCCACAGAAGGGGAACTTGGAAAGGACTTTATTATAAAGAGTGTTTAAGATGCTCCCTCAGTCTCTAGGGGGGGAAATGATGGAGGCATGCGGACAGGTGACTCGTGGCAGAATGGGGACTGGAACTCAGGCCCCCACAGCTATATCTCTCCTCGGACCCCCTCACGTTTCCTTGACCGCACAGTGGTCCCTCTGTCACTATCGGCTCTGGACACTGCATGCGTGTTTCTTCCCCTCGATTTCCTTCTTTATCTTCTGATGCAGTTGAATGGGATGTGGGAGTGGTAGCCGCCTCTCCAAGGTTCTCGGAAGCCCACCCAGGACCAGCCTAGGAGGGCGGGATGGAGATGAGCTGGGTGGGCAGGGGGTTGGGCTGATGGACAGGCACTTTCTCCTCCATCACGGGGGCTGAGCACTTTGCACGCTGAATTCCCATAGAAGATCCTTTTAGCCAAGGGTCTCGTGGGTTAAAAGTAGGTCTTGTAAACCAGTGGATTAGGTGACCACTGGGATCTTCTCCAGCTCTAACAGTCTGTAAATCTGTTTGTTCTGAAGTCATTATTCTCTGAACAGAGAGGACCGTGTGTGTTTGTGTTTGTGTCTGATATGTGTGTCTCCCTGGCCCCCAACTAGATTTGAAACTCCACAAGGGTTTATTTCTGGGCACAGTTCCCACGCACTAGTGGTCGTTTGTGTACACATGGGATGTGTTTCAACAAACTGTGGCGTACTGAATCCCGTAGGTTCTACGTGGCTTTCTCTAATTCTGCCAATAACTGTGCCAGGTGGGCACCCTCATTCCCATTTCACAGTCAAGGAGACTGAGGCAAAGAGCTGCTGGGCAGCTGACTCAGGTTCACACACCGAGGGGGTGGTAAAGGCAGGTGTGGGAGCAGGTGCAGCTGTCTCCAGAGGAGGTAATCTGGACCAGGCCATGGTCCCACGTCTCTGACCTCACAGGGACACTGCTGGGCCTCAGGAATGACACCTGGGCTCCTTGGGATTTTATTTCATTGGCTTTCTGATACCACACCAACCCCATGAGGTTGTTGTTTTAGTCTTTCTATATGCGTATATGTCTCTCCAATGAGGCTTGTTAAATAGTTGAGGACAGAGAATAGTGCAGGAAAGAACATTCATATGGAGAGACAGATCCCAGGCTGAGTACACATCCGTTCTCTGCTTTGCTGTGTGACCTTGGAAGAGGCATTCCATGTCTCTGGGCCTCAGTGAACTGGCGGTTCTCCAGTTGTTGGCTATATGGCACACTGGACCTTGCCACCCTTCAAAGACCTCCGCCATGTTTTTATATTTATTTATTTATTTGTTTATTTTCCTCTTTTCCAAGTGAGAGGAGGGGAGATAGATTCCCACATGCGCTCCAACCAGGATCCACCTGGCAACCCCTCTGCCCAGCTCTGCCCATCTGGGGCCATGGTCGTGACCGAGCTATTTTTAGCACCTGAGGTAGAGCTTCCATGGAGCCATCCTCAGTGCCAATTGAGCCATGGCTGTGGAGGGAAAGAGAGAGAGAGGAGAGAAAGGGGAGGGGGAAGGGTGGAGAAGCAGATACAGTAGTTGCTTCCCCTGTGTGCGCTGACCAGGAATCGAATCTGGGACATCCACATGCCAGGCTGATGCTCTACCACCGAGCCAATTAGCCAGGGCCCACATTTTAATCAATATATGTATCAAGTTAATATTTCCTCAGTGGTGTGTCAGGTGATGTCTAGCACATGAGCTGAATAAGTTGTGGGAGAAAGTAGGACAACATTTGCTGTTTTGTGGGAGAGAGGAGAGCCAGAGTCTAAAGCAACGCCATTTCTTCCCTAAAACATTTAAGAACTAACTTACTGCTCTGACGTAGAGATTGGGGACAATAGACTACCTGTGGGCGGCCTGAGAGAGGGGTGGGACAATTGCGGGTGCTTCAGAGACTCTGAGGTGGCATGGGCTATGGTTGTTGCTGTGACAGTCAATGCAGTTGTGTCATATGCAGGGTGATTTCTTATTGCCGTAGGCTTTTAATTGCTTCTAGTGTTAACTCTAAAAGCCTGTCGCTTGAACGTATCAAGGACAAACAGGCGAGCCCTGTCCACCTGTGAAAGTCTAATTAGGTTCTGAAGCCGTATCTGGGCTCAGATTCAGGTGTAATCACTTCAGCGGGGCTGTGGGATCTGGGGCAAGTTTCTTTACCTCTCTGATGTCGTCTTCTCACCTGTAAGATGGGGATCCTCACCCTGAACTCACAGGGATCCATCAGGATCAAAATAGATGCGTTAGGATCAAAATAGATGCACATGTTCATTACATGGGAAGGGCTCAATAGTGATGACCTGTCACTTCTAATGACTTAATTGTCTTCCCTAGGACAGCGTTATTGACATAGTCATTGTTCTGTGGTTATTCAGGTGAAATAACTGTTATTCCTGGTAAGCCAGTGTCACCACAGCGTGTACATCAGCCTCCTAAATATTTAGCTACTCAGTGTCTCCACAGTCACCTGTTGTAGGTAACATTGCTTGCCGGTTCCTGGTGAATAGAGATCAGTAATTAGAGCTGCAGGGGCTGGGAGGTCAGGACAAAGAGGAAGGACTTGGGGTGTTTATCAAGTACTTATTCTGCCCCGGCCTTTCCATAATGCCTCCACCAAGCCTGCCTGCCGGGCAGTGTTACTCCTTTTTCTTACGTGGGGAAACTGAGGCTCAGAGAGGTTGAGTAAACAAGCCAGGATCACACAGCTGACGGGTGATCTATCCTCTGCTGTCTTGCTGTCTCCCTGTGACTTCTTAGAGAAAGGAGGAGGGGTTTCCCCTGGATGCATATTTAAAGACATCAAGGCACGATTCACCGTGGGCAGTGCATGCTCTCAGATGATACAGCAGGTGGTATGAGGCACGATCTGGCAGCGCAGGTGAGGGGACAGGGCGGGTGGGTGAAGTGACAACAGTGCAGGGGACCAAACGCCAGGCGGGAGGAATCCTCTCCCTCTGCTTCCGGCCGGCAGGGCCTCCCTCCAGCCTGTCTGACGTCACCTTGACCGGCACTGCAGTATGTCTACGTCCGGCAGCGGCAAGAGCTGGACGTGGAAGGACGGAAGATCTACGTGGTCCTGGCCCAGAGCAGCGCCCAGCCGCACTTGGCCGAGAGGCCGGGCGTGATCCGGGTGAAGAGCTACAAGCAGAGCCTGGCGATTGAGAGCGACGGCAAGCAGGGGAGCAGAGGTAACGCGGGCGCCCCGCCCCGGCCGCCCCCGCGAGGCCGTGCTGCATGGGAGACAGAAATCCGCGATGCTCGTTCCCTGAGGTCAGAGATTGGGCGGGGGGACAAAACAAATCAGCCACGAGCACCTGGGCAGGGAGGGACTCCGTTTGCCCCAGAGACTTGGCTGGCCAGAGTGCGAGGGAGGGCGCTTCAATGTGACTCACTCCATCCTTGACGGCCTCTTGTACATCACAGCACGTCAGGGCGCTTAGACATGACTCAGGCTGGTGTCGTGGATAGGGCCACGAGCTGGTAGCAGTGTTTCTGGGGGCACAGCTCCCTCTCAGCAAAACCCCAGAGACTTGGTCCTGCGGACCTTGTGTTCCAAACACAGAAGAGCTGGGGGCGGGCTCCAGGCGCCCTGTCTTGCTGGAATGAGGGTGGCCATGAACCCTAAGGCAAAATCTGACCCATTGTTCTGATACCTGTTTGATCTGCCACCTTGACGGGTCAGTGAACTTTCCTGAATCTCCATTTTATCATTCATACACTGGGGTTTAATTTCACCAGCTCTTTGCAACGTTGGGTTAATGAATGAGAGAAATAATGAATGACTATATCCAAGTGTCAGTTGTTTAATAAATAGCAGCAAAATATATCTTGTCTCTGATTTTTAAAATATTTATACAGTGTGTCCGTAAAGTCATGGTGCACTTTTGACCGGTCACAGGAAAGCAACAAAAGATGATAGAAATGTGAAATCTGCACCAAATAAAAGGAAAACTCTCCCAGTTTCATACCTGTTCAGTGCAGTTCGATGTGGGCTCACACACAGATTTTTTAGGGCTCCTTAGGTAGCTATCCCGTATAGCCTCTACAGACTTGTCACTGACTGATGGCCTACCAGAATGGGGTTTCTCCAACAAACTGCCGGTTTCCTTCAACTGCTTATCCCACCGAGTAACGTTATTCCTATGTGGTGGTGCTTTGTATAAACGCACCGATATTCACGTTGCACTTTGGTATGGATTTGAATTTAGTGAGCCACAGAACACACTGAACTTTCCTCTGTACCATCCACATCTCGTCTGGCATGGCCGTGGGCTGCTCCGCTGTATACACAGTGTTACGTCATCATCTGTGCATGTGCACATGCTGCCATATCATCCTACAGAAACTGGGAGGGTTTTCCTTTTATTTGGTGCATATTTCACATTTCTATCGTCTTTTGTTGCTTTCCTGTGACTGATCAAAAGTGCCCCATGACTTTACGGACACACTGTATATGCATGTCCCGAATGACAAGGCAGAGGAGAGGAGTCCCCGCGGATAACAGGTTACCTTGCTCCTTTTTTTCTGGGTGTGAATCTGACAGTGGCAGTTTCTCAGGGTTTGTCATTTACTTTTCTAACATGTTTTCTGCTTTCTGAATTGTCCTTTCTTTCTCCCCCCCTCTAGTTTTCATGTATTACTTCGATAACCCGGGTGGCCAAATTCCGTCCTGGCTCATTAACTGGGCTGCCAAGGTGAGCTCCCAGGAGGCAGGAGGGGGAGGTGTGTTTGACAAATGTTGACTTAGCCCACGGGGCTGTCAGGCCGAAGAGACGGCGCTGTCTCAAGCCTAATGAGGCTCTTTTTATGAAACAGCTTGGTTGAGTGACCACGGTTAGGATGGGGTTGCCAACACCCAGGATGAAGCTGGGACAAAAGACAAAGACGCCTTAGCTGGAATGCCAGCCCCTCCTCGCCTGCCCTTGTAGGGACAATGGTGCCTTTGGCCCTGTATCTACTTCGGAGGAGTAGGCCGGGCAGCCCTGGCTGGGGAGACAGCTGGACGTCTCCAAGCCTGGGGGAGCCTCCAGCGTTGTTGTTGTTGTGTAAGGAGAGGGAACTCCAGGGGAGGCCCCGGTCCCCAGAGGCTGCCTGGGAGCCTGCTTTGTACAAGCCTCAGGGGCTGGAAGGTTCCACAGATCCCCTGGGAGAGTGGAAAGCTCACTGCCTGGGAGCCTGCTTTGTACAAGTCTCAGGGGCTGGAGGGCTCAGCAGACCCCCTTGGAGAGTGAAAGGCTCATGGCTTTGATTCAAACCCATGTGACTTTAAATCCAGGCCCTGCTCTGACTGTGAAATCTCTGGAAGCTATCAAGTGTTTCTGTTTTAAAAGACAGAGATGGTATTACCAACCTTATAGAGTGGGAGCAAACAAGACAAGGTTTGGGGCGAGTCTGGCACAATGATCAACAGTAACGCACCAGTAATGCAGCCAGCCTCATGGCCCCAAATCCTTACCCATCTCTAATTCTGTAAGGCGAGTTCTTCCATTTGTTGGGAAGAATCGAACCAGCCTGCCCAATCCCATCTCCCATCTCCCAGCTTTTCTTTTTCTCCTTCAAGAAACGGTGACTCAGAAATGTCTTTGCTTTTCGCCAGAGAAAGCCAAAATAGAAGGCCGTGTCTTGCAACAGTGGCCTCTGTCATCTTAGTCTCACCTACTCCCTGGATCTTACCTTTTGTCATTATCTGTGACAACATTGTGGTGAAATCAGGTCCAAGGCCCTACTGTCTTTTAAAATTCTCCCACAAGCCAACTTGTTTACCTTATCCACATCCTCAAGGATCAGGAGTGATTGCTCTGTGGACACAGCAGTGACAGTATCCTTTGCTTTGCAGAACGGAGTTCCTAGCTTCTTGAAAGACTTGGCCAAAGCCTGTCAGACCTACCTCAAGAAAACCTAAGAGAGAGGACGGGAGCCTCGTGCCCACGGACTGATGTCTCCGCAAGGGCCGTGACCCGCGGACGCTCAGCCTTCCTTTCGCTTCCCATCTCCAGGGGCCAGCACCCTCTCCAGCTGGCCTGGCGTGCGCGCGCGTGTGCGTGTGTGTGTGTGTGTGTGTGTGTGTCTATGCGCGTGTGCATTGAGTGTGAGCGCGCACCTGACACCCGGCTTCCTTTCCCACTCTCCCTTCCCGGGGACCCCGGCCTCCTTCCACTGTTGAATGTGGGTCAGATCAGGGAAACTGCTGCTTGTTTATTTTTCAAAAGGGAAGTCCTCAGAAGGGACACAATCACTCCACTGTGACCTTTGAAGGGGATGGGTGGATGGAGGACCAACAGCAAAGCGTAAGAATGACCAGTCCAGACCAGCCCGCTCCTGTCCACAGGGTGATTTCCTGTGGCCCCGGGGGGACTGCTGAGGGTTACATTCCCTCCAGAGCTGACGACTCCCAGTGCACCGGGGACTGGGAGGCTGTATTGAGGTCCATTTGCCTTAACCTTTGGTGACTTGATTTGGATGGGATTTGAGGTGAGAATCCAATAAGTCTCTGCCTATTCCCGCTCTTGGAGGATCCCAAGCTGTTTTGATTTCACCATCTTGAGAACCATTGTCGGCCTGCCTAAGCACATAATGCCACAACCATTTTGTCCTCATCACCCCGTCTGGGTTTTTCTCGTTCCTGTGCCACTGGGGAGAGGTGGTCCATACCTCACTAGCTCTGCATTTTACTGGAAACTGAGGCAGCAGGATGGCTCTGGTTGTCAGCAAAAGCCACGATGCTGTGCACACACAGCACTGTGAGAAAGGGCCCTTCTATGCAATAGGACTTTCCTTCTACACTGTTTGGAGATGTTGAGGGGATCGTAGTCCACAGCCAGGGAAATATTAATTGGTGGCTTGGTTGACTCTGCACATTTTCTCAGGAGTTCTACCTAAGTTGTCTGCCTCTTTCACCACTTGAAGGCTTCTAGTTTTCTCCTGAATGTTGGGAGGGCAAGATGTTCTGTGACACAGCCTTGGTGATCTCAGGGAAACATTTTAAGTACTATGTGAAACAGTATCAAACCTTGATTAATGGGCACAGAAATTTAGGATGGAAAGCCAGAAGCAAGGAGTTCATTAAAGTGGGGCCCCTCACATTGTGTGTTTTCTCTCTGGGAAGGAAAGTTATTGAATACCGAATAAACATGGAGTGACTTCTGTTTGTCTCGTCTGCAGCTTCCTTCCTACCTGGTTCTTTTTATGAGAATGAATTGGTCTGGTTTCTTGTTTACAAATCCTATTCAACCTAACTCCTAGACTTGAACAAAGAGGAATGTTAAGCTCCCTTACCTGCGAAGTCAGGTGAAGAGTGGCCTCAGGTAAGGGTTGATATAGGTGCACACATTGACATTTGAATTCAGTTCTCCAAGTTCTTTGTGATGGTGGGCTGCATTTGGTGGCAGGATTGCTACTAACAGCCAAAGGCAGGCTTGCACCTTCCCAGGCTCATGCTGATCAGAGAGAGAGAGAGAGAGAGAGAGAGAGAGAGAGAGAGCGCGTGCACATGTCTTCCATTAAACCCACACCATCCCATGATTCCCTCTAAACCATGTGCATTTCCCTGGCCCGGTCATTGTCAGATAGATAGAATTATACAATGAAGTAAATACTTCATAAATTTATCATTAAAATATCATTATCAGGAATGTAGCTGGACTTAGTGTTTGATCAACTAAATCAGTGCAGCACGTTAAAAAGGTCAACTTGAAATTTTAGGGATAGAGCCCTTGAATCACAGGCACTCGGGTTACAGCCTTCGAGCAGAGACTCACTGTTAAATGGTATCGTGCAAATTATACCTTTAAACAGTGTCTCACAAATTTGCTACGAACTCTGAGAAGATTAAGAAGCTGAGTTTCTAGGTAAGGCGGTTAGGAGAGAAAGTCCGGGAGTTTGCTGTAATTAGTAGAGTTCTGACTCTGGCATGTGTGCTTGCTGATTTTGGAGAGGATAGTCCAGAACATTGAAACATGAGATTGTGCGGGAAACAGACCCTCTGTGCCACAGAGGCACAAAGAATCTAGAACTGGTGCTGTCGAGGTAGCACCTGATTTCAGGGTTTCCGTAGGGGCTGTGTGTACCGTGTGGAATTTGAAAGTTACATTGTCACCCCCATAGCACTGTGTCACTTATTTTCCCTGTCTATGTCTCCAAATAGACAGTGATATCTTTGTGAATAGAAACATTTTACTTGGATTATTGCCTTTGAGTAGGATACTGTAGACACTCAGAGAGTAACTAAATGAATAAGTCACGTAGAGAAGAAGATTGACCAAAGCCATCCAGTATAGAGGTTCAATTTGATTACATTAAATAATAAACTAATAATTGAACTCAAGTCAAATGATTTCCCCCAAACATTTTTGGGTGTCTTAGTTTCTCATGGGTTCTTCCTTTGAAGTACTATGGTCCCTTTTTTGTTAAGGGCTGTCTTTGCTGGTGTGTCTACAGGTTATATTTTTATGTTTTAGAAAGGGTGTGGTCTGGGCTGAGTCCAGCTGAGATTAGTCAGGACTTCAGGACTTTAATGAAAAAAAAAAAAAGTAGCACTTCGGTTGGTGCTAGTGTTTCCCACAGGTGAATTATTCACACCACGTAACAATTCAAAGTTAATGACCACCTTGGAACCGAGGAGTTCCAGCAGAGGGTCACTTCCCTTGAAAATGTTCCTGTTTCACAGTGAGAGTCTTGGCCTGGCTCCCTGATTGGAATTGAATTCTTCCTTACCCAGAATTCCCATCTCTCTCTCTCTCTCTCTCTCTTTTAAGTTGAGTGAGAGGAGATGAGGTAGAGACAGACTCCCACACAGGCCTGGACTGGTGTCCACCCGGCAGGGCCTCTGGGGGACGATGCTCTGCCTATCTGGGGCATTGCTCCAGTGCTCAGCAACTGAACTCTTCTTAGTGCCCAAGGTAGAGGCCATGGAGCCATCCTCAGTGCTTGGGGCCAACTCACTGCACTCCAATCAAGCCATGGCTGTAGGAGAGGAAGACAGAGAGATGCAAGAGGGGGAGGGGTGGAGAAGCAGATGGGCACTTCCGTGTGCCCTGACCAGGAATCGAACCTGGGCCATCCACACGCTGGGCCGATGCTCTACCACTGAGCCAATTGGCCAGGGCCCATAATCCCCATTTCTAACCTGTCCTTCAAACCTCCTATTTTCCGGCTGGATTGGGAGACAAAGCAGGAAGAGCTCATTTGGTTCTCATGTTTTCAGTAGCACAATCCAATTGGCCTAGAGCAGTGCTCCCCAACCTTTTTTGGGCCACGGACCGGTTTAATGTCAGAAAACATTTTCATGGACCGGCCTTTAGGGTGGGACGGATAAATACACAAAATAAAATTATGCGACTGGCATAAAAACTGTGGTATTTTTAAATATAATTGTCGAACTTACGAGACAAGTGTCAAGAGTGAGTCTTAGACGGATGTAACAGAGGGAATCTGGTCATTTTTTTAAAAATAAAACATTGTTCAGACTTAAATATAAATAAAACAGAAATAATGTAAGTTATTTATTCTTTCTCTGCGGACCAGTACCAGTCCGTGGCCCGGGAGTTGGGGACCACTGGCCTAGAGAGTTCTCTTTAAAAGCTTTGAGACAAATGTTCACTTAATAGCTATTCCTCCAGGCAGGTGTCCCCAAACTACGGCCCGCGGGACGCATGCGGCCCTCTGAGGCCATTTATCCGGCCCCCTGCCGCACTTCCGGAAGGGGCACCTCTTTCATTGGTGGTCAGTGAGAGGAGCACTGTATGTGGCGGCCCTCCAACGGTCTGAGGGACAGTGAACTGGCCCCCTGTGTAAAAAGTTTGGGGACCCCTGTTCCAGAGTCTGGTGTCCATCTGCCCAGGGGCTCGGCAGGGGGTGGCGGGGATGAACGAGAAAGGCTGGGTGTCTGCCCTCTGGGAGCTTACGGTCCAGGGGAGAAGGCACAGTGGACAAGCTGTGGAAGGGTGACGAGTTTTCACAAAGAGCAAGTAAAGGGTGCTAGAGGCTATAAAACTGGGGCTGTTGACCAGGTGTGGGGGTCCAGGAAGAACGTGGAATCAGCCTGGTGCAGGCTGGGGAAGAAATCCGTTTCCCAGGGAAGGAACCATCACACAAAACCGCTCCTGTAGGAGAGTGGGCACGTCTGAGGAACTACCAGAGGCCAGCGTGGCCAGAGCAGCGGAAGGAAAGAGAGGCAGTGGATACACAGGCCCGGTATCAGGATGGGAGACCCCTCGAGCTACGGTAAGGATGTTGGACTTGACTCCCAGAACACCAGTGAGCTTCAAAGGACTTTAAGCTGAGGAATGACCTGCGACGATGTATTCATTCTTTACAGCTTTGCCCTGGCCGGTTGGCTCAGCGGTAGAGCGTCGGCCTAGCGTGCGGAGGACCCGGGTTCGATTCCCAGCCAGGGCACACAGGAGCAGCGCCCATTTGCTTCTCCACCCCTCCGCCGCACTTTCCTCTCTCTCTCTTCCCCTCCTGCAGCCAAGGCTCCATTGGAGCAAGAATGGCCCGGGCGCTGGGGATGGCTCCTTGGCCTCTGCCCCAGGTGCTAGAGTGGCTCTGGTCGCAATATGGCGATGCCTAGGATGGGCAGAGCATCGCCCCCTGGTGGGCAGAGCGTCGCCCCCATGGTGGGCGTGCCGGGTGGATCCCTGTCGGGCGCATGCGGGAGTCTGTCTGACTGTCTCTCCCTGTTTCCAGCTTCAGAAAAATGGAAAAAAAAAAAAAAAAAAAAAAAAAACAGCTGCTCTGCCCCCGTGGCATTCCATGGCGGCTGCCAGCCCTGCCAGCATCGCCTGAGGAGGCTGTCGAAGGGGCTTTCGGCCTCTTCCTTTCCAGTGCGGCAGACAGCGGCATGCGGAATAGTCCACACCCAAACCTAGTTTCCAAAGCGGAGCATCAGCCTCTGAAGTTTAACCAGGAAAAAAAAAAAAAAAAAGAGCGGCAGAGAACCACGCGAAAGAGAAAGGAAAGACCTAACAAATGTAAGCAGACCCCTTTTCTCCAAAGTTTCCTTTTCTACCCTCCTCCCCAATGACAGGAAGATTTTTTTTTTTACTTGAAAAGATAAAAAATACATCGTTTAGGTTCTCAGAGTGTAGAACCAGCAAAACTTTATTTACATGGTTAATCTATTAATATGTGTTTTTGTCTGCTTAAAAACACGGGCTCTCTTGCATGAGATACGATCATGGCATGACTGAGCGGCACGTTGTGTGAGTGGCTGTTCCGGTTCTCCGCGTGGTATACCAGGTTCAGTGCTGCCAGTGGCCTTCGTACGAGAAGAAGGGACGCTTCCATTGGGCAATACACAGCCTAGAGAGGACATGAAGCCTAGTGCATGACAGCGACAATGGGACTGCCACCCTATGAAAGGAAAACGTGCAACATTTTAGGAGCTTGTGGCTAACTGCTGTTAAAACAAGACAAGGAGCCCCACCGTGGGGTTACCTATGCCGAGCACTACATTCCCAACAAAGGCGTAACTTTATTAGTTTGGCTTTTAGACAAATGAAACCTTAAACCGTCACTCAGGAATCCACCTGCTCAGCACTAGTTAGGTCGTCTGCCTGACAGACCCCCTGCCATCCCTTAAAGAAAAGTGACCTTGCAGTAACCAACCTGCTTTTTTTCCCTAGTGTGACTTCCTTGTTCCCACGCCCTCCTGCCAATAAAAGTCCTTCATTCTGCACAGCTGCCCGGAGCTCCGTTCTGCCTGCGAGATTGGATGCTACCTGATTTGAATCGATTTTTTGCTCAAGTAAACTCTTGAAATTTTGAGTATGTCCCAGGTTGTCTTTTAAAAGCTCTGGTGTCAGAATAAAAGAACACAAGACCAAATAAAGGAGACCCCAAGAGCCCCCAGGAGGAACCAGCACCTGCGTAGGTCGGACCGAGCCCTGGGCTCCTCGCTGCCTCCGAAGGTCACAGGGAAGACCCCAAGGGCCCCCAGGAGGAACCAGCACCTGCATAGGTCGGACCGAGCCCTTGGGCTCCCCGCTTCCCTGCTGCCTCTGAAGGTCACAGGGAAGACCCCCTGGGGCCCCAGCCTTGCAGCTTCCAGGTTTTGTTTTGAGATTTCACACTGTATCTGAGCTTTTTTTTTCTTCTTCTTGGACTGGCCCCCCAAACTGGTAGGAGTCAGACTAGACCTCACTTAGAAACTGGACCAGGTCTGGGGTCGAACTTGGACTGGGGCCAGTGTGAGGCCTCAGGTGACTTCAATTTTGTTTTAAGGTTGACCAAGCCCGCTGACCTGACCAAAGGTCACCTTGAATTGCAGTGGCCCCAGCGGAGAACGTTTAACCTAAACAGGCTGACCCGTTTAGGACGTGCCCTGGAGAGGAAGGGGGCTCAGCCAGGCACTCACCAGAAGGGGCAGTGTCTGGTGACCCCAATGACCCCTGCTGGGACACCCCACTCACTCCAGAGCCTGCCGACAGGACCCTGGGAAACTCGGGCACCCGCCAAGGTGAGAATTCTTACCAAGGTCAGCTTTCCCCTCTCTGTCTCCGCCATGTGCGGTTGAGAGAAGGTAGAATTTCACCCTGTCCCCTCTTTCCCACAGTTAGACCGGCAGGCAAAAAAGATCTGTAAGAACGAGATCTGTGAGGTGTGATGTGCAAACGTGCTCTCAGGTGCCCACTGGCCGACCCTCCTCTCTCCGGGCACGGCTGTGCTCTCAGGTGCCCACTGGCCGACCCTCTTCTCTCCGGGCACGGCTGTGCTCTCAGGTGCCCACTGGCCGACCCTCCTCTCTCCCGGGCACGGCTGTGCTCTCAGGTGCCCACTGGCCGACCCTCCTCTCTCCGGGCACGGCTGTGCTCTCAGGTGCCCACTGGCCGACCCTCCTCTCTCTCCGGGCATGGCTGCTGCCTTCCTGTTTACCTCCTTTTGTATCCTGAGAACTTGCCTTGACAACTGTCAGGTTGGGCCCCCCCCCCCCCAAATAAATATGGCTGGACAAAAATGTGGGTTGTACCCTATTTGCGGCTGGAAATGGCTGGACAGAAATATGAGCGCGCTGTCACAGGCGGGGTCCCACCGACTGTTAGCTCTCGGGAGAATGGCCTTTGTCTCTCTCTCTTTTTAATTTTGGTTTATCTCCGGAAGTGGCTCTGGGTCCTGGGAGGGTAGTATCAGTATATTTTGCACTCTTTTTGGGGACACCTCTCGTCCCCATGGTGTTGTTCAATACTGCCAGGAGTACTTACTGTTTGTCTCAACAGAAACCTGACAGGGTATTCAAAGGATTTTGTTTTAGGGTAGCTTTCTGGTCAGAAGTCGGTCCAGGTGGAAGCTGATATTCAGAGCCTGACAGAAACGTGTGTAGACCTTCCTCCCTAAGGCAAAATTAAACCGTCGGGAAAACAGCGGCCCGCCACTTTCCGACTCTGCGGCTCCTCTACCGCCTGCCCAGACTCAACGTGAACCTGCCTGGCCGCAATCACTGGCATTACAGAAACGGTGGATGTTCCCAGAGGGAAAGAAAAACATTCTGAAGCCTTTTTGTGGGAAGATTTAATAAAACATTCTAAAGACGCACAGCTCTAAATCCTAAACATCTTGATTTCTATCTTAGTTGAAGATCTTCTCCCTGATATAAAGAAGCAAATTGAGGATAATATGGTTTGATGGGGGTGGGGGTCTCCATATCATTTGGGTTACAACTCAGTTCTTTGAGGAATTAAAAGCAATTATACTTCTCTTACAAATTGAGTCTTTGTAAGAACAGAATTGCAGCTCTAGAATCAATTCAAAACCTACCTATCCTTTTTACCAGTCCGCAAACGTCCCCTGTTCACCTCAAAAGACTTGTAGGCACTGTAAGAGATCTGGGCCTAGGGAACAGGCGTTCCTCCTGTAGAACCTGCGTCCATTCATTCTTGCTCTGTGCCTTTTCAGATGTGAGTGTTCTACACGGTCTTCTCTAGGAACCAAGGCTATTCTTATCAGAAGAACAACAACAAAATGAAAGGAAAGGCTACCTTAAAAAATTAGGCCTATGGAAAAAAAATCTTAAAAATCTCTTTCACAAACAGTAAGAAAGCTAACTGACCAGGCCAACTTAATTTGTTCCATCTGCCTGAAATAAAATTTGAATCCAACGGTTTTATAAACTAGGAAGTTTTACATGATCTTAACTATGTCAAGGCTAAAATTTTAAAACAAAAGCTGTCAGTGTTTGTATGTTTAGGTATGTGTTTGTATCTTTGTCTATGTACGTATGTTGTAGATGTGTGATACACATTTCTTTCAAGAAATTCAGATTTCTTTCTGTACCTCCAGACAGTATTGCCAAAGTTTATTTGAATAGTTTTATTTAGTTGGTTTAAAGACAAGAATAATTTCAGAAATGCAGAAACTAACTCAAATATTTTTAAGTTCATATGATCTAGGATAATCTTTAGTAAATAAAAGCTAGTTTAATTTTGTTGGTTTAATTAAAACATGCATATCTTTATAGTGATAAGCATTAAATACAAGGTTACTATTCTACCATCTAAGCTCACCAAAAAGTCAAATAAGCTCATGTTTATCTCTATTATAGAACTTGTCAGCAAGAAAGATCATTTAAGATGATGGTTAGCTGTTTCATGTTTCATAAAATTTTCATGAGTAACCAAAGCATAATGGTTAAGAACAAGTAAATTAAACAGATATAAGTAAGATAAAAGTGTACAAATGAGTCTGACCTCTTGTGACACAGTGGATAAAGTGTCAACCTGGGATGCTGAGATCGCCAGTTTGAAACCCTGGGCTTACCTGGTCAAGGCACATATGGGAGTTGATGGTTCTTGCTCCTCCCTTATCATTTTTTCTCTCTCTCCTCTCTAGAATAAGTAAATAAATAATTTTAAAAAAGTGTATAAGTGAACTTTTCAACAATAATTATAATGTGTAGCATGTCTACTTAAAAACAGTTTCTAAGATCTTTTGGGGACATCTCAGCCTTCATAATCATGTGAATGCATTCCATATGGTGTCTTGTTTGGATAGAACTTTGACAAACTTGGGGAAGATTTTATTTACAGGCATAAAGAATAGCCTAAGGCAAAGCACAGAGGCAGGAAAGTTGGAGGCAGATAAGTACCTGTAATTGGGGGTAATAGCTAATAATAGCTAATATTTATTGATCACTTATTAAATGCCAGGCACAAGCTAAGCACTTCATACACACCAGTTTATTTTATCTTCACCCTTGTCCACATATAAAGACTCCAAGAGAGCATGAAACTTTGTCTTGTCCCCAAATATATACACACACACAAAAAAAATTAAAATAAAAAAGATAGAGAACACAAAAAATATTCAAAACTATCTGTAAAAGGAAGGAAGGAATGAATGAATCAACATCAGAGCAACAACGTGGCTCATGATCTCAATCTGACCACTATGCCAGAAAGATGAGTTCAGAACCATTTACACTCAATTGTGTTCCGCCTAAATTTCACCCAAGTGTCAACTTTGGAAACAAATGAAGTTTTAGAATTTTATAAAACTAGAATTGTTTTGCCCTTCAGTTTATTTATGGTTTTTGCTTTATTTTATTACTTAAGATTGATTTGCTTTTCCATTCCGATTCAACACCTTTTGGGGGACTTACACCGACCATCTTAAAGTCCACACACTAGAAGGGTGTTACTGCTTGAACTGGGGGCGGGGCCAAAGCTGGAGGAGAAAAGAAGACCTTTTCATTCGCAGGCCAGGATCCTGCAAATTAAGAAAATCTGTATTCTCTGGGGGCCCAATAGGGAGGCTGGTGGAGGTGGGGGTAGCACACCACATCCATTTTCTCCTATCTATTCCCCCCCTCCATTCCTCTCTAGTGGTTCATAAACTGAAAAAAAGTCAGTGGAAACCACGCTGGACAAAAATGGTCCTTAGAACTCAGTGAAGGCCATACAGCAACTTTTGTTTTATGTCAAATGGCTTACGAGGGGCTGGAGCTGCTTTTAAGTGGTCATGGATTCTGCTTACCGATGAATGTGCTGTTTCATTTCCAAGGGAAAGTGAGTAATATTCTTCATCGGGAGCCTATATTTCAGGCCCGCTATTGAATCATTACTGGACTGCTGAAAGTTTGCAAGTAGGAGTTCACCCTCCGCAACACTGCCTGGCGCGGGGCCCCATTCCAGCTACTTTAAGCTCTTGTAAACAGCGTTCGTTTTCCATTACAAGCTAGGAAATGTGACTGCGCAGCAATGGAGCCGGGTCCCTGGAGGGGACCGGCCAGGGAGGCCGTTTCCTCACATCTCGTTTTAGTTTCTAACTTGCTGGCGAGGTTGAGTAATTGCTGAAGCTCCCTGTCTTCCCATCCAATTCTGTCGCATGGACTTCTAAAGCAGCCAGGGACCCATTGGAGGACTAGCGGGTCCACCAGATGTTTCCTGAGCAAAGACAGCGTGCATTTCCCTTTGCGCATCATCTTGGGAGGGGGGCGGCTGGCAGGGCACTAGGCCCCTCTGACATCATTGGGCGAGGTAGCCTGGGGGAGAATTTCAAAGCCCAGCAGCTTGGCCAGGAAAGAGCTCAGCTGGCAGCTCTGGGCTGGGATTAACTGACCCAAATAACTAGGGAGGAGGAATCAGCAATTTAAGTGTGTTTATTCCCCCCGGAGGAAGTAGACCCTCTGTTCCCTGAGTATCCACGGGCTAGGGGCAGCCTTCCCCGGTGGCCTCCAGCACACGGTCAGGGTCACGGCCACCACATTGCTTCTCATCCCAAGCCTTTGTTTTCCCAGACTTTTGACTGAGGTTGAAATAGGACAGGCTCAATCAATGACCATGAATAATAATAAAATAAGAATAATGCATAATAAAATAAATCAACTATTCCTTCTTCCCTAAAACAACACATGAGAGCTCAAATCCTAAATAAAAGAAAAAAAAAATCTCATTTCGAACCATCTCCTTATAGACCCCTACCTTGTCATATTCAGGGTATTAGAAACCAGTAAATTAAAATAACTTTTTAATATAGAGGACAACTATGTAATGTGGAAAGGCCAACTTCCCCTTAGAAAGTTTATTAAAAACAAAAAACTGACACACAGATAGAACATACCATTTACTATCACTGCGATTTCATAAAGGAAAGGTTACTTTTACTTCCTCTACTCAAACCCCCAGCAAGAACTTGTTTCACACTCCTGATCAAATCCAAAGGAGTGAGACTAGAAAGTTTGATGTGACCTAGCACCTGGCCCCTGCCTACCTTTCAGGCTCCATCTCCTTCTTTTCTTATTCCTCAAACACACCTTGGTCTCTGCATTGGCTATTCCCAACATCCGGATACTCTTCCCCCAGATCCGTATGCGGTACACTGTCTGTGGTCGGCAGGGTTCTGATATGGCGCCCAATGACCCCTCCTCCCGGAACTCATGTATAATCCCCTCCCCGGTGTGTGAGCTGGACCTAGTGGCTTGTTTCTAAAGAATAGAATAGGCTGGACTTGCTCTAAAAGAATTGCAAGTGATAGGATGTCCTGTAGAGATTAGGTTACACAAGACCATGGCTTTGTCCTTGCTCCCTCTCTCTCTCTCTCTGGCTCTTCTCACTTGCTCTGATGAAAGCCAGATGGCATTTGTGGGTTGCCCAATGGAAAAACTAAAATGGCAAAGAACCAAGGGTGGCCTCTTGGCCAACAGCCAAGAGGGGACCGAGATGTTCAGTCCAATAGGCTGGGAGGAACTGAAATCCATCAACTACCCCCTGAGTGAGATTGGAAGCAGATCCCTACCTCCTGAGCTTTACGAGGACCATGTGCCCAGAGGACACCTCTGAGCTATGCCCAGGCTCCAGACACACTGAAACCATGAGACAATCCACGTTACTGTTTCAAGCCCATGAGTCCTGGGGTGATTTGTTACACAGTGATAGGTAACTAATACATGGCCTCACTTTATTTAGGGCTCTGCTCGAATGTCTCCTTCTCAAGCATTCTCTCACTTCTAAGACAAAACAAAGCACACACGATTAATCACAGTTCTCTAGTCCTATACTCACCTGTATTTTTCTTCATGGAAATGATGACTATGTGCATTTATATATTTCTTTAGTAGCTGGTTTCCCTTCCGGAAGGAAAATGGAATGAGCACCATGTATGAACACAAGCACTCACATTGTGTCTGAATCAGGTGGACACATATTTACCTTGATAATGCTTCAGTTTATTTGACAAATTCTTAATGTGGGGCTCCTATATGCCAGGCCCAGTGATTAAGAGATTACAGGGTTATTTATTCCTGTCTTCTGGTATCCGAACCAATTAATTCTTGTCTGTTAGTTAAGCTTTTTTTTTTTAATTAAACTAAGTGGCTCTATTTTGATAATGCACCTTTCTATGCTTTTACTTGAGTTTTTGATTAAAATGTCAAATAGGATGGAGTCACAGCTCAAGCTTGTATGGGCTCCGTTGAGGTCCATTGTTAAATAGAACATCATGATTTGGAAAGTTCTTGCTTCAGATTGTGCTGAAGTCTAACTCCTGCCACTTTCATCTGTTGGCCTTCGCTTTACACTCAGAAGTGATAAGAAACTTAGACATCTATCCCTTTCCCACAAGCCCTGTTCTCTTTGTTGATTTCCTTGGGTCTACGTCCTGTATTGTTGAATTTGTTGTCTCATTTTCATGCTATAAACTTTGGTTGGGTGCTCAGTGTTTCTTCACATTTTGCGCTCATCTCTATAGTTATGGTTGCAAGTTGAACTTTCGGCTTGCTTGAGGGGAGGTGTGAGAGCGATCGCTGTGCCTCTCCACGCAGTGTCCGGCAGCGCTGGCAGGGCCCATAGTGCCATCAGCCATGCCCCCAGGAATGGTCTCCTGCTTCCCCAGCACCTGGGAACTGCCTCAGCTGTCTGTCTCCAGATTCCGCATTGCGTATTCTCCTCCCAAGGCGGACTCCTCCATTTGCATGTGTGTGTGTTTGTGTGGTAGACCGTGGTTAACTGGCTCAGCCACTCTCTGGTCTCATTAGAGATACCAGAGGTGGGTGGCCTCGTAGCGTGGATCAGCCTTGTGGTTTCCATATTTTTTTTTTAAGTGAGAGGAGGGGAAATAGAGAGACAGACTCTGGCATGTGCCCAGACCAAGATGTGCCTCAACTGGGATCCACCTGGCAACCCTCATCTGGGACTGATGCTCAAATCAACAGAGCTGTTGTCAGCATCCAGGGCCAACATGCAAACCATCTGAGCTTCTGGCTGCGAGACAGGAAGAGAGAGAGAAGGGGGAGAGGGAAGGGAAGGGAGGCAGATGGTTGCTTCTCCTGTGTGCCCTGACCAGAGATGGAACCCTGGATATCTGGACGCCAGGCCAATACACTGTCTACTGAGCATACCAGCCAGGGCCATTTCCATCTTTTACAACTGCTTTCTTCTACATGACTCCTGGCCTCCAGCTTTTTGTGAAATTTTGTCTCCTCCATTTGCTGTTTATTCCTGGACCATGAATTATAATAATTCTTATGTTCCGATTCTTATTTTTCTTATGGATACATTTATGTGTGTATAGTTTATATATTTTAAAAATATAAACTATAACAATATATTTTATATACATATGCAATATGTGTATGTAATCAGCTTAGCTACCATCTTGGAATCGTTATTTCTATTTCCTTTTCCGTCAAATATTTGATCAGATCATTACCATATTTTTCTTTCTTCTCTCCTCCTTAGTCTAACCATCCCAAGTTCCTTTTTTTTTTTTCAGTTTTATTGAGAAATCACTGGCATACATCACTGTACCAGCTTAGGGTGTATGGCACGACGGTTTGATTTATTGCAAAATCACCACCACAATGGGCTCAGCCAACATCCACCAACTCACACAGACACAAGAAAAATAAAAGAAAAAACATTTTGCCTTGTGGACTCCTGGGATCAACCCTCCCAACAAGCCTCCTGTGCTGCCTCCAGCAGTAACCCCTGGAGTCACCCCGCTGCACGTCACATCCCAGTTCCTCTAACGATGCTGATCTACAGACATTTTCTACCCACTGTATCAGCCCACACTCCCTCCTCTCTTCCTGTAGACACATGGGAGTCCATTCGATCACACTGTTATGGTGCCCGGTGTTGACAGGAATACTCAGCCTACAGTGGGGCTATTGCTTCTTACAATCTGTGTTTTTTTCTGTTCATACTGTGTGAGTTTGGTTTATCTTTTTGAATCACATGCTTATACTACCAGTTCGTAACAATCTATTTCCTTTCTACCCCACTTTCAAAATTTAAATATACAGACTCTACCGCCCAACAGCTCCCCCATCCTCTGCTGGTGTAACTGATCACTTACCAAAACGAAAGACTTCCCCCTAATCTCTGATGAGTCTCGCCATTAGTTTTACCGTTTCCACGCCCCTTTGCAATATGTGTCAGGATAGGCAGAGAGACTAGCTTTGGTTTATTCTTGTCTTGACCAAACTGACAATCCTCCGATGTATCGATCCCCAGTGAATCCTGTGTCCTTCCATCTGCAGAACATTTTCTCCTCTATTTTTCACGGTTCAGAGAGCATGCTGTGCTAGCTGCTTTAGCTGAGGCCTGTTTGTACTCACTGGGATTATGTCATCCATTCATGCAATAAAGATTTGTCGAGGGCCAGCTCTGTGCCAGGAGCCACGCAGCGTGTTGGCTGTACAGAGATGAACAAGCAACCATGGCTCTTGACCTCATGGAAATTGTGGTATAGCATTTACATTTTTATAATCATTTGTAGACTTATTATTATACTTGCTAGTGGTTGTATAGTAAGAATTTTACTTTTTTTTTTTAAGTACCAAACTTGATAAAGCAAAAAAAACACAACAAAAACCCACTGTGTTAATCGTAGAATCAAAGTGGTGGGGAGATGGCTGTTTACTATTACAGCTCTTCCAACTTTCTTGTATATTTGAAGAATTCGCATAATATAATATTGGGCAGGGGGTCTGCCTGTCCGTCGGAAGCTATCTATCTAGTACAGTCCTCAGCCGTGGGTATGGATGTGTTCCATTTTGCAGAAAGGAAAATTTAGGCTTAGAAGTTATATCATTTCCCAAGATTACTGTGCAGCTAGGGATTGGCAGAATTGGATTTGAACTCTAGCCTTCTAGTGTCAAACTGAGCGCTCTCTCCCTAATGCTGCACCTATATGTGGCCGATGTTACAAAACCGGTACAAAAATCTCCTGCATTGCAGAAATGGGAGAATTTACTCCTAGGTAAGATGCTATCTGGGCTTGAAAGACAAATAAGCTTTTCATTAAAATATTTTCAATTACTAAAACCAAATCAAACAGTAACCCTTATACACTATAATAAACTCAACTAATATAAACATACGTAATAAAAGTAAAAGTTCACCCCCACTTTTGCTGTAATTATATTACCAAGACATAAACATCATAAACCATATCTATGAACCATATCTATCTATCATCTATCTACCTCTATCTATCTATCTACACATAATATGGTGGTTTTTTAAAATTTCTTTTAAAAGGAATCATGCTATAAATACTGCTCCTACCTACCTATAAATACAGCCTTCCTACCCTTTTTTAAAAACCTCAGTACAACATGGAAAACCTTCTATCTGTTGTGTCTATATTTATCTAACACATTTTTAACTGCTTGTGTTTCATTCCTTTGTAGGAACACTCCATAATTTGTTTAGCCCATCTCTGATGGTGGGCATTTTAGTGATTTTTCCATTTTCTCCTTTATAGATAATTCTGCAATAAGTCCTTTTGTTTCAATATCTCTGAACCCTCATTAAATATTTTCTGTCCATCAATTCCTAAAAATAAGATGTCTTGTGTACTGGGTAATAATGCAACTTACATTGTGAATAAAACTGAGAAAAAAATTGCCTGGGATGTAAAAAAGCTGGACTCAGAGGGCAAAAAAACACTCAAGGTGGGGAATGTCACATTCATAAAGGTACCCCGCCCCAAAAAAGCATCCGTCACATTCCTTCATTTTTTCCCCAAGAAGTTTCAGCATTTTGAGCTCACACCTCTGTGTGAGCTCTGATGTCAAATTCCAGCTCCTGCCAAGAGATCACAAGGCAATTTGTCAGTATGTCCTTTTATCCTCCTGCTTGTCCCTTTGGTGATGAAGTCTCCAGAGGTTAAACACTCTCATTATTAATCTGACCACAAGAATCCCTGAAAACCAATGTTTGCTGCCCTTTGGTTCTTTAGTGTAACGGCTCCTTGCCACACACAGACCTTTCATTGTGCTAGTCACAGCTTCCCAGATGCAGCCAAAGCCTTGATTCAACTGGAGTCAGAGAAAACGCATTCTCCGCGATTCCACACACCCAGACACCAGCTCGCCTTTTCCACCCGGTGGCTACAGCCTGAAATGGAATGCCCGAGGCGCGCGATGCTGTGGACGCGCCATTCCCTCGCCCTCAGCTCTATCAGAGGCACACATGTGCCGTTGCATTTCGTGGTGTTTATTTTGAGACATGCGATGTTTACCCTTGGACGTCCATCATGCATCTCACCATACCGCGGACAAAGGGGCATTAGTAACTTCATGCGGTCCAACCGCTTGCTGAAAGCGAGGTCTGCACTCCAATGAGAAAAATACTTGAGTATCAGTCATCTTGGAATCCAAGGGACTTATTCATAGGGCATGTGGGGCTCTATTCATAAATGATTTATGTCTTCGCATAAAGGGGAGCGGGAGGAGGGCGCTGTATGTGTTGCCCAGAGCACCAGCGGCTGCCTCTCCTGAGTAATTTATACAAGATCAATATTTATCAAAGTGAGCCAAGAATCGTGCCATAACTCTCTGAAAACCAAATGCTTCATTCACAGCTCCTTCACCCGTGGAAGGGAGCGTGGCATTGAAGGGTTCGTGTAAAAGCTACTCAAAGTGGTTCTCACCTGGTTCCTGTTGCTTTAGATACAGTGCGAAGCTTGGGCAGAAATTTCAGATTTCTGTCACAGATGTTGCCTAATGACTAATATATAGTAGGTATAAGAAATGTATTTGCTGAGTTAATGACTAAAGGAAGGGAAACAAGCAAACATTTCAAAGAGAAAGGAGGGTTGCTTGCTCTGTTTAGTCAGATAACATGTATTAATTGGACACCTGCTAGGCATTAGGTATTGAATTAGGACCTAGTTATTACCTAGAATGATCCACCAGACATATGTGTGAATCATTAGAAGCATATTAATAAAAAGTGCTGTATGCTCTATTAAAGGGTAAAAAAAAACAGTGTTCTGGGGACCCAGAGAAGAATCAACTACTGTATTTCCCCATGTAGAAGACACCCCCACATATAAGACGCACCTTAATTTTGGCTCCCGGAATTTGAAAAAAAAATGTAGCACATAAAGTTATTGAACTCAAGTTTTATTCATAAAATTCATACAACTCCTTATCAGTGTCAAAACTCCCATCCATTAGCTTGTCCTCATCTGTGTCTGATAATGAATCACTGTCTTCAACAATGAGCGCAAAAATAAGTGTGAACAAGTGGAAAATGCAAGTAAAAAATTAAATTTAAAGCGGTGACATTGACCAATAAGGGTATGTAGGTTTCAGGTGACATCTCTATAGCATTTGAAGTGTTGATGGTGTTGTGTGTCCATCACCCAAAGTCAAATCATTTTCCATCACCATGTATTTGCCCTCTTTACTCCCCACCCCCCACACCCCTCCCCTGGTAACCACCTCACTTTAATCTATGCCCATGAGTCTCAGTTCATATTCTACCTTTGTGGAATTCTACCTATATTTGTCCCTTCTTACTCCACTCCCCCCCTGCCTTCCTCTCCCCAGTAACCACTTCACTTTTATCTATGTCCATGAGTCTCAGTTTTATGTCCCACCTATGTGTGAGATCATAGAGTTCTTAGCTTTCTCTGATTTACTTATTTCACTCAGTATAATGTTCTCAAGGTCCATCCATGTTGTCATAAATGTCACTATGTCATCATTTCTTATGGCTGAGTAGTATTCCATTGGACACATGTACCATATCTTCTTTATCCAATCTTCTATTGAGGGACACTTTGGTTCTTTCCACGTCCTGGCCACTGTGAATAATGCTGCGATGAACATGGGGGTGCATGTGTCTTTATGTACCAGTGTTTTCAAGTATTTTGGGTAGATATCCAGTAAGGGATTGCTGGGTCATATGGTAATTTTATTTAAAAAAAATTTTTTTAAAGACTTTATTCAATTTTTTTTAGAGAGGATATATATATATATCCTCTCTAAGAGAGAGAGAGAGAGGAGAGAGAGAGAAAAGGGGGAGGAGCAGGAAGCATCAACTCCCATATGTGCCTTGACCAGGGAAGTCCAGGGTTTCAAGCCCGTGACCTCAGAGTTCCAGGTCAACCCTTTACCCACTGCACAACCACAGGTCAGGCTTAATTTTGAGGGGAACCAGGAACCACCAGACTGTCTTCCATAATGGCTGTACCAGCTTACATTCCCACCAACAGTGAATGAGGGTTCCCTTTTCTCCACAGCCTCTCCAACACTTGCTATTACCTGTCTTATTGATGATAGCCATCTAACAGGTGTGAGGTCATGTCTCATTGCAGTTTTGATTTGAATTTCTCTAATTGCTAGTGAAGATGAGCATCTTTTCATGTATCCGTTGGCCATTTGTATGTCTTCTTGGGAGAAGTGTCTGTTCAGGTCCTCTCCCCATTTTTTAATTGGTTTGTTTGCTTGTTTATTGTCGAGATTTGTGAATTCTTTATATATTTTGGATATTAACCCCCATTTGAAGCTGTTGTTTGTGAATTTTATCTCCCATTTGATTGGCTGCCTTTTTGCTTTGCTGTTGGTTTCTTTTGCTATGCAGAAGCTTCTTAGTCTGATGTAGTCCCATTCATTTATTTTTGCCTTTACTTCCCTTGCCTTTGGGGTCAAATTCATAAAATGTTCCCTACAGCCAAGGTCCATGCGTTGAGCACTTAGGTTCTCTCTATGCAATGTGCTGTTTCGGGTCTTATATTTAGACCTTGGATCCATTCTGTTACTCTCTGTCATGTTCTCTTCTCATTGTTGGTCACATGTCTTGTTTCATCCTGACAAAAATCTATGCTGAATTTCCTACTATCTTCCTTTTTTACCTAGAAGGAAACTGAGTCCTAGAGGCCGTAAGTGACATTCCCAGGGCGCCTTGCTTAAAGCACTAAGATGTTGACCCCAGCGCCCTCGTGGGCGCTTTCTCTTCCTCTGTGCCAAAGAAGTAGATGTTATATGGAATCTGACTGCAGCACCTGGCTGGAAAGCGTGGCTGGTCCGGTGATTCACACACACTTTTAAATAAAAATAATAAAACCTTTGGCTGGACAGCTTTACTTCCCCAGTCCAGCTGGATGTGGTCACTGCGGTTCCAAAACACACTGGGGTGATATTCCAGCTCGAACAGCAGAATCTGCGCATTTGGTTGTCACCGTTCTGCACGGTGGTCTTGTGATCACACTCCCGGTCCAGCGCCTGCCAACAGCTCGCGGAGGCCTTGGCTCCCTGTCCTGCTGCTCTTTGCTGCGTAGGAGAGAGTGGGGTGCCTTCTCCTGTCGTTGCAAACCTAAGCTAAAAGCTAAAAAAAGACAGGCCAGTAAGTGACCCAAACCTCAATCCCAACTCACCCATTGTGTAATGAGCACTTAGGATGCATCAAGCACATTCCTGCATCTTATTCCATCGGCTGGTCCCGGGAGCCCTGTGGGGCGTCACCGCCTGCATTTTATAGAGGCAGAAGTCAGTTCAGATGTGCAGAGTAACTTGTCGGAGGTCACTCCGCTGATGGAACGAAAGACCTGGTTCCGGCCCCCCTGCTTTCGCTGTTGAATCTGGATGCTCGTGTCTCGCTCTGAGGAGAACATGAAGTGTCGAGGGCACCGTGATAAAACGGTAATACTGACCAACGTCACTGCTAACGTGGAGTGAGCTCTCCTGTCGTGCCAGGCACCCCAGGAACAGTTTGCTGGCATCATTTCATGTCACCCTCACAACAACCCCATGGAGCAGGCGCCAGTATGTATTTCTCTCGTGTTACAAAGAAGAAAAATGATGCTCAGAGATGTTAAGCCCAAGCGTTGTGTCCCTGTCGCTTGTTACAATAGCGGTGCACAGTATGCGGTGTGTGTGTGTGGGGGGGGGAAATGAAGTCCGCCCCTGCCCTGGCTCATCGGGGGCAGCGCCAGGGGAAGGTAGGCCAGGCTGCCCACGTTGCCAGGGGAACTCATTCACCCAGAATCCCAGTTCTCAGCTGTTACCTCCGCGCGCTAAGGCTGACCTGGGAAACTGACCGCCCGATGCTGGGCAGATGGTGGAGTCACTGAGATGCAGCCTTACCTGGCCCAGAGGTCAGGATGCCCAGGCCAGTGACCTCAGTCAGAAAATTCCCTTCATCCCATCTTTTTGGGAGGAAGTGTGGGTGTCTTGCCACACCTGTGGAATTCACAGTTCTGTCGTTCAGATATGAGCAGGACCTTATGGCTACTTAGGGTACTCAGACAGACGCCCATTCAGGAAGAGCGAGTCATGCGCCCTCTTGCGGCCATGGCGGGTCCGACTGCTCCCTCTGTCGGGAGTGGGCAGTCCGAAGGAATGCTGGGCGGGGAAGCTACTCCCCGAGTGATGGAGAACAGGTCATGCTAGGCAAGGGGGAGAGGGAGAAAGGAAGGAATGGCAGCTTGAGGATTTGGCTCGTATCCAACTATTAACACGCCATGCTAAAAAGCAGCACACTTTTTGCCTGTGTATGTATCAGGGGAAGGCAAAAAGATGCTTACAGTTGTGAGTATGCAAAACATAGAGTTTATTCTTGCATTATTACGTATTCATCGTTGTATTCTTTTCCATAGGAACAACCATAAGCCTACTTTTGCCTCACCCTGCTTTATTTCTCAGTTTTTCTTTCCCCTCTCATTAAGTAAAAAAGAAAAAAAAAAAGATATTATTTAAACCAGGGGTCGGGAAACTTTTTGACTGAGAGAGCAATGACCGCCACATATTTTAAAATGTAATTCCGTGAGAGCCGTGCAACGACCTGTGTACCTTACGCATTATCCAATAAAAATTTGGTGTTGTTCCGGAGGACAGCTGTGATTGACTCCAGCCACCCGCAACCATGAACATGAGTGGTAGGAAATGAATGGATTGTAATACATGAGAATGTTTTATATTTTTAATGCAATTATTTCTTTTATTAAAGACTTGTCTGTGAGCCAGATGCAGCCATCAAAAGAGCCACATCTGGCTTGCGAGCCATAGGTTCCTGGCCCCTGATTTAAACAATACTATAACAACATTAGATGGAGTTTAACCAGGAAAATGTTCACATTCCACTTTAGGATTTTATGATTCTTATTCATGTACAGTCCACTTCATGTGACTGATCACAGACAAGAGTGAGTGTTTCTCTGTGTTGCCCCATATTTCCTGAAAACATTTATCAGCAGACAACTCCATGTGTGGATGACCCAATCTATTGCTTTTTCCTATTCTTCTTTTCATCAATATCCTGATCTTTCTGTCTTTATTCTGGAGCGTGAGCTTATCTGTATCCATTCTAGAGGGTGAAGGAAGCCAAAACTGAGGGAAATGGAAGTCTGTCTACTTTGTCATGTGTCAGGGGCTCCCATTAAAAAGAAAACAGCTGTTAGATAAGAGAAAGGAGAAGAAAAGAAAAATAAAGGTCAGAACCGTTCATTAAAGTGAGTTTTCATTTTAGTTATTTTCAATTTAATTAATCCAAAGGTGAAGAAATGCGCTCACTAACAAGCTGACAAACAGAGGCTTGGGGCAGCCCCGTGGCTGCCCCCTGGGAGAGGGGAGGGCACCTCTGGCGAAGAAATGTTTCACATACCTTTGCCTGAGTTCAGTCATTGACACAGGAAATAGGTCTGTGTTGCTCAGCTGGTAGCACCATTACTTTTGCCTGGGAGGCCAAAGGTTCAAGTCCCACACCGGAAATCTGGCTGCTTCCCAAAGCCAGTGCCTGCATTGTCATGGGAGGTGGATGGCGGCATGTGCTGGAAAAGGGAGCTCTTCCTCTCTGGTTCTTCCAGGGAAATGGGGATCAGCGGACCAAGAGTGACACCCATTGCTTAGTTGCCTCAGCGGTGTTCAGTACAATGGCTCCACTACCAGCCAATCACAGGCATTTCCAAGAGGAGAGGGAAGGTTGGGCTTACTGCCCCATGCTCCACCATGTCTTAAACTCACCCCTCAGCTCAGCCTTTGGTCCTAACTCTAAGAACTGGAGACCAGAAACAGCCCCGAATGGCCGCAGGTCCTCACTGTCAGAATGAGGAAGCAGAAATCCATCCTTACAGAGGAAACCAAACCGGAAGCATGTCCCATCCACATTCTTGTAGATTAATCTCAGATCTCATTTAAGCATTTAAAAAAAATGCATGTATGCAGCACTGCTTGAAAGTTTAATATGGTCTACAAAAGCAATTTATTATTGAAAATATCCCATTTAGCTTAAAAAGTTAAAAAATATCACCCTTAAAATAATTTGGAGCTATTTATATGAACCATGTCTGTTCATTTTACTTTTAACCAAATATTGGAAACAAGGGGAACAAATAGAAAATGGTAGCAGAGAGGGGGTGTTGTGAAGGTGAAGGGGGTGATGGATTTTTTTAAAGTAAGTTCAGCCCAATAAAGGATGAACCATTTAAGCATGCACTAGAATTTCTTCTTCTGTCGGAGGCATTTCTGTGGTAGCCTGCTTGGCTTGAGAAATAGGTTAGCGTTGTTAGTGTGTGGGGAAATATTTAGGCTTACAAGTTGCTCTAGGTCTAGCTCCTGTTGATTTACTTTGACAGCAGCCCTGATCCCAGAGCCCTTTACCCCAGGAGTGTGGGAGGCTGCCTGGGGGTGGGGATGCCACTCTTCTTGTGAAATTGTCTTTCGAGTGGAGAGGTTATGGTAACAGGAGCTACCGAGCTACCTCTCAGAGGGAAGCGGTGGCACACTTCCCTTCTTCTCCCTTTAAATGTGCTATGGAGAACTATACCTGAAACCTGTGAGGTCCTGTGGATCAGTGTCACCCCATTAAATTTAATTGCTAAGTTTAGATAAATAAATAAAACACTTGGCTTGTGGCCAGCTGTAAGGGAGGTCCCACCTTGCATGGGGACCCCACCAAGAAGCCCAAGTCTTGGTGTTTCAGCTCCCAGGATTCCTTTTGTCATCCTCCCAGGGGATTCATTTTTCCCCAGTTATTAGCATCTCTCTTCCTGCCCCCGAGAATCCCTCTTTCCTACCCTCCCAGACCTACCTGCGCACTCAAAGACATGATGAGCGTTCCCAGAGGAAGAAAAGACCACAGAGTTGGGGAGAAGTAGATTTGTCTGGGATCCCCCTTAGCACGCTGGGGTACCCACCTTGAGTTCTTCATCTTTCTACCTGAAGTTATTAACAGCTTTTCTGTCTTCATGAGGGCAAGGTTTCTTTGTTGTTGTTGTTTGTTTGTTTTTAACAGCTTTATTCTGGTAGTATTCCCATACCACACAATTTGCCCACTTAACATGGACACGTCCAGGGCTTTTCGTATTCTCACAGGGTTGTGCAGTCCTCCCCGCCATCAGCTTTAGAATATCTCTACGACCCCCCAGGAAGCCCCACGTTCTGTAAGTGGGCACTCCCCACTGCCTCCGTCCTCCTAGCTCTGGGAAACCACTGAGCTACTTTTTGTCTCAATGAATCTGCCTATTCTGGACATTTCATAGAAATAGAATAAAGGTCTTTTCAAAGCATCCTACTGTTCTTTCACAAGGCCTAGCAAGAGACCTTGTACCTCCTAGGCCTTTGAGTAAGGTTAAATTATATAGATACTTGTGTTAGGTATATTAGATTGCTCAACCTTAGGAGCAACACAACTCATGAAGTGAGAAGCTGGTTAATCCTAGATGAAAAGCCTCAAATGCCATTACCCAGAGTGAGTGAATGGTCTGGATACTGTCAGAGTGGAAGGACAGCCTATGAGTCACAGTTTCCTCTAGGTCAGCTCCCACAGGCACAGTCCCCTGGACTGTAGTCTGTCCGATGGTATGACACAGACGCCATCAGCTCAACAATTCAGAAATCGATTCCTTCGAAGCCTGGAGCTCTCTCATGAGCTGGCTCACCACACTACAAACATGTTAACAGGCCATAACATCAAAATGCACTAAAGACCATGTAATTTATTCCCAATATGCTGTTATTCTTTCCAAAACATTAGCTTTGGAGCAGAACGTTGGCTAAATGTTGTCTTTATTTCCAAAGCTTGGGGTAAAGATCATATGCAACCAATGGCTGAGAGATAATTGGCCCCTTTATAGCTTCAACCTCAAATGAACTCCCCCGTCTGAGTAAATTTCCTGGTAAAAGACCCCATTTTAATAGAATGTGAAAACTACGAGAAGGATGGCTCTTACAGATCACAGTATAGTCTGTGAGAGAAATGACCAGGACTAATATTTCTTAAAACCACATTTTGTAGACAGAGTTAACAGAAAACCCAGGAAAAAAAAAAGTGGTTCAGCATTCAGGCTTAAATGAAAATAACATGTGTGCCTTCAGCCCAAATTGTGCCAGGGCTTGGAGCAAAGTTGGCAAGAATTAATCCCAAAAGCCTTTTGGGGGCTGTTGGGCATTGTCATCTGGGTCTGACCTCACAGCCCCCCTTGGAGGAGAATGCAAAAGGCAGCTGCAGTAAAGCTTTGCTGTCCGTGTTGCCCCCAAGAGCCCAGAAATCCCCTCTTCTTGCAGCTGGCATATTTCTGCTGAGTTGGCATTGAGTCAGCAGTGACATGGTCATTGTGTTGAATAGCTAGGGGAATGGATGGCTTGTGCTTATTCACCTCGGCGTGGCTCCGGGACTGACAGCGGGTCCAGGTGTTGAGAAGAACCTGAGGACCTTAGCGGGCTCGTTCCCTGTGTCATGTGACACCCTTGGTTCCCTCCTTTGGGTGATCTCTCATCTTTCCTGAGGTCTGCCTCCTGGTGCACTGGTGAGCTGTGTTTTGCCAAGTGGAAAAGTGGTTTTATGATTTTAAGTTCAAATTGTATTGGCTTTAGCCCCCTTGGTTTAAATTTCAGATTCTTTACCATGCAAGGGAACAAGGAATTGTCCCAGCTGTTAATCTATTTGGGTAGAGAGGTGTTTTAAATCTCCTGCCAGATAGGGCCTCTGTCTATAAGAGCTCATCCTAAGGGTTCAATTAGTGATTCAAGAAACTTTGGGTCAGGAATGAGCCTTGAGTCCTGGGAGGCAGAGGAGAACTGCTCATAGTCCCTATCTTAAAGGCATTCATGATTTATTGGCAATGGTTCTGGGGGAGAGGGAGGGGATATAAAGGTGATGAGTACTATGACATAGATATGTATGGAATATGGTAGAGTCTGGGTGGGTCAGAAACATTTGCCCAGGGGAAGTGATTTCTATAATGGATCTTGAAGTATGAATTGTAGTTGGCCAGGTATCTAGAAGTTGGCATTTGAGTGGAAGAAACAGATTATTGTTTATTTTGGGAGGCAGAGAGATCATCATATAAAAAGGTAAAGCAACAGATATAGCATGCTCTGGTTTGGCATGTCTTGAGTGGGTGAGCCTGTGTTTTATGGAAGGTGGGGGGCTGGACAAGTCGACAAAGGCCAGAGCCCCAGAAGCCTCCTTATTTGAAATAAGGTGTCCCACTTTCCTGGCTCTTCCTGAATATTCCAACACGGCAGCTGATGCCCTGCATGCTATCTTAGCAACTCCTGGATGCGTAGTTGCTCTTCTACTTCCAACAGATGGAATCAAATGTTGGCTCTGCCACTTACCATGTCTATAACTTCAGAGCAGCTAGCTGTGTAGAGCCTCTGTTTTCTCTTCTGTAAAAAAAAAGGGACCAAACTAAGAACAACATCATGCAGTTATTATGAACATGGTCAGGATTAAACAGCATCACAAAGTTTTCAGGAAGTCTTTGTGGAATCAAACTGGGGACAGGAGTGGAAAGGAAGCTCTATCGTCTGGAAAACAGCCCTTAGCTTTCCGAACACCAGTAGCTGCCAAAGCTGTCTAGGACACCTGGAAAGAGGTAGAAAAGGGACCTGAACCCGGAGAAAGCAGGACAGAAAGCCAGGGACCCAGAAGCAGGAGACAGCAGGCCAGTGAAGCCGATTAGAGTGGACGGGATGCAGCTGGTGTCCGAACAGCCAGGGCACCCGGAGGTCAGGAAAGCAGTCTGAGGGAGGAGGGGGCAGGCGCTCGCTCAGAGCGCCCTTGGGGGAGTGAATGCAACAGCAGCCCACTGCTTCCTCTTCCCTGATGTTGTCCTGTGTCCTACCAAGCTCTGGAAGGGAATCAAAAAAAGAGACAGAAGAGGACAGCTGCATTTTTTGTGTGATAACAGTAACGCCCTTTCCTGATTAAAAAATAAAATGAAAAACCCTCAACCAATTAGGAATAGAACTCCCTCAACCTGACCAAGAGCATTTGTGAACAACCCACAATGAACATTCCCTGAATGATAAAATATTGAGTGCTTTCTCCCTGAGATAGAGAACAAGACAAGGTTGTCTGTTCTTGCCACTTCTATGCAAAACTGTACTACTGGTGGTTCTCACCAGAGCTGTGAGGCCAGGAAAAGAAATAAAAGTCATCCAGTTTGGAAAGGAAGAAGTAAAATGATCTCTATTTGCAGATGACATAATCTTGAATATAGAAGAATAATCTTGAAAATGAAGAAAAATGTTGGAAAATGCATGGTCTCTGATTTCAAAACATACTACAAATCTCCATTAATCCATGTAGTGTGTTACTGGCACAATGACAAACATATAAATCAGTGAATTAGAATTGAGAGTCAGAAATAAACCTTCTAAGAAAAACCAACTGTTTTCCCACATGGTGTGTTAAAAAATGCAGTGGAGAAAGTATAATTTTCTCAATAAAGAATGAAGGGAAATTTGAATATCCATATGCAAAAGAATGAAGTTGGATGCCTACCTCACACCATATATGAAAACTAACTCAAAATGGATCAATGACTTAAATGTAAGAGCTAAAACTATAAAATGCTTAGAAGAAAACAGGAGAAAGCCTTCATGACTTTGATTTGATAACGATTTCATAGACATGACTTCAAGAACACAAGCAACAACAACTTGACTAAAAGAAAAGATAAATTGGACTTCATCAAAATTAATAACTTTTATGCTTCAAAGGAAACCATTAGTTTTCATATATGGTGTGAGGTAGGCAACCAACTTCATTCTTTTGCATATGGATATTCAAATTTCCCTTCATTCTTTATTGAGAAAGTGAAAAGAAGGCCCACAGATTGGGAGAAAATACTATATTTCCAAATCATAAGAACACCTACAAATCAATAATAATAAAACAAAAACCCAATTACAGTAAAAATAGAATAAAATATGAATAGCTGTTTATTCAAAGAATATATTCAAGTGGCCAATTACCACATAATAGATGCTCAACATCATTAGCCATCAGGGAAATAAAAATTAATACCACAATTAAATACCACTTTATATTCACTAGAATGGCCATAATGTCAGAGAGACAATAACAAGTGTTGACGAGGACATAGAAATGGTGGAGATCTCTTATACTGCTTCAGTGCAAAATAGTGTAGACACTTTGGGAAACATCTGGCACTTCCTCAAAAGATAAAACAGAGTTCACATGTGGCTCAGAAATTCCACTCTGAGGTATATACCTAAGAGATTCAAAATCATGGGTCCACACCCAAACTTGTACATGAATGTTCATAGCAGCATTACTCATAATAGTGAAACAGTGAGGAAAACCCAAATTTCTGCTAACTGATGAATGAATAAATAAAATATAGTGTATCCATACAATAAAATATTTTAGCAATAAAGAGAAATGAAGTATTGATACATGGTAAAGCATGGATGAACCTTAAAAACATGTCAAGTGGCCTGACCAGGTGGTGGCGCAGTGGATAGAGCATCGGACTGGGATGCGGAAGGACCCAGGTTCGAGACCCCGAGGTCGCCAGCTTGAGTGCGGGCTCATCTGGCATGAGCAAAGAGCTCACCAGCTTGGACCCAAGGTCGCTGGCTCCAGCAGGGGGTTACTTGGTCTGCTGAAGGCCCACAGTCAAGGCACATGTGAGAAAGCAATCAATGAACAACTAAGAAGTCGCAACGCGCAACGAGAAACTGATGATTGATGCTTCTCATCTCTCTCCATTCCTGTCTGTCTGTCCCTGTCTATCTCTGCCTCTGTAAAAAAACAACAAAAAAAAAACAAAAAAAAAACATGTCAAATGAAAGAAGTCAGTCACAAAGGATCATATATTGTATCGTTCCATTTATATGAAATGTCCAGAATAGACAAATCCATAAAGACATAGAGTAGTTTAGTAGTGTACTAGGTTGAGGGGGCAATGGAGAGGGACAGCCAATGTGGGGAGAGTGACAAAATGTTCTAAAGTTGACTGTGGTGATGGTTGAACAACTCTGTCAATATACCAAAAGCCACTGGAGTGTACACTTTAAATATACTGCTCACAAAAATTAGGGGATATTTCAAAATGAATATGAAGTGATTAAAAAAAGAAGCATTTGACTTTTTTTTTTTATTAAACAAGAACATCAGAAAAACAAACCACAAGTCAAAGAAAGTTGTTTGATTATGCAAATGAGATGCAAAACCAACTTGTATTTCATTGGTGAAAATGCACTAGAAAAAGGCTGAAAGTACTGGAGTGTCTGCATGTTCCCTGATCTTAAAAGTGCATTTTGAAATATTCCCTAATTTTTGTGAGCAATGTATACATATGTAAACTGTATGTTATATGGATTATATATAAACAGTAACAATACAAATAGCTGTCATTAATGCAGTGCTTTCCAAATGCCAGGCACTGTGCTAAACTCTATAATCTTACCTAAGTCTCCCAATAAATATTACCAGGAAGGTCTTATTATCTTAATTTACAATGGAAAAGCCTAAGTTCAGAGATATTGGGGAACTTGACTAAGGTCATGAAAGTAGTGAGTACCTTACTAGCAAGGAGTTAGAATTTTGACTCCTTTTTGTCTCACTTCGAGTTTCAGGGTCTTATTAAAAGGTCTTAGGTGGGCCGGGTGAGCCTTCTTGTGTTCCAAGTCCAGCATTCACAATACGACCAAACAGCTGGAGTTCATGGGATCTCGGCTTCCAACTTTCTCACCATGGAACCGAGGTGAGGTGTTGGCTCCCAATTTCTGCTGAATAGGATGTGGAGAGGAATCTATCCCCACTTAGCTGTGTTCCCTGGCCTTCTAAGGACACTTTTGTTCTAGAGGCTTCCTTAACTTCCTCCTCATATGTGTCACAGCTGTGCTTCTGAGAGCGAGATTCTTGACCTCCACCCCTAGCACCTGATTTTACCGATTATGTCTTGTGTTTGAAACTTAGTCCTGTTACTCTTGGCTCTGTTTGCTTCCTAGTTCCAAGAAATAAAACGTGAGAAGGAAGGTGTTGGGCCCACGAAGACAAAGATGTCAAATAGCTCTCACCGAGGCAAATTTGGATGCGTTTTGGGAAAACGACCCCTGAGGCAGATGGATTACATTTTCTGCTCGGGCTCAGCAGTTAAGTGAATCTAAGCCAAATGTGCTTGGGATCTTGTCAAATTTTAAATGTTGGAAAACATGGCAGGATGTTTAACTGAGTTTGGCAGATTCAGTACCTTTCCTGTGCCCCTTTGGTCTTGGACAAAGGTGACTGAACAACCTACGATGATCCAAGTTTGAAAGAAGCCACAGTCCTAATGACCCTTCTGTGGGAAGTGGCCCACTGGCATCCTTTGTCAACAGGAACGTTTCGATGGAGCTATGAACTATGAACACGGTTATAACAAGGTTTTAGAGAAAGATTGTGAAAGTCAGCTCAAGTAGCAGAGTTCAAGTCCTAAAGGGAAGCAATCTATCCTTCCATTCTGGCCTTTGTGATGAAAAGTGGAGGCTGGAAGGGGGATTGTGCCCTTCCCTGCCTGTGCCCAATCCCTTATTCTGTGCATTGTGAAATATTCCCAGGAATTGTCCAGGAATATTCCTCACTCTCATCCTTTGGTTTTCCCATTGGGCTTCGGAATCCAAGCAGAATCAAAATGGATGCTCAGAATCAGAAAGCTCTTCCCTTGTTTCTTTAAACCAAATCCTCCATGGTTGACAGAGCAGAAGGAAGGTGAAGGTGATGATGAAGTCGAGGCCACAGCTGAGCCCTTGTTGAAATACTGAAATGGCTATAAAGCTGTAGATAAGCAGGTCTAATGCTTTCAAACTGGTTTTTCTCAAAAGCCCCAGGTTAATTCATTTATTCATAACATTTACTGAATGTGCACTATATTCTGTGCCCTAGAAGGACAGCAGTGAATGGAGCAGACACAATCTCCTGCCGTCCTGGGGTTCACATTCTCACGTAAAATATCATTGTCATTTTGAAGATATGTTAAATTACTAAAAATTTTAGAAATCAGTTGCTGAGTTGGTCAAAGAGAAGTATAATTTAATTTCTTTCTCCTGAAAGTAGTTGTAATCTCAATGGAATTTTGACCCTAGTGCGACAAATATTTATACTATTTTGTTTTAAATTCTAACATTAATCTCCATTGTTACTCCTGATGGAATGTCTTGTCCTTACCATTAACGGGCTCTTTAAAGCCCAAAGTTAAATTATAAGAAGAAGCAAATTCATCATTTAAAAAAAATTTTTTTCCCAAATGACTGAGAAATAAAGATGGGGAAATGCTTACATCAGTGTGGAGCTAAAGCTTCCTCCAAGGATATCTCTTTTTCGTCTCCTTATCATCAGATATTTTTCTTTGACAGAGGAAGCAAAATCTGAACATAAAGATAGTAAATAAAAATTTATGCAAGAAATAATCATAGCCTTGGATTTTTGCTTCAAGGCAAAAGGCCAGTCCCTGTCTCCTCTTCCTTCAACTACTGCATGTCAGTGTCCCATATTAGTATTTTGTGGTAGGAGATGTTGTTTTTAGTGGGTTCCAGCCCAGCTGTTATCAGGAGAGCTCCTGTGGACATGTGAAAAGATACAAGTTCTTCAATGCTGCATTAGCCGAAGCCGTGCTGTCATCGGCTCCGAGTCCCTGGCTGGTCACAGCTGGTTCTGCTGGTACTCTCCAGCTGTGGGCTCTGCTCCTGATGGAGGTGGGTAATGCAACATGACTCCCTTTCCAGATCGGTATTATGTTATGCTCAGACCCAAGACTCGGTGACCCCAGATGACTGAAGGGCTCCCACATTGCTTACTGCTAATTAGATCTGAGATCTATTGGAAGTATTGATTACTCTGAAGAAGTGGGTAAGTGTGGGTTGCAGCTCCTTTCTGCTGCTGCTTCTCTGATCTTCACCTAGTCAGCAGGATAGAGCCATGGGCTTGATGCCTTCTTCTTAGTCCACCCAGTTTGCTTGTTTAGTTCACTAGTCCAGAATCCGGACATTCTAGTTCCAATGACCTGTTGCTGACCTGGGTCTTCTTGCTTAGAATAAGACCTTGGGGAGGTGTCTATCTAACCTGTTATTCCGGTCAGTGTCCACCAGACTAAGCTGATTTTAAGCTCCGTGTACTGGATGCAATATGTTTGTATGAACATTTCCAATATGAAGATGGAGACAGGAATAGTCCCAAGGACACTGGACATCACCTGACCTCTAGTATTTCTGGAACTAATCCTTGTCCCACCTCAGTTTGCATGTCTCAAGCTAACTCCTACTCCATTCACACCTCACCTGACACCACTATAAACATCAATGCAAGGTTTCTAAGGTCCAAGTCTCCAGCAGTGATGATCTGTCATCGGAGCTACGTCATGGTAGAGAGGGAAACTTTGATGTCAACCTTTATTAGCTCTTTGACATTCTTGAAGTCACTTGATTTCTGATCACAGAGACAGGCAGCCTTGGGTTTTATATTTATATACAGAAGAAGATCAAGGCTTTAGAGCCAGGAGTGGATTGGAAGTTCTCAGGGACAAACTCAAAGCCTCATTCAACTCCCTCTTGAAACATTCTGGCATCCACAGTGCCATATTCTTTGGTGCCATATGCCAGAGCATGGCATAGATTCCACATTATCGCCAGTCTCTTTCAATATTTTTACACTCTTCTGTCACCCTTACTCCAATAGTTTCTTGGAAGACAAAATTTCAACATTGGGTGTACAGATGAATTTGGAGGTGGGAGGGAGGGATTTGGGAAAGAAAGTGAAATGAGGAAGAAGCTTGTTTAGAGAACCAGATGTCCCTTACCCCAGGCTGGATCCTCACCAAGTACATAAATTTTTACCTTTTAATGTCTTCCCCCTCCCCCTTTGCTTAAGAAAAAGAGCAATCAGTTCAAGTCCATGACTCTTTGTCAAGTGTAGAGGGTCCTAGTGTCCTACCTTCTCTTTCAACGTCCAGGGCAGTTTGACGTCTCCTGAGCTCTGAGAGCCCCTTGAGAAGCCTGCTGCTTGTACCTTGAGAATGGCCATTCCCTTCTTTTTAAAATTTCATGGTTCTCCAATTCAAGTGCAAAATCTAAATAAGGATGAGACAAGCCTAAGGCTGCTTCTGTGTTGCGTAGAACAAGTGTTTGCCTGACACAGAGAAGTGAAAGGAAAAAACCAGAGGCAATGGTACGATGAGTTCATGGAGCATTAAGTGTTAGATGTTACTGCCATCTAGTGATGATTTAACACCTGGCTGCCAGGGGACGGGATGGCAAGTCATCCTTTTGCTGCAAAGATAGTGGTGGCACCATCACCTTCCAGCCCAGGGTGGCCTGTAGGTTCTGGAATGGAGGTGACCTCTAGACAAGCCTCTGCCCTACCAGAGGTAGGGTCTATGGTGGGAAAAAAATCTACTCTTTCCAACTGTGAGAACGATGCATGCCCTCCTTTCGATCCTAAACCCCTCTGTCTGTATTCCTGCTTTTGTTTTGAACAGTTCCTTGAAACTATGAAGAATGGGCTTTTAAAGAAAACACCACTCCACCTTCCCGAACGCAGGTTCACACATTCCCAGAGGCCCGGTTCTGCAGCATCTCTCCCTGTGTTTGTCCACAAGCCTGTGTCTCCTCAGAAGCCTCATTTAATAAGGTTCTGTCCAATTCCAGGCATGTTCCTCCCCTCCCTGTTGCACTCACTTGGTATCCGGGGTTGAGAGTGAAGAAGGAAGAAGAAAAATACAACAACTGATTGCCTACCTTGTACAGGGTGCCTTTATAGTCACGGCAGCCCTCATTATCAGTCGGTAAGATGAAATCATCCCAATGTGAAAGATGAGGAAACTGAGGTTTGGAAAGTTGGGATGGTTGGCCAGCGGTCACACAGTTAGTGACAAGTGGCAGAGGTGGGATTTGAACCCAGTGTCTCTGGTCTCATAGTCTGAGAGTTTCTGGGGATTGGTAGGCTCAGTGCTACTGTGTCAGGAAGGATCACGGAGGATGGAGTAGGTGGAGATGCTCCCTCTGCTCAAGAAGGAGCTGACTTCAAGGACGACCTCACGTGCCTCCGCGGGCACACGCACCACACAAGCCGGGGTTGGCAGTTTTAGATGCAAATACAAGCTCATGCCGAGAAGAGATTAGCCAGCAACAGAGAGTGACTCTGGGGCGTTTACTTAATCCCTTTAAACTCTTCCATCTGCCTGACCTGTGGTGGCACAGTGGATAAAGCGTCAACCTGGAAATGTTGAGGTCGCCGGTTCGAAACCCTGGGCTTGCCTGGTCAAGGCACATATGGGAGTTGATGCTTCTAGCTCCTCCCCCCTGTCTCTCTCTTCTCTCTCTCTCTCTCTCTCTCTCTCGCTCTCCTCTCTAAAATGAATAAATAAATAAATAAAAACTCTTCCATCTGAACAGACTGTCTCATGAAGGTAACCATCTTCAAAGGATTAAAAGGGCCAGAAAAGAAAAAAGAAAAAACCTAAGCATCACATTTCCTTGGTGTATAGAGGAAAAACCACGAATTTAATTTGCTGAGCAGGATAGAGAATGGAAATTTCATTGCCTTGGAATTTTGGGCTGAAGCCTCAAAAATAAAGACGATGACAAACTGGTTTCATTTTATTTATTAGTAGTATTAGTATTAGTATTATTATTAGTATTAGTAGTAGTAGTATTAGCAGTAGTAGTATTGGTAGTAGTAGTATTAGTAGTATTAGTAGTAGTAGTATTAGTAGTATTGGTAGTAGTAGTATTAGTAGTATTAGTATTAGTATTAGTATTTTGAGGGAAGCAGGGAGAGAGAGACAGACAGGAACACTGAGCTGTTCCTATGTGTGCACTGACACAGAATAGAACCAAAAACCTCTGCACTCTGGACAATACTCAAACCAACTGAGCTATCCAGCTAGGGCTTAATATTTATTTAACTTATTGATTGATTTTTAGAGTGAGAGAGAGGGGGTGAGGGGGAAGAAAAGCATTCATTTGTTGTTCCACTCAGTCATGCATTCATTGGTTGCTTCCCGTGTATGAGCCCTGACTGGGGATTGAACCCCCAACCTTATCATTTCAGGAGGAAGCTCTAACTGACTGAGCTAACTGCCCAGGGCCCAAACTTACCCATTTTTCTTCTTTGGAACCAAGGAAGCTTCCCTTTATAGTTAGATGGTCAATGAAACCCAAGCCAAGTTCAGGCCGATGGAAATCACGTCGGCGGGTCTGATCTGAAATCTCCCGCGTGGTCCTCACACGCGCTTCCTCTCTCTCCTGCGGGTCACAGAGGGAACCTTCAAAGGGCAGCTCTGAGGGTCTGGGAGAAGGTGGACTCAAAGCTGGGCCTTGAAACATTCCTCGGACCAGAGATTCCTCTCTTTCCCAAACACCAGCCTGTGTCGGACTGGGTTGTGAACAAGAAAAAAGCTACTGAGATTTTTGAGTTGCTTGTTACAGTATTCAGTGTAAATCAGCCTGACTGATGCACCACAACAGATGCTTAAATATCCCTTCTGAGGGAGATGGCAAACAGCAAACAAACAAACAAAAATGGTCAAGGAACTTCCCTATTCCGTGTACTGGGCTTTTGGCAACGTGGCTTTGTACTCTCTCTCGCTAAAGAGACAAAGTCTATTTCCCTACCCCTTGAACTGAGGCTAACCCGGGACCTCTTCTGGCAAGTTGAATGCAAATAATGATCACGTACCACTGTGGGGTCTAAGCAGTGGTGGGATTCAGCTGGTTCGCACTGGTTCGGCCGATCCAATACCTAATTCTTGATTGAATTTGGTGGACCAGTTGTTAAAATGGCACTCGTAATGAGGGTTCTCTCTAAGGTGGGCACCTGGGCAGCTGCCCAATGTAGAAATCACATATTTACACCCCTTACTCTTTTTTAACGTTCATCTTTGCAACAGCGTATTTTAAGTGCCTGTAGTAATATTCATTCCATCCATAGGCGAAAAAAATTGCAAGTGAGGATGCCAATCAAAAAGCAATATGGACATATCTTAAATAAGAGTTTTATTGGTTTTTGTCAGGTATTTAATATTTTTCATTAATATTTTAAAACTTTCTTATAATCTAATTTTGTGTACTTCTTTTATTGTTCCTATTTAAGTATTAAATGCACGAAATAAACTGCCTTTCTGTATATCATTTTTTAATACTTAAAACGGTCATCAGGGCAGAGAACCAGTTGTTAAATTATTTGAATCCCACCACTGAGTCTAAGCCTTAAAGGCTTTGCCTGCTTCCATCTTTCTCTTCGAATATAGCCCAGTCACTGTGACCACAAGCCCAAGCCTACTGCTTAACGAGAGATACGATGTCTAGGCACCCTAGCCAACACCAGATTTGTGAATGAGGCCATTCTAGTTTAGAATTCAGACAGCCCTTTGTCCACCCACTGGCTGGCCAGTAAAGTCAGCTCAGCTTGGCCCAAAGAAGCAAAAATACCCAGCTGATGATTGATGTATTGATCAACAATTATTATTTTAAGGTACTGAATTTTAAGGTGGCTTGTTACACAGCATTAGCTAACTGACACACCAATGTTTTAAGGAGACCTACTAGATATGCTCTAGCAGGACTTATCAGGCGGTGGCAGAGCCTGGCTCTGCTTCAGAATTGGAAGATTCTTCATCAGAAGACACATCCCTGGGATCAGGAGTTAGAAGTTTAGAGGAAGCATGCTGTGTTCTTAACGAGAACTGACTCCATTCTGCCCCTCCGGGAAAAGATGAGAGGTGTTCCTACTCCTTTCCATCTCACACAAGGCACTCAGCTTCTCTGAGCTTCAGCTTTCTCAGCTACAAACGGGGCCATGAGTCATGGGGCTAATGGGAAGCTTCAATGAGATGTGAAATTGCTTTTGATTTTGTCAAGTGTTTGATGCTCGTCAAGTATTTCAGGCATGTCTCCTACTGTCTGTGCTTTTATAATACCAAATAGGTGTAACACATTGAACGAAGTGTAAAATTGGTGTTGCTTGAACTGCTCTTGATAATAATTTGTGATCCCAAAGTTTCAGGATCAGAAAGTACTATTGGGAAATCCCTGGAAAGTTTTAAGAAGATTGATGTCTAGGTCTAATCCCAGAGGCCCCGATTTAATCGATCTGGGCTTCAACCTGGGTATCAGGGTTTTCGAAGCTCTTAGGATCTTATTGTTCCCATGGGTTGTGCAGTGGTTGAGAGTCCGGGTGGAAGGCCCCGCTGCTGGGCTGAATGGTTGGCTGCTCCTGTGTTCCCTCTGCTGATTGCTGTCACCTCTGACAGTGACCAGCAATGCACCTTTTACTGAGAAACTAGGAACATAGCGATGTGAGTCTGATTTTCTGGCTACTCGGTGATTTTTTTTTTCTTTTCTTTTTTTTTTTTTTCTTAGCTTTGTTTTAGTCAGTTTCGATCAATTTATCATTTTTCAGCTTGCAGCAGGAAAATGCACAAGTCATCTCAAAACTGAAACTTGGTTGATGAGATTCCGAATTCCCACGGGAAAGATAACATCCTTATTGCGCACTTGATGGAGGCTTTCCTTTCTGCCACGCAAGCAATTGCTTTCATTTTTTAATAATCTGACCTATCCTAGGAGGACCACAACTTCCCTGTAGGATAACACATGATGTAATTAAATCAGAATAAATGAAGCCACGCGAAACACATTTGCAACGTGCTGAGCAGAGGAGGACCAAGGACATCAATAATGGGAGGGAGGGCGGTGTTAGATGGCGGTTGAAGTGATAAAAGGTTTTCTGGGACAACGTGAGCCCACTCGCAGCAGCGGGACTGGCCTGTAGGAGAAAAATCTTTGGAAAGGAATGGCTAAAAGCCTGAGGTTAAAAACTGTACGAAGACAGGAAATCCTTCCTGTCGGCTGTGAGCACCTTCTCTTCTGGTCTGGTTTGCAGAGCTGGAGCAGTGGGTTTCTCCCCTTCAGTCAAAACAGAAGAAGAGTTCACTTAATGGACTGCAGGCTGTTTCAAGAGAGCTGAGACCAAATGGCTTCTGCCTCCTCCTCCTCTTCCTCCTCCCCCTCCCCCTTCCCTCTACCCCCTCTTCCTCTTTCTGCTCCCCCCACCCCAGAAGGAGCAAGGATGAAACACCAGATTTCAAAAGCAACTCAGTTACTGACAGTTTCAGTAATGTTCCCTGTCCCTGCTGCTCTCCTAACTCCAGGGTATAATTATCCTCGTACTTAATTAGAGGTTCAGGAGAACTTATTAGCTTGCTCTATTGTTGCATAATTCAGGAGTTCAGTTCAAGCTTCCTTAAGAAAGCCTTTTCTTTGCTCTCGGTTCCAATGGATCGCTCTCCAAATGGCCCGTTTTGGCAGGCGCCTGTGGGGTGGAGAGGAGGGCTGTGGGAGGGTTGCAAGCGGGAAAGGCCATAGGCAGCCGGGAACGTGGACACCTGGCCCGGTCCCTGCTCTGCTGCTGGGTCATTGAATGGTGTCAGCCAAGCAGCCAGCCTCCTTGGGCATCCGTTTCCTTCCTCATCAACAAGGAGGCAGAACTGGGTCGGCATTTTCAAAAGCCTGTTCTCCGGAACACTGTCTCTCAAGATACTTCTTAAGACAATGGTTCCGTGGCCTTAAATAACTTCCAGAAATGCTGTGTATCAGTCCTGCCCCACTCCATGTCTGATCCGACAGACTCCTAGTCTACTAACTACCTACATACTGCATCTGCCAAACTTCTTGGCACTAGAGTTCCAGATACAATTGAGGGTCACAGGGTGATGCATTTGCACACAAGATGTGAATCTGGAACGGAGGGGAGCGGGTAGGGAGACATCGCTTTAACTGGCGTGAGGTAGTTCCCGACGCGACTTCCTGAACGCCGGCCTCCTGGTTGCGGCCGGCTTCCATCAGTGAGCCAGTTCTCTGTTGTGGTTCCGACAGTCCTTCCTGCGGGCCCAGCATGGGGCTTGCTTTGCTAGCCTGCCAGCAGTCTGGTGAGCTCCCAACTCCATGTATCAAATCCCTTGCTCATTCAAGTGACAAGAGTGATTTTGTTATCTGCAGCTGAATTTGACCGAGCCACAGCCTCTTGGGAACTCACAATACACATACACCTATTTTCCCGGGATGCGTCAGGTTTAATGCCTTGAGATGCAGAGCTCTGTATCTTGAGCGGCCTGTTTCTATTTATATACTTCATACTTTAAACGCTCATGCTATTAAAATTCATAGTGGGAAACGGTGTACGTATTATTTCTTCTTTATTGCCTAGCGGTATGCATTTCTTCTCTATTGTCTAGCAGTAAAAGGAAAAGCTTTATCTTTTAAATGCTGCAAAATCCAGTCCCCGCACGGCACGCAGCCCTCCTGATATAGAGGAAGGAGCGGAGGGGTTGACGGCGATGGATGTTCACGGCTTCTCTGCTCCCCCTTCGGCCGCTTGCATTTTTGTAAGGAATCCATCTCCTAGACATTTGGATTCTTTAGATTAAAGGAGAGGTCCAAAATTCTGAGTTGTTGACCAATGTGCCGGGGGACTCTGGTGCGACCAAGGCTTGGTCCACTCTTAGAATAACCGCTCAGACCTCGGAATGACGTGTCCAGCAGACGCTGGTGGCTGTCTTCCTGGACACTGTCCTCCAGGGACAGCCTGAGACCAGCTATCTCGGCCGTTCCTCCCTGTCCTGCAGCCAGCAGGCTGACCTCTGCTACAAAAGGAATATGTTCACCCCTTTTTAAAATTAAATTTATTGGGATGACATTGGCTAATAAGATTATATAGGTTTCAAATGTCCAAGTCTATGATACATCACTTGTATATAGTGCTGTGTGCCCGCCACCAAAAGTCAATTCTTCCTCTGTTACCAGATATTGGACTCCTTTACCCTTTGCTGTCCCCTCCCACCCCCTTTTCTCCCTGGTAACGACCACACTGTTGTCTGTATCTATGAGTTTTTGTTGTTTTGTTTGTTCATTTGTTGTTTCATACTCCACAAATGAGTGAAATCATACAGTTCTTGACTTTTCCTGACTTCTTTCACTCAGTATAAGGTTCTCAAGGTCCATCCGTGTTGTTCCAAATGGCAGCCTGTCATCATTTCTTACGGCTGAGTAGTATTCTGAGTAGCAGTCTGTTGTATATATGCACCACATCTTCGATATCCAGTCATTTATCAAAGGACACTTTGGTTGTTTCCAATCTTGGACACTGTGACTAATGCCACAATGAGCATAGGAGTGCATATATCTTTGTGAATAAGTGTTTTCAAATTTTAACCCTTTCTAATCAGACATTCATCATTGAATCAGTGGAACGCCAATGAGGTTGTATTGTTCTCTTTCCTCTCTGCATTTATTACACACTGGAATAGTTCTGTCATCCTGCTATTGGGGATATATTTCTAAATGTCTCTCTCAGATAAACACATAAGGTCCTTGAGGGCAAGGACCATGGCTCCATCCTCTGTGATTCTCTAGTGGTTAGGACACTGCCTAGCACAAAGTACATTATTATTCATTTTATTTATTTATTTTCAACGTCCAGATTCATTCTTCTTGTAAAATAGTGACTGCCTCAGCACATTTGAAGAAAGAGGAACAGAAACCTCTAGTCCAGGAAGACTTGGAATGAAGGACACAGACAGCAAACTGTCCTTCTACCCTTTGCCCCAGTCCCAGTTCCTAAAAGTCTCTTTCCCACAGCACGTTGCATTGTCTCTTTGCTTGTGGTTCTTCCAAAGGCAAGATTGCCTGGCTGTCTGTGGACTCAACGTGAGCGTGTTTTCTCAATTGATATGATGCATGATGCTCTCAGGCCTTCGAGGACTGCCTTGTGTAATTCCTAAAAGCATGGCTTATTCATGCTTCTATCAAATCACGTCTTATCTGAGCCATCTGGGGCACAAGGGACCAATCCATTATCGATGTGTTTGGCAAGTTAACAAAGTTTTGCAAGATATCCACTATTGCCACGTTCTGCTAGGTGCATGCCATTGGGACATGATGGACCACTGCCCACATGTCTTGTCAGGACCCCCAGGTGAGCTGAGCGCTTTGGGGTGAGGAGGCTCTAAAGGGCTGTATAAGCTTTATCACAGTTTGATGCGACTGGTTGAGGATTTTAAAGGGACAGTTGTTCCCCTCTGGGAAGCTGCTAATACTGTGTCATGTCACATATTCCCTAGAGAATATTGACGGTCCTGCCTGCTTCGTGCTGACTGCCGCTTGGTCCCTCAAAGGGCTGGGGACTGAGGCAGTGAGAGACAGTGTTTGGACGTGTCCTCTTGGTAAAAATCACTCATGAGAGTTTCAGAAGCAAAGGCGGAGCAAAATCATGGGTCCGAGGATGTTGGCACCAAGAGGGTCCGAGGAGATGAAATAACTCAGCGCTGTCATTGGATAGATTAGGAACCTGAGACCCAAGGACAGACATACAAACATGGAAGTGGCACTCTTCTCTGAATAACGCAAGGGAACAATTTCTACGGGAACTATTACAGAAGGAACTTTCACCGTGTCTTCCACATACTTCCTTTAAATGCTTCTGAAACATGAACAGTCGACCTGCAGTCGCCTCCCATACTGAGAAGAAGTCTCTGGGGAGCCAGCGGCCCCTTCATTCTGACACGCCACCTGGCACTGTTCCTAACGCCACACTTCAGAGTGAGTAGTTCCCGCAGTGCGGCCCCTGATCAGCAGCACCGACATGACCAGGACATGTGCAAAGGTAAACTCTTGCAGCCCACCCCAAGAACTACCAAAGCATACACTCAGAGGTGGTCCCAGGTTTCTGCATTTTTGCAAGCATGACTCTAATGCATGCCACGTGTGAGAACCACTGAACAATTTCAGGTTCTCCTTCTACAATGGGATGTTAGAAGAAATTAGAACATTCCCTGTCTTCCAAAAACCCCTGCCTCTGGCCTACTGCTGCCCGAAACTTGTACTCTTTAGATTTGTATCTTTGGATCAAGGCTTCAAGCTCTCAGTTCTTCTGGAATGTAAACCATTTTGAACCTTCCAGTCATTCACATATATATGGATAAAACTTCTTTAAGACTAGATTTTAGTAGAGGGTGTTTATCATGTGTGGATAGCTTGTTTATAACGGAACCCCCCTGAAGCTCGTGTCACCGTGAATTCTCAGAGTCCGCTGACTGTACCGTTCCCCTTCCTGCCACAGGGCTTTGTCCCTTCTGTCCCCTCTGCTTAGAACACTCTGCCCTCTTCTCTTCACTTAGTTAGCTCACATCCCTCCTTCATCTCTCATCTCTCTGTTTAGGGGCTGCTTCCTCAGGGAGCCCCTTCTGACTTCTCCAACTGGGTCGAATCCTCGAACTGCGTCTCATCGTAGGGTGAGCGCTCATATAGCTTCATATCAGTGCGTGTTACCATCACAATTTTGACTTTGTCTCAAATCTCTTTCCCCCACTAGACTGCAAGCCTCATGAAGGAAGGCTTAGCACTGTTTTTTTTTTGTTTGTTTTTTAGGGTGTTTTTTTTTGTTTGTTTTTTTGCTATTCAGTGTAGCCCAGAGCCTCACAGACCCTCAGTGGTGTTTGTTGAATGAAACATGAGTAACCAGACACATAACCAATGATACTCTTTGTTAAATATCTAATATGGACCAGGCCCTTTGCACACAATACCCCAAACTTTATCACACCTGGAAAACAACTAGGAATTTATTTATTTTGATCTCTTTCCATTGATTTGAGTGAGAGGGAGAGAGAGAGAGAGAGAGAGAGAGAAGAAGAAGAAGAAGAAGAAGAAGAAGAAGAAGAAGAAGAAGAAAGAGAGAAGCATCAACCAGTACCACTTAGTTGTTCCATTTAGTTGTGCACTCTTTGATTGCTTTTCGTACATGCCCTGACTGGGGATTGAACCTGTGACCTTGGCATGCTGGGATGATGCTATATCCACTGAAACAGCTGGCCCAGGCAACAATTAGAAATTTTAATAAATGTTTTTATTTTATTTTTTATTTTATTTTATTTTATTTTTCTGAAGTGAGATGTGGGGTGTCAGAGATACAGACTCCCGCATGTACCCAACTGGGATCCACCCGCCATGCCCACCAGAGGGCGATGTTCTGCCATCTGAGGCATTGCTCCATGACAACCTGAGCCATTCTAGTGCCTGAGGCGGAGGCCATGGAGCCATTTTCAGCGCCTGGGGCCAATTTTGCTCCAATGGAGCATGGAGCATTGGTTGCAGGAGGGGAAGAGAAAGAGAGAGAGAGAGAAAGGAGAGCGGGAAGTGTTGAGAAGCAGATGGGCGTCTCTCCTGTGTCCCTGGCTGGGAATTGAACCCGGGACTTCCACAGGCCGGGCTGACGCTCTACTGCTGAGCCAACTGGCCAGGGCAAAAAAAATGTGTTTTTTTTTTGTTGTTGTTTTTTTTAATTTTTTTTTTTCTGAAGCTGGAAACGGGGAGAGACAGTCAGACAGACTCCCGCATGCGCCCAACTGGGATCCACCCGGCAAGGGGCGACGATCTGCTCACCAGGGGGCAATGCTCTGCCCCTCCGGGGTGTCACTCTGCCGCCACCAGAGCCACTCTAGCGCCTGGGGCAGCGGCCAAGGAGCCATCCCCAGCGCCCGGGCCATCTTTGCTCCAATGGATCCTTGGCTGCGGGAGGGGAAGAGAGAGACAGAGAGGAAGGAGGGGGTGGGGGTGGAGAAGCAAATGGGTGCTTCTCCTATGTGCCCTGGCCGGGAATCGAACCCGGGTCCCCCGCACACCAGGCCGATGCTCTACCGCTGAGCCAACCGGCCAGGGCCCCAAAAAAATGTTTTTAAAGATAAAGAAAACAGCTCTGAGAGGTGAACTTGCCAGGATTCATAAACACTATCTATCCAGGATTAAAGTCCAGGTCTGTGTCTGCAGGCTGCGCTCTTCAGCTACAACAGAATGTCAAGGCTGGAGGGACTCTGGACAGCACGTGGTCTAACACTGTCACCCTGCTGAGAAGGACGTGAGGCCAATGGTTTAAAGAACAGAGACATCTAAATGCACAGAAGGCATCTACAACAGAGCACGGATGGAAACGAAGCCTCTCTTCACTGCGGTTTTTCTATTCCTGTATGTTCTTTTAACCCTGTGAGTAAAGAGAGGGAGCAATGACTCCACAGGCTTTGATTTATTTTGCACTGTCCACGATTGCCAATGTGGCCACTCAGAGCAGGGTCATCGCTAAATTATATTTGGAGCAAATTCTGGTGGACTTCAGTGCACCGGGACTGCAGAGGGAGGGAGGGGACGTGGCTGATGGTAAATAAAGCCAGTTTTCTTGCTGTTGATCTTCTTGCTACTTAATATAAAGCTGTAATTATTACCATAGCAACTTACTCGTTGCACACAACATGAATATGTAGATTCCGGGGTGGGGGGTGGGGTAGAATAAACTCTACCTTTGTGCACTTTTACTTTAAAAAGAGGAAAAGCTCATATAATTTCAGTACTCTATTGCATAAGCAGGGCTTTGCATCCATGTAGATAATTATTCCAAATGACACCATAACCAACAGAATAAGTCCATAAAAAAATATAATGACAATTGCTGTGTGTGTGTGTGTGTGTGTGTGTGTGTGTAAAATACAGGGAAAAAGAAACTTGAAGCAATAGAACAGGGAGCTTTCTGGAGGGAAATCCATTTCAACAGTGGCCTCCTTTCAAAATTAAAGCTTTCAAAGTGCCCTGAAGGTTGAAGCACTTGAGCCATTGATGGCCCCAAGGCTGCCAGAGTGATGTCTTGATTGTAGATTGTGGGTCATTCAGGAGAAACAGAAGAGCACTGTGGTTCTAGAATTTCCACGGCGGGCCCGTGGTCGCCACCTGAGGAGAAGGCTGCGGTGGGGCTGGGGAACCGTGGTGATGTCCCAGGATATTCCAGGTCTGACCAGGGTTCTTACTTAGATTACACTTCTACTGGGTTCGTCTTAGAGATGAGGTGCTTACACTGCCCCAAGCTACCCCTCGGTACCGCCCTGAGGAGAGCGCTCCAGCTGCCTCTCTCACCTGCCAGTGAGACTGACCGGGCGGGGTCTGCGGTCTGGATGCTGCTCTAGGGACAGATGGTTCTGGACGTCAGCCTGCTGTCCCCAGTGAGGTCTACATAGCGAGCACGGGAGACCAGCCTAGGTTGCCTGGAAGAGTCCAAACTCCCAACAGTCTTCTGTGACTCCATAAGTATTGTTAGATCAAATATGCTTAATATTTATACAGAAAACACGGTGCCTAGAAGCACACACAATGTAAGTTTCATTCTGGCTGACTCTATTTTAGTGTTTCAGTTTCTTACTATATGTCTTCCTATCACCCATTATCAACACCAATGCATCTCTACTCACCCACCTACCTGTCTACCTATCTATATCTTGATCTCTATGTACCTATCTAGCTAGTTCTCTTTATTGAAATATAGGTGTGAGTGTGTGTATGTATTTACTATATACCTCTCTCTATACATATGCATCCTCATATGGGGTGAACAATAACTAAAATTCAATAATCAGGTACATAGAATTAGGACGGCCTGACCAGATGGTGGTGCAGTGGATAGAGCAACAGCCTGGGATGCTGAGGAACCAGATTCAAAACCCTGAGGTCACTAGCTTGAGCGTGGGATTATAGACATGACCCTATTGTCACTGGCTTGAGCCCAAAGGTCACTGACTTGAAGTCCAAGGTCACTGGCTTGAGCAAAGGGTCACTGGCTCAGCTCTAGACCCCCACCCAGTCAAGGTGCATATGAAAAAGCAATCAATAAACAACTAAGGTGCCACAATGAAGAATTGATGCTTCTCATCTCTCTCCCTTTCTGTCTGTCTTTATCTGTCTCTCTCACTAAAAAAAGAAAAAAAAGAAAATGGAGCAAGTAGAGTTGGGGGGGCAGGTTGCATGTTTAAATGACATAGTCAGGAAAGTCTCAGTGAAGTGACATTTGAGTAAGCATAAGTGTATATTATCCATGAGCGACTCCTCAATCTCAGAGTGAATGGTAACTGTTCAGTTTAAGTTATGTGGTTTTTCCATTGGTTGACTTTCATTGAGTTGGTGGGAGTCCCAGGAAACCCTGTGCTGTCAGATGGGTTCTTGAATGGGCAGAAGTTTGACTGAGAAAAGCCAGATTCTAAGTTAATCAAAAAAGACTCAAAAGAGTCAGGCTTTCATTTAAAAAGTCAAGCACCAGACTGGAAAGATCAAGACCAGATCCTCACGACAGATTGGCGTCAGCTTGGAGGCGTGAAAAAATTGGGCAATTTATTGTTGGCCAGTGAAATTGCATCATGATTCCTTTCTGCATAAGAGCTCAAGGGACAGAACAAATATGTTTTCTGGTTCTATTTTCAGTTTGTGTTGCTCTCCTTTTCATGGACGTCAGACTCTTCAAAGATATTTTTTTAGTGGCTTTTGTTTCCTAATGAGAGCTGGAGAATGATCCTGGCATTTCAGATAGGGTGGGTGGCAGAGGGGCTTGCCCTTGCTATAACTCTGGGCAGATATATTTTGACTGTAGACCAGTTAACTGCGAAGGGGGAAACATATAAGATAGGCCGTGGAATGTGCGTGAGGCTTGACCACATACGGTCAAAGTAGAGAAGACACAAAGAAGATGGAACTTCTTACCATTGGTAATAGCGTGTTCTAAACCCAACACGCTGACTCATTGGTGCTATCATCCCCCATAAACACACTGAAAACCAAGTACAGATTCTACCCCGTGTGCCATCCTACAATGATAAACCCCGGAAACTGTCAACGGCCATAGAAAATTCTGATTACTCATTGTATTAATTCTACTTGTCCTATTATCTTATTTCTTTTTATTTCCATCTTATTTCTTCCAGGTCTTGGGGACTGAGGCTGTTGCAATGTTTTCTGATTTTAAAAGTGAGTGCATTGCATAAAATCCTTCAGTGGTTTCCAAATTCCTTTAGGATAAAATTCCTGTAGGATGCAATCAATAGCTTATGAAATGCTAGGAAGTCATTTTGATTCCTTCCCTACTTATCTCTCCAAATTTATCTTCTGTTGCTTTCCCACAGGTGTCCTTCTGGCTTTCAGAACAACTCTATGCAGTTCCCTAAATAAAACACTGTTCCATGAAGCAGGATTTTTGCTCATTATAGTTCCTTTACCTAGAATATTCTTCTGCTCTCACCTACTCTACTGTGTTTGTCACGTTCTCTTAATAGTTTTTTTCCTTACCTTTATTTTTTATTCAGGCCAAGTTGGGTGGTGAATCTCATGGCAACCTGTATAGTTCTCTCATTGCCCTTACCAGTTTGTAATATAATAATTGCTTTTTTTTTTCTTATGCTATAGACTAAAAATTTCTTAAGGCAAAGTTGAAATGAACTCATAAACCTAGATTCTAGAATAGGACTATAGTGCCCTGCATATACAATATACAATATATAATGTGTATCTGTGTGTGTGTGTGTGTGTGTGTGTGTGTGTGAGAGAGAGAGAGAGAGAGAGAGAGAGAGAGAAATTGAATGGAAGCACTAAAGGTATCAAATATTTTAATATCCACAAGAAGAGGAATGAGAGCTTGGTGACTTCTTGGCAACCATTAAACTAATGTTGTGACAGAGATGGGGCTCAATGGGCCATAGCTATTATTATTATAAGAAGCAATTTTCAAGCTCAGCCATTCATTATGAGCATTTACTGGATCCCGCTGTCTTCTCCGTAACCCTGCAGGGAACAGATCAATTTGAGGGGGGAGAGAGATGGCTTTCCAATTTCATTTACCTCCACGGTTTTTAAATGCTGCATCTCCACAGTCTTCAAGCGCAATCAATTCCAATGGAATTGATCAGATTATAGCATGGCAGAATATTTTCTTTGTGATATAATGGACCAGCTAACAATCCTACCTGTTCAAGGCCACTTGGTGTCAAAATTAGGAAGCATGAGAATCTGTGATTATAGGACACACGTCTGAACCTGGCTCCTCTCTCGGGGCCTCCGTCTACAACATCCGCTTTCCCCAGGTTCTGGGTTCCCCGTTACTGGGCCCTGTACAGAGCTGACCTGCACCCCTGCACCGCCATCAGAACCTCCCTATCTTGCATCTGCTTTCAATGCTTTTAACCCACTTGCTAATCTTTATTGAACCAATTCTTGTTAAGCTGCCAATGCCATAGCTTCATAGAAGATTAGCATTTTAACCCTTAGAGGTGGCCTACTGAGGACCTGCAGAGGAGAAACGCACAGTCTAGAGCAGGGGTCCCCAAACTTTTTACACAGGGGGCCAGTTCACTGTCCCTCAACACTGTTGGAGGGCCAGACTATAAAAAAAACAACTATGAACAAATCCCTATGCACACTGCATATATCTTATTTTAAAGTAAAAAAACAAAACCAAAATGGGGACAAATACAATATTTAAAATAAAGAACAAGTAAATTTAAATCAACAAACTGACCAGTATTTCAATGGAAACTATGGGCCTGCTTTTGGCTAATGAGATGGTCAATGTCGGGTTCCATATTTGTCACTGCTAGCCGTAACAAGTGATATGACGTGCTTCCGGAGCCATGACGCGTGCATCCCGCGTCACCGGAAGTAGTACTGTACGTGAGCGACGCTGCTACATACAGTACTCCAGGAGCACAGGATATGGATGCTGACCACCAATGAAAGAGGTGCCCCTTCCAGAAGTGTGGCGGGGGCCGGATAAATGACCTCAGGGGGCCGCATGTGGCCCGTGGGCCGTAGTTTGGGGACCCCTGGTCTAGAGACAGGAAGTAACCAGCCCAAAGTGATAGCTCTGACAGAGGCAGAACCAGCATCTGGGTTCTCCCTGATATCACAGCATCCTCCCACAGACCTCAGCTCAAATTCTTGCTCAGCCGTGTACTGATCACACAGTTATGGGAAAGTTACTTAAACTTCCAGAGTCTCTGTCTTGCTTTCTGTAAAATCCAGACAATGGTATCTTCTACCTGATGGTTGTTATGATTAAGAAAATACGTATAATAAACTTAGCACAGCCTCTGACACATAGGAGACACTTGATAAATGCTGAACAATTTTACTACTCTTACGCCGGGCTGGGGCTCAGAGCAGGATCCCAGGGGAGGTCATTAGAACAGGTTCCTCTTTTAGCTCTTAGATCGCTGGTGGGTATCCAGCACTGACAGCACACTTTACTCACGGGTCTTTCAAGATCAATTAAACATTCCCAACAGTGAATGTTTTGGTTCTTCACGTGAAGTCCCCTTGAGGGTCAGAAGCCCCTGAAGCCTCTTCCGTCTCATCTGAGCTCCTAGATCGTAACCTCCCTCGTCTCCCAGAGGAGGACAGTGTCTTCCGACGTCCACTGCCCTGGGAGCCGGCGCTACGCAGCGTTTCCGCAGAATGCTCAAGGGGGCAGTGTGGTCATGCCGAAGACAGCCGCCTCGCCTCGAGGAAAGCCTTGGCCGTTTTCACCGTGAAAGTGTTTACTCTGAAAATTAGATTATATTTGGGATTTTGGGTTTCCCCTCCCCCACCCCCACCGTGGGAGGTTTCGGAAAGTTACTGTGGTGACCATTGCAATCAGAGGGCTGTCAGCATTTCAGCTGTGCAGCAGCAGGCCCCACAGGCTCCTTCAGCACCCCGGCCCCAGGGGACCCTGTGCGCGTGGGGAGGGGGCCCTCCGAACATGTGGGGGGCTGGGCCTCCGGCCGAGGGCACTGGCTCAGGACCCCGTTCATCCTGTACTCTCTCTCCCATCTTCAGCCTCCTTTGGATCAACAGCTGAGAGTGAATTTCAATCTTAAATTGGAGAGTTTGAGCGGGCTGTTTTTGTTTGTGTCTGTGTTTTCCAAAATATTTCTGAAAATAGCTCTTCAAATGCTCCCTGTGTATCCACGGCTTCATACATATTCATAGCCTGTTCCTCTTCAGATGTTCAAAGTTTCTTCTCTGTCAAATGAGGCATGAGGTGCGTTCCTAGCTCGGGCATTCCAGAGTTCTAGGTATTCAAGAATATAGAGAAATGTATGAAAAAAGGCCCAAGCCTGGGACAATTCCTGCTTTCTCTGGGGCTTCTCCCAGCGAAGCCAGTCACTCAACACTCTTGATAACTTGGAGATTAACGATTCTCGTTCTCCAGGTATCTCACTCAATTAACTTGTCATTCACCACTAAATAAATATTCAGTGCACTTTATCATGTGTCAGGGACAAAGCTAGGCCCTTTGTACGAAGCGGTAAAGAAAACAGACCCAGTTCCCCCTCTCACGAAGTTTATGGGTTACTTGGAGGTATAGACATTACGCAAATAATCACACACAGACAAGGCGCGATTACAAGATGAGATGACTGCCGTGCAGGGCGAGGGAAGGTAAACGGTGAAGAAGACAAAGTATAAAAAGGCCCTGATTTAGAATGAGAGGAGTCAAGGGATGAGGAAGCGGCTTTTAGCTAGGACACAGAGGATGTGGAAATGTAGTGCAGCTTGAGGTTGAAACCAAATTATTGATAACGGTGACCTCTTGTTTAGTCATCCAAGGAAGCCATTCTAATTCTCAGTGAATGCTTGTAACAAAGTCTACAATACTGCTTACAGATCATTTGAATTGTCAAAAGATTTCAAAGCAACCTACAGTGAGAAGTTGTCTGGTTCAACTGTCTTCTTATTTAAAAATCTCCTCAAAGATATTATAAACAATTATCACGAGTCTGCCATGGGGTTCAGTCACTTAAGAGTCATTTTTTCCACTTTTGACAGTTTGACTTTTTCCTTCCATTGATTTTTTTTTTTAGATTCCCCATAACTCAGATTTATCTTGCTAGACAAGGGAAAATTTTTAGTTTTCTTTGTACATTGATATATCTCAGTTGTCAAGAACAGCGCCTGCTATATTCTAGCTTCTCAGAGCGTATTGGTTGAATGAATGAATGAATGAATGGAGGTTTAAAATCACCCTCCTTAATTTTTTCCTCCCTGGCTCTTGTTCTGCTCCCTAGAACAACAGAGAACAAATCTAATACCTCCTATGAGTGCAATCTTACAATTACTGGGAAGGGGCTCCATTTTCTAGTTCTCTCTATTAATCCCCCAAAATATGGCTTTGACACTCTTGCAGTTATGATCACTAATTGGGATCCAGTTTGGCATGGTAATTTAAACAAATACGCATCTGTCTTACATGGTTATCTATCCATCACTTCTCTGTTTTTTCATGTAGGTATGTTTCTTTCTTTAACCCTTCATCATATATAATGATAGACCCATGGAATCGGTTTATGTGATGTTGGAGGCAGAGAAGACCCACGATTTTCAGTTGGGCAGTTGGAGAGCTGGTAGAGCTGGTATGTATTTCCGGGTTGAAAGTCCACATTTCAGTTTGGATCTGAAGGCCAGAAAACACTGATGTCCCAGCTCAAAGCAGTCAGGCAGAAGCTGTTTCTTCTTTCTTGAGGGAGAGTCAGCCTTTTCCTTCTATTTAGGTGCATCAGGGACTGGGTGATGGTCATCCATGTTAGGTAGGGCAACCTGCTTTATTCCATCTGTGGATTCATATGTTAATCTCATTCAAAACGACCCTTCCAGGCACACCCAGAATAATGTGTGACCCAATGTGTGACTATCCTGTGGCCCAGCCAAGTTAACACACAAAAGTAACCATCACATCACCTATCAGACTATCAAGGAGGAATGTATGTAAGGAAGCCTTGAACTGACAAAAGTTTGTACGAGAACCCTGAAATAACGGTTTAAAAACTGCAGTGACACTTTGTGTGCCAAATCCCATTCTAGCCTTTATGCAAGGATCTGACAAAGATGTAAGTCCTGTGGGGTTTTTATGGGATTATGTGATTCTGTCACATACCTTCAGTGGGACACAGGTCTCAGTTGCTGTTTCAATAGGAGCAATAAATTATACTCACACACTTTCACTGTATGATGGCAGAAAAGCTTTTAAGGATACAGTTTGTTACATTGGTCAGAAGTTTTTTGAAATTCATTGACCTTAGTGAATTAATGAATTAGCACCTTTAGTGGTTCTAAAACCCAGCTAGAAAAGCAAGAGGTGGTTGGTATTTTTGTTTTTTGTTTTTGATGTATCAATGTATCACTGTCCCTGACCCTGATGTTTCAGAATTTCTTAGAGAACTTATTTTTGAAAGTTCTGCCTAATTGGTGGGACCTGGGAATGGCAAGGCCTCATAGCCTAGCCCCTTTTTTACCTGGATGAATGTTTGGACTGCATGTATTGTGTGAGAGAGAGGTTTTACTATATCATAATGACTTTAGCTATTCTCCTACCGTTGAACACTTTGGCTGTTCCCATCACTTATTCCTGGTGATGTAACATCATCTTATGTTTTCTTTTACCCATGTGTGAGTATTTTGCTAGAGCAGCAATTTTCAAACACAAAGTCGCAAGAATTTTTAAAACATGCAATACCTGACTATTTAGTCAGGGGCACTGACCTCTTTTATCTTAGATTGTCAGACCAAAAAAAAATGACAACAGCCAACACAACAATAGCCATCTGGTATGAATGAATCAAAATTATACCCATTTTTTTTGTCAGCTCATCAAACAATATATTGGTTGGTGTGTCACAGAATTTTAGTAATTAGATCATGTGTGTCGTGAGATGAAAAAGGTTGATGATCCCTTCTCTCGAGTATTCACGGAGGTGCAAAACTGCTGAATGAACCGTGGGGTGTGCACACCTTCAGCTTTGCTAGATAATTGCCCAATGGTGCTGCTGTATGTGGTTGTGCTGGTTTATTCTCAGCCAGCTGTTATGGGCTGAATGTTTGTGTTGCCCAAAATTCATGTGTTAAAGCCCTAACTCCCAATGTAATGGTATTTGGAGGTAGGGTGTTTGGGAAGTAATTAGGTTTAGATGAGGTCATGATAAAGTGCCTTCATAAAGGGATTAGTGCCCTTCTAAGAGAGGTAGAGATAGGAGAACTGTCTGTCACCTCTGGAACTGTGATAAATGTGTGTCATTTAAGCCACCCTATCCATGGTATCTGTTCCAGTATCTCGAGCTGATTGAGACACCAGCAATTTACAAAATTTCTCTGCCTCATGTCTTATTCAGCATTCATTTTGTATTGTTAGATTGCTGCCAATCTCATGAATTTAAAAAGGTACCTAATTACGGTATTAGTGTACATTTCCTTGATAAGCCCGGGAGATTTAATATTCTTTTGAAATGTTTTTTGGTTCCTTTGATTAACTTCTGTGAATTAACTATTTACATATTTGGCACATTTTTAAGGAATACTTGTCTTTTTCTTATCTACTTGGAAAAATTCTTTCTATGTTGCGGTGATTAAACTGTAGTCAATTATAATGTATTAATGTTATTTCCCAGTTCATGGATTATCTTTTAATTTTGTTTATGGTTCTTGGGGTTTTTTTGGGAAGAGATCTTATTGAAGTATTTACTTTTCAGAAAAAAACTTGTTGAAATACAGTGTGTGGGCAGGTAATTGTCTACAGTGTGATAAAGACATCTATGTGGACAGTACCCAGAGGCCTCATCATTCTCCCTCTCCATCATGAGCTTCCCTCAAAGGTGTCCACCATTCACACTTAAAACACTGTTTATGAGTTTTGTCTGTTTTCTGAATTTCTTTTCCTTTTTTTTAGGCGATGGGAGGGGAGATAGTGAGGCAGCCTCTCACATGCACCCCAATTGGGATCCACCTGGTAACCCCATTTGGGACCAATGCTCAAGTACCGAGCTATTTTTAGCACCTGAGGCCAATGTGCTTCAACAGAGCTGTCCTCAGCATCTGGGGCTACCCTTGAACCAATCAGTACCTGGGGCCACCCTTGAACCAATCAAGCTACTGGCTGTGGAATGGTAAGGGGAAAAGGGAGTGGGAGGGGGAGAGGGAAAGAAAGGAGGGGGAGAGAATTAGATGGTTGCTTCTCCTGTGTGCCCTGACCAAGAATCAAACCCAGGATATCAGTGGATATCTACTGAGCTGCCAGCCAGGGCCCTGAATTTCAAATAAATGAAGTAATGCAAAATATATTATTTTCCTTTGGCTCCTTTTGCACAATACCATGTTAGTGAAATATATCGGTGTTTTTGCTCGAAGCAATAGTTTGCTCCTTCTCATGATTACATATTTTATCATTTAAATATACCAAAGATTATTTATCCCTTCTACTATACTACTCACACAAATTGGGGATACTTCAAAATGAATATAAAGCGATAAAAATATCCCCTAATTTTTGTGAGCAGAACATTAATATACATGTTTTTGGTTAATCCAAACAGTTTTCCCGTGAACATTCTCGTACACGTTTTTGATGAACATATGAAAGAAAGCAGAACGTTTCTGATTGACATATTCCTATGAGTGGAATTGCTGGTCATAATGTATGCATGTATATTCTTTACTAGATAGTATTATACAGCATTCCAAGATTTTGTATCAATTTACATTTCCACCAGCAACACATAAAAGTTTCTGTTGCTGCACAAGCACTGCCATTTTGTATTGACAACTGCTTTCGTTTGAACCGTTCTGGTGCATGTTTATGGTAGAATCTCATGCTGGTTTTAATATGTATTTTTCTTCCCTACTTTATTTTTTTTTTAATTTTTTTAATTTTATTTACTTATTTTAGAGAGGAGAGAGAGAGAGACAGTGAAAGAGAGGAGAGAGAGAGACAGGGGGGAGGAGCTGGAAGCATCAACTCCCATATGTGCCTTGACCAGGCAAGCCCAGGGTTTCGAACCAGGGACCTCAGCATTTCCAGGTCGACGCTTTATCCACTGCGCCACCACAGGTCAGGCCATATGTATTTTTCTGATGACTAATGAAGTTGAACTTCCTTATCATGTTTATTGGCATTAAGACTTCCTCTTTCGTGAAGGGCCCGTTTAAGTCTTTGGCCCTTTTGAAGGACACTTGTCTACCTTTTCCTTCTGACTTGTGGGAATTATTTATATATTTCAGGTGTATATAGACAAATTTAAGAGCTGTATACATACAAGGAATATCAATGTCTTCCATTCATTTGGTGCTTTGCCATTTCAATCCCTAATGACAATTTTTTTTTTTCTGTTTTCTGTATAATATGCTGTCCACAAAAATGAGGGGATATTTCAAAATTAATGTGAAGCTATAAAATATCCCCTAATTTTTGTGAGCAGTATATATTTTTATATTCTTTATTTTCTATTTATTTTAAAGCATATAAAATCACCTTTTAAAATTTGAGCTATAACACAAATGCAAAGAAGTACATGCAACTCTACAGCTCAAATTTCCACACACTGAATGCATCGATATAACCAGACCTCAGAAAAACAGAATATTCTGAGTAAACCACGAGTTTCCTTTGTGTCCCCTTCTAGTCACAGTCTTCTAAAGGGTGACCACTAACCTGACTGCCAAATCCATACTTTTTTTACTTTTTGGAAATTAACATAAATAGTACTTGTCTTTCTTTCTTTTTTTTTAAAATTTTTATTTTATTTATTTATTCATTTATTCATTTTTAGAGAGGAGAGGGAGAGAGAGAGAGAGAGAGAGAGAGAAAAGGGGGGAGGAGCTGGAAGCATCAACTCCCATATGTGCCTTGACCAGGCAAGCCCAGGGTTTCGAACCGGTGACCTCAGCATTTCCAGGTCGACGCTTTACCCACTGCGCCACCACAGGTCAGGCTTTCTTTCTTTTTTTTGGAGTAGGGAAAGCTCTGGCTTTCTTGTTCAACAATAGGTATCATTGCTTGCAACAACACTTTTATTCTTAAATAGAATTCGACTGTATGAATATGCCACAATTTATGCATTCGTCCAACATGTGATGGGTATGTTGATAATTTCCATGTTGTAAATGTTATGAATAGTATGGCTATGAACATCTTGTACTTTTTTTGGGGAAATATATATATATATTTCTCTGATATATACTTATGCATGAAATTGCTAGTTCATAGAGTATGCATGTGCTCCACATTAGTAAATAATTCCAAATAGTTTTTTCAGTCTTTTTACCAATCTACTCTCCCACTAGCAGATTCTAGAGACATTTGAGGAAGTCAGTCAAGAATAGGACTACAGAGCCCACTTGCAGACCTGTAGGCTAAACAGATACTCATTGTTTTGAGCAGTTGAGTTTTAGGGTGGTCTGTTACACAGCATTATTGTCGTAATATATAACTGATACACTTGAATTCTTGGAGTAAACTGCCAGTTGGTTATATTATTCTTTTATATATTGCTGCATTAAAATTGCTAGTATTTAGATTAAGATATTTGCACCTGTGTTCATTAGAGATATTTTTTAAAGTCCCCCCCCCCCGTTTTTGTAATACTCATATCAAGTTTTAATATCGTTATGTTGGCCTCGTACATTGAGATGAGAATTTTCCCATTCACCCTCATACCTCCCCAATCTCTCAAAAAGAGTGTGAGAAATTGCTATTACTGTTTCTTCAATGTTAGGAAGAATTTATTGGTAAACACTTCCAGGCTTTGAGATCATACAGTGGAAAAGATTGAAATTCTAGATTATTTATATCTTATGTTTCTTGGCTCAGTTTTGGTAATTAGGGATTTCTAGAAATGTATCAATTCTCAGTTTTTTTTCATGAAGTTGTTAATATCAATAGTATCCTTTTATTATCTATTAATACCTGCAACATCTGTATTGACATCCTCATTGTAACCTCTCATATTTGCGATTTCTTCCCATGTCTCTTTTTTGGTTAGCTCTGCTAGAAGTCTATTAATTGTCTAAGTCTCTTCTAAGGACAACTTTATGGTTTTTTATTTCATATGAATAAATTTATTTTCTAGCTTATTAATTTATTTACATTATTTTTATAATTTTCTTCACTTTCTTGGGTTTCGTGTTTTCCTTCAGCTTTTTGGTTTGATATTTAGGTCACTGATTTTCTACCAAATTCTAATATGTGCACTTTCAGACTATATGTTTCACCTTTAGCACGACTTTAAAGGTATTTCACACAGTTTGATGGCTGTACTTTCTTTCTCTATTTCTCAGTTACAGTTTACAGTCAATATTATTTTGTATTAGTTTCAGGTGTACAGCATGGTGCTTAGACAATCATATGTTACAACGCCCCTCCCTCCCCATATTTCCGGTACCCACCGGACACCATACATAGTTATTGCAATATTATTGACTGTCTTCCCTGTGCTGTACTTCACATTCCCATACTGTTGTGTAACTACCAATTTGTACTTCTTAATCCCTTCACCTTTTTCACCCTGACCCCCAGCCCCTCACCCCTCTGGCAACATCAATATTTTCTGTCTCTATGAGTCTGCTTTGTTTGTTTGTTTGTTTGTTTATATTGTTCTTTAGATTCCACATATAAGTGAAATCATACGGTATTTGGTTTTTTTCTATCTGACTTAATTCACTTAGCATAATACCCTCTGGGTCCATCCATGCTGTCATAAATGGTAAGATTGCCTTCCTTTTTTATGGCTGAGTAATGTTCCATTGTATATATGTACCACAGCTTTTTTAACCAGTCATCTATTGATGGGATCTTGGGTTGCTTCTATATCTTGGCCATTGTAAATAATGCTGCAATGAGCATAGGGGTGCAATACTCTTTAAAATTAGTGTTTTGGGTTTCTCTGGATATATACCCAGAAGTTTAAATTACTGGTTCAGGGCAGTGACACTTTTAATTTTTTGAGGATCCCCCATACTATTTCCCACAGTGGCTGCACCACTCTTCATTCCCACAAACGGTGCAGTAGGGTTCCATTTTATCCACATCTTTGTCAATACTTGTTTTTTGCTTATTTATTGATAATAGTCTTGAGGTACATTCATCATTACTCAGTTTAAAATGCTTTCTAATATTCTTTGCTACTTGTTCTTTGACATTTGGAGTATTTAGACATGTACTGCTTATTTATCAATGAGTGGGAATATTCTAGTGATCTGTTTGTTTTGAATTTTTTGCTTCATTCCACTGTGGTCAGAGAACATGTCTTGAATGATTTATCTTCCCTGGTTCTGTGTTCCAAGCAGAGGACAGGTTCAGGGTATAAAATCATCATGTCATCTTTGCTGGCTTTCAAACTGTGGTTTTCCAAGTCATCTGGGAGTCAGAGGAGGAAAAATAGGTATCTTCTCCTTACTCTATTTCCCTTTATTTAGAGCAGGTCCACTTTTTCTGTTTTATTAAGTTTTTATATAATTTTTTTGTTTAAAATTTATTTTTGCTTAAAAACCACTGAATTAGAATATCTTGTAGTCCTTTCAATTTTGAAATATTATTACCATATTCTATATATTTTGTTACTAGCAAAATATAAAGTCATCCTGCAATGATATTATCAGGTTAACATGATACCCTAATCTTCATACTGTGTCTTCATTAAATTGACCTAGTTACATTATTATTATGTTAATTTACATATCTAATATTCTTTGTTATTTCAAAGAATCATATCTCTGTGTGTATATCCAGATATTCAGCTATCTATGATACATATGTAAAATATAGTAATTCTATATATTTTATTGGTTGTAAAAACCAATATAGTTAGTTCTCAGTTAATCTAGTAAATGATGTTCAACCCATTCTGGGAGTTAAAGATGTGCAAGTTAAACCAATAGTGTTATTTTTTAAATTTATTAGGATGGCAAAAATAAGTATTTTTAGATACCATTGGTAGGAATCTATCTTGAAATTATTTGGCTTCAGTATTTATTTTTTTATAAGGGAGGAACTGGACTAAAGTCAGGTATCATAAACTCAAATGCCTTTGGGGGTCAAAAGGAAAATCAGATTGACATTACTCTTTCTCAGGAGAACTCTCAATTGTGAAAGTCATTTACAGAGTTCTGAGGGTGTGACCAAAAGTAATGAATCAAGTCAAGATGTATTTCAAATATAAAGACAACAATTAGATGTATTTAAACACTAGCTGTACCCGGCCACGCGTTGCTGTGGCTCAGTCTGGTTAAATGGAAAAGAGAGAAAAAAGAAAGCACCTGTTTCTAATATGTTTAACTTCACAATGCTTGTGGGTATACAATAGTTTTTGTTGTTCCATTGTCTGTGCAGATATAGAGATTGTCTGGTTTGCTGAGTCTAGAACACACATGTGAGAAGCAATCCATGTGTAGATCTAAAGTGCACAATTCTAAAGATTGGCCCTGAGCTTTGTTGATGGTGATTGCAAATGCCAATTGAATTGGGAATTGCAATCTATTAAATTGAAATGGTATATCTGTTGGAATCATAGGAATGTGAGGAATGAGGACATCTTCACCTTTGAAAGGTCCTGTCAAGATTGTTGCTTCTATGACATTGCTCATTAATTTTTTACAGCGCACAGACCCAAACACTTCATGTTTTACCATGAAATCCATCAGCAATTTTAGCTTCTGTCTGAAAACACGTGCTGTGATGTCATGCCTATCCACCGGCGATTGGCCAGGAAGTAAGAGCTGTTGTATATAGTCCCAAGCTAGATTGTATGTGAATGTAATGAAAGGTCTGGACGCCCATAGCGATGAACATACGCAATTGTATCTTGAGCATACTCATGCATATGACGTGGACTGCCTGTATATGAAGATGGCAAAATCGTTAGTCTTCCTATGTTAGTTGTATTACTGTCATTTATAACTGCATCTCGCAAATGAACGTATTCTTCAGAGTGAAGCTTGGTCTGATTCAAACGGATGAATATCAAACGTTCTGTTTCGATTTTTGCATACATATCTATGATGTATTGGTGAAGCAATTGACGGCATTTCAAAATGTGATTGTCTTTATTCTCTTGAATCATTAATTGGTATGAATAATAGTTCATTGTGCTGCATTTCATATTTCTTTCTTCGCCACTGATTGGATTTATCATCATAACATTGAAGTAATATCCATCGGCACCAACCCAAAAAATGATTGGATATTGCAGGGCATCCAATCGTAGCATCGATGAGTTTCTGCAACTTTTGTCAATTGATTGTTTCTCCGATGAAGAACAGTATCTCTAGGTTGGAATTGACCTCCGACTATAACAATTGCCACTTCGTCTATAGTTGGAGCATTGAATCTTCACACATGTTCTCCAGCAGCTGTTTTGTCAGCATGAATAACAATTTATGTGTATCAGATGGCATCATGTCAATTGCTGTTTTGAACAAATGCACTATTTTTTTTTTTTTTTTTTTTTTGTGAAGAAGCTTTTGCAGTTGGGAAATGATGGACCTTTTTATGCCGGTAGAAATTCCACAGCATGCATTCAATTCATCATGGCCATCACCAATGAAATACATTCGTAGGAATTTACGTTGACCATCTGGGAACAGAAGCAGGGAGCCGGCTTTATGATAAATTTGTCCTTTCACTTTGAAAGTTGGCATGAATTGAGCTGTTACGATTTCTGCGCCAAACAACGTCATTTGGAAGCATGAGTTCTATTTCCTGATGTTAGCTAGGAAATGCTTTGATTCGGCGGTATATCCGGCAAGGAAAGTTTTTAATGGCTCTGGCGGTTCTCCAAGTTGAGGCAGCTTAATTCTTCTGGTGGCGCAACACATTCCTTTCATTTCTCCATTAAATTTCAGAGCCTTGCAATAAGCACACACTTCAGTTATAGTGCCGATGAGAACATGGCGGCTCAAACTGTAATCATCAGCTGGGTTGTACTGGAATGCAAGGCGATTGTAATCGCATGATTGCTGAGCATGGAGTCGTGTTTGACGCTGATCTGCTGTTTCTTGTTGATGTCCTTCAGCCACTCTCAGCCTGTTGCGTTCATTCTGTTGAGAACAAAGCAGATCTGAAGCCGCAGAACGCAATCGCTGTGCTCGCAACCATGCATCCTCAAGTCTGCTACATATAAATGGATCATAAATTGGAAATATTGAAATGGAATCATAAAATATTTAGTATAGCATGTGTTTTCACGTCCAACACTGAAAACTGTGTTGAAAACTGTATGGCACTGTTTTTTTAAAAAGCATGTTTTTACCTGTCACAGGTGTGACATCTACATCTATATAATAGTAGGTATATAAAATAGAATATGTATTCAATTGCAATATTGTATCAAAATTTCAAAGCAATCAGTGAAGAACTTTTGGAGATTTAAGATTTTGAACAAACAAACATTACATTTTTATTTATATAGATGAAGCATTTTAACCCAACAGCCCTTCTTATCATAAACACATACATACACTTGGTGACAAATTTGGATAATAAAAACATGAAGCAGGCTCTGGCTGGTTAGCTCAGTCTGTTAAGAGCATCGTCCCGAAATGACAAGGTTGTGGGTTCCATCCCGCAGGGTCAGGGAACACACAGAAAGTAAACAGTGAATGCACAATTGAGAGAAATGACAAATGAATGCTTCCCTTCCTCCTCCCCTCTCTCTCCCTTCCTCTCTCTGTCTCTAAAATAATAATAATAATAATAAAAATTAAACCATGGCCAGATAGCTCAGTGGGTTGGCAGGCACATTATGCCAGAGCACAGAAGTTACTGGTTAGATTCTCTGTTCAGGATACATACAGGAGCAGCTTGATGTTCCTGTCTCTCTCTCTCTCTCTCTCTCTCTCTCTCTCTCCCTCTCTCAAAAAAAGAAGAAAAAAAAAGTATGAATCAAAAAAAAAATTAAAGCATTATACACTGAATCCTTTTAAGTCTAAAACTAATATGAGCAATTATGTAAATCATATTTACAGAATAGATTACTCATGTGACAAAATATAATAAAAATAATGAAATTATGCTAACAATTAAAGAGGCAGTTAGAGGAGGTAAAAATATTCTTTGATGGAATTAGTTTATAGGGTAAAAGTTGAGGTTTATTTAAATAAATTAGTTACCTAATTACCCCTACTGCTAAATAGTTTTCATGGTATCTTCCATCAGCTTTATAGAGCTATTTGAGAAAAATAAGAAACAAGGTCACTTTGCACTTTTCCCTGTTTCTATTAAATAAAGTCAAGTTAAACTGAGGACTTTTATGCAAAAATATCACTGCATGTTCCTATTTTATAAGGTTTCAATTCTACTTATTTATATGTATAAACAATGAATGAAGCTTGAAATAACATTCCCCTAAAAATGATGGTTGTTTCTTGGTGGAAGACAAGTTGACATAGGAACTTTTCTCTTTGCATGGTTCTCCACAGCTAAAATTATGTATAATGATCATGTATTAATTGCACAAGAACTTCATTAGTTGCTTCTTCTTCTTCTTCTTCTTCAAAAAATGTGCCGATTATAAAATAAACACATAAATCAAAATGTAGATTCATTCCATCAGCTAAATTGTGACCCAAACAAGATTTGTTGAGATTTTTGTAATTCTAACTCCGATCAGGTTGGTCCCAACTAATGAGAATTCAGGAAACACATGAACAGTGTGATCCTGCCCCTCGGAGGGCACCACGTGAACTTTCCACTCTGGCCTTGTGACTGGAGATGTCCCCGTCCGCTCCTGTCCCCACCAGCGACCTCCTTTCCCTCTTCCATGCGTGGGCGCATGACTTGGAATTTAAACCCTACAACGACATTGTGGGTCTATTAGATCCACAGAGATTTTTCCTCCCTGCCTCCTTCTCTCCGGGAGGGGACCGTATTTACTGCTTTCATTAGGGCTTGGAGCTGCAGGAGGAAATGCAGGTCTGCAGCCTCTCCCCTGACAGCTTCTGACTGAGGAGGCAACGTGGGGACTTTCTGGACGCGATGTGCCGGTGCTGTGTGGCTGATTGTTACAAACCCCGGGACTAGGACAGCGAGCCTGCGAGAGAGAGCATCTTTCACTAAACATTTGCTTTCGAAAACGGGTTTCCGACATGTTGCTGATGAAATGGTTGACAGAGTTTTTTTTTTCTAATGTGACTTAGTGCATTAATGTTCTCTTTGCATGGAAGGAGGAGCGAAGTGTTGACATTCGTCTAACCTGCAGCCCATGTCATTCCATCGCTGAGCTGGTTTTTATTCTGTGTTGACAGGAGAGGATAATTCCCTGCAATTATTCCTCTAGGGAGCATTCAATCTGCCCACTGATTAAGATGAGAAAAGACAATGTTTCTCAAGGTATTTTGGGAATTTGGTGAAGTGTGACTAAGTCACATTATTTTGGGTTTTTTTTTTTATCTTCTTTTCCAAGGGAGAGGAGGGGAGATAGAGAGACAGACTCCCACGTGTGCCCCAACTGGGAGCCACCTGCAACCCCTGTCTGGGGCTGATGTTCTGCCCATCTTGGACCATGCTGGCAACTGAGCTATTTTTAGCACCTGAGGTGGAGGCTCCATAGAACCATCCTCAGTGTCCAGGCCGATGGAGCCATTGCTGTGGAAGGAGAAAAGAGAGAGAGGGAGAAAGGAGGAAGGGGAGGAGTGAAGAAACAGATGGGCGCTTCTCTTGTGTGCCCTGACTGGGAACTAAACCAGGGACATCCACACACCAGGACAACTCTGTACCACTGAGCCAACCGGCCAGAGCCTAGTCATATGTTTTTAAGGTAATAACCTGTAGTGTGTCCAGGGTGGTTTCCAAAATTGTTAATGACTGATGAGGTACACCCAATCAGAGCAGAAGGCAAGCATTAGGCCTCACAGTTACACTGTGCCTCAATGGCAACCCTAGATGAGCCTGTGACTCCCATACGGTGTACCTCTCCTCCAGGCAGAAGGACAGAGCTCTCTGTTTGACTCTAGAACAAGAAATTATTTATAAGCAGATCTGATGACTTTTTCTTAATTCTGAATATAGTCATCCTTCATTCATTTATTCATTCAACAACCACAACACACAAGCCACGATAGGCCAACTCTCGGGGCTGCAAAGATAAACAACAAAGGCCGTAGCCCTTGCTTTCAGAAGTGGACATTCTAAAGAAAGGGTCAGCAAATTATTATTATTAATTATTATTATTGTAAAGGCCTAGATAATAAATATTTTCAGCTTGGCAGGCTGTCAGGTGTCTGTCACACTGTTTGACCTCTGTTGTGACACGAGAGCAGCCATAGACAGTGCAACCACGCATGAGACTGGCTGTGTGCCAATGAAACTTTCTTTAGGAGCGCTGGACGTCAAATTTCATATACTTCTCACGTGCCACAAAATAGTTTTCAACTTTTGATTTTCCTCTGGTTATTTAAAAATGGAAAAACCGTTCTTGGCTGATAGGCTGTATCAAGAGAGGTGGCTGGCAAGACTCGACATGCAAGCTGTGGGTTGCAGGCCTGTGACGTAGAGCTTTCAGAGTGGACGGGACTGGGTCACTCGGGACGTTGGCTGGGGTTGAAAATGGAGCGATACTGTAAAAGCTGGCATAGATGGGCTGTGTGCTCACAGATGTGTGAATGACACCATCATAAGGTGAGAAGACATTTCAGAAACCTTCATGACCTTGTATAATCTTTACAGAGTATTATCTTTCCATTCAGGACATTCCCAACCGAGTGGCTGAGCCTCTGTTTGAGTACCTTCCATGGTAGGTCATTGGATCTACCCAAGCCAGCCTATTTTATTGCTGGACAGAGGCATTTTCATGAAATATGTACTTTCATTAAATACAAACATTCATATATAAATAATCAGGACTCTGAATCCCATAATGCTCAGCTAGTGTCCCTAGTCCGCTCTCTTTGACAAGCCTCAGGGGATAAATGTAAGCAACACTTCCACAGGGTAACTTCCGGACAGCTAAGTCTTGACCTACTTTCTGTTGATGGTATTGCTTGCTTATTTTTGGTCCCATAGTTTGGTTCTTCTAATTGAAAGGTTAAAAAGGCATGGTTCTCGTTTCCTCTCCGATTCCTTCATATATTCAACATTAGCTCATTTGTTTCCAGCATGGAGAAAATTAAAAAGAAGGGTAGGGAGAAGTAAATTAGATTGTTTCCCTTTAAGTGGTGATTCAAAACGTGTTTGCATACTAATAACAATCGGTGCCAATATGCCCTGTTAAAATTAATCTGCTCCTGAGATAAGGCTTTCGGAACATGAGACCCAATTTAGTTTTGCATTTGAGAAAGTGTGCTAATCCCAAATGAGCAACATCTTCTTTGCAAAATAAAGATTGCCAAAGCTGTCATTTAAAGCTTCCCTGTATTTTCTTATCTTTCTTTAAATGTAAGGCAACAGGTTGGAGTCAGCTTAGAAAACAAGAGTTGCATTCATATGAGCCAAACTACCAGGGCAAAAAATACATGAGGGTGTGTGTGTGTGTGTGTGTGTGTGTGACTGTGTGTTTGTGAGTGAGCATGTGTGTTTGTGGCTGCACCTGTAACACTATGTCATAACCGCTGGACATTGCACTGTGTGATGAATATAAGAGATTTGGGGGCCAGATAGACTACATCAAAGAACAGCTTCATTGCATATTATTTGGAGAACGTTTTGCAAGTTTCTTCTCAGAGCATCTTGTAAGTGTTTGTTCACTTGTAAAATGAGAGCAATAATACACTTTTGATAGCATCAAATGGAGAATGTTAGCAAATTGTGTAACAGAATGCCTGGAGCTCAAATATTATTCTCTTCTACTTCCTTTCAGCCTCCACTAAACTGCTTTTAGGGCTAATAATTAGCAAATAGGGAGCGCAAGGCAAAAAAACAAAAAAGGGCACAATGCCAGAATTTGCCATAGGGGAAAATCTCAAGCTGGATGTACGAAGACATTAGCCAAGCAATTTATTCTTTGATTTCTTTTTTATTTTTTTCTTCTTTTCTAAGTGAGGGGAAATAGAGAGACAAATTCCTGCATGCGCCCTGGCCAGGATCCATGTGGCAACCCCCGTCTAGGGCCGATGTTTTGCCTTGTTCTCAACTGAACTATTTTTAGTGCCTGAGGTGGAGGCTAGATGGAGCCATCCTCAGTGCCTGGGGCCAACATGCTAAACCAATCAAGCCATGGCTTCAGGAGGAGAAGAGAGAGGTAGAAGGGTGTGTGTGTGTGGGGGGGGGGAGAAGCAGAATGTTCCTCATTTGGGTTTATCTGACATTTCCCCATGATTAGCTTGAGGCTGTGCATGAATGGGAAGGATAGATCAGAGGTGATTTGCCCTTGCCCAAGGATCATAGTGGAGGTACGTGGTGTACACGTGTTACTGATGATGCTAACTGTGATCACTTGATTAAGGGTTATCAATCAGGATTCTTTACTGTAAATTATTTGCCCCAAAATTTCAGAGGAGATACTTTGAGACTCTGCAAATATCCTGTTCCTGCTTAAACTTTTGTCTGATAATTTTAGTATTCATTGATAGACCTAGAAAAGAAACATTTTGAACCAGAAGATTTATGCTTCAAGACTTGCCCAGATTTTAAATGTGCTATAAAGTGTCTGTGACTTAAAGTAGCATGAAGAATAGACAAATAAATAGGTTTCATGAATAAAAAGAGAATCCATTTAAAGATCCAAATATATATACAAATATAGATATAATAAACAGTAGGGAGAGATGGGTTATTCAATGAATTATGTAGAGATAATTGGCTAACCATTTGGAGGAAAATAAAGATAGATCTCTATTTTATGTATATACAAATACATATTCCAAATATGTATATAAGGTGAGGTCTATAAATATGCTAAAATAAAGTATAGGGCAAAAGTTATATAACTTGAAAAGAAAATTCTTTGCTAAGCATGATTTAATACTAGAAACTTTTTTTAAAAAGAACAGTTTTGACTCCATAAAAGTTTAAAATTTTCATTCAGTGAAAAGTACTGTAAATAAATACTTTTTTAAACAGTAACAGACTGGGAGCTCTGTGTATGAGTGTATATGAGTATGTGTGCATCTGTATATGTAATTGAAGGCACTTACAAATCTGTAAAATAATGGTAAGCCACAAAAAATAGGCAAGAATCATAACCAGGCCATTAACAGATAAAAATGTAAAAGGCCAATGGAAATGGGGACAGAGGATAAAACCAGTAAGTAGAGAAATAGAAAAAACAGTTGTCTTTTTATTAGACTTATTATTGTTTAGGTGGGTATTGTTTTTTAATTTTTCCATTGATTTGAGAGAGGAAGAGAGGATGGGTGGGGAGAAGAGAGAGAAAAAAAGAGAGAGAGAGAGAGAGAAAGAGAGAGAGAGAGAGAGAGAGAGAGAGAGTGAGAAGCATCAACTTATTGTTCCACATAGTTTTCCATCTAGTTGTTTTGCCGAGTTGTGCACTCACTGATTGCTTCTCATGTGCACCCGGACCGGGGTGGAACCCATGACCTTGGTGGTCTGGGATGACGCTCTATCTACAGAGCCACCCCGCCAGGGTCTAGCTGGGGATTTTTTAAACCACTGTAATTTTTCATGCTAGTGAGTATGTGGGGAAATATGTACTCTCAGGGACTCTTGGAGACAGTGCATTTTGTTGCATTTTTAGAGGTCAACTTGTTTATCAGAGTTACAAATATACAGGCCTTTTGATCTAGCAGTTCCACCACTAGAAACATCAATATATATATATATAAATATATATGTAAACGTCAATATATATATATAAAACGTGTGTGTGTTTTATTTATATATATAAATAAAATTATATATATAATTAATTATAAATAAATAAAACAATTTCATTGCAGAAATAATTGCAATATCAAGAACTAAAAACAAATGTCAACCTATGGAGGTATGTTTAAGTCCATTCTATCTACACAAAGGGTTGACTCTGTAGCTGTTTAAAAGAATATAAATGTTCTATGTGTTCTGACAACCAGGAACCATGTTTTACTTGCAATAAAAGTAAAATCAGAAAGGGAAAAGATACTCCAAAAATGCATGAAAAAGTGTCCAGTTCCTTTAGTTATCATAAAACTAAATAATATTGAGAATACCATGCAACAATATGGCCCTTTAACTAAAACTATTCTACCCCTGCTGTTTTTATTCTTATGGAAATAATAAAGATGGAACCAAAGGTGGGGCCAATCTTGCTATTTTCCTTTCTGTTTTTCTTTTCTTCATTTTGCAAACTTTCTTCCATGAGGATGTGTTGATATTAATATCGGAGAACACTATTTGTTTTAAGGAGAAGAAAGAGCACTAGGAATCAGGTATTTTACAGCTGTTTATGCTACTGAGTATTATCAGGATAATACTCAGTTCTCTCCAAAACAAGGAGACAGCAACAACTGACCTTTAAACTTGGAACAACCCATAGATCTGAGACAAAGTGAAAGGCAGACCTTTAACTGTCGATTTAACTCTAGCTGAGCAAGGACGGGTACAGAAAAAACGATGTTAGGAATGGAAGAATAATTGGCGCCTTGAGGTCTGTTCTGTGCTGTTTTGTAAGAAAAATTTGTGGTAATGATATTTTTGAGTCAGTAAGACACAGACCTCTGGGTATGAACAAAACCCTAGGAGAAGTGTATGTTAGGGAGCCAAAGGGTGAAGAAATAGCCTGCGATTCAGTGTGGGTCAGCATGAAGGTTTTGTTTGTGTGTTTGTTTGTTAATTTTCAGTTGGATAAACAGAGATGTTTACAAAATGGCTACAGAAGGGGGCGATGACTCACTTTTTAAAAGGATGGTTCTAGAGTTTCTTAACAGCAAGCTTTATTGATACAGATATATGTTTACTTTTTAATCACTGAGACTGTCAAGAAGAACTAAATAGGAACGGGAGCCATTAGGGTGTAAAGAATCATGTCCAAATGGCAGACCCTCAGAAATGAAGACAAATGATGGTGGGAGTCAACAGGACTGAGACATGTAAACACTGTTTAAACACGTTTCTTTGGGAATTCAGCTACGGGGAATCTCCAAAATTAGATTTATTCTGAGTTGCTAGTCAAAACAAGACCAGTGGGTAGAAGCTACAAACACTCAGTATTTCAGTTTAATGTAAAGGCCATTTTTTTCTAGCCATTAAAAATATTTCCAGTGGATTTAATTACCTACCTTCTGCACTGACTCAAGTCACTCTGGGACCTCATGAGAGATTCTGCCATTGCCTTTGGGTTGGTGAAACTTCCATACCACATAGTATTTGGTCACCTCATCACCCCATGAGATATTTCTGTATTTCCAGTCTAGATAATGGTATCACCATACCATTTATTCATTTGCCTAAATTGGTGATTTAGGAGTCATTTCAGCCCTAATCCACCTGTTCATACAAAACTGGGTACCAATCAAGTTTTACAGACATGCCTATAATGTTCCAAGAATCTCCAAGTCAGTTCAGCCCCTCATTGCCATGTCCTTCAGGCTCCTGTCATTGTCTACTGACCTATTATAATAGCCTCCTTACTAGCCTCCCATGCAGTTATTGTTGCCACCCAAACCCAGATAGAGGGATATCTCAGACGCATAGCTCAAAGCCTCACACCTTATAAGTGCTCAAAAAGTATTTGGTAGATTAATGAATAGATAGGCATACTTAATAAATAATTATATTAATAATTATTGAATAGATAGGCATACTTAATAAATAATTATATGCCATTCAGAGTATGCCTTTTTCTGCTTACAGCCTTACCTCCACCCACCCCAACCCTTATGTACAGGTTAAAGCTCAAATCCTTTAACTTGATCTGGCCCCTACTGATCTTTCCATGTTCATTCCTTGACGCATACTGATTCTGGAGCATAGCAGATCTCAAATGTTGCATGCACACCATTGAGCTAGACAAGTAGTTCTTGGCCCTGGCCATTAGCTCAATTAGTTAAGAGCATTGCCCTGAAATGACAAGGTTACAGGTTCAATCCTCAGTCAGGGCACACAGAGGAAGCAACCAAAAAAAAATGTGTGACTGAGTGGAAAAGAGAAAGCTTCCCTTCCCTCTCCCCCTCCCTCCTTTCCTCTCTTTATCTTTCTAAAAATCAGTAATAATTAAGCCCTGGATGGATAGCTTGGTTGGTTGGAGCATCATCCCAGAGTGTGGAGATCGCAGGGTTTGATCCCCTGGTCAGGGCACATACAGCAGCAGCTTGCTGTTTGTCTCTCTCTCCCTCAAAGAAGGAAGGAAGAAAGGAAGGAAGGGGAAAAAAGAAAGAAAGATTACAGAAAAGAAAAGTGGTTCTCAAATTTTCGTGTTCATCAGCACCAGCTGGAGAGGTTGTGAAGGCACAGATTGGTGGTTTTTATTTCCAGAGTTTATGACTAGGCAGGTCAGGAGTTAGGCAGGAGATTTGCATTTCTATCCATTTCCCAGATGATGCCAATGCCTCTGGTTTAGAGAATCTCTGAGCTAAAATTGTATTGTAGCTATGGCACTTGATGGCATTGCGTGTCAGAAACCCCTGCAAAGCATTTGTCGATCACTCAATGATTTTATCCAAAGGATACCATTTAAAGTTATTATTTTGTTCCCAAGCAGACCAGAGACATCAGAGCAATGTTACTGAAGGAAATACAGTATCTTAGGGAACCCATTTTTCTACTCTAGACCTCAGAAAGAATAGAAAACCTATCTCTGGCCCCATGTTGTTATTAAGTTCCAGTGGTTAACAGTATGAGCTTTGTGCTGGTAAAGAGCTATGTTGAGGCTCAGCCCTGCCACTTGTCAGCTGTGGAATCATGAGTAGCTCATTTAACCTTACCATGGCACAGTCTCTTCATCTTTGCAATGCAGGTGGTAATAGGATCTACCTTACAGGTTTGCTGAGAGTATTAAATAGGATAATATATATTATGTACATAGCTGAATACCTGAAATATAGTTGAAGTGCAATAAAAATGCTATTAAAAATTTAAGAAGAGCTTTCTCTCTCTCTCTCTCTCTCTCTCTCTCTCTCTCTCTCTCTCTCTCCCTCCCTCGCCCCCTCTAAAAATAAATTAAAAAAAATTTAAGAAGAATCTGGGTCAGGAGAATCGGTTGGCAAGAACTGTAATGTATCTGTTTTTATGTGACCCAGTTTCTCACAAGAGTGCATAGGCCACCCCTTGACAAAAAAGAAACCAAGTCGATTCAGTCATCATCCAACCTTTTCTTCTTCAGGAGCATCTGCTTTCTAGAGACTTCTGTGGTGCCTTTGTATGGTGTTTGGGGGACACCTTACTAATTCTAGATCCTTAACTGTCTATACTGGCATCTGCCTTGAAGGGTATAATTAGGACTGGCCTTCAATCATGAATCAAAATAGGTCTCTGCTATACCATTCAAAGACCTCTTCCGGTCTCACTCAATGTCATATGCTTTCTGCCATCATTGGGGAAGTAAGATTATAGATCCAGTGGTCTTAGTCATATTTGCTTATGCTCAGGGTGATGGCCACTTATCAGCCTGTATCACTGATGAAAATACGACTGAGAGTGTCTTAGATATCTTTGGAACTTGTAGGTTCATTTGAACAACCTTTTGCACCATGCAGACCATTTACAAATCATGCGCAGTAGACAGAAAGCACTGAGACAAACTTACATAGTATTCAATGCATCGTACATATGGAGTTCAGAAATCAAGCACCAGCTTGTATCATTTTGTTCTGTTATGCACAGTAAGGTAAAACTTTATTTGTTACATGTTACCATTTCTGGCTGGCTAGGTTACCAGCCCCCAAGTGTAAAAAGGTTGAAAACCATGGCTATAGGGTACAGGCTGTGACTGGGGGAGAGGAGGTCACATCTCTGAGACCCTGGGATATGACCTTGCCAAAAGACTGATGCTTAATCAGATATATGGAAAATAGCCCTCTACCACCAGTCACCGGCTAACAAGTATCAGGTAACAGGTAATATGGAATACTCTGGGAGAGGGAAAGACGAGGAACGCAGGAAAGATCTTTTCTGAGGCATGCTGCAAAGCTGATGGTGGAGCAGACACTGAGATAAACTCTTTTGCAGACCAGCTCAAGCCCTAAACAAACTAGCACTAGAAGAACTTGATGTTTTTAAGCCTGCGATGTACTGAGAGTGAACACAGCAACATCAAACCCAGCAGTTATGATTATAATACTCCAAAGTGAATAACGTATGAAGCCAAAAGTCCAAGAAGCTTAGAATGACCCAAGCAGAATAAATGCACACACGCGCGCGCACACACTCACACTCACACACACACTCGCATCCTAGTCTTTCATATCATATTCAATCCACTGAACGCAAAGACAAAGAGAAAACCTTGAAGCGAGCCAAAGGCAAATATACATGTTATTTACAGATTAAAGAAAGATAAGAATTACAACAGACTACTTGTCAGAACCATGACTTCAAATGGCTATAAAGCCTTAATCAGACAAACAAAAACCAGAGAATTCATTGCCAACAAACTCAGTGTACAAAAAAATGTTAGGGCGATCTTTCTGCAGGGAGAAGATGTAATACAATATGAAACAAACTTGGATAAACAAAAAGAAATAAAAGAGTCCTAAAAATAAAATAAATGAAGGGAAAATAAAATTCATTTCTTCTAATATTCAATTGTTCCTAAATTAACCACCAAAAGCAAAAATAGGAGCAGTATATTATGTTTATAGCAAATGTAAAAGTTAAATTATGACATCAATAGAGCAAGAACGAAAGGAAGGAATGTTCTATGTTCTTTAAGCTACACAGAAGCTGATGTTTTTGTAGACTCTGAAGAAAGTGATATACGAATATAATCCCAGAGTCACTACAAAAAAACTTGAGTGAAATGTTAGGAATAATAAGCCAAGAGAGGAGATAAAATTGAATTATTAAAAAAAACTCAGTAGACCCAAGATAAGCCATAATAACAGGGGAGCAGAAAAAAATCAGATAAACTAAATAGAAAAGAAGTAACAAGATGATAGATTTAATCCAACCACCTGGATGTTGTATTAAATGTGAATTGTCTAAACATATCTTTTTTTTTTTTTCAGGGACAGAGAGAGAATCTGAGGGAGGGATAGCTAGGGGCAGACAGACAGGAACAGAGAGAGATGAGAAACAATTCTTCATTGAGGCACCTTAGTTGTTCACTGATTGCTTTCTCATATGTGCCTTGACCATGAGCCTTCAGCAGATCGAGTAACCCCCTTGCTTGAGCCAGCGACCTTGGGTCCAAGCTGGTGAGCTTTGCTCAAACCAGATGAGCCTGCGCTCAAGCTGGCGACCTCAGGGTCTCGAACCTGGGTCCTTTGCATCCCAGTCCGACGCTCTATCCCCTGTGCCACTGCCTGGTCAGGCTAAACATACTATTAAAGTACAGATTGTCACAATGAATAAAAAACAGGACTCAACTCTAGGCTGTCTTCAAGTCCCCAATTTAAATATAATGAGGCACCTGATTGACAATAAAGAGCTGAAATAAGATATACCACGCTGATGCTAACAAAAGAAGAGACTAATGATCTTAATGTCAAAAAAAAGTATGTGAAGTAGAATTTGGAGCAAAAACTATTGTCAAGAGTAAAAAAAAAAAAAAATCAGGTAATAAAAACGTGAAAGTCCTAAATATGGGTGTTAGAGCCTCAGAAAGCACAAAGCCAGCACTGATCTAATTGAAAGGAGCAATAGAGAAATCAATGTTTGGCTGCAGTATTTGCAGGCTAATTGCTGTGTTGTTTTGGATGATGCCCAGAGCAGGGTAGAAAATGAGAGTTTAACGGAGGTAGGATATCAGAGCATGGTAGTTATAGAAAATGCAAGTCCCCGGGGAAGGTGTGCAGTCTTGGGAGAGCGTTAGAGTCTCCGGGGTGTGGAAGAGTCCTGGGAAAGAAGGATCAGTTCCGCCCCATTCCCTTCAAGAGTTCAGAAAAGATGAGGCTTTGGCTCATTGGGCATAGTATGGCTTTGAGATATAGGCCATTACCTTGGAGGCACGTTCTAGAAACGAGATGCCAGAAAGACAGTGAACCAAACCTTCGTATAGGCTTCCGTGGTTGCACAACTCAGCCCCTTGAATGTAAAAGGAGCCCGCCCCTGTCAAACGGGGAACGGCTGTTTGTCTCTGGTTCCGGCAAGGAAATGTTCCACAGCCCAGGAAGAACGGCCCATTTGACTTAATGTCTGTGTTTTCAGATTCTTCAGAAAAGGCAGAAGCACAATTTCTCCTCCTGAAAAAGCAACCTTTCCCACACTGAAGAGTAGCCCAAAGCCACCCCTGCCTCCAGTGGGGGCGGGGAGCGTTCCCATCTGAAGGTTAGTCTCCACTTCGGGAAGGCGGAGTTTACAGGGGTGAAACTGATACTCTCAGGAAGCTAGTAGAAACTTTGGGAGGAAGAGGGCAAAGATCTGATGGCCTTGCTCACTGTTCTGTGACTTCGTGGGAGCTCTGTGGTGGTTCATGCCCTGGGGACATGTTAATAATTACTGGACTATATTACTGAACAAAACTCAGCTCTTGGGAGACCAGAGCGTTCTTCAGCAACCCTGGCCAATCTGAAAAACAATATCGGAATATTAACACTGGAAGAGTGGACAGACCTCCGAAATTCAATGATTTCAACCATGTTTGGTGAGTCCAGAGGTCCTGCAGATGCAGCGAGGCATTAGGAGACTGAGGCGGAAGCTGACGGAACCTGTTCTGAGCCGCCACTAAAATCTTGGCTCCCTTCAACAAGAGCGGTTTCTACCTGTTTGTTTGATACTTGAATTGGGTTTCATAGGAGAGTGTATTTTGTATTTTTCTGCCTTTCTCTTTTTTTTCCTTTTTTTCTTTCTTTTTTTTTTTTGTATTTTTCTGAAGCTGGAAACAGGGAGAGACAGTCAGACAGACTCCCGCATGCGCCCGGGATCCACCCGGCACGCCCACCAGGGGCAACGCTCTACCCACCAGGGGGCGATGCTCTGCCCCTCCGGGGCGTCGCTCTGTCGCGACCAGAGCCACTCCAGCGCCTGGGGCAGAGGCCAAGGAGCCATCCCCAGCGCCCGGGCCATCTTTACTCCAATGGAGCCTCGTCTGCCTTTCTCTTAAACCCAAATTAGCAATTATTGGTCCAGTTCAGGGGCAAGGAAATTTTCTTTTTTATAAAGAGTCAGAAAGGAAATATTTAAAATTTTTGGATCACATAGGTCTCTGTCACATGTGCATTTTGGTTTTATTTTCACAATATTACAAAAAAAAACCCCACTTGTAGGCCACAGGTAAGCAGGGCAAAAGGCCACTCTAGTTTGACTATCTTGGCTTGAACTTTGACTTTGACTTTGATCAAGGGCATATGATCCTGAGATCCAATAAGCCTCTCATGAACTGTATGACTCAGAAGGTATTGGTCCAATAAAATACTAGATTTTTTTTCTCAAAGGCATCAGAGTTGGGGTACTTCCCTCAAGATGTGGTATACAAGTTGAGCCAATGGTCATTTTATGGTGGTGAGCACATTATAGGGATAGGTCTGGAAACCCCTGGACACCCAAGGTTAACAGTAGAAGTGGCTCCTCTCACCATCACTCTTAGTGACTCATTTGGGTAATCTGTGCTCCCTGACCCCATAATTTTAGACACCACTGGCCTAAAGCTTCTCGTTTCCATAGAATGGATGCTTCCACAAGGGACATTTCACTAATCCTAACATCACAGCTCTTACTCGGTTGTTTTGGGCTCCTCATGCCAGTAGACCAACAAACAAATAACGAGCTACTTTACTGTCAGAGATAACTGACCCTGACTCTCATGAGGATATTGAGTTGTTGCTACATAAGGGAGCCAGGGAGAGCAACATCTGGAAGTCAAAGAATTTGCTGGGACACCCACTGATGCCCATGTCCGGTAGAAACCATACTTGTCTACTACAACAGCCATGTCCAAGGTCTAACCAGGAGTTGAGTCATCTCAGTCCACACAAACAACCTAGACTAGCAGAAGTCCTGACTCAGGGTAGGGAGAATCTAGAGCAGGTGTTACAGGATAAAGATGATGGGCGTCACTTGGATCTGAGCAGGGATAAAGCAGAACTCCATGAAATGCTGCTGGTACCCAATCCATCCATCACTCTTTACCGTTATCACTTTGGTATGTATAGCAGAACTTACCCGCACAGCTCGGATCACTGTCTGCCGGGCAGCTCATCAGTGTTAGGGAATTAATGCTCCTTGCAGGAGGTCCTCGACCAATGACTAATCCAAGTCAAAGTGTAAATATCTCCGCTCTTTCATACCACACGTGGGGAAACCTGGTGGGGAGCCTTCACCCCGGCTCCTGGCGGGTGTCTAGCTCACTTGTGCTTAATGTGCATGGAGCGAGCTGGCTTGATTCCTCACCCTTCATGTGCTGCCTCCCAGTTTTATTTCACATTCCTACTCCTCCACTTGTGTTTTTCTTCATTCCCCAAACAAGCTACATGCCTGCAAACTGTTTTCTCAACATCTTCTTTTGGGGAAACAAAAAAACCAAAAAACACTGGGAAAAGAAAGAGGGGTTATTATTGGCTGTCTTTCGGACATAATCACGGGGTAAGTGGAGACTGTGTTGGGTGCCCACACATCACATACTATTTATAAAGGAGACCCTCACAGAAGCTGGAAGTAGAAAGTATAGTTCTTCCAATCCATCCCAACTTATTTTAATGCAAATAGGAACAATACCACTTGGTTAAAAATGAAAACTCCAAAACAAATGCTAAAGTGAGTTGGGCCAATAGGGATAAAATGAGATTGTCCCTGGGAAATTGGGATTTATGAGCACCCTACAAATAAACTGTACTTAATCCCTGGACTCCCCTTTGCAATGAGGACCACTGACCTCATCACTGAATTTCATGTTTGGTTTCCCATGTCTGTGAGCTCCAAGTAACAGATTTCTGGTGGTTCTCCTATGTTTGGACTCTTTACTCTTGCCCAGTGTTGAAGAGATCTCTTAACCATAGTGTTCTGGGTCCAGGATGTCCATGAGTTAAACCTCAGCCATATGACTCAGCACCCAACTATCACAGCTTTTTACATATTTGAAATCAATAATCATTGCCTATTCTTATGTTTGTGTATAATTTAATACTTTTTAATATTTCAGTAGCATCTTTTTTTTTTTTATCACGTTAGTGTCCTTTGTACATCTCCATTCCCAACACCTTGAAACATCTTGGTATTTCCACGGTTCTAGGGAGCATCCCCATCTGATGAAGGAGCAACTACTTCTGAATAACACAGCTTTTATTTTCATATCCAGCCCGTACCTTTTCCAGGCTTGGCTGAGCACCCTTGGTCCTTGGGAATATCCTGCTCTCTCAACAACTGTGAAGCAGAGTGACGCCCAAATCACATATCCCGAGCTTTTAGCAATAAAGAGCATCTTAATTGAATTTCAAGGCGTGTAGTTTGGGTCTTGGAAATTCATCACTGCCTGTGGGTGGCCTCTTGAGAGGGTATGTGTGAGCGTGTGTATTTCCTTTCTTCTTTTGGATGGGTCCAGCTAAGACGTGTTTGATGTACTGAGTCATGCAAACAAATACAGCTCTAGCCCCAGCCACGCTCCTGGATCATCAACTCAGCATAATATCCCTTTCTTAACTCCGAAGGGGCCAAGACCTACTTAGCAACAGGATACTCGCCTAGTACTAGCGGCGACTCCTTCGTGATGCTTGATGAATCCCAGAGAAGAAGACTTGTCTGTCTTTCTTATTGGTGACCTCACCTCGGTGTCCTTCCAGAATGGAGCAGTTAACTAAAGACAGCATTTTAACTGAGAAATTTAAAAATATCCCAGACGGTATAATTGAACGATCAAAATATTCCACCTTCAGGGAAGAGTCATTACAGGCCTCCTGTCTCTTCTATCTTTTGTAGAAAGTCTTGTGTGACTATCTTTTTATTTTTTTCTGTCATCTAAGGAGAACAGTCTATAGAGACAATTGTTTCACTTTGGGAGCCTTCCATAGTTGGCGCTGATCAGTGCCCTCCCTCTTCCCTGAGGAGAAAGAATTAAATGCTTTGCTTAATTGATCCAGAGACCTCCCTTGAATCTCATATGTTCTCCTGGGAGAAGAATCTATCCAGATTGTGGGTTTGGGAATGGTTTCCCTAAGCCCGTGAAGCCCGTGGGTAGAACAAAATCTTAGTTAGAGAGTTAGAGCCCGGCTGGAAGCTGTGTTACCGCTAACTAGCCCAGACAGCACTTGACTCTTTCCAGTGAGATCAGAATTCCTCTCCCTCCCCCGCAGAAATACAGGACACCCAGTGTACCAGCAGCCTGCCAGGAGGCCTAGCTCTGCCTTCCTCTCCTCTGCTCCCCGTTCTCCTGCCCTCTTCCGGGAGACATTTAAAAACGGAGCATGACTTCCCCTCTCCTCTGTTGTTTGAGATGTAAGCATGCCGTTTCCTACGGTGCTCTTTTTAATCTTCATTTCTTGGTTCACAGTAATGCTATTTCCTCAGCCTCTTCAGAGGCCGTTGCCATTAACAGAAGCCCGATTCTCCCCCAAGGACACAGTATCCCATTGTAGCTCATCGGAGGTAGGGATGATAACGACAATGGAGCAAGGTGATCAGTTTTCTCGTGACGCAGTTGGATATGAAGATGATTCATAGCTCTTTTTTTCCCCCTAAAACTTGTCTGATTATTTTCATGAGCATACCCACCCAGCAGCTGCTCCTTGGGCATGCACTGGCCTAGACCCGTCACTGTGCATTCTGTGAGCATCCTCTGCTGCTGAGCCTGTGATCCACTCAGTGCTGGCCCCAGGACACTGTTGACTCAGCCTTCCCCCCTCCCACTGCGCCCCTTGGCTCCTGTAGTCATTACAGATGCCTCTGGTTCTCTGCCAAGTCCTCCGTCCAGATGCCCGTCCATGGGAAACCCTTATATTTTTACGATCCCACGGCCCCCAGTTGGTCCCCTCCTCTTCTTCTCAGTTGTTTCCATGACGTATACGACACCTGTCTCAGGCAGGTTTCTCGGTTCGCAGGAGATCCTGGAGTTTTTAATTTATATTTGAGAACCCAGTGGTACCGAAGCTGACTCAGTGTTGGGAGTGAAGCTTGTTCACCAACAGACTTTCTTTCCAGCTTAGTGGGCAGAGGTCCTGCTGCTACACGGAGGGGCCCGTACACGTCAGAATATGAAGGGCACATCCAGACTGGTTGACTAATAGTTTACATTTTATTAAAAAATTTTAAATAACCACTTTATTCTCCCCTTCCCCCACAGCAGATAAAAGCTATCTCCATGGTGGACACAGGAGTAGAAAAGATAATAGGGGAGTTAACTTCCGTGGACACATGGTCACAACTGTGTTTGTGCCCTTGCCGCCACCTCCACGTCCCGGGTCTACCAGGAATCTGTGTGGAGTTCAGTCAGTGCTTAGCTTTTCTGTCTGATTGGCTACACAAGCCAATAAGCCTATATCTACGTTCATCCGCAGATATACATGGAAACACCTTGTTGCTGGGGACTGTTCCCTATTCTCTTTGCTTTTATGGAGACAAAAGAATTTTTCCTAATTGCTACTGCAAAGGGGATTTAGAAATGTACAGAAGTAAATGAACATGTTCAGTCCTCTATCTTGATCCAGAATCTTTGATTTGCACTTTTTGAAGATGCCCTGGGCTGTTGTGGGGTAAATGGAACAGATTTGAGCTGGGGGGATGGGGGAGAATGAGGGAGGCCAGGGAGGTGACTTTTCATAGTTCATGAGAAAGGTGAAGTTTTTCTGGAATGATGAGGACACAAATGGACAGTTTTGTAATAATTTTGAGATTAGGACCTACCTGACATGCTGATTGGATATGAAAGAAGTGTGAAGAAGAGGGGGGAATTAAAGATAACTGCAATTTTCTGGATTGAGCACCTAAATGGTGGTATTGAATGTTTGAGAAAGAAAGGAAGAAAGAAAGAAAGAAAAAGAAAGAGGGAGGGAGGAAGGAGAGAGAGAGAGAAAGAGAGAAAGAAAGGAAAGAAAGAAAGAAAGAAAGAAAGAAAGAAGAAAAAGAAGAAAGAAAGAAGAAAGAAAAAGAGAGGAGGGAGGAGAAGAGAGAGAAGAAGAGAGAAAGAAAGAAGGAGAGAAAGAAAGAAAGAAAGAAAGAAAGAAAGAAAGAAAGAAAGAAAGAAAGAAAAAGGAAGGAGAGAAAGAGAGAAAGAAAGAAGAAAGACAAAGAAGAGAAATAAAGAGAAAGACATGAAGAGAGAGGGAGAGGTGATATACCAATTAGGCATCAAGTGGAGATGTCAAGTAGAAAGTTGGAAGCACGTGTTTGGAACCCAGAGGAGGAAATCTGGGGTTGAGAAGACATTGCGATGTTTCTCAGTAGGTACATGGTGTTTACATTTTTCACCAGGAACTCACTTAGGTAATCTCTAGGGATAGTCTTCCCAAAAGTTTCCACTAAATCAAAACATTTATTAATACAGCAAGATTAACACAATTTCCACAAAGGTTAATTCAGTTACTTCTGTCTCTCAGAAAGTCATGAGAGTATACCTTTGGATTTGTCTTGATTCTCTGTTCTTAATCTAAATCACCTGAAATGTAAAAGCCCACCTTTAAATTCTCAATTTACCAAGTTAGTGGTTAAGCATGAGGTTTTCCAACTTTACCACCAATAGGCATATACCTATGCTTCTGTCTTCTTATCATTAGAAGAATGAGACAAGTATTAGCTAACCTAGAAAGGTGTTACCAGATGGGACCATTTGTATAAAGTACTTAACATAGTGCCTGCCACATAACACATGCTCAATAAGCATGAGGCAGGTTCATTTTCGAGGACTTACTGAAATGAAATAATCTGCCTTAGAAAGGCATGGTTTAATATCGTGTCAACCTTGTCATCAAAGTGGTAGCCACGTTATAATGTGGATAGCAATTGAATCAGCAAACCACACCACCAACACTGCTTATTAATTACTCCCCATGGATCTATCAACAAGTGCTTGAGAACCTATGCTACTGATTCAACATTAAACAATGATTTGCATGCACGCAGGCACAGAGATTTTCAGTAACCCGAAAGTCTGGGACAGAGTTGCTGTTTGGGGTGCCTCAGCTCTGATCCTGCTTCCTGAGCCTACCGCTTAGACATTGATTCTGTGTGCTTTCCATTAATCCGTATCTACCAGATAATAATATTTTCATGCCTAAGGCAGTTTTTTCAACCACCGGTTTGTGGACCAGTCTGCCAGAAATTTCGTGCCAATTGCAAAAGAGTTAACCACCCTGCTGTTGTATGAAGACTATAGACCTGGTGATTTTAGTCAAATTAGCTTATGCTCAGGGGAATTTCTGCTTTAGCAGTTCCCAAAATAATTCTCCTATTTTCATTGGTCCCCAAATGTAAACAAGTTGAAAATCACTAAGTTAGGTGTTCTTTTTTTTCTTTCTTTCTTTTTTTTTCTTTTCTTTTCTTTTTTTTTTTTTTGTATTTTTCTGAAGCTGGAAATGGGGAGAGACCATCAGACAGAATCCCACATGCGCCCGAGGAGATCCACCCGGCACGCCCGCCAGGGGCGACACTCTGCCCACCAGGGGGCGATGCTCTGTCCCTCCGGGGCATCGCTCTGCCGCAACCAGAGCCACTCCAGCGCCTGGGGCAGAGGCCAAGGAGCCATCCCCAGCGCCTGGGCCATCTTTGCTCCAATGGAGCCTTGGCTGCGGGAGGGGAAGAAAGAGACAGAGAGGAAGGAGGAGGTGGGGGTGGAGAAGCAAATGGGCGCTTCCCCTATGTGCCCTGGCCGGGAATCGAACCCGGGTCCCCCGCACGCCAGACCGACGCTCTACCGCTGAGCCAACCGTCCAGGGCTTAAATTAGGTGTTCTTTAAGGTGCGTGTACACACGTGTATGCATGCGTGTGCATACCCACACACATCTTTAGTCTCAGAACAAAAAGTTTCATTTTGCCAGAAATCAACCAACACATAAGCAATAAGAATTTAAAATACAAATTTTCAGTGGTCTGAATAAGCCCTAAACTGATCAAATATTTTTATCCAACTTCTAATAGCAGCAGTTGGTTCAAGAAACATTTCTTTACAGTGTCATTTCTGAGCCAGTAATCTGAAGATATCTCAGTGTTTTGTGGCAAACCCTTGAGACTCAGAATAACAGGGAAAGGGGTATGAGTGACATTTTGAATAAAACATTTATTTGAGTTCAAGTTATGCCTCATTATCACTAATTTATTCAATTAACTTGATCTCACTTGACGATAATTTTTTTTTTTTTTTACTTTAACGAAAGTAGGAAGATTAAGTTGTTTTTGTTTTTGTTGTTGTTGTTCGGGGTATCGACTGGATTTTTCTCATTTGCCAGGGTGGCTTCTGAGAGATCAGACCCAACAGTTTTGTTTACTAACAGTCTTGGGAGCTCTTGAGAAAGCAGTGCAAACATCCCAGGAAAGAAAGGCATCTTGAAAAGAAGAGACATCACAGTCTGACTTTTCATTCCGTGTGGATTCTGGCTGTCTAACAGGCTTCATGGAGTCCTCTCTCCCCAGGAAGTTTGCTCATTTCTCAGCCACTCAGTCACCGAAGTACTTTTGCCTCGGTTGGGAAAGTGAGTGATGCCCTCGTATAGCATCGGGTTTTGTTAATACCTCTTGGATAGTTTTCAAGCTTTGGCTCTTCTAACTCACATTCTTCATTAACTCTGTTCCCTGGGACCACTCACCTTCTCTGCATCTCTGTAATGTTCATGGGAACCCTGTGCTACGGGAACCTGCAATAGCCTGTAGGCAGGTTTTACAGGTGTCCGGGTCGGTTGTTCCAGTGTGGTACAGAGACAAGAACATAAGAAAGGGGTGAGACAGTACATGGAGGAGTTTTGAACCAGTAGGGAAAGGTAATCGATGAGAACTTTCTGGTGACTGGATGATGAAGAACTTTCAGAGAAAGCATGGCTAATATGCACATATAATTGTCAACAGTGGTGCAAGATGGGCTATTTCCCCAAACCTCCAGCAAAGCCTAGTAGGCTCCAGAGCCTTGTGTGTTAGTGGAGTGCAGAGTAAAGAACATGGAAGTCAGAAGGCTGGCGACCTGTTCCGCGTGTACCACCGCCTCTGCCTGTTCCCCATGGGGGCTGACAGATAGTTACATGTGTCAGATAGAGAGGAAGCAGGTGGTAATCTGAGAGCAGGGCAGCTGAGAGAGACCCAAGTTGACTGGGACACAGAGAAACAAACACACTGCGGACCACAGGATACTGCCCCTCTCAAGTGACCCGGCCAGCACGGTGGCTGAATCTGGACTATGCCAACGGTACCCAGTAACCCCCACCACCGAGCATCTACCTTCTCACTTGTTCCATTAAAAGTGGGATCACAAGAATCCCTCCCCCAGATGACTGTTACGAAGATTCATTGAGATTAAGAATGTGAAAGTCTTTTATAAGCCACACGATTAGAAATCATTAGCATTATACAGTCTCATGGCTGCATTTTTATTCCACTGTGTTAGAATACAGGTCCCCCTAAGACAGCGAGGAGCCGCTCGTCCTTCCGCCCTTCCTCCAGCACTCCTCTGCGGAGCTGCCACACACGCTGTGGGCCTGCTCTGCAGCTCGTTTGCATCCGTGCCTCCTTTGGTTCCGTTGGAATATGGCTTTGGCTTGCTTAAAGTGAAGTCCTGTGGCGTCCTTATTTCCTATTTTATTTTAGAGCATTTAGATGATTCCGCATGTGGTTGAATGAAATAGTCTGACTCAGATTTTTAGAATGTATGTAATGTTAGTGTTTGGAGCTTGGGAAGAACCCATGAAATCTAGGAGATATTTTGGAGCTGAGATGGTGGGTGAGTTATCCATCTGGGACTGTTCCATAGCTAATGGAAGGTGTCACATATCACAAGATACTAAGAGCCCCCAGCGAAATTCAAATCACTGCATGAAACCCCTGGTTGGAAGGAGATAAATTTATAGACTGGCTTCTCTCTGTGCTGTGGATAATAGCCCACTGCCTATTTTAAGAGATGGGTTGTCAAAGACAGAACGAGGCTATGTGAGGAAAGGATTATAAAAGGCATTGCTTTGTACGGTACTAACGCTACATAAACCCTGGGAGAACTGACTCATGTGAAATCATTTCTAGACCCCACACCATGCTATGTGATGAAGGTTGGCATCCTGGGGCCAGTGAAGAGTTCTGTGATTCTAGAGGTTTTATGTTACCCTGAGACTCCAGTGGTTACAGCCGGTTGAGTGGGAGGACCCTACCCTGGTCAACATTAATCATCCCACTTCCTGTGATCACATGTAAGTTTCAGGAGGTGAAAAGGAAGCCGTGGGCTGGTATTGTCTCTTGGAAGGCAGTGACGCACATCACTGTCAGTTTGGAAACTTTATGTTAACCCAGCCTATGAAGAGCTCCTCAATATGAAGGCAGAGATGAGCCAGACAGACAGACAGCTGGCAGCAGAGAGCATCTTTGAGTGGGAAGATGCCATTTGCACACAGATAGATACTCTGTGATAAAGGAGGCAGGGTGGGGGCGGGGAGGTGGTCTCATGATTTGTAGGGTGTTTAGCAGCATCCCTGGTGTCTACATACTAGATGTCAGTAGCATCCTCTCCCGAGTTGTGACAACTCAAAGTATCTCTGGACACTGTCAGTGTCCTTTGGAAGGATTAAGTTAGCCTTGGTTGAGACCCTATGCCCGTGGGTGTAGTCTTGGTTCACAGAATCAAAGCTGGTCCACCCATACCATAGCCACAGTCCAGTTCAGGGAGGGAAGGGAGAGGAAAGAGTGAAAGACAAGCCATTTCCTTTTAAGAGGGTCTTGAGGGAGTTGCCAATATAAGTTCACATTCCTTGTAGCAGATCTTGGGCATATGGCAACAGTCAGCTGCAGAGGGAAGGTGAGTAATGAGGGGAGCAATTAGTAGTCTCATTCCCCTTACAGAATTATCATACAATTAACTATGATAATGAAACCGAAGGACCTAGCATCATGACTTACATAGCGAATGCTCAATGAGTATTTCTTCTGCCCCCTCTACTGCTTCTCCATTCCCAAGCACCTGGCCCACGTCTCTTTTACACGGGGATTGGCCCTAAAATATCAATAATTCTGGTAAATATTAGTTATCATGTCTTTCCTTGATAAGCCCTGCAGCTGGTCACTATTGAGACTCTAGGTCACTTGCAGTGTGTTTTCCCTTTTTCTTTCAGATGTTTAGTGATGTCTTCAATGGCCTCCAGTGGCCTGGCCACCAGCACCCTCTCCCATGAGCATGCACACAGGGACCTTAAGTAATGCTTCCTGGATGTCCCGTTTTAAAGTGAACAATATCTTGGTATTGATCCTGGTCTCTAAAATGAGCCTAGTAATATCTGCTTGGTGGAGTTGTCATGAGTAAATGCCCTATTATTTGCCTAGTCTCTTAAGTATTCCTTTTAAAAGCATTTTGTAATACCCCATTGGTTCTGAAATAGTATCTCGGTTTTATAGAAGAGTTTTTGTGGCCAGGGGAGGTAACTTTGTTTGCTCGAGGTGAAAGGCGTGTGCGCTATTAGGAGGAGGAAGTTGGGATTTGCATTCAGGTCTCTCTGACAACACAGTCAGGGCTCTTGACAATGGAACAGGTGTTCTTCCACTTCTTTCTTGAGCACACATTCCTCAAGAAGCATTCGAACCCATCCGTCACTAGAGAAGTTCTGTGTTATTGATAGATAACATCCTGACACACATGGACAACAGCTTTGCCAGGAGGAAGACAGCAGCACAGAGGGATGGTCCCCTGCCCTGGAGGGAGGAGTGATGTGGAGGATGACTTGGGGTTCTGCGGTCACTGGTCAGCTTCCCTGTGCCGGATGCCCTACCAAGAGCACTGCCCAGGGACCTCTGCGTGCTGAGCTTGTCACTGGGGTCCTGGTGCTGCCGGAGGGGCTGGTCCGTGCCCGACTTCTTCTTCCCCTGCAGCCATTGTGCAAGCCACTGACCTGAACGGAAATCACAGCATTTCACCAGAACAAACTGAGTACATTGGACAAGAGCTGCAGGACTCCTGCCATCGGCTTGACTTCATTTTCGGGAATGGCCCGGCTAACCTATGATTTCAAAGGATTCCAAAGAATTTTGGAATCTAGCAATCTTTTTTACTGGTAATTTTTTTTTTTTTCTGGATGTCCCAATGTAGCATGTTTTTCTCTGTGTGTGTGAGTGTGTGTGTGTGAGTGTGAGTGCGTGTACCTGCGTTCGTGGAGGCAGCACGGGGAGCTCTTCGCTCTGTCTTTGCTGTGGTGTCTTGTAGGACGTCAGAACAGCTGGGGTCTAATGAAAGGAGCACCATACTCGAAGTTGTAGGAGTCCTCGGCTTCTTACCTGCGCTGGGACCCGGGGGACCCTGCTGGGTCTTAGCTTTCCCAAATGACAAATAAAACTCATAAGCTCTACTTCGTAAGGCTGCCGAAGGATTTAATGATATCACAGATGGATGGCTGTGTGCTGTCGTGGAAAGAGACCTGAGTTCAAATTCAGAATCCCGCCCTGGCCGGTTGGCTCAGCGGTAGAGCGTCGGCCTAGCGTGCGGAGGACCCGGGTTCGATTCCCGGCCAGGACACACAGGAGAAGCGCCCATTTGCTTCTCCACCCCTCCGCCGCACCTTCCTCTCTGTCTCTCTCTTCCCCTCCCACAGCCAAGGCTCCATTGGAGCAAAGATGGCCCGGGCGCTGGGGATGGCTCTGTGGCCTCTGCCTCAGGCGCTAGAGTGGCTCTGGTCACAACATGGCGACACCCCTGGTGGGCGTGCCGGGTGGATCCCGGTCGGGCGCATGCGGAGGTCTGTCTGACTGTCTCTCCCCATTTCCAGCTTCAGAAAAATGCAAAAAAAAAAAAAAAATTCAGAATCCCTCTCTAAAGAGCCACGTGAACCAGGGCAACTTACTAAACTCTGTTCCTCAGTTTGCGCATCTTCAGAGGGGGAGTCTGGATGCTACTTCCACCCAGCTTTGCGGGGGGCCAGTGAGACATCTGGGAACCCTCTAGTCCCGTCGTCCATGCACAGCAGCCGTGCAGGGTATACTCACTGCTGTCCAGCCTTCCTCAGTCCTTGTGTGAAAACTCGCTCTAAACTTTCAAGCGGCAAACAAATAAAAGTGCTGTGACAGGTTAGTCACCGAGGTCAGTGATCTGAGTCATTGTAGAGCGCTCAGGAAAAGAAGGGGGGGATGCTTTGCGACAGAGCAGGCTGGACAGTCTCAGTGTCTGTCCCTGCAGTGGGGCCCCGGGGCCTTCTTCAGGAGTTAATGGGCCGGTTAGTGGAAGGCTTGGATTATGACTCAGTGGAGAAGCCACTGGTCTCCTTCTTGTGACACAAAAGGCTTCTTGCTTGCTTTTATTCCTCTTCCGCTTTTACTTCTGCAGCCTAATTGGGTTCAGACAGGTTTGTCCTCCCTAAGGGCTGTTTGGAGAATCACCCGCCCCAGAGGAGTCAGTGCCTTTGTAGGTATCCATGCTAATTGCACTTCCGGGAGCTGGCTTCTCAGCTCCTTCCAGAGTGTCCACCTCGTGTGCGGGGTGAATGTGAGTGTGGTGCAGGACACGCGTCCCGACACTGACAGCCAACCTCGGGGTAGGCTCTCACCCTCATGGAAAGACCAATGGGGTGCAGTTTTCGCTAAAGCTCCTTCATGCTCAATATCAAGGCTTTGAAGAGAACCCAAACTTTGTCTTTCATCCCCACCCTGCCTACCTGTTTAGTACATCTCACCACCTTCACCAGCCTCATCATTGATCTCTGTCCGAAAAGACAGAGCTCTCATTCTGTGCTTCGGTTTCCAAAGCCCCCCCGTGGCAGTGAGCCGCCCGTGCAATTATCCCCCCACCCCATGTCAGTCCTCATACTTCGAGGGGGCCTACAAGTGAGAGGTTATACATTAGACTAGGTTGTTATTTATTTTTAAAGAATAATGAGTTATGCCTGACCAGGCGGTGGCACGGCGCATAGAGCTTCAAACTGGAACGCAGAGGAACCATGTTCGAAACCCCAAGGTCGCTGGCTTGAGCCCAAGGTCGCTGGCTTGAGCAAGGGGTCACTCGGTCTGCTGTAGCTCCCCCTTCCCCATGCCTTGGTCAAGGCACAGATAAGAAAGCAATCAATAAACAACTAAGGAACCGCAACAAAGAATTGATGCTTCTCATCTCTCTCCCTTCCTGTCTGTCTGTCCCTATCTGTCCCTCTCTCTCTGTCTCTTTGTCTCTGTTACAAAAAATAAAATAAAATAAAAAAAAAAGAATGAGTTATTTTTTTAATTTGCTTCAAATCAAGTTTATATCCATAAAGCAGCAATGGTCAGACAGCTCTCTGCTAGGAAGTTCACACGCATTATCTCATTTTATACTCAAAAAGTAGACAAAGTCACCCTGGCCCTCAAGGAGGAAACGCACGCTTCTGAAGGTTTGCTGACTCACTCAGAGTTGCCAGGGCTTCTGCTTAGCGCAAGCATTTCCATCGTAGTCCACACAAACGGAATTCCCCGGATCCCTGCTCCGGCCCATGGAATAGGAGGGAATGGTCACCCTGGGGCGGGGCAGAGCTGTGGGTCTGGTGGCCGCCCGGCCGATCGCGAGAGTCAAGAGCTGAACCTGGTCTTCAACTAGGGTGCAACGGTTTTTCTGGTTCACGCAAAGAAGATGAACTCGCTCGGTGCCATTTGTTTCTGATAAATGAGGAAAGGGGTGATTACAGGCTTCCACACAATTATTCGAGCACTCAGGTGAAGACGGCGAAGCTAGACAATGTTTAGCGTTCTCATTCGGGTGATGACTTCCGGTCCACATGCCGTGCCGGAACCAGCGCCGCCCAGGGGAGTCCTCACAGCTCAGAAAAGGTATAATGAACCCTCCATGCCAGCAGTCACCGGGCAGGGAGGGAAGGGCGAAGGTCAGACCTGGTTGCAGTCCTCAGCATGCCACTTCCTCCTGTGCTCTTGGATAATCAGTAAGTTCTTCTGCACCTCCGTTTTAACTTTTGTGGAGAATGGCTCTTTGGTTTGGGCTAGAATACCTTAAATTTATCAGCTGCAACCCGCTCATGTAGTTTTAATGCCACAATTCGGCGCTTCAAAGGGTAAGTAACATTTGGAGCTACCAAGACCGCGTTCAAGTTAAATAGATTTTCGATTCTCCCTTGTTCCGAATACATTTTTACAACTGCTTTCCTCGATTACTGACCACTGTTTGGCCACGTGGGGGTCAGTGCTGCATTCTCGTTAGTTCCACAGGTTTTGCAAGTCAGCATTCTTTCTATTATATGCCTCTGCTCCTCAATTGTTTTTTAACTCATGTTTGTTAAAGCTTAGGACAATGTGTATTTCATGCACGCTCTGGTGAATTTGAATGCTCGATCAGGCTTCCCCTTCAGCCTGCTCCTGTCCTGCATTCCGCTTTGATGGTGTGGTGTGGGCTGTTGGCAAACACGCCAGTTTCTGCAGGAGGCCGGTGTCCACCTACCCACGCTCCCCTCTCTGCCCGCCGGCCGCTCAGAGATGCCACACTGTCCCTGGGAGCTTCTGTGCTTGAAGACATCAATCAAAGGGCCAGGCAAGGTGCTGACAGCAACACAGGCCGATTTCCTGGACCTCTTAGCCCTCGCGCCCAGAAAGGAAGCGCAGCCCCTAATGGACTCCCGTTTGTAATTAAATGACAAGGATTATGTGGTGGGGAGAGTTGTCTTGTCCTTATTAAGGCCACTTGCTGCCTTTTTTTATTCATTCTGATGTGAGTTTAGTTCCCATTGATGTGGGTGATGACTGTTGGTCAGAAACCACTTTTGCATCTGAGTCCGGCCTGCTCCCCCAGTGTCCCAGCGGTAAACACCAAGGGGTTGAAAGACAGGGTGACTTCACCTCTGAAGTCCTATGTGGTGCCCATTTCGAGCCCAGGGCCCAAACCACGCAGGAGGCCTGGGGTGTTTTCACTCGGGCACAACCATGAAAGTGTATTTTTTTCCCCTTTGGTGGAAAAATGATGGCTTTGCTTTCTCGAAGCATTCCTGCTGGCTTATTCATGGAACCCAAAGAGGGCGACATCCAAGGAGGGCAGCATGCAGCCTTCTGTTTCCCGGCCAGAGTCCGGGTTTGGCAGAGAGCGAGGCTGGAGGGAGGCGGGGCGGCCAGTGCAGTAGGTGAGAGAAGAGTTGGCCAAAAGGTAGGAAAGACTTGAAACCAAAATCCACACTCTGATGTGCGGGGCCTCCCAGTGAGAAAAAACACTCACCAAACACCCACATACTTATTTGGGTTGGAAGAGGGCACGCGAAACCCGGGAGGCTGTTGAAACAGAGAACTGACCCCCTTCAGTGGGCTGGGAGAGCCGTGGAAACGGGGCTAGGGGCTGGGTGGGTGGGGGGGGGGGGTGAGGTAGAGGATGCTCAAGGCAGAGCTGTGGCTATTTGGCCCAAAGAACCCATTTTGAAGGTTTACTTGGGATGACACCGTCGGTCGCACCATGTGTGAGTGTTGGATGGAGAGACGGATGAGGAGGGATATGCCTTTTCTCCGGAGACAGACAGGCTTAGGTTAGAATGTAGACTCCACCGTGGATGAGCATTGGAACCTTGGGGGAAAGTCACTTCATTTATCTGAACCTCAGTTTCCTAACCAGTAAAATGGGAATAAAATTGCAATTTTTAATGAAGCTTAAATTTGGTATGGCCTACGAAAAGTTGACAACAGTGTTCCCGGCCCTCATCAGTTATCAGTAAATAGCGAGCCTCTTTTCATATACTAGATGACTGCTTGTATTTAAGGAGGTCGGCTTCACGAATGCTTTTAAAGCGTCTCAGCCTGGCTGTGAATCCTAGTTCTACCTTATATTAGCTTTATGGCTCAGAGTAAGTTTCTTAGCATCACACAATCTCTTCCATCTAAAAAAGGTTATCACAATACTATTTATCTCCCTGTGTTGTTGAGAGTTGAGATAATGCCTGACAAACACTTGGCTTAGTGTCCTACTAAGCAAGCATAGTGAGGTTCCATACATGTCAGGTGACATGACGGTGATGTAGCCTCAGAGGACAAGAGCTGCGCAGACTGACCCGCCACTTTTCAGTAGGGGCACCTGGGACACATTTGACAATGTCTGGATACAGTTTTGATTGTCACAACTTGGGGAGTATGCGTTGTGTTGCTACTGGCATCCAGTGGGTGGAGATAGGGGATGCTACTAAACATTGTACAATGCACTACAAAGAATTGTTCGGTCCAAAATGTCAACAGAACCAAGGCTATACAACCCTGGTCTACACCAGGCACTTTGGCAAGACTTAACGTAAAGTAGACATCAGCTGGCCAGGGTTAGGATCAGGGGTAACTAAGGGCTTCAGTTATTTAAATACAAATTGTATGTTAGTTACATTCTCGATTGTGCCTGCTTGAATGCAGGGACCCTGCCTTTGTCACCTCTGTCCCCTGTAGCTTGGCACAAGTGATGCACTCACTACATGTGAGTGAACTCGGTGCACCAAGCTTCCTGATGCAATAGCTCTAGAGCAAGGTTAAAGATAGAACTATTATTTGGTAATTCATGGAGGATTTTCTCCTTGAAACAAAATAGGAAAATGGGTCCATTTTTAGACAGAGCATCACCCAGGGCGATCAGAACGAGAACTGAGAAACCAAAGTAGCAGAAAACACAGGAAAGTTACCGCTTGGCATGGGTCACCACTCCGGGGCTGTGAAGGCTGAGAGTGGATTTGCCTTCCTAATTAGGTTTGACTTGGGCTAATATTGAAGTGAGCTTTTGTTCCCTGAGTAGACACCAGCTGGGAGGTACTCCAGGAACGTGCTGGGTGGGCAGGGTGAAGTCAGCCTGATATTACACATTTTCTCTGGGTGACCCATAAATAGACGGTTCACACATGGACACATGAGACGGTCTATAAACTTAGCTCTGACGCAGAATGTCCTGAGAGGTCAGGCTCTTGAGTCACTCTGGATGACAGTTCAAACCCAGGCTCTATGACTTGCTCGCCATGTGGCCTTGCACATGCTGTTCAACTTTTCTAAGCCTTATTTATTTATTTATTTATTTATTTATCAATCTGGAAAACACAGTTGGATAAGATCTACTTCACAAAGTTGTTATGAAAGGCAAGAGAGAGAGAGAGAGAGAGAGAGAGAGAGGAGAGAGAGAGAGAGGAGAAGAGATTATGTCGACTCTTAATACAGAAAACTTGGACAGACCCAAAATTCATTACACTGTGTACTGGTTTACTCCCTTAAGTAAATGACTTATTGTTTACTTCATTTTTCTATTGCCTCTAGGATCCACCAACACTTAACCAGTTTAGTGTGTGGTCTTCTAAATGTTTCTGCTCTTCCTCACTTCCACCCCACCCCAACAATTGTCCCTAGAACATCCTCCAGACTCTTCTCCTAAAGCATCATGCTTGCCAGCCCACTCCCACACTTAGGAAAGGCTTCCCGTGACCTAAGAAGAAAGTCTAGACTGACTGGCCAGGCACACAAAGCCTTTCACCATCTCTCTATGAATGTTCCACTTTTATTGCTTGCCAATGCCTGCATCCCCAATGCAGGTGAATTCTGAACCACACCCTTTGCAGCTCAATTTCTATTCCTGAGGCATCTCTGTGATGTCAATGCCTTTAGATCTTTGCTCCTGATGTTGCCTGAACATGGACTAATTCTTTTTAATAAAATCATATCCAGATTTCAAGATTCAGGTCAAAGCAAATCTTGACTTTCTCCAGGAAATATTTCTTAATTTCTCCTCTCTTGGTTAGAATATCTCTTATTCCTCAGGTCCCCAGGGAACTTGCTGGCTTTGTCTTAAGATTTCTAAGCTTTCTGTTCCTGCTTTTAGAGCAGTTTTGATACATAGCTTGACTGCTTTGTGAACTGAGGTGCTCTGGACCCGTGTTAGGAATCTTTGGGCCCTTCCTGCCATCCCCTGTTCAAGATACTACCTGGTGTATAGTACCTTGCACAGGGGAGGCACTCAGGAGATGTTTGTTGGGTCAAATCTCAAATTTATTAAAGGGCTCATTTCTTAAAGGAATCTCTATTACCAAAGGTATATCCTTCTATCCTACCAAAACATCCTCCCAAAGAAGTGATGGAATAAACTTCATTCTCTCTACAACCAGAACAAGTTCATGTCTACCAGTGCCGTTGTGATGATGGGATATGGTTTAAAAATTTAGTGTTTCACATCCTTTATCCATTAAAAAATCATTCTTGTAATACAAGTAGTCTCTCACTCTCTCTCTCTCTGTCTCTCTTTCTTCAAGCTAGACTTGCAGTAACTCAAGTTATTTTTTTTGTGTCTTACAGTTGTCTGATCAGTATTTTTGAAAACTCTCAAGATCATCAAAAAATAATCAAAGCTTGAGAAACAGTCACAGTGGGAAGGAGCATAAAGAGTCATGGCCTCTGAATGTAATGTACTGTATTCTGGACGAGCTCTTGGGACAGAATAAAGGACATTGGGTAAAAATGCAGGAAAATCTAAAGAAAGCATGGATTTTTTATTAATAATGAGTCAACATTGATTCATTAATTGTGGTAAACATACATACTGATAGACGATATTAACAATAGAGCAAACTCGATGTGGGATATATAGGACTCTCTTTGCTATCCAGGCAACTTTGTGGAATGCCTAATTAGTGAGTGGGCAAGGGTAGTATTTGCATTCAGCCACTATACGAAGAACCAGAAGAAAACCGCACAGTTTAAAACACATGGCTCTGGCATGGTCATTAGATACCCCTGAAAAAGTAATTTGAATCTCTTGGTTTTCTCATTCATTTCACAGTAACAATTTTTAGACGTAGGAGAGAACAGATTAAATTCATCTGTATGGGATGCTCAGCACTTAGTCGGTGCTCAACGCATGCTCTCTCTGCTTGGCTGTATTAGACTTGTGTGCAGGTCATTGAACCTCCCTGTAGACAATATTTGTTATCGAATAGAATAAAAAGAAAAGTGATTTAAAACAAAAGCTGCAGCTTGTCCTGCCTCCTAAGACGTTAAGGTATCAGCACTTTGATCAGCGGGGAAATAAGTTTCTACGCTCTCTCTTTCCAGTGGGAAAAGGCGAGAGGAAAGACAGAAATGTCAAAGCTTCTCTCACTGGCTCTGCACTAACGAAAGATGGGTCTGAGGGTGGATGAATCCTTGTCTTAGCAGGGACTTTAATGAGACAGTATTTTTAAAAATAAGCCTAGAATCCACTAGAGGGTGGAGAGTTCAGAATAGCTGAACCGTTCTGCATAATTAAGTTAGGGAATTAGGATGAGCAGCGCATGAAAGCATGTGTTGAGAGGTGGGGGACCAAACTCCAGAGCAGGCGACTGCAGCCTGCAGAGAAATGTGACCAGCAAGAAATTCCCTGTAGAAGCCCGGCCCCAGGGCTTCTAAAGCAAAAATGTCTGAGCTCCCCCTTTAACTTATTTGTTTTTCAATCAAGTAAATACCCTTCATCATCTCAGTTTTCAAAAAGTCTGCTAAACACACAAACACCTAGTGGGAAAGATTCAGGTGGAAATCAAAATCCTCATCTATGTTGGTGCCAGTCCAGAGACAGAGAACCGTGCAGGAGGTGGAAGATGAAACCGCATTCTGCTTTCAGCAGGAAAAGGAGTTGGACACGGACACAACTGCTGAGTACACGTATCCCTGGGAATTTGCAGTAAGTCAGGGCTGGGTATTACATTTGGATGGATTTTATTTTATTTTATTATTATTTATGTTTTCTTCTTTTCCAAGTGAGAGGAGGGTAGACAGACTCCTGCATGTGCTCTGACCAGGATCCACCGAGCAACCCCCATCTGGGGCTGATGCTTTGCCGATCTGGGGCTGTTGCAACTGAGCCATTTTTAGTGCCTGAAGAGGCTCCACAGAGCCATCCTCGGTGCCCAGGGCCGATGAGCTTGAACCAATCACGCCATAGCTGCAGGGGAGAAAAAGAAAGAGAGAGAGAGAGAAGAGAGAGGGGAAGGGGTGGACAAGCAGACAGTCACTTCTGTGTGCCCTGACTGGGAATCGAACCCAGGACATCCATACACCAGACTGACACTCTACCACTGAGCCGACTTGCCAGGGCCTGGATGGGTTTTAGAAAAGAGTGTTGTTATCTATTGTGCGTTTGTGTGTGTGTGTTGAATAGGAAACTAAAATATGCTGTCACTGCTGAAGGAATACATTTACTGCTGTGCGTATTCCCAGCAAGCTGGCCCGTGGAAACAGGGAAGGGCCAGTGTTTTCTAGGCTCACAGCGCTCTCAGAAGTGTGCTCTCCTCGTGGCCAAAGGGTCCAAACGCGCAGACTGGGTCACCCTCTCCGTACCACCAACCTCACTTCCTAACACTCTCCCCGCATCCTGGAATCGCCATACTAAGTCATTTACATATCCTGGAACCAGTGCCTTTAACCTTCCTCCATGCCGTATACACGCTATTTCCTTATCAGTCACTGTTCAAATCCCCACTCAGCCTGTAAAACCAGCTCTGGTATGTTCTTCTAACGTGAAGACTTCCTAAGCCCGTTTCCTCCCTTCCCAAATTCTGACAGGAGACCTCACTCCCTCCTCAGTGAACACTTCGGAGACAGATACATCATTCTCCCTCCTGCAACTTACAACAGAGGGAACTGCAGTTATCAGCAGTCCTTTTATTTTTCTTACATTACCAGTCACCGTCCTTATTCAGCAGCTATGGACACGTTGACTGGTAAGCTGCCTTTAGCTCAGAGGTTTTCACACTTGTCAGCACTTTGGAATCGTGGGGAGCTTTTACAGTGACGGACACCCAGATCTCACCCCAGATGTCCTCGCTGTGCTGTCCTGGCCGCAGCCTGGGTGTGGAAGCCTCCTTAGCGGGTGCTAACGTGCAGGCTGAGTTGACAAGCCCTGAGCTAGAGGCCAGCGTTCAGCTCACCTGAGATCCTTGTCCCCGTCCCGGTCTTGCTGTTGACGTTGTTGCTGGTTCCACCTTTCTTCAAGTCCTGGCTTCCAGAACTGTCAAAAACATCATATTAAATAAGATAATAAAAGGAAAGTCCTTTGAGGAGAGTTCAAGGTGCACTGGGACTATTCGGCTCTGTGCTGGCTTCTTCTCCATTGATTTCCATGGAATTGGCAGAGGGCAGAGTCCTCCCATCGTACCTGGGGCAGTGGCAGCCTGAGCCACTCTGGGAGGGGCAGGGACAGACCCACGGCAGAGCCCTCCTCAGAGGCCCATCGCAAAGCCACTCCATCTCAGCGGAGCCCCCTGGAAGCTCACAGGGGGATAAACTGGGTAATGAATGAGAAAGTGCCTCGTTTAAAGTGCGCTGGACGCAGGCAGTGACCCCTCTGTCTGCCCTCAGATCCCGCTCACTGTTCCTAAGTGCCGTCAGCTGACATGGGTGCCTGTGCTTCCAAAAGCCTGTGCCTCCTCCTCTCCGGAAGGCGGCTCTAGCTGCCGCTTTGCTCAGTTCAGGCACCGGAGTGCCTGGAAGTGTGTCCTGCTTGGGTGACTGCAGAGGGAAAAGTATAAAGCTCATGCCCAGCGCTGGGACATCCTCTGAGCTCCAGGCTCCCCTGGAAAGCTAAGGTGACACTTTGCCTGAAATGGCACGCTGGTTTGGCCTCTCCCTCCTGCCTCCCCACCCCCTCTCCGGTTCCTCCTGGGAGCACTTCCGTTACCCTTTACTTGTGCACAAATCTTGCCTTGGAATCTGCTTCCAGGCAACCCGACTTAAGTCACAAATACAATATGAGACAGTGGTGTAATTCCTTCCCCCTGGCAACGTGACGATCACACAAATACACACTTACTGAGCATCATCTTAGACGCTGCTCAGTGCTTTTCATTTAAAATGTACCATTTCATTTAATCCCCAGTCCAACCCTTTGTAAATAAAGAAGCAGGCGGCTTAGGAAGATGAAGTCATGTTCCTAGGTGCACGCGGTGTTTAGGAGTAATTACAAAACAGGCTCGATTGAGTCTGAAATTCTGCTCTGGTCTACTTGTCAAACTGAAGGTTTGGGGGGATGCATCTTCCCCTACCTTGTTGTTAAATTTTCCTACTTTTTCTTTTTTTTCTTTCTTCACTACCTTCCTTTCAATCGTGTTCGTTTAAAGGTAGGTGTGAGGAGAGGCTCATGCTATTCGCACCTGCGGATGGGAGGGGACAGCTTAGCAAGGACACGGGGACTGATAGATCTGAGGTCGCTGCTCCAAATGGCAGCCGCTTTCAAAGCAATCCCGCCTCCGTCCTGGGTGGAGAAAGGCTCCCTGGTCCCCCTTCTGTCCTCTTCAAGCTGGTGATGCAGTTTGACCGTCCGTGTGAATAGTACGTGAGCGCTCAAAACAGGGTCTCACTACTCGGTGGGGTGCGGGGAGGATTCGAGCTGTACTTCCGTGGGGAGCCGGAAGGAAGGTCATTCGAAGCTTCTTGAGAGTGACTTGCCGGTCATTGTATTATGTCTCTCCACAGGAGACGGCAGGGGCAAGGCAGAGAGGTGGGCAAGGTTTGGTTCCTGCCCTGCAGGAACCTGCAGTCTCCAGGTGAGACAGACACATGTGGCCAACCAGAGACCCTCAAAGAATGCGGGACCCAAGATCGAGGACAGTCACGTCATCCGGGGAGATTGGTAGCAGGCTTCGGAGGAGATGGAGCTGCACTTAAGTTGAAGTGCGGGATGGTTACAGTTTCTTCCGGCAGAACTGTAGTCTGGGGAGTGGAGGATTCAGGCAATGTGGAAAGAATCCAGAAAGGCACAGACGTCTTGGCGTGTAGATCTCCTAGTCACCTAGGAATGGTCCAGAGTAGCCGGAAATGCTGGGGCGGATAATGGTGAGAGATGACGTCATACTTCATTCAAACTTTACTGCATGCCTGCTATGGACCATGCAGGGTGCTAATCACTATAAAAGACTTAAAAAAAAAAAAAGATGAGTAAGATGCAGTTTTTTGCTCTTGTCCATTAGTTGTTATAGGTGGAAGAGATAGTCAAGCAAAGGGTAATACATTTCAGCAAATGAAATGTATTAAAAGTGAACAAAGGGAATGGTCTGATGGAGCTAGGAAGACTTCCTGGAGGAGGGAACACGAGAGATACGTCTGACAGTTGAAGAAGGAGAGATGAGGTTGGAAGGGCAGGCTGTGGGCCACTTACTGAGTGCTTTATGTCAAAATAGGGAGTTTGGACTTAGTTTGGTAGCGAAGATTGGAATCAATGCCTATCTGGGTGCAGTCACAGGGGGCACCATTAGATCTTTCCGAAAGATCACATAAATGACTAGCTACACATGTGCTGGTCCTCAGCTCTCCTGACCCTTCTACTGGTTAGTTGATGAGGTTGTGCCCTGTGTTTTGAGATCTCAGTCCTACTAGGTAATGCATGGGTTTATTTTGTCTCTATGAATAGATGTCTTTAAGGTCCTAGGTAACAACAGAGAGTTGGGGGCAGGGTTGGGAGTGGAGGAGGGAAAGGCTTGCAGCTCCCCTGCTGGGCTGCATCCTCTGCTTCAGTGTTCTGTCACAGAAGAAGAAACGGATGGAGACTCTGATTGCTGATTTGGTAACTATGGCAATGTGCGGGCTCCTGTCATTTGCGAGGGGCCTGAATGGATTAGAGCACCTTTTTAAATGCTTGCTGTTGAAGAGGTAGCTAAACATGCCTGGATGGTCCACCTGTGACAAGCTGACGTCCAAGTGTGAGAGGAAGGGCTTTGGCAGGCTGAGTTTCAAAGGCACACCGGCCTTTGCAAATAGAAAGAGGGCCTTGAGGGTCACTCGTGCCGGGCTTGGCTATTTCCGACTAATGCCGGGCAGCTGCCCCTAAGCTCTCCTTCAGCAACCCACAAACCCAGGGCTTTGCTTTGAAACTAAGACTCTGCCCCAAATGTCCATCTATTTAAAACAACAATAGAAAGTGCTGTCCCATTGTTTCACATACTGGCCCCACCTTTGAAGTCTCTTTTGAACTTCCATAATAACCTGTCTCTTCCTCCTCCCTCCCCTTTTTTTTTTTTAACTATCATGAGCCTTATCAGGCTTCTATTGGAACTTCCCGGATAATGAAATTAGACTGACTTGGATTTCAGTCTAATCTCTGTTGCTTCCTTCTTGCTGTGTGACCTTAGAAAAATTACTCAACCTCTCTGAGCCTCAGTTGTCTGATCTAGAAAACAGAGCTGCCATTGCCTGCTGTAAATGGCTATTGTGAGGTTTGCAAAATCTCTAGTCTTATCCATGCCACAGAGCAAAGACTCAAGTTCGTGATGTTTTCTTTAACTTTCCATCTTCATCCCCATTCCCTTAAATTGCCTGCTTTTTGAAAGTACACTCAGTCTGTCACATGCACTTCCAATTCAAAGTCTAGACAGCCAGTGACTAAGAAAAATGAGCCAGAACACTGAGACTGGGTCCAAAAATTCTGTTTGACCAGTTTCTGTGGCCCGGGGCAAATACCCCAGGGTAACTAGACAGTAACACTCTTGCTGGGCCTCTGACTTCCCCCAGATCCTCTAAGAGGAACTCCATTAGCAGATGACTGCAACCCATGCTGTTCTTCTTCCCTCCCAGGAAAGCAGGCCTGAGCACCTGCTGTACTGGTACTGATGGAAAGAATCGTGGTTTTGCAGAAAGGATGGAACTCCAGCACATGGAGACGGAGCTGCCCTGTCTGTGTCTTGAGATTTTTAGTCTCAGAACCTCTTCAGATCCTCAGACCTTCGCTGCCACGTCTTCACCCTTCTCCAGTTGGACAGGAGCACTCCTACCTTCTCTCTGTTCATCAGCCCCCTTCTCCCTCCAGACCCCCTGCTAAACTGCATCCTTCTTGCCAAGTTTTCTCTGACCTCCTGCTTAAAGTGACTGCCTCCATTTCATACTGAGAAAAGCACCTGTGATTTGTATTGTTCCAGTGTGAGAATTGACTTCAAGTTTTAAAATAACATTTTTTTTTTTGCATTCTGTCTTTAAATCATCAAGCAAAGCTACCACAATGCCAATTAAAATTTTAAGAATAAAAAAAAAATCAAGGATAAATTCATGTCTTAACACAATTGTTTTTGACATTGGGATATATTAGCTTTCCGTGGTTTAACTTTATAAGTAACTTTAACTTATGTGTAAGAAGTAATTATAAAAGATTTTATACACAGGGTGGGGCAAAAGTAGGTTTATAGTTGTCAGTACGGGAATCAGTTTTTATTCTTTATTATTATTTATTAATTACTATATTGTTTTGCATACAAATGACTGGAAACCTTCTTTTGTCCCGCCCTCTATTACAGTCTGGTTTTTATATTAAAATGTTAGCATTTTCCTCCCCTGTGATATGATGTTCACAACCACCACTTTTCATGGGTGGGTTATAGTATGAGTTAGTTTATCCTCTTAAACTCTGTTTTGTAGAGGAGCATGTAAATGGCTTCTTCTTTTTCATTATTATAAATCTGTTCTCTGCATCCTTGCTTATATAATTGCCTGCGTCGGCAGAGACCAATGTTGCAATGGATAAAAGAACATAATAAGTCTTTGTCTTGCTCCTGTCACAGCCTACTGTCATCATTTCTGTTCTGGTGCACATAGTTTACTTAGGGACCCCGGCTTCCTCCATCTGGCGGCTCTGCCGTCTTCTAGGACCTCACAGGCATCCTGAGAAGCCTCAGCATCCAGATAAAAGGAAGTAACAATGAGTGAGAGATTTCACACGTTTTGGGCGGTCTGCCTAGAAGTGGTGTGTAAAATTTATGCACACATATCATTGACCAAAACTCAGTCACATGACTTCACCTAATTGCAAGAAATGCTGGGAAAGGCAGTCTTGTTATGTACCCAGAAAGGAAAGGAAGTGGATTTGAAGAGCATCTAGCCATTCTCTGCCACAATTGATTTCTTTATTGTACATATATTACTTATTAGGCTAGTCAAGCGATTTTAGTTAAAATTAATAATGCTTTTATAGTTCCTACATATTAAATCACATTTCTTCACCCATTCACTTGTTTTAAAAATATCTGAGTGCCTACTATGCTACAGGTCCCTTTGCTAAGTAGGTACTAGGATATAACACTGAACAAGACATACAGCTTGACTTCTGGCGAGGAAGATAGGTAATTAGTCAAGCTATCTATTATATATCCTCTTGTTTTGCTCTTGAGCATTTTACTATGCACAGACCTCCATCAAAGTTTCATATACCATCAGAGCCATATATTTCTTCTGTAGTCTCAATAGTATCATATACAGCTCAATGCTAGGCACACATAATCCAACATGTTAAAGATGAAATGAATGATGTGATCAGTCATTAAATATACCATATGAATAAAGCTCTGAGACGTGAAGGGACTGGCTAACGATCTACAGGGATTTCTTCAAATATGATAACTGAAGAAAAGTGTCTAACTGAACTGGACAAGACATCGGAAGGTGCCTCCCCAAGGAAAGCAATGTTGCATTCAGCGTGTGAGGAGGACTCTCCACCTCTACTCTGTCTGAAGTAAGCAAGCACAAGCATTACACTGACTCACGGCAGAAGGGACCAAAGAAAATGCAGAGCTTCCTGTCCTGATGGTTTACAGGCAAGCCCAGGGAGGTTGTGACCTTCCCATCCAAGGCAATGCTCAGAATACAGCCAGTCTCCTACTAGTCTACAGCCACTTGGGAAAGTTCATCTCACAGGAAGGGGTAAATCTTTTGTTGGACCTTCATTTTCAAGGCATAATGCTCACTTTTCAGCCCAGTGCTACTTGTTCTGTGCTACTTTGCCTCTTTTTTTTTTATCTTAATAAAGCATTCAAAGCGAGTCCATTCCCTTCTGGGAATTATGGTTTTCCCTCCATTTCTCATATTTCTCCACACCTGTTGGGCAGCTGCTACATTCTGTCCAAGCCGTGGCTGCGTTCGCAAGAACTCAATTCTAACAATACGGAAAGTTAGCGATACTTAAGGGATTTGCAATATGAACTTAACTATAGTAGATTGCTGGGACCACATTCTCAAATTTCCCATGGACTTCTGTGGAAGAAATGCATTCCGTTAAGAAGCAATAAAAATAACAGAGCTACTGAGTTCACTGGCTATGTCGCTATGGGTCTTTTACTACATCTATATATAACCACACAAATGCGGCGCTTCTATAGTTCTAGATTCACGAATACGCATGCATGTCTGGCTGTCTAGCTATAGCTGCTAGCAATAATAATGGTTTCTTCATAATATTGCAGTAGCTGCTAACACTGAGCACTTATGAACTGTCAGACCTTGTTCTAAGCATTTTATGTACATTGATAGATAGATTCAAACCTCAAACAACCATAGAGGTAGCAACTATTATAATCCCTATTTTATAGATGAGGAAGATAAACCAGGTCATGGATTGCCCCAGGTCATGCAATCAGTAAGTGGCAGAGCCTGGATTTCAATTGGACAGTCTGGACCCATAGTCTGTGGTTTTAATGGGCATGCAATGCTTACCTTTAATATGTTATATTCAATTTACTTAGCTACATAGTGTAAAATAAGAATTAGTATTCTGTTTTTAATTTGCAATAAGCCATTGAGATAAGTAGGGCTAATATTATCATAGTTATTGTTAATATTATATCTCCCATAATAAAAGTAAGGTATAAAAATGACATGACTTTTAAAATTTTTTTAATCAGTGAGAGGGCAGGAGGCAGGGACAGACTCCCACATGCACCCCAACCGGGATCCACTTGACAAACCCACTAGGGGGAAGTGATGTGCCCATCTGGGGCATTGCTCTGCTGCTCAGCAGCCTAGCTCTTCTTAGCACCTGAGGTGGAGACCATGAAGCCAGCCCCAGTGCCCAGGGTCAACTCACTCCAATCAAGTCATGGCTACAGGAGGGAAAGAGAGAGAGAAAGAGAGAAGCGAGAGGGGGAGGGATGGAGAAGCAGATGGGCACTTCTCCTGTTTGCCCTGACTAGGAATCAAACCCAGGACATCCACACGCCAGACCGACACTCTACCATGGAGCCAACTGGCCAGAGTTGAAAATGACTTTTAAAATGCATGTAGTTGTTTACATGAGAGAGCAACAATGACCTGCATCTTGGGTTTTATATATATTTTTAATTTTCATGATATAAAACATGTAGTATTATATAATAATGGTAACATATGTTACTGTATATAATACTATACTGTATTATTATATAGTATATATATTATACATAGTGGTGTGCAGGGTCTGATGTGCACAATAGTTGGGTACATTATAATAATAGATATTTAAGTATATCTTTATTATATGCGGCTTAAGTGTCTGTTTGTCGCTGATAGCTATTGGTTGCTTGCGTAACTGTACTAGCCAATGGGGTGAAGTTGCCACGGCTGAATGCAAATTGAGCGGGTCGGGGGAAGGTGAACATTTGTTTGCATTGGTAGTCATCTGCTTTTGAAACAATTTAAGGCTGAACGCAAATTGAGTGTGTCAGGGGGAAGGTGAACATTTGTTTGCATTGGCAATCATCTGTTTTACATAAAAACTATGTCTTAACGTAATTTCTTTTAAGAATGCCTCCTAGAAAATACAGCACTGAATAGGAGAGAAAAGGAGCTAAAGCTGCACAAAAATGGCTTTCTCGACAAAAAGAAACCACTGAGCAGAGAAAGACAAGGCTTGCTTCAGTCGCAGAGCAAATGTGTCTTTCTCAGCAAAATAAGACTGATGAGCATAGAGAAACAAGGCTTGCCTCAGATGCAAGACAAAAAAGCCTGTCTCGACAAAATGAGTCCCTTGAACAAAGGCAGGAGAGAAATGCAAAAAAACGACAGAGTAATGCTGACCAAATGCTTAAGCGTGTTGGCATTTTTTTACCTGAACCTGCTTTTGGACACGGTCAACTTTATGTTGCCTGTTCAAGAGTTCGTGAAAGAATGGACGTAAAATTAAAAATAATTGATGGTCCTCTGCAAGGCGAGCTTAAAAATGATGGAAAGATCTACACAAGAAATGTTGTGTACAAAGAGATCTTTGACATGTGAATTAACATTTTATTATTTAAATCACCTTTATTTATTGAGCTAGCAGTGGCTCTTAAGAAATGTACCACCAGTGGTTTCCTTCATTGCACTCTACTTTAAGCAATTAAGCAAGTAGAAGGGGGAAACCCCATGGGGCACTAAGCAAAGGGGCATCCTCGCCACCTGCCCTGGGTAATTCAGTTTGAATTAGCAGACACCTTTGCACAAATCATTTTAATTACAATTTATAATATCTAGAACAGCGGTCATTTCGTATGACCGCCGGGCTTTCTAGTATAATATATAGCTATATAATAATAATAATAATTAATGACTTATAAATGGCACTTAAAGACAAGTACAGCAACTCTAGAACCTTTTGCAACTGAAATGCTCTATCCTAGGATGAACTGTAAAGGACATTCTATAATCTAAAAGAATTAATATTTATATTTCTTGTGAAAACACAATTGATTGCTGAGTGCCAGAAAGGTTACAGGTTTCTTATGATAGTCCAATAAGCCAGGTTATTAAAATTTCAGAGCCACTCAACATTCCATGGGTACCTTATATATCTGTGGAGGTTTGAGAAAAATGAGATGAAAGATCTCTTGAGTCTGGGTTCTGCTCTTGACTCTGCTAGAGGTTGGTCTATGGTAACCAGGAACCAGTTCTGTGACTTCTCTGGGCTCCATGTTCCTCATTTTTAAAATGAGCATCGAGGTAGTGTTAGCAAATCTTCAAGGGGCCTGGAGTCCTGACCAACAAATGCTGGACGTTTCTGAAAGCCACCTTGGTGGCAAGGAAAGGCGGTTATTGCTGACTGTGATTTTGAACCTGTGAGACTCAGGCGTGCAGCGATACTCCGGTGGAATCAGGCAAAAGACAAGTGTTCTGTTTTTTCATCTCTTTCTGCATCTAAGGATTCATTTATTCCTCCATGAAGTAATTTCTGAATGACTATGTGTCATGAACTGTTGTAGAAAGGCGTTATTCTTATGGAATTTACATTGGGTTTCCTTAAGCCAATAAATGATCGCTATATAATATGTCAAGAGCTAATAAGTGCTGGGGAGGAAGATAAAGCCGGGTAAGGATGGAGAAAAAAGCAGGGAGGGGGACTTCATTTCTCATGCAACAACAAACTTGCTTTAATTGACACGAGGTCATTGATGGTCGCTGCTCATCTAATCTGGTGTGCACAGTTACGTGCTACTGCGGCAGTCAGAGTGCGCTGGAAGATTGGGTGCTGTCCTAGATCTCACTGTGGGCATGTTCTGTAATACCCAGACTGTGCATGTGATACTTAAAAATCTGTAAACAAGGCATTCCAAAGGACATCTGTTCCAAGCCATTTCAGATCACAGAGGTCTACCAGCGAGCCTCCAGGAGAGGGGCCAGGGCTGGATTATGTACGGGAAAGTCCTCATCCCATGGGTGGCATTTTGGTAGAAACAAGAAGAAGAGCGAGGACGGAACTGTGTCTCCCTCTGCTATTTAGCAAGATGAGGTGGGAGCACAACAAAGAGAGCTCGTCCAGAGAGTCGATAATGAGGGTGTCTCCTCGCAGGGAGGCACCACCCGCTGTGTGCAATGCAGCTAATTAGGTAACAAAGGTGAGGACTGAGCCTGTGAAAGAAAAGCAACGACACCAGCCTCTCTGTCTCAGCGTTATTGCCAGGATTTGTTGTATGGGCAGCCGTCCTTAATACCTGTTTGATCCCATTATCTACAGTGATTGTGTAATAGTTGCTTTTCCAGTCACTCCCTAAATTACTTACATTTCCTGAATGCGAGTTGCATATTTCATAGAAGCAGTATAATACAGTAAAAAAAAAAAAAACAAAACCCAAAAATAACAAACCACACACAAGCTTCAAAGCTAGACAGACCTGGGTTCAAAACTTACATCTAATAGGGTTGCCCACACTTTCATAGGTCAACATCACACAAATTAACATTCCTACCTCAGTTTTTGCACCTGAAAAATGAGGTTACTAATTATGATCTCAAATGTATACTGATGATTAAAAACAGTAACATATAAAAGGAGTCTAGCACATAACAGGTCCTCAAAGTTCTTCCTCTTTTCCGAGGACAGTGGACACCAATAAACATGAAGCATGGTGGTAGGACAAAGCATGCATCGTATGAGATCACAGGAGACATACACGGGGGTTCTGAGCCCAGTGGCTGCATTTTGTCAAACCCCAGGTAACTGACATTATTTCTTTCTTTCTTTTTTTTTTTTTAAGTAAGAGGAGGGGAGACAGTGAGACAGACTCCTGCATATGCCCTGACAGGGATCCACCTGGAAACCCTTGTCTGGGGCTGATGCTCAAATCAACTGAGCTATTTTTAGTGCCTGAGGCTGATGAGCCTGGGCTGATGCTTGAACAAATCAAGCCACCTGCTGTGGGAGCGGAAGAAGGAGAGAAGGGGGAGGTAAAGGGGAGGAGAAGCAGGTGGTCACTTCTCTTGTGCGCACTGACTGGGGTCAAACCTGGGACATCCATATACCAGGCTGCTGGTCTCTCCACTGAGCCAACTGGCTAGGGCCCTGACATCATTTCTAAGCTTTAGAATCAGAGGTCAGCAGCCGATCGTCCCAGTCTACCATGTTTTGTTTAGTTGGAACAATATTTTTAGTTGGTTGGTCAATTGGTTTGTAACACTTTCTAGTTTTAAGTTCATCCTTTCCTCTTGACATCACTCATTTAATCGGTTGCCTGACTTGTCCAAGATTTGAGTTTCTAGTCCAGGCATGGACAACATACGGCCCGTGGGCCGGATCCGGCCTGCGGAATGAGTTTATGTGGCCCGCGATTAAATTTTTAATATTCTCCGCATGACGCACTGTGGAAATGAAATAAGTGGTACTTTTAAAACATTATACATAAACTACAATATCTAACCATTGTACAACAATGAAAGTTAAAATCTCAGCTACTCAGAAGCGGAAGCGTCTTTGATTATTGGAAATCGAGATATTTAAGAAGATAGTGATATGCGAAAAAGAACTCCGTGTGTGACTAATCTAGGGTTAATTTCCAATAATTGGTCAAATGGATTCACGATACTTCTTTATTTTTAAAAAAAATTCCATTATAAAGATTTACAATTTTTGTACTCGTCTGTGCAATTTTTATAAGCAATTGAATAATGGAAAATATGGAAATTAAAAAAAACTTGCCAAGGAATATTTAGTAATCTTCAGCTCAACTTATATTTGTAAACAAACTTTTTCTTTAATGAATCTAAATAAAAGTATAAGATCAAGATTGAATGATTTACCTTTGGAGGCTGTGTTAAGAATAGCTACTACAGCCTGACCTGTGGTGGCGCAGTGGATAAAGCGTCGACCTGGAAACGCTGAGGTTGCCGGTTCAAAACCCTGGGCTTGCTGGTCAAGGCACATATGGGAGTTGATGCTTCCTGCTCCTCCCCCCCTTCTCTCTCTCTCTCTCCTCTCTATAATAAATAAAATCTTAAAAACAACAACAACAAAAAAAAAGAATAGCTACTACAAATGTAGAGCCTGATATTAAAAAAATAATAGGTGATGGAAAGTGCCTCCACACATCATGTGAGTATTTTTGTTAACTTGTTGTACTAAATTACTTACATTTATTCATAAACAAATTACATAATAAAATTTTGTTTACTTAAATGAATCGTTTTTGTATTTAACATTTTTCAATCTTAATATTTCATCCGGCCCGTGAAAAAAATTTTCTTTCTAATCTGTCGACCACGCCTGTTCTAGTCCCTGGGGTAAATCATTTTTCTGGTCCCTTCATTTAAACTACAAGTTTGGAAACTAGCACTCCGAGATGTCTCTGTCCAGGGCGCTTTTATATATGGAACACTAGAGACACAATGCTGAAGAGCAGTGTGCTATTCAACACCCTTTAACACGTTTTGACCTGAAAACAAAATAATTGCCTCTTAAATAATAAAAACGAACTGTAAAGTTAAAGTTTTGTACACAAAATATATAATGGCACATCAACCATTTAACTGCAACTCAACTCAGGCAGATTGACATTTTAAAAATAAAGTTCAAATTACAAGAATAAAATTAATAACTGATTCTTTAGACAGCTGTTTTTAGAGAACATGATCAAAATCTTGTCTGATTTTTTAGGGCAAAAGACTACATTTAATGGTGTTGTGGAGGCACAGAATTCTTTAGGAAGTGGAGTTACTCCCTGATTCTCTTGCCGTTCTTCTTGGCAAGAAGCCTTGTACCCCATAGTTTTTGGCTTTTTTATTTTTACCCATTTCCTTCACTCTTTTCTCCAAGTTAGCAGATGAATGCGAAAGGGAATGGTGATATATATCTATATATTGATATATTTCAACCTATTACACATCCTTTTGTCACTAGAACCTGGCATATTGTAGATGCTCAATGTTTATCAGCTTAATTATCTGCTGAGGAGAAGGAAGGGGCAGTAGGGCTTAGGGGCCGGGAAGGGGTATAGTATGAGATTTTGATTGATTCTTCATTGGATATTGGAACTCTTACATTGTTCGGGGAAGCAATGTTCCCAGAATCCTTTACTTCTAGGAAGGGGCATATGATACAGTAGCTACCAAACAGGCCTATGTGTATAATCTGCTCAGGTTTGGGGGAAAGTTTTTGCTTTTCTGACTTAATGGGATCAATTCAGTTGTGGTGGCGTGTGGTATACAGCCGGAACCCAGGTGTAATACCTAGAGATGGAGATGACATTCTGCCAACATGAGCTGACAGGTCAACACGCTGGAGATGGTGGAATAGAGAGACTGTTCTTGAGCACATACTTACGTATTGCTGGTTAAGAAAGAAAGCTAAGCCTTATTTGTGCACACCACAGAAAGTCACAGGGGTGTGTGTGTGTGTGTGTGTGTGTGTGTATGTGTGTGTGTGTGTGGTTTTATACTTGGAGCCAAAAAAGATGTCTGATTGCTACACCATAGGAAGGGATGGTTAAAATGCATAGAAGAAAAAGGTCATTGGCATTGGAGACATTCAGAAACTTTGAATCGCACCAGCTGGAGGGGTATTCTAGAAGGGAAGTGACTGTTCAGGTATACTGATGCAATCAAATAAGTGAAGAACTTAAGAAAACTGCATGTTTCGAAAAGCAGAGGACATGAATTAGGTGTTTACACTCTGAAGTCTAAGGTAATTGGATGGAGGAATTACCAGATCCTTGGTATGGACTACCTCAGTCCCGGTCCTAACGACAATACAGGAATAGAACTTAGAAGGTACACGGAAATTGAAGTCCAGCAGGCCCCTTACATTACACATTTATGCATCTCAATTTCTTAGCAGCAGTTTTGGCAAGGCTATAGATGTGGACGATTAAAACTGAACTCCTTGGGATTACAAGAAATGTAGCTTTTCCCTCTGGTCACATCACAAAACATCCCCTCCGGACTGTGAGACTGACGGGTAGGGAGGGCAGGAGAGGGAAGGATTTGTGCACTTTGGGCTTGAAGACTGTGGAACACGGATTTGCAGATGACTCCCAGGCAAACGTATATGAAGCTAGGAAGTGTTTAATCTGAATTGAAATGGTTTTTGAAAAATCATTGCTTTTGGCTGGGCAATTAAGGAAGAAAATGATATCTGTCCTGGGACTCTTTATAAATAAACACATATCCGGAGGTTTCCAATTGCTTGGCATCCTTATAATAGATTATTTTCCCCCAGTTTCATTCTATTCTGTTTGGCATAGAGAAGCCTCCTCTCGCCCCAGGGTGCTGAAACTCAGTGTGACACGGTGCTGATGGAGTCAGGGGTGTGCCTCTCACCTTCACACATCCCACCCCACCCCCTGTGAATTCTGCTTTTTCAGCAGCGGTGCCGTCACCAGCCGTGGGGTACAGGATGATTCATTTGTCATCTGTGGGCCTCAGTTTCCACACTTGAAAACAAGGCAGTGGGACCAGCTGTTCACCAAAGGGCCTTCCATCTCTGACAAGCCGTGGTCCTGGGATTGTATAGCCTAGATCCTGTTACCTTGCAGTCCCGAGGAGGGATGGATAAGCAGGTACCCGACTCGACCCAACTCAGTTTTCAGAAAGGCAAATTCAATCATCCTCTGAGAGTAGATAGCCTACATCGCTTTCTTAGACAAAGAATAGCTCACCAGTGTGAATAAAGTCACCTGGTATTTGAACTTGCCTTCTGGAGGTAGTTTTAAAACACAAATAAAAGTTAACATGCAAAATACTTTAGTAAGCATCTGGAGTCCATATTATATATATGTGTATGTGTGTATACACACATATACTATGTAACTGTAATACATATATAATACTATGTGCATATAATGTCTATATATAATCATATATAAAACTATCAAGTATTTAGACTCCATATATATATACATTATATATGATATCCAGTTGCATATTAAATGATCATATATATATATACATTTATATATACAACGTACACCTACAATAATCAGTTTAAAAATGCAGTAGAATATAAATAATTCACAGTGGCAAAATGTGTGAGACTCTATGTTTTTGCACCAAGACTTTGACATGGCTGATTGTAAAGTACCAACAGACACAACTAAAGGATATAGTTCTTTTTTTTAAATGACATAAAATAAGAAATATATTTATTTGGAGCTTTTCACACAAACTAGGAGATGACACAGCTTCTCCCCAGATGAACCTGCAGGGTCCACACGTTTTCTGAGGTCCCCATGAGATGCCCATTGGCTCACACTGCCACGTGCACTGAGGGAGGGTCCTGCCGGCTCTGAAACCTCTTATTTTTGCTCAGAGAATTTTACACATTTCCTCCCCAACCCTGATCTATTCTACTTATAATCCCGTCCACTTATGGATACAGCTATCGAGTGCAGAACAAGCCCAGAACATTCCTCAATGTCCCCCGTGAGAGGAAGTGATGAGCATGTCAGAATCCCAGACCTGTGTGAGGTTTCTATCCATACCTCACCTCCCTTCCAAGCTTCAGTTTTCTCCTAGTTTCAGCCCAGCTGGTTCAACCGTTAAAAAAATCTTTCTAGACTCTTTCTGTAGAACAGGCAGGAAAGGAACGAAACATGCATCACTATTCCTAGACAGCTCCTTGAATGAGTCAAGGAGTTCAGGAGGATGGTGTTGTATCAATGAAACAAACTGAACTGACACTTTTTTTTTTTTACCAGTTGAATTATTTACTTTTCTCTCTTTTTTGGTAAGAAATCACATGCCAGTAAATTGACTCACCTTAGTGAACATGACATTTCTCTCAAATAGTCTGTTAGTTTTTCCTTGACGGCGTCATCACGAACATATGACCCCTGATAGACTGGTGCCGAATAATGGTAATCGGTTTTAATGCTTGAATCACCACTACTTGGTCACTGGTAGCCCCCCGGACACACCGACCTATCCATCTTTTGAACTGTACTCTCAAGTATATTAGGTGGTATTCTTCTGCTTTCTTCAAATAAGAAACTACTTTCTAAAGATTTCTGGTTGGTTTGTTTCATGTAGCATTTGACACCAAAACATTGAGATTTTTTTTACATGATAATTCAGGGTAAAAAAGTGATACACGCACTACAAGCAGAAAAATTACATTTGTTCAAAAGTTATGACTTACTTGTTATCTTTTGTGCATTTGACCACTTGTCGAGTTTCTTTTTACCTTATTCTGTATGAGCGTTTTTTGCTCCAGTGTTCTTCCCTTTTCTGCTAACATGTTCATATAATTGTCATAACCGACACTAAATTTACATTTTTGTGATGAAGAGAGAATCATTATATAGGCCTGCTGATCATTGGGGTATTCTTTTTATCTAAGTTTCGGTTATCTAGTCATTTTTTTTTACATCTCTACAGTGTCTTAAAATATGATCTAAAACAATTTATAATTATTTCTACTGCATTGGAGTTAGTGGTCTACTGTGGCATACTCATTGTCCTTGGAAATGGAAGTCCCTGGTAGATATTTTAAAGTGATTTACTTTATGCTTATATTCTGCCTGAAGTTCCCAACACAATCACAATGAAAATAAACGAAAGTGGCCAGCATGCAGGTTCTTTGATCGTTATTGATTGATTGACATGTCCTTCATTCACTCTCCTGCTACCAGGGCCCTCTCTCTGTCTCATAAATATGTGTCATTCACTTCCGGCTCAAGGCGGGGCTGCTGTCTGCCTCTCTCTGGGCCCCTCTTCCCTCCTTCCATTAGAAGTCTGCTTTCTTCTCTCTCTTTGGTCTCTTCAAACATCAGTTCTCTAGAAACATTTCCTGAGATTCCTACGGAAGTGCCCACATGTCAACTCATCATTCTCATTGCCTGTTCTATTACATGCAGAAAAAATGATCACTTTCTGAGATGATATTTATCTGTTGAAAGCTTGTTATCTGTCTTTCCAGTTAAATAAACTTGCCATGAGCTTTGAGAATTTTTGTGTCGTTCTTCACTGTTTTTACATGTTACGTGCTCAATAGATATTTGTTAAATGTCAAATAAAATATCAAAACATGAAAAGGAATGGGAGAAGACAAATATAGGAAGATGTTATTAGAATTTTATGATCGAGAAGGCTTTCTAAAGATACCACCAAGTTCAAAACCCTGGGCTTGCCTTGTCAAGGCACATATGGGAGTTGATGCTTCCAGCTCCTCCCCCCTTCTCTCTCTCTCTCTCTGTCTCTCTACCTCTCTCTCTCCTCTCTAAAAATGAATAAATAAAAAAATAAATTAAAAAAAGATCTACTTTAAAAAAAATTAAAAATAAATAAAATAAAGATACCGCCAAGCGGACGAGCATAACAAACAGATTTGTTTATACATAAAATTGTGAAACTTCTGTCTAGTAAAACTCTTCGGCAGAAAAGTTAAAAGAAGAAAGTATTTGCAGCACAAATAACTAACATGGGTAAATATTCAGTTCAGATAAACACAACCACCTGTTTTAAAGCTATTTAGAGAAGAGTCTTCTTCCTGGTGTGGTTTTGCCCAGACATTCTTTAAAATAAGTATAACAGAAATCACCATAGAAAATGAGGCAATACTAAAGATAAAAAGCTTATCAGGAAGAGGCCAAAAGTTATGAATAGACAATACACACATGCAAATGGACAGTGGAGGGTGGGAAGACAGATATAATGATTTTCAAATATCTCTCTACCTATCGACACAATAAAACACAATTTACTATGTATAAAATTATTATTGAAAAAATAGTAACATGCTATGTTGTTATTTGTGTGGTGAGAATAGGTTCTCTAATACATAATTGGCAGTAGTCCAAATTATAATATCTCCGGAAGCCAATTTGCCAATGTCTATCCAGATTTAGATGTACAGACCTTTTGACTGAACAGCTCCATTTTTCGAAGACTGAATCCTATCAGTATGCCAAAGCACTTATGCAAGGATGTCCGTACCAGTGATGGCAGTGGTGTTTATTTATAATAACAATGCGGCAACCATCTAAATGCTCAAGAATAGGAACCATGATGAATAATGTATGATACATCCATGATGGAATTCTGTGACCATTAAAGAGAGAGAAGCAGATGTCAATGTACTTACTTATAATGATGTCCATAATAAATTAATAGAAAAAAACAAGTTGAAGATCAGTATGTACCCCTCCTTGACCAGGAAGGACATTATAGTCTGCAAGTACTCCTGATTAATTATGACTGAAATAGCAAAGGCATCTGATGATCCTACATAACAGGAAGTCTAGTGGAATGGTTACAGGGTTATTGCAAAAGCCAAAGACGTCAGGGTATTGGGTTAATGACTCTAAGACTCTTTGCCTCCTTTTCATGGTCACAAGCATGTTTGCTGCTGCTTCAAATTATCTCCATACTGTCTTCCAGGCTTTCCTCTTATGAAGCTGTGTTATTTACCCAGCAAGATACTCTCTCATGGAAACCTCCTAGAAGATTTACCTTATTCCGCAGAGCCCAGAACTGTGGCGCATGGCCACGCCTCGCTGCACGGAAGCCTGCAAATGTAGTGTACAGATTCTATGGCTCACTGAGAGATGACATGGTCTACCCCCAGGGTTGGATGGAGCCTGCTGTCCCAAAATCAGGACGTTTGCCTTCAAAAGCACTGGCCATGATAATCAAAGAGATTGAGAATTTGCACCTCGTTAAAACTCAGAACTTCTGCTCATCCGAAGATATCATGAAGAGGATGAGACCATGCTGAGAGATAACACAGTATACATCATCTGATAAAGGATTTGGCTCCAGAAGATATAAGGAGTTTTTCCAAATCAAAAAGTAAAAGACAACTATTAAAACTGGCAAAGGCTTTGGCAGCTCAAACCTGAAGCTATCCAAACGGTCAAGAGCTTATGTGAAAACTTATCAGCATCATCTTCCATCCACAAGTAAAATTTAAATATAAATAAAACCCCTAGAGTCCAGTATGTACCCAGCAGAGTGGCTAAAATGAAAAAGACCGACAATACTAAATACTGATGAGAATGTAGAACAAGTAAGTAGTGCTCTGACGGGTTACTGGTGGGAACGGAAACTGGCTCAGCCGCTTCCGGAAAGTTTTTGGTGATATCTACTAGCTAAATTTACAAATAATCTATGACCCAGTGATTTCACTCTCAGGCAGATAAAAACAGAAATGAGTGCACACACCCAATCAGATATATCAAGGACTGTTCTCAGCAATTTTATTTGTGATGTCCCCAAACTGGAAGCATCTCAGCTGTTCATCAATAAAAGAATGGGTTAAATTATGGCAGATGTGTGCGGTGAAAACCACACAGCAGTGAAAAGAATAAACTACAAAAGCATGCAACAAGCCATGAATCGATCTCACAGAAAGGCTGACAGAGGCCAGACACAAAAGGTTATATGCAGTATTGTTTATAATTTATCTGGAGTTTAAGATACAGTGACACCATGATTATAGAGAGCAGAGAGTGATTAGCCTTAGGAGATATTGACTGGGAAGTGTCATGATGAGGCTCTCTGGGGTGATGAACATAATTTATATCTTGAGCTGGATGGTGGTTTGATAACTGTATTCAAATGTAACCACTCACTGTACTTAACAATTGTGATATTTACAGTATACCTTATTTTAAAAAGGATAATTTCAAACCAGAAAATTCTCAAACCACCAAAAAGACCTCTTTTCTCTACCTTAAAAAATGGGTGCTTATAGCTGGGGAGTAGAAGTCTGACATTCATGGCTGGTGGCTTGTCAAAGGACAGTGTCTGCCACAATTACATTTGTATATACGCACACACAGGCATACCTATATTATGCATATGTGTTTATTTAAGAATAAAATATTTTGAAAACTGAAAATAGAACTACCTTATGACCCAGCAACCCCTCTACTGGGTATATACCCCCAAAACTCAGAAACATTGATATGTAAAGACACATGCAGCCCCATGTTCATTGCAGCATTGTTCACAGTGGCCAGGACATGGAAACAACCAAAAAGCCCGTCAATAGGACTGGATAAAGAAGATGTGGCACATATACACTATGGAATACTACTCAGCCATAAGAAATGGTGACATCAGATCATTTACAGCAAAATGGTGGGATCTTGATAATATGATACGAAGTGAAATAAGTAAATCAGAAAAAAACAGGAACTGCATTTTATTCCATACGTAGGTGGGACATAAAAGTGAAACTAAGAGACATTGATAAGAGTGTGGTGGTTGGGGGGGAGGGGGAGAGGGAGAGGGAAAGGGGGAGGGGGAGGGGCACAAAGAAAACTAGATAGAAGGTGACAGAGGACAATCTGACTTTGGGTGATGGGTATGCAACATAAGTGAACGACAAGATAACCTGGACTTGTTATCTTTGAATATATGTATCCTGATTTATTGATGTTGCCCCATTAAAAATAATATTATTTAAAAAATATTTTGAAAAAATATATGTTCAACTGATAAAAGCCATTACATTTGAAAATGGAATTGGATGCAACTTAAAAATTTTGTTGGTACATTTCTGATCATTCAAAAAGGGAAATAACATTAGAGCAGGATCTTGAGGGCGTCTAGCCAAATGGTGAAAGGTATCAGAGATTTGTCCTTTATGGTGATTCAATGGAGAGGAACAGACAAGAGAGACCCAGCCCCCAGAACTGCGGGGGGGGGGGGAGTGGTCGGAAAAGTTACTAAGGGTACAAAGCTTTCTCTGAGTTCATTTCATCAGATGGAAAACTGACCATGTCTGTGAATGACTGAGAGCAGCCGACAGCCTGCTCTCCTGAAATGCTATTTTCTGACATATGAATGATGGAAAAGGTAGGAAAGCAACCTTAGAGCTCATCTTCTTTAATGCCCTTGCCAATTCTTTCCATAGTTTTTACTTTGAAAGTGTCTCAACAGTTGTGTAACCAGTGGAAAATATGCCTTTACTAGGAAGAAGGGGGGGTGTGCTGTGTGCAAGTGGCTGAAGAACAGGGGCTGAGGTCTGCCCCGTTTGTTTACTCTGCCACCTAGAACTCGGTCAGTTGTGTGTGCGTGCATGTGTACGTGTGTGTGTGTGTGTGTGTGTGTGTGTGTGTGTGAGGGTCTATGGAAGAGTCAAAGGGAGTGAAAGAGAAACTAATGAGAAGAATGCTTGGCTTTAGAGCCTGCTGAGCAGCAGTGTTTGCTTGGGTTAAGTATTGGCATGTATAACCGACAGAAAAATGAATCTAGATTTTGACTACAGTCTCTTCCTGTTCAATGAATCAGAAGTGCATCAAGAAAAAGTCCTGAACTTCTCAGACCACAAGAGCAAGATCTGTTCTGATGTGGCTTTCTGTAGGTCCCATTCTCGATACTAAAGACAACACAAAACTTATGTTTTTCAATGAACTCGACATTATTATTTATTGTTCCTTCTAGATCTTATTCTTCCCAAGTATTTGCCTCACCCACTTAGTGCATATACTTCATTCACCTTTTCTTCCATGGATTTTCAGTTTCCAAAGCCTAGATACTGAGGGAAATAGAAGGAACTTGTACACGTAGAAGTGGATTTTTAAAAATATCTGGGCCCTGGCGGGTTGGCTCAGTAGATAGAGTGTCGGCCCAGGATAAGGATGTCCCAGGTTTGATCCCAGTCAGGGCACACAGAAGAAGTGACCATCTGCTTCTTCTCCTCTCCCCCTTCTCTCCCTCTTCCCCTCCTTTAGCCAGTGGCTTGATTGGCTCAAGCATCGGCTCCAGGAACTGAGGACAACTCAGTTGGTCCTAGCATGTCAACCTCAGATGCTAAAAATAGCTTTATTGATTCAAACATCGGACCTAGAGAGGGGTTGCCAGGTGGATCTTGTTAGGGGCACATGCAAGATTCTGTCTCACTATCTCCTCTCTTCTCACTTAAATAAAAAAGACTGTCTGAGGAGTAGAGCCATGCTTCTCTATTCCTCAGACCAGGTAGGGCCCTCAGAATAGGGAGGAAAAAGTCAGGAGGATATATCAAGTATATAGACACTGGTTATTCCTGGACTAAAAGGTACTCGGGTAAACTTTTCGGACCATACTTGGAGTGAGCAGAGAAGAAAGACTTCGGGTAAATTTGTTGCCTGTGAGAGCAGAGGGTCCTTACGTCCCACTTCCGGAGTACATACATGCCTGGAGGGCAGTGAGCATCCAGCAAAGGCGTGGCATGTCTAGGATGATAGAAACTCCTCCTGGAGTGTCTCAGTGGGTAGTGTGATTTAGACGCAATAGCATAATTCCCCTAAAACAGACTCAAAGTAGGAGAGCGAGAGAACCGGGACAGAAGGGGCCCAAAGGACCGGGTGGGGATAACTCACGTGGACCACCAGCAGAAGGGCCGTGGGCATCTCCAGGTAGACTAACTAGCATGGGCAGCAGCCATCACCATAGCAGTGCCTCGGTCTGGCGTAAACTTCTCCAGGAACTTAGACGGCCTCTGTGAAAGGCAGGGGACCAGGGACTGAATTCCTGAGTTGATTGAAACTGATGTTCTGCCCTTTTATTTTTAATTTGGATTCAACATAGAAATTGAATTACAAAAATAAAAATAAAAAAAGTACATTATGCTCTCTCAAAAGTTTCATGGCTATCGCATAACCATGCCGAAAGCAGAACTTACCTCCTTTTCCTGTGACATAATGGCTTTAAGTTCAACCACATTTCTCCGAAGCACTGATGTTGGTTCCCAAAACCCGAAGTGTTAATTAAGGAGAACAATTTCTTTAAAAGTCTTTATTATATCTTAGAACATCCCAGTGAAGGCTCCACAGTGGTCCTCAGGGGTGACTGGTTCAGCAGGAGTAGAAAGAGCCACGCCGAATTTGCCCCGGGCTAGTCTCCTATAGTATGATTGTAAAAAAGAAAAGACAAGACAATATGGAAAAACAAAATGCAAGGGTAAATACATGTTTTTGCACACATCTTTTTCAAAGTACAGGAGAGCATTTAGGAAGCACTAGAGATGGCAGGAGAGGGTATGCTTTGATGACAGACATCTCATGATGAGTTTAGAATCAACCAAGCATTTCACCGTGGCCTGTTGAGTCCATCCCTAGACATCAGATGAATGACAGAGAGAATAATACCGCGTTACCGTTGGGCAGAAAGCTCAAAGAGATCACCCAGGCGACACTGTTCTGCCTTCCAGAGCACCCCTACTGTGTGCTGACTCTGACACAAAGCAGAGGTGTGCCTGAGCTTTAAGGACTGGATGGCACTCCTTTTTTGTCATTTCCCCTCCTTTTCCTCTTCCGTTTCCTCTTCCTCCTCAGTCTTTTGCTGTTCCCACTTCAAAGACTCAGTGGCTCCGACTGGGAAGCCTTCAGTGGTCATGATAGAAGCTACACCCACTTTCGCCCATCTCTCCCCTTCTCCATGGGCTCTGCAACGTTGAGAGGTACGGCTGCTTTCAGCTCAGCTGCAGCTCAGCTCTTTTCTGTTGCAGATGCCTTCTTCCAACTTTCCATCTGGCCCTTACTGCTCCAGACACCCAGAGGCCTTCCTCCCCTTCTCCCCCCCTCCCTCCCTTTCCTGCCCTCCCTCCCTCCCCTCCCTCTCCATCATCTCCATCCTCTCCAATCTCTCCTCTCTCTCCTCCCCTCCCTCCCCTCCCTCTCCTCCCTCTCCATCCTCTCCAACCTCTTCTCTCTCTCCATCCTCTCCTCCCTCTCCATCCTCTCCTCCCTCTCCATCCTCTCCTCTCTCTCCTCCCCTCTCCATCCTCCCCTCCCTCTCCATCCTCTCCTCCCTCTCCATCCTCTCCTCCCTCTCCATCCTCTCCAACCTCTCCTCTCTCTCCATCCTCTCCTCCCTCTCCATCCTCTCCATCCTCTCCTCCCTCTCCATCCTCTCCAACCTCTCCTCTCTCTCCATCCTCTCCTCCCTCTCCATCCTCTCCTCCCTCTCCATCTTCTTCATCCTCTCCATCCTCTCCTCCCTCTCCATCCTCTCCATCCTCCCCTCCCTCTCCATCCTCTCCTCCCTCTCCATCCTCTCCTCTCTCTCCTCCCCTCTCCATGCTTTCCTCCCTCTCCATCCTCTCCTCTCTCTCATTCTCTTCTCCCTCTCCTTCCTCTCCTTCTTCCTTCTTCTCTTTTATTATTCTTTTTTTTTTTTTTTTTTTTTTTTTTTGTATTTCTGAAGCTGGAAATGGGGAGGCAGTCAGACAGACTCCCACTCCTGCATGCGCCCGACCGGGATCCACCCGGCATGCCCACCAGGGGTCGATGCTCTGCCCATCCGTGGCGCCACTCTGCTGCAACCAGAGCCATTCTAGCGCCTGAGGCAGAGGCCACAGAGCCATCCTCAGCACCTGGGCCATCTTTGTTCCAATGGAGCCTTGGCTGCAGGAGGGGAAGAGAGAGACAGAGAGGAAGGAGAGGGGGAGGGGTGGAGAAGCAGATGGGTGCTTCTCCTGTGTGCCCTGGCTGGGAATCAAACCTGGGACTCCTGCACGCCAGGCCGACGCTCTACCATGGAGCCCACCGGCCAGGGCCTCTTTTCTTATTCTACTCTGGGTTTTTCTTCAGATGCATCTCCAGTGCACAAAATTGTGTTCCAAAAGCATACCTGGGATTTGTTTTAATGACTTATCACGGAAGAAGAAGTTTATACTTGCAGATCCTTAGAAACAGGAGACATAGAGTTGGTGTGCAAGGCCCATGTGAGAGCAGCCACGTTGGCCAGGAGACAGTGGGAGGGGGCGAATAGAGCCCAAAGCCTTCATTGAGGTTCTGTGCGAAGAAAGAGGTAAGGCAGGGTCGGTAAACTGAATCAGTTTAGGATTAGATAGTTTGGACGATGTCCGTGAGCTGTGGGCTACACGGGGGGTCCCTAGCTGTCTGATACTTGGCTGTGGGGTGATTTAGGGCCGGCAGCATATTGACTCGGTGTGTGAGAGTTTGATAAAGGAGGTAGTCGGGAATGGGGAATCTGGGCTGGTTGGTTTGTATCGTAGGGAAGTCATTTGCTATCTCCACAAATGAGCAAGCCAGTCCTGGAAGGAGGGCGTGGTCCAGGAACAAAACTCCAAACGCAGAGCCTCAAGAGTGCAGCGAATAAGATAAAACAGTCAGTGAAGGTTGCCCTAATAATGATTATTGTTTCATGGCACACTGTCATCGTTGGTCCACGCAACGCCCTTTTCCTTGTATTTACCTCTAAAATACAGAACAGCCCTGAGTTAACCTTAGAACCTAGAACCTAGGTCATTACCCAAACCATCTATGTACCTATGAGCGCCTCCCCTCATCTTGAGAAGTCCCACAGCTTTTTTCCCCTGCAGTTGATGCACGGGCCTCAGCGCCTCACACGGAGAAGACCATCCCGTTCTGAACGGCTGCCAACGGCCGCTCACGTTCCGTCCTCTCGTCTAACTCAACAGCTTGAATTTCAAGCTCTTTGAATGTTTTCCAACCTGTAACTGAAACACTGGCAGACAGAAGAACATTTCACTAGGCTTTGGATGAAAAATTCATGAATTCATGAAGAGGATACTGATATATATATATATATATATATATATATATATATATATATATATATATATATATATATATTTTAAAGTTATTCCTTTGTGCCTACCTCTGATAATGGCAAAAGAGTCTTCATAGCTCTTGAACCAAGATCTAAAACCAAAATTTGAGGGGGAACACGTGTTGGCAGAGGGCTTTCCGAGTCAGACCTGGGGCCACGGTGACACCAGCGAGAGTCTTCTTACTGTCTAGGTTTTCAGCAGCAGCTCCAGTATTCATTTTGAATGAGGGCCACCACACCTTGTCAGACAGCCGCCAGCAGACATGAAGGGACAAGGCTTTTCATAGCTTTTGAAACTATTGACAATGATGTATTTCGAACGGGAGGCTTGAGGGATGTTATGTTTAGAGAAACTGGTGGGACTGTTATTGAAAAACCCACGGAAATCAGATGCCTACAAGAAAGGACCCTGGAGGAGCCAGCGGTACACGGTCACGGGCAGCAGGTACTCTGGGGAGGGGGCGTGTCAGGGTAACGCTCGGGACTTCAGGTCGACTTTCCGTTTTCTCACCGCGATCCGAGCAGGTCTTCGGTATTTCTCTCTCCAGGTGTTTAGAAACATGAGGAGGAGAGATCTGCTCTGTACGACGATGGCTGGATCAGTTCTGCCTCATTCAGCCCTTTTATTTGCTGGCCTTTCTGTAGCTCTGAAAGAGAACACCCACAGGGGTTCCTGAGTTATTGTTACAAACAGAGAAATGTGTAAGACAAGGTTTTGGGTCTCCATCAAAACATCCTTTTTTTTTTTCTTTTTCTTTTTTTTTTTTCTGCTTTATAGTCTGTGGGAACTGTAGAATTTAGCTCTGTTATGGCTTAGCCAATGCCTCATAAACAAAACGTTTTCAGAAATTTCCTCAGGTCCCAAGTTCAAGTCAGACAGCGAGTCTGGTTGTATTTTGTGCAGATAAAGTGTAAATCATTTTCTGTCAGGCTTGAGACTTCCTGAATGAACCGTCCTGGGAAGAGAAGCCTTGGGTGTTCGGGGTTTCCACAATTTGGGGACTTTGGTTGGATTCCCAACATTTTTAGGAGACCCCATTTAAAAATATTGACCCATCCAAATGAAATGAAAAGGTGTTTGTCCTTCAAATGGCCCCTGAAATAACTTTGGAAGTCCAACCCCCGCCACTGAACAGTGGCTATTACCCTTGGACACTAGTAAGTGGGGTTTATAATTCTGGAATAATTTTCCTTTGAATTTATGACTCTTCAAGTCAGTTCACACATCAGCCTCCTCGTCTCCTCTCCCATGGTAAATTGGTCCATAAAACCCCACACACCATAAAATGAGATCTGTGTGGAGATGTGACACAGCGTTCCCCAAGGTCAACATTATGATAGACTCCCCGCCCCACCCCCCACCCCCAGACTCACGCCAGAAGAAATGGAAACAAAAGGTATGCTGGTCTGCAGACCTGACTTCTGGCAGCCCTCAGACAGCCGTCTGTTCTTGTTTAGCTGGGACAGCAGCAGCCTTGACAAAGGCCGACCCCCTTTCTTTCTCTCCATGTCCCTTATCCAAGCAGTGGTCTACACAGAGGATCAGGAAAACACGGTCGCCTCGCTCAGTTCTGGAGAGCTGACACCAAGGACTTCCTGTGGCCGGGCTCCAGCCGCATGCGGAACAGCCCTGACGGTGTCTGAAATATTTGGCTCCGGGCTCAGGATTGTGGGCTGGCTGTCTGGTTTGTTTGAACACAAGCTAGCCTGGGAGTCTTTGTGTAGAACGCTCCTTGAAGCTTTTTCCGTGACATCTGCCAGTGAAATGTATGAATTACTCTGTTTACTTCTCTGTGATGGGACAGATACTTGATTCAGAAGCAGAGGATTTCTGCTCATTCTTGCTTTTTCTTCTCACATCGATTACCTCTCATTAGGTGCCAGAAATGAGCGGGATGCTTTTCTGTTTGTGACTTCATTTTATTCTTCATGATAGCCCTGCTCATACGGGTTCAGGGTTCCCATTTCAAAGATGAGGGAACTGAGGTACAGAGTTAGGAAGTGATTGATCTGAGGGCCGCATGGATGAAACAGGGCAGAGTAGCAACTGGGACTCGAGTCTCTCATTTCAAGTTTTTAATGTTAATCTTCTCCTTTCCAATTTCCTTAAGATTAATGCTGGAATATTTTGAGCTGGTATTTGAGCCTTTATTTACTTGTTCCTTTACTTATCCATTCAACATGAACACTTACCATTGAGCACCTACTATGTGCAAAGTATTAGGTCCAAAGGTTAAGCACAGGAGTCTGTAAACATTTTCTATAAAAGCCAGATTGCAAGTATGTTAGGCTTTGAGGTTTCCATTGCAACTACTCAGCTCCACCCCTGTAGTACAGAAATAGCCATAGACAAGCGACAGATGAATGCCTATGGCTGTATTCCAAAGCGAACTTCTTTGTTGTCACTCTGACTGCAGTTTTCTAAAGACTCCCATGCAGCGCACAGCCTGTACATCATACAGGACATCCCTAGAGCAACACCACGTAATTATGTGCTGACTCTGAGCCTGCAGTGAGAGTAAGGATGCCTGGGCTTAGGTTATCCTCTGCCAGCGGTAGTCAACCTTTTTATACCTACCGCCCACTTTTGTATCTCGGTTAGTAGTAAAATTTTCTAACCGCCCACTGGTTCCACAGTAATGGTGTTTTATAAAGTAGGGAAGTAACTTTACTTTATAAAATTTATAAAGCAGAGTTACAGCAAGTTAAAGCATATAATAATAATTACTTACCAAGTACTTTATGTCAGATTTTCGCTAAGTTTGGCAGAATAAATCTTTATAAAACAACTTACTATAGTTAAATCTATCTTTTTATTTATACTTTGGTTGCTCTGCTACTGCCCACCAGGAAAGCTGGAGTGCCCACTAGTGGGTGGTAGGGACCAGACTGACTCCCACTGTCCTCTGCCCTCACACAAGAATCGTGAGAGTTCCAGCTACATCATCATTGCCTTCTACGCAGAAGGACCATCTCGGCCATGCGTCTCCTCTCACCATTCATAGAAGTGTTCCTAGTACTGATAGAACCCTTGGGTGACTTGTGTAGACAAAGTGTTAAACAGGAGGAAGTAACAAGGACACAGAAGAGCCTAGGCTTGGGCATGGCCATCCACAAACCTGGTTCCATTGCAAAACCAATAGAGTAATGACAGTTACCGTGAAGGGATGTTTGTGTGCTGAAGGCGCCATCTGGATGACCGTGCTTGGTCCTCACAATAATCCAGTGAATACGTGTTGCTATTTCCACTTTCCAAACAAAGAAACCTAGACTCAGAGAAGTTAGGTCACAAGATCACACCATCAGGAAGTAGCCACCTCAGGATATGAGTGAAAGTCTTCACGTTTCCAGAATCCCTCAGCACCAAAGCGGATGGCTTGTGCAAGAAGAAAATAAAAGAAAGAACAATCAGCTTTTATTGCCATTGTTATTGTTGCCTCCATGGAATCATGGCAGCAAGGTGAACTATGAGGACCACTTGGCATGAAAAATGCACTTGTGGGGACAGCAACCACACAGTATGTTCCTATTAACAGTGGTCAAATTCCTGAGGCACAAAAAGGCCTTCTTCCAGTGTGTGCCCACAGTGCCCTCTACTGCCCAGGAGGATAACCACAAATACACTCCTCTTCCCTCAGGAAGATGAAAAATTCTTACTACCAGTTGTGGAAGATGGGAATTTGAGTCATGGTGTGAAATGCTACTGGGATTCTCCTCTTGTTCCTCCTAATAATTCTACACTGGATGGCTAGAAAGTTATTGGTAACAGGCAGGGAGAGGCGAGGTCAACCAACTACAATTCACAGGGGGCACTGAGTCAAAAGGAAAGGCGCCTTTACCTTGGTTTCCTCCCCCCGAACAAACAGGCATTTCTTTTCTCCTTTTCTAGGGTGCCGTATGGCCGACTGAATAGTGATGACGTCTGGGCCAGGAAAAAGTCAAAGAGGCTCCCAATGATCCCTGGGGGCATTTATAGCTCCAAATCAGGTAAAGCTTCTGTCATTATTGGGGGAACAAAATGTTTTCATGGAAAGAAGCAAGCAAGGCACTTACTTAACAACCACTAGGAAAAGAGACAATGTCCAGACCAAAGAATACAGACCAACTGGTTGCTAAAGGAGCTAGAATAGGAGGATTTTTAAAAAATAGAAATTAAATAAATAAAATATCACCCTTCATGGTACAGTGGTGCTGTGGCCGGGGGATGGGACTGGAAACTTTGTGTGGTGAGTTCTAGTGGGATGCGGGCTGGGTCAAAATAGATTTGTCTCCAAGAAATACATTTTTTTCAAAGTGCTAAGCTTTAATTTTTTTTTTTAAGTAAACAACCAGGAAAATGTCAGGTTTGATCCTTTCTTGAATGGGGTCTGGCCATCTTATGGAGGTCCTCGTGAGGGGAAAACCCTTGCTAGCTTGACCCAAGCTCACGACAACACTATAGCGCCATTCAGTTTGGCTCTAGCCACTGATTTTGAGCCTCTGCCCTTGCAGCCTCCCCTGGTGATGTCCAAACCTCCGCCTCCCACCGCCACTGTCATGTGACATGTTTCCTTTTTTCAAAGGAGCGGCCATATTGGAAGGAATACAGCACCCCGAAAAACAGCATGGCTGGTCCAATAGTCAATCTCTGAGCCCACAGACATGCTTCTCTACCTACCACATTTTCCTTGGCTCCACCAGGCTCCATCCCTCTAAGCAAACATTCCCTCTACATTTAGACTCCTTCTGACACCGCCTGTAACGTAACGGAAAGAAGCATTGAAGGCCTGGGTTTTAGTGGTTTTGCTATTAACATCCTCAGTGTTTAACATACCAGACTTTAATTTTTCTCATCTTTAGTCGATCTTCTCCAGGGTGGAGTACCAATGGAGAATCAAACGGGGTAACTTACATGAAAGTGCATTAATAAATATAACAGCCAAGCTAGTGTCTATTAAGTGCCTTAGATGTGCTTGATACTGAGAAATAAGATGGAAAGACACAGACCTTGACCGAGATGAGAGCTGATCATCTAGTCAAAGGGGAAGATACAGAGACGAAGGTAGCTCGAATGTACGTAATTGGCAGAGGAGACTGGGCTATGTGTGTGTTGTTGTTGTTGTTGTTGACCGTAGCAGACCAACCTGTTCCAAAGCTATACCCATGGCCACTAATTCCCCTTCCCCTTTGGGCCTCTGGTTTCCAGTTTGCCAAAGCGATAGGTGATTATATAATTTGTTGACTACACCAAGACACTTCCGAAAGTGAGAGGAGATGCTATTCTGTGGGAACTATTCCCGGCCATTAGAACTTATGCCCACACTAAAGATGAATAGGGTCAGGCATTTATAACATCTAAGGCCTGTTCGCATTCTTACAATTAACGTATTACATGTATGACCACAAGGCTTGTTCCTAGCCCCAGGTAACAAGCATGTTGACTTTTTGGCCGCCCTTGCTGGCACAACTCCTGGTCAGTAGTGTATAGATCAGGGGTCCCCAAACTTTTTACACAGGGGGCCAGTTCACTGTCCCTTAGACCGTTGGAGGGCCAGACTATAAAAAAAAACCTATGAACAAATCCCTATGCACACTGCACATATCTTATTTTAAAGTAAAAAAACAAAACGGGAACAAATACAATATTTAAAATAAAGAACAGGTAAATTTAAATCAACAAACTGACCAGTATTTCAATGGGAACTATGCTCCTCTCACTGACTACACCAATGAAAGAGGTGCCTCTTCTGGAAGTGTGGCGGGGCCGGATAAATGGCCTCAGGGGGCCGCATGCTGCCCGTGGGCCGTAGTTTGGGGACCCCTGGTATAGATAATGAGCGAAAATCTGGCAGTCCCTGAAAGTTCTGCTTGCTGCCTTCCTAGGTCAGATCTCTTTTGAGTCAAACTGCACATTATTCTTTGTGGTCACCTCACCTGCGGGAGCTAAACTGCCTAGTAGGCCTGAAAAACAAAATGAAAATAAACTAAAACATAGACAGTGACAAGATATGAAGCTCCTGAACTGTCTCTTCCCCCATCTCACATGCTTTTTACATTAATCTCTTCTCCTAATGCAGTGAGTCCTATGCTCACACAGATGGGTGAGTTTCTAGACAACATATATGTTTATTAATATCCACGCACTGTGAGCTTCAACAAGCTTAAGATCAATAAGAGGAAAGGATTAAACAGCTGAATTGGTCTCTCTGTCTCTCTCCACTCTCCTTTCTCCTGACATTCTGATCCCTTTTCTACTCTCTCAACATCGCTATGGGCTTGGGATAAAACCTGAAAACTGTTTTGTTTTGTTTTTCTTATGTCATCCAACAAAAAGATCCCCAGCCCTAGTGGTAGAGAAACCGAGGCACAGAGGAAACACCGAGGGGCTCTTGATAACCTTCAACACACAAGCTCACATTTTTGTTGCTAACTGATTTCACATGATCGGGTGCGTTCAGGGTGGCGTGGCTGTACACTGTGCTAACTGATTTGAGATTCGTGATGGAGTCTTTTATGTATCCAGGCTCTATGTTGCCTGTCTTCCCAGAATTAGATGCTTTAACATAACCATAACACCAAGGTAATGTGGGTCCTGGCTGGGTGGCCAAGTGGATTAAAGTGTTGTCCTGGAGCGCCGAGATCACAGGTTCGATTCCTGGCCAGGGCACATACAAAAAGGAATCCGTGAGTGCATAACTAAATGGAATAGAGAATTAAAAAAAAAAAAAACACAACAAGGTGATGTGACTGAGTAGTCATGCCTCTTCCCAAACACATACACACGGTTCCCACAAGTATCTTCTATTGTAGAGAGTTGTAGGCCATTGGAATGCACGTGGTCATCGAGTTCTGTTGTTTTCTTTTTTCCCCCAGCACCTTTTCTGGTTTCAGTACCCCTGTGGAAAGCACTGGAAATGCAGGAATAGATTCTGGAGAAAAGAAATCTTATCATCCTGGCAGGCGCCATAGGTTCCTGTCCTAATTGTTTCCACCTATGTCATAAAATAATCCAATTTAGTGGCTCAGTGGTGGGATAAGAACTTGTGCGGAAGCAACTGAGTTGTGTGTTCGGAGAGGTGACCAGGGGATGCGAGGCTGAGGGGGACTAAACACTGATGTATCTACCAAATTCTTTCTGAACCTGAAGAAATTTATAGAAGACCCACTGAGGGAACAGTTCCAACCCCAGGCACAATGGAATGCAAGTTATTCTTCTTATTATTATTATTTCCTTCTCATTCTGCACAGCTCGCTTCTGCGGGCACTCTCCGCTGGGACCTCAAACAACCTTGCTAACACCTCATCTGAGCTGGCGACCTGCGGGTATGAGTACGTAGCCCGTCGACTTCACCAGGGAGCCGGGACAATGATAACTTGGTGACGGTGCAGGAAGCAAGATGACAATGGCAGCTCGTATGATTTGGCCTGCTGGGGGCGAGGGGTGGGACTCCTGAGCTAATTCTTGCAGCTTTCTGCTGGAGGAAGTTTTGCTGTCGTCCATGCTCTGCATCTCTCTCTGTTGGCTTCCCGGGAGCCTGTCTATCTTTATTTTAGTAAGTAGGGCTTGTGACTCTTAATCCAGGGGCCTCAGATTCCAGATGGCGTGTTTGAAAGGAAAGCCTACGCATGATCTCGCATTCTTTGTGCTTTATATCTTAACATGTTATCTGGGAGATCAAAAGTGAAAGCCCTCTTCTCATGTTGGGCCCAGCTGTCTTTTGGGGTCAAAGACAGCCCTGCTCAGCTGTGAACAGCAATCTGCCACTTCCCTGTCCCCACCCTATTTTGCCTTTCAAGTACATACACGATGTTATTGACTCGCTATAACTAGGAAAGAGGATTGGGAGTTTTCGGCATAATTTAGCAAATATTGAGTGAGCATCAGTTATGTCCCAGGTTCAGCTTTCGAGTTTAGGGATTCTTCTAAATTCAAGAAAGGGTGCTTGAACCTAACAAGATGATGAAAATACCTTTTCAAGAATTTATCTACTATTTGATTGAGGGACATTGAAATAAGTGACCAATAAATAATTGAGAAATAGCATGTAAACAACATTTAACAGGGCAAACTGAAATGAAAGGCACACAGAAGCATTAGTGTCTCCTAGAGGAAGGAGTTGTTCATTCTGCTTGGGGTAGCACAGGGGGCTCGTCAGGTATTTTGAAACTCAGATAGTTTAAGTTGGGCTTTAACTATTAATCTCAACATGCATTCCATTGCCACTTACTGAATGCCTGGTAAGTGACAGACAGTGCAGAGTGGGACAACGTTCTTGCCACCAGAGAACGCATGACCTACCTGGTAAGCCAGATAAATCAACGATTATTATCAAATAAGAAAGATTTGCCTTGGATTGTTAATTTGAATAATCCTCCCTCCCTTTTTAAAGCATTACCATGGGCTAAGTACCATTCATCAACTCATTTTCTAATTATAATTCAGACTCACACCAACCACTAGTGTCTAGTGTAAGTTTCCATGAGAGGAAATTTGTCTGGGGTTGCCTTGCTCATCATGGGAAGATTCAAAATTGGAACCCTTTGAATCCGTATCTGTTAGTTTCCAAAATCTATGTTTTTAAATATTAAGAAAGAGTTGCGTGGGGTTGAATAAAAGAACAAAAACAGGAAAGACATGGGAGAGAGAAATGATAGGATCAGGATGGGGCACTTTCTTTGTGGTTGTGCTTTCGGACACCCAGAGGGGTTTTCTACAAGGCTGGACAAGTAGGACAGATGCGGTTCGAATTCTGAGAACTTTGGATGCCATCCTAAGGAGTCTAGTTTATACCCTAGACACCAGGGGTCCCCACAGCAGAGATATTAGGTAGATTATGATGGGAGGAAGAAAGCATTTCTGGATAGATGATCATCAGGATGCCTATGGGCTGCCTGGATCCCGGGGTGTTTTTTGAAAGAATGTGAACATTAAAACTCTGGGTTGTCTGCCTGAAATTATGCTCTTTCCTGAATGGATATAAATGGCTCACTGGACTTGATCTTTACTCTTAGTAGCTTCAATGAATCCAGGTGTGCAGAAAACAAGGTCACTTCTTTATTTCTCTAGAATGCTAGTTAATTCCTATACAATAGAAAATACAATCTGTTTTTATTACGGCGACACTAGTTAAGATAATTATATAGGTTTCAGGTGCCTAATTCTACAATGTATCTCTGTATATTGTATTGTGCATTCACCTCCCACCCCAAGTCTTAATCCATGAATTTTTACAGGCATTTAACTTTAGATTTCTTTAAATTAGAAGTTAGAATGTACCGCCTCCTTTGGGTGGGTCTAAATCCAGAGGGGCTTTTCAAACCCGAATTGATGGGTTAGGGGAGGGAAGACGTCATATCTGATCCCTGGTCACTGGTCTCTGCCCATCCCTGCAACGTTCTCTAGCCATTGTTATAAAGTGTCCCGTTCTCAGTCCATCTGACTCTTTATATCACTTCTTTAGCCTTGTGCTCTTCTGTCCGGAGAGTTTTCAAATGTTTGCCCACCATCCTGGGGTCATATAAGACGTGGGAACCTAGCTTAGGTCTTTCTAGACCTTGTGGATTTTCCCAGGCCCCAATCGGGAAGCAAACTCAAATCCCTCCTCTCGTCCACCCTTCCCAGGACTCGGACTCAATCCAAAGGGAAAAGATACTGCAGAGCCCTCCAGACCCAGCTCCAAGTCTCTCTTTTCCTTCCACTCTCCTCGCCTCCTGAGCTCAGATCTTTGTCTAGATTTCTACAGCATAGAAGTGCGTTGCAGAAAAACTAGTTCCATCAACTGGCATATTCTCCCAGATCGCTCTTGTCCTAGTATAACCTGGACCGAGCCTTTTGAGCTTACAAGCCATAAACTTGATGAAAGATGACCACCTCCCTGAATAAAAGAGGCTCCCATAGTAAACAGTACAGATGAACATGCAAGGGCTGGCATCTTGCAATATCGTCTCCGTGCTAGCAGAACTGCAGTATGTGCTTTAGCACTTTGGGGAAACTGATCTGAACTGACTTTTTATCCAAGGAGAAACTCACTTCAGTATCTGGGCATCTTTCTAGAGCCAAATTAGCAAGTTCCACTTTCTTATTTTCTTTGATTCCCCAAAAAGGGTCTTATCTATGATCAAAGTCTTAAAAAAAAAAAAAAAAAAGAAGCAGCAGCAACTGGCATATCCCTGAAGGTATAATTAGCTACCATAGTAACTATAAATTATAATCTTTCTTTGACTTTCCAGACAACCTAAATAAGATGCCATCACTTTCCCCCTACAATTAATACTCCCCGAAGAAATATCTTAAGTGTCATGATCTATTGCTAAATTTGGAGCACGGAGGCAAAAATTCGTTATCTTCACCAGCAGTTACAGCGGCAGCAGATTCACTGAATTCAGCCAAAAATGTACATACAACTTGGGTTAACAACATAAATCGACTGGGAGCTTGTGAAACCAAAAGTTAAGTATTAGTTGGAAAAGTTTTATTTCTAATTGGACAAAAATGTGAAGAACAAAGGGGCATATCATTGTTATTTATTTAACTGATGCGGTGAGTTGTGAGCCTGAAGTTTCACTCGCTGTCACTCCTTTAGAGCAATAACCGACAGCCTGCCATGGAGTGTTCTCGGGAATAGGCTCTACTCCCATCCTTGCAGTTATGAGGGGCCAGAGGAGCAACCTCACATCAAAATACATGGCAGTGTTTTCCAGACACTGTGGTAAGCATGCTAGAATGTTCTTCGCATTCAAATCATAATAGTAATCTCAGAAGTAGATCCCATCATTCTCATGATAGATACAGATACCGAACTTCGAAAAAACAAAGGGATTTGTCCAGGGTTAACCTCATTAGTAAAAGCTAGACCTGACTCTGGTCTGTTTGTCACTAAAGTAGGAGAAAATTTTCCTTTTTTTTTTTTGGTGAGTTGGACTCAGTACCATGAGCTATACCATGACTTAAACTCGATCCCAGGGATTGGGGATTCTTTCCTCCGAGGACATCTGCGTCACTCCCAGGACCAAGATTACTCAGATAGCAGGAAAAGGGTAGAGCAAGCTGTTCCTTCCTTTCCAATTTTATTCCCCACCCCCTAGCTCCATAATCTTCTTTCACGTCTCAGAGAGGGGGAAGGAAGTGAAAAAAAAACTGAGTGCACCATGTTCTAAATGCTTAAAACAATTTTACAAGCTATGTGTTATTATTCTCCATGCTGTAGTTTGGAAAGCCTGAACTCAGATTGTAGAAGCAGGTTAAAAACATAGCCAATACGTAAATTTAAAACTGTATCTTCAGTAAAGGCTAAACCCAAAGCAAAGAATGTATGTAGAGTCCCATTGTTAAAGTCCAGAACAAGGAGTCAAACCCAGGTTTACCTTCCTTCCAAAAATCTCTTTTCTTTACACTATTTATTTATTCAATGAAATTTTACTGAGGGCCCACCTCTGTGCTGGAGCTACATATAAATTAGTCAATAAAATGGACACAGTTTTGCCCACACAGACCTTATCATTTGGTAAAGAAGACAGATGATAAATAATAACTAAACAAAAACCAATTATACTATATAGTACTACTATGAGAAAGAATAGCTAGAGAGTCTTGTTAGATACTATGTTGAATATAATATATGATCTATTCTATTTATATGAATTCAGAGCAGAAGCAAAAGGAAGTAAGTGGCCTGAGTGGTTCTGTCTGAGGGAGAAGCTGGTAAGCTGTGGACTGGGGTTTGGGAAAACCAGCCAGGGCCAGTGTGTGGGGAAGGTGTTCCAGGCAGGGGAGAGAGTGTATGGACAGTAAGGAACTCGGTGAGTTGAAGGGATGAAGAGAACTTCTGTTCAGCTGGGGAGGAGTCTTTTGGGGGACAAAGGTCATGGAATAAGTTGCAGAAGGAGGCAGAGACAGCTCGTACAGGGCGTGGAGGTCACTTAACAAATTCGAATTTTATTCTAGATTCCATGAGGAGGCCAGGAAGTGACAGGATGACTTCTTCTTTTTTGAAATAGATTACTCTGGCTGCTTCATGGTGACAGTATTTGAAGAAAAAGCAAAGTGGTTGTGGGTTATCCAGGCAGGTCATGATGGTGGTTTAGGCTAGCAAAGGGGTAACGTACATATGTGGTGTGTGTGTGTGTGTGTGTGTGTGCGCGCGCACATGCATGCATGTGATGGGTATATAATATATATATATGCACACATGCGTGCATGCACACAAACATATTATATAATATGCAGGCTTATTGTAAATTTAGTGGATAGTATAGTAAATAGATAGCAATAGGTATGGAGAAGGAAGACACAGACCTTGTCTGAGTCAAGGGAAGGATCAAGCTGATTTGCAGGTTTCTGATATAAACAATGGGTATATGGTGGCACTGTTACTGAGACAAAGAAAACCAGAGAGATAAGCATATTTGGGTAAAAAATCTAGAGTTTGCTTCTGAAGGATTAGTCCTAGAGAGGAAGAACGGTATTTCTTCACAGGTGAGCTCAGTGGCTTGAATGACACAAAGAGATGGAAGAATTATCGTCAGCGAGGAACTTGACAAGGCAGCGTGAGTGCACAGGAGGGGCTGATCAGACTCGGGGTGCTCACAGTCATGACTGACAGGCGAGGTTTGTGTGAGGATGAGCCCCATGCATGATGTCAGAGAGGAAAGTGGAGGAAGAGTGTTGGGCAGAGGGGAAGAGGCCTTCAGAGTTGAGAGCGAGAAACAGAGAGGCTGAGGGTTGGGGCTGAAATCAGCAAGAGTGGTGATTAAGATTGGATGAAGAGGGGGAACATGAACCGGAGCTGGTTTTTTAATAGCATCTGAGAAAGGACTAGATAAATGGTAGAACAGGAGAGTTTACCTGCAGGGAGGAAGCCTCAAACGAACACAGGGTGTTGAAGGGAGAGTATATGTAACAGTTAAAAGTTGGAATGGAATGTACAGGAAGGATGCTGACCTTACCTCTATCTAAGAAAACCAGTCTCTGCTTGAGAGGACTCTGGTCAGACGTTGCTGGTTCTTTAGTTCATCTCCCCTTTCTGCTCATTTTGCTCTGGATGTGGCTAAAATGCCTGGGACGATCACAGCCATTGTGTGACTATGAGGCAATGAACATGACGACAAAATGTCAATATAAAATATATATATATATTTTATATATATATATATTTTATATATATATATATATATTTTTTTTTTGCCTGCTCTTCTTTGTAGCTACAGGTCCTATGACACAGTATGGCCAAAGGATCTTCACTCAACAATGTGTATTTTTAAGCACCCGTGTATGTATCACCAATGGTTCTAGGTGCTGACGATATAGCCATGAACAAAACACACAACAGCCATGTTCTTATGGAGCTTATATTCCAATGACAGGGGGGGGGGGGGGAAGGGAGGGCAGAAAAACACAAATAAATACATGTTCAAATAGTAGTAACTACTTAAAATAAGACATGAAACAGAAGTGTTGGTCGGATGGAACTCCACCTTCTGGGAGCAATTGGGGGGAGTTTTTGCCTTGTCAGCAGGATAGCTGTGAGAGGTGAGTTCATTCTCATCTCCCCTTTCTGCTCATTTTGCTCTGGATGTGACTATAATGCCTGGGACGATCACAGCCATTGTGTGACTATGAGGCAACGAACATGAGGACAAAATGTCAATATGCTAAGGTTAACCAAGTGAAAACATACAAAAATCCTGGGCATCCTTCAGATGTTGCCCCAAAGTTTAAAACAACTTCTCTAGACATTTTTCCATGTGAGATAATTCGATGTCTTTCTTGTGGAAGCCACTATGAGTCATTCTTCTATTTGTGGCACAAAGCTTCCTAACAGTTATAAAGCTACACGGAAAACAATGCTATCTGGGGACAACCAAGTTTCAACTAAGACAAAGGGCTAGGTAAATACTTAAAGGATAACTGGAAGATTTTGGGAACTGCTGATCATAGATCAGGAGCCTGAGGAAGCATGGGGTAGTATTGGAGAAGAAAAGGAAGGTGAACACTGATTTAGTGTATTAGTTATATGTTGCTGTGTAACAAAGTCCTCCAAAGCATAATGGCTTAAACATTAAACATTAGCTTGCAATGTCTGTGGTCCAGGAATTCAGGAGTGGCTCGCCTGGGTGGTTCTGGCTGAGGGCTTCTCCATCAGATTGCAGTCAAGATGTTAGCTATCTTGGGCTGTAGTTATCTGAGGGCTTGACTGGGGCTGGGGGGTCTGCTTCCAAGATGACTCATTCACTGGCTGTTGGCAGAAGACACTAGCCCTCACCCTTTGTGCCTCTCCATGGAACGGCTTGCACATCCTCCCATGACAGCTAGCTTCCTCTCAAAGCAATCGAAGAGAGCAGGATGAAAGCTTTAATGTCTTTTAAATATAACATGGGAAGCCACACTTCATCATGTTTTCAATATCCTATTGGTTATACAAATCAATTCTGTTCAGGCCCTGGCTGGATAGCTCAATTGGTTATAACGTTATCCTAATAGGTCAAGGCTGTGGGTTTGATTCCCAGTCAGGGCACACACAAGAATCAACCAGTGAATGCATAAATAAGTGGAAAAACAAATCTCTCTCCCTCTCTTACCAAAAGGATGATTGTGAGATGTGAGTTCATTCTCATCTCCCCTTTCTGCTCATTTTGCTCTGGATGTGGATATAATGTCTGAGACTATGGCAGCCACTGTGTGACTATGGGGCAATAAACGTGAGGATAAAACATCAATATGCTAAGGTTAACCAAGTGAAAAAATATAAAAATCCTTTACATCCTTTGGATATTGCCCCAAACTTAAAAAACACTGTCTCTAGACTTTTTTGCTATGTGAGATAACTCAATGCCATTATTGTGTAAGCCACTATGAGTCATTCTTCTATTTGCCGCAGAAAGTATCTTAGTTGTTTCTCTCTCTCTTTCTCCCCCCCCACCTTCCTCTCTCTCTAAAAATCAATAAATAAAAAAAAATGTAAGAAAAATCAGCTCTATTCAATGTAGGAAGGGAATTACACAAAGACATGAATTGTCTTGAGGGATGTCCACCAGATTCAAATCATGAGAGTTACAGAACAGATGATGATGAAGTTTTGGATGATCATGGATAGGGAAGGCTTAGACTTCTGATGGAGAATGAGGCAAACTAGAATGTGAGGCATTATGGGATCAGTCTTAATAATCTCTTAGAGGAGAGTGGTCATCGGTTCTAGTCTTGCTGTCCTGAATATGTTAGTGGATGGAGTCTTTCAGGCCAATATTCTTTCATGAGGTTCCTGGCAATGAGGTCGCGATGATTGGTAGCTGCTTCCCAGGACATTACTGGGCAGTACGGCTGAGTGAGGAGTCTGACGGTGCGAAAGCAAAGGAAGAGCAGACTGAGACTTTAGTTCCGTTCTAACTCTGGCGGTACCAACCTCACTCCTGACTGGAAACCGGGCCGCCATTATTGACCTTAAGTCTTCCAGCAACTGGCCCCCGCCATCTTCCTTTAATTTCATTCTAAGATCCCATTTTTGAACTCTCTCTTCTCTCTTGGCACCACCAGCATGTTCTTCTTTACCACAGAGGCTCTCTCTACTCAGTAATTTAAAGCAGTTTATGTCAGAATGACATTAATTATGTCAGAATCCATTGGAACCCCTTATGAAAGATATCTTGTTATTGTTGTTGTCGTTATGAATTAAATGCAAAGAAACTACTCCTTTTACAACGAACACAAGAGCCCACTAGATTGAGAAATTTAATAAATAAAGGCAGTTATGGGGGGGGGGGATTAAGGACAAGTCAACTTTTCAGAAGGATAAAGTGTATAGTTTCCAAAACACCCATTTCTGGGTATAGGCTGAAGACCAATATCTTTTGCTTGTAACTTGTTTTAGCAAAATTCCAGCATTTAATTATTAGTTTGGTGAATGACCACACCAGACCATTTAGTGTAACATGACAGGCCCTGAAGGGAGTAGTCAGTAATTTGAAACACTAACCATGTGTTTTGTCTAAAAAATTAATACCTGTAGCATGATTGGAGTGGCATGGTTCCACCAATCAAAATGTAGAAAAAAAACTCCATGGCATTAATAAAGGCAGCTACTGTTCTGGCTTATGGAAAATGTAATAGATGCTATTTATTAACTATTTACGATGTGCCATTGCTATAAATGTATTATCTCCATTCATCTTTTTATCACTGAAATAGCTATATGACAGCAAATGGAGCTAATATTTGCGAAACACACAGTGTGATCTGCAAATTTTTATATATGCCACTTAGCTTTCTCAATCCTTATAATATGATAATATTATTATCCTTGTGCTAAATATTTAAAAAACTGAGGATTGGGAAGTTTAACTAACATTGACAGTATAAACCACGGGAACAAGATCTGAGCTTGAGACTTGTCAGATTCTAGTGCTCATATGCATAACAGAAGTACTACCTAAAAAATGAGGATAAAATGTAACTCATTCTGACTGAACTTGAGGAAGCAGAAGATTGTGGACTGGATAGGGGTTAGAGTTTAATTTCTATACATTAAAAAAATTAGTTTTATTCTATCATGTTTCATTACAAACAGTGTCTCTTATTGGGCTGATCAATAGAGATCCTTGAGGAGTTCTTTCAATGGTTAGCAAAATGAATTTTTTAAATTGTACAGACAAATTTAAAGAGTTTGCAAAGAACCTGTTAGACACATAACAGTAGCTACCATTCATTGCAGACGTTATCTCAAATATGGACCACAACCTTGAAATATAAACACTAAGATATAAACACTGCTCTGTTGCCTACTCAAAAACAATTCATCACCACCTTCCTCATTTCTAATAATTTTAGTTGAACTATCCACTTTCCTCTTGCAGTCTTATACTGCAGGTAAAGTGGGCCTATGCTCCAGTCTGAGGGATGGATCATGATGAAACTAAGCCAGTTACAATGATGCAACTGCCCTTGCCAGTGATTGGCTGGGCATGGGCATACAGCACAATTCTAGCCAATGAGGCATAAATAGGCTGCACAGTGACTTCTGGGAAGGTTTTCTTCACTGGCTTACACACATAGGAAGAACCTATCCTCTTTCTCTCCTGGTTGTTGTCAGGACTGTGTGCAATGCCTAGAACTGCTTCAGCCCTCTAAGACAGTGAGGGCAGTTGGACAAGCACTAGAGATGACAGAAAAAAAAAACAGGAAAAACATACTGGGGTTGTGATAATGTCAAGTTATTAATTCACAGACCCTGTCGCCCTACCTCAGAAGTCAGGTAAATTAGTGGTGTTTGCGATCCAGAGATCAAAGCTTCCTAACTGATAGTTTCATCAGCTGAGTTGTGCTGAGAAGGAAAATAGAGTGCTTTGTTAAGCAAGAAAACCGAGTCCTTACTTAATTTAAGGTCATATTGAATAAATGATGGAGCGGGGTTTATACTCAAGTCTGCATCACCCCAGGACCTGTGGTTCACTGTAACACACCAGCTCTCAAGCTTTTTCCGATGACTCCATCGGTGTTGCAAAACCCCTTTCTCACTGGGAGAGAGAGGCCAATCAAAAAGAACATTTCCCTGCTGAATGTCTGGACGTCGATATGTGACTGTGCAGGTGGACAGTGAGGAGTGAGGAGACTTCCCAAGTCCCCCAGGACGCTTCCCCTGCAAAGGTACACAGGAAGCCTGCAATCTGTTCCTCAGTGGCGAGGTTAGAACGTCTGGATGGTTTGCCATTTTCACAGGAAAAGCTCATGACTCCTTAGCCACGCCTATGGGGCCGTCATCTGGTCTCCGCTTTCCTCTCCAGTTTCTCATACTAGTCGAACCTCAGGATGGAGGATCCAGGACAGATCTTTTTTCACATCCTCTGGGTAGTCAACCTTTTTATACCTACCGCACACTTTTATATCTCTGTTAGTAGTAAAATTTTCTAACCGCCCACCGGTTCCACAGTAATGGTGATTGATAAAGTAGGGAAATAACTTTACTTTATAAATATAATTTATAAAGCAAAGTTACAGCAAGTGAAAGCATATAATAATAATTACTTACCAAGTACTTTATGTCAGATTTTTGCTAAGTTTGGCAGGATAAATCTTTATAACACAACTTACTATAGTTAAATCTATCTTTTTATTTATACTTTGGTTACTCCGCTCCCACCCACCATGAAAGCTGGAGCGCCCACTAGTGGGTGGTAGGGACCAGGTTGACTACCACTGCCTTAGACACATTCTCCATCCAGCCTCAGAGCATCCGCAAGTTCTGTTCCCTCTGCTTCCACTACTCTTACTCCTTCTGGATGCCCAGACCCTTCCTTCTTACCCTCAGGGCATAGCTTGACATTGCTCTCCATCTTCCTTTTAGTCTCCCAATTCTTCTCTAAAGCCCTTATCACAGTGACATGTACTTACATCGCCATATTCGTTTGTTCAATGCCTGTCTTCTCCACTAAATTGCAAGCTCTAGAAGGCCAGGGGCTCTGTCAATCTTGTTTACCACCACTTCTCGGGCTCCCAGCCTCAGGGGTTGAATTTAGGATAGGCTCCATAAATATTTGTTAAATGAGTGAGTGGATGATGAATGAAGAAAGTTCTCCACTCCTTGTGGTCCTTGTGTAGCCCCTGCCAATTACAGTGCCCAGGCTTCCTGGCTCTAGCGGAGAGTTTATGATGTGTTTCCGACCACCTCGTTTCACCAAACTCTTACAGTGATTTGCCAAGGAACACTTAGGGCTCCTCTCTGATATTTTATGTACAGATACCAGGAGAAAAGAGCTTCCTTCTTGCACTGGGATTTTTAAGCTGGAAGAGTTGGTTGCCATGTGCCATGCCCTTTCTGGCCTCACCCCACTTTTCCTAACACAAAGAAGGAAGAGAATACAAGTAACAAAGAGAAACAGAACAGAGAGAGAGAGAGAGAGAGAGAGAGAGAGAGAGAGAGAGGAGCTCTAGCATAGAAAGATCCAGATATAGGGACAACATTTAAGTTCCCAGAATTCCTGTACCCAGCTCCATCCCTAGATGTCCTGTTGTTACATGAACCAGTACTTGTCCTTTCTTTTGTTTTTTTTACCAGTTCCAGATGTATTTCTGGCAACAGCAGAAAAGAAAAAAAAAAAGAAGTATATTAGAAAGCACATTCTGATGTTTAGGTTAATGAAAACAAAATATTCACTCCTGGGCATGCTCAGTTTGAGAGGCCTCCGAGAACACCCAGGAAAGATGTCCAGAAAGCAGTTAAGCATAAGAGCCTGGCAGACTGGGGAGAGGGCTCTGTCTAGCAACATTGATTTATAGCGAGTCACGTCAAGTTCATTGTTACAGCTTCGATCCTAGATAAAATAATTCTTGAAAATCATGGAGAGTAAGAGAAAATAGAAACCACAGGAAGAGCCCTGGGGAACTCTCTCTTGAAGACATGTGGGTGGGCACAGAGGAGACCTTCAAGGCTGTTGAGACTTTCAATGTCTGAGAGGGAGGAGAATCAGAAAAGACTCTCCCTCCAGAAGCCGGAGGCATGAATAACTGCAAAATGGATGGTGTGGCTAAGAATTCTCAGCGATGCAGAGGTGACCATGTAGTCATGAGATCCTGTCTACTTAGAAGGAAGCCAAGAAAAGGTAAGGACACAGTGGAATATTAGGTTTGGTGAGCGGTATCATCTCTGGCACAAGGACAAAGAGCTAACTTTTGGATTTATCAGTCAATGGGCCATTGGTGATTTTCAAATGAGCAGATTTACTGGAGTAAGGAGGCTGGAAACCAGTTTGGAATTAGTAAATGAATGGAAGGTGACAGTGTCAGGTGCTTTAGAGACTTCATTGTACTTTTTACCGTATTTAATCTTGGTACAAGCCTCTGAGCTGAGAATTACCATTACAATTTTACAAAGGAGGAAGTCAAGGCTCAGTAAAGGTCATGGGATGATTCAACTATTAGTTATTGGGTGTTTGCTAAATGCCAGAACTGAGGGTTCCGTAGCAGCAAAACAGAGACATGCCCCTGCCTTTGTGGAGCTTACAGTTCTAGAATTATGCACCTACACATGAAATCACAGCTCTGGGGTGCAGTTCACAGGAAAGTCTGCCATGCTATATAAGAGCCTAAACTAAGCGTGGCCCCTGGATGGGGAGTGCTTGCCTCCACGGGGAGGTGATGGGTTCAGCAGGTGGAGTTTGGGGGTGGGAGTTGAGAATGGCGTGTCCGTTCTCCAGACAGAGAAGAGCGTGCGCAGAGCAGCGCGGACTGCAAGCTGAGTTCGACATCCTGGACGGGACTGTGGCTGGATCCTAAGGAGCTGGGAGGAAGAAGCATGGTGTCAGATCTAGCTTACGAGGTGACATGGACAGGGCTGCTCCCATTCCTGTGAGCCAAGTTGAAGCTATGTTATACTTCCATTGGACTCCGCTGGCTTTCCTGTCTCTCCAGGAAAAAGACATGGTCCCAAATAATCAGCCACGGTCACAGAGAGAGGCTAAGACTCCAACCCAAGTCTGGTCCACCCCAAGCCACGCTCCAGACGCCCCTACAGACAGTGCAGCTGGAGATGCTGCAGGCTGCTGTCAGGCGCGTTCTGAGTCAGAGGAGCCAGGACAAATATCAGCCATGGTCACAGAGAGAGGCTAAGACTCCAGCCCAAGTCTGGTCCACCCCAAGCCACGCTCCAGACGCCCCTACAGACGGTGCAGCTGGAGATGCTGCAGGCTGCTGTCAGGCGTGTTCTGAGGCAGAGGAGCCAGGACAAATATTCTAATCATCCCTGAGTGGCTCTCCCACAGGAAGCCTCACGCTGAACTCACAGATAGGTGGCCCCGTTTGCTGCGCCAGGTGGAACACTTTCTTCCCCTCCCTCTCTTCTGGGGGGGGAGAACCCACAGAGTATCTTTTCTCTCTCTCTCTCTCTCTCTCTCTCTCTCTCTCTCTCTCTGGCAATTTTAGTAGGTTTCAAGGCTTTCTCATTTTCGCTTTCCAACTTTCCCAAACAACGCAGCGTGGCATCCACCGGCTCTCCCAAGGGCTGCGTTTGGTGGCGTGGCTCCAGTCACCTGCGGCTCTGCAGACAGGCCGGCTGAGCGACTGAGAACCCTGCCGTCAGACCTGGGCCACTCTTCCATTAGTTAAAATCCGTCCGATCACAGCTGGACGGAAGTGCCGAGCACGGAGCAGAGGAGAGGCGGTGGCTTTTGCTATAGAGATATTTTTGTTTACATGAACTTTTACAGTGAGCCTCACTTGTGTCCCTTCCCCGTCTCATTGATGCAACGATAAAGGAGAAGCCTAAACGGTGTCCTTGGAGGGCAGCGGTGATCGGAGAGGCGACAGGCAGCCCCTGTCTTCTCTGGCTGAGGAAGCACTCTGTTTAGGAAGCTCTGCTAAGTCCGGGATGGGGCTTGAGTGCCCCTCCTTTGTCCCCTAGAGCACGGAGGCGACCTCGACCCCTTCCTCCCCTGCCTCCTCCTACGCGTTCTGTTGCTTTCCTGCCCTGGCCTCTCGCCGACACCCATGAACTCGGACATCCTCCCAATAGGGATTTTAGAGGACATATTCCACTGGCAGGAAACAGCTCTGAGAAACAGCTCTGGCTCCCACACACACACACACACACAGCCCCCAAGAAAATAAATTTTAAGTTGAGGTAACACTTGAACATGTACTTGTATATTCCAGAGTCAAGCCACAGGGACCTGTGTGATATAACCAATGGTTTAGCCCAGTTCTGAGCGCAGGGCTCTGACCGGGGGCCGCTGGGTTCTGATTCTGCATCTGCATTATTAACTGTTTAACAACAAACCAGGAATAGGAGGAGGGTGTCACTTCAGCTGTGTTTCCTCAGTGGGTGGTCCTGGTGGCAGATAAGATAATTCAAGTAAACAGATGGGCACAGTGCCTGGCATGACATTAGCTCTCTGGACTTTGGCAACTGGGAGAACAGCGCGGTCTTCAGAGGGCATCCCCCCTCCCCCTGCCGTTTCACTGTCTTCATCAACTGATATTTTTAGCCCTTATTAATTGAGTACATAGTGTAAACACCCAGAAGATTCTGGAGTTCGAATGGATGAATGAGGCTCGGGTCCCACCCCCAGGCGGCTCCCAGCCGTCCTGAGTGCACTGGGTGGGAGGACAGTCCAGGGCCAGAAGGGACGCACTTCTTCCTCTGCCTCATCCCGCCCGCAAAGGAGGGAGTGCTCCCTGGGGCCCGGGGAGCGTCCTGAGGTTTCGGGAACTCTGCGCCCCGGTTTCAGGGACTCTGCGCCCCGAGGCTGCGGCCACCTTGTCCTGAGAACCCCGCAGCCAGGGGGGAGCACAGTCCGGCTGGGGGCCGGAGGGCTCCCAGGTGGAGCCGGCAAGAACACTGGCACCAAGTGGCTGCGTGCCCCAGGGCTGGGCTGCTTGCCCTCCCCGGGGGAACCAGGCGGAGGGAAGGAGCTTTTCCGAAGGTCTGGCCTCCTCCAGCTGTCTCTGAGGTGACTGGGGAGAGGAAAGGGACAGACAGCGTGAGCCTCCTGTCACCAGATTACTTACCGGTCCTCTTAGCGCCTGACGGCCCTTCCTTGGCGGCCTCCGCAGCGCCTTAGGGACTGAGGACCTGACAGGGCCCAGCAGCTTTGGGAAGGAACTGTCTTCTGTTCTGCCTGGGGGGACAGGAGCCCTGTCCCCAACATCCCTGGGGATTGACAGGAGCCCTGTCCCCAACATCCCTGGGGATTGACAGGAGCCCTGTCCCCAACATCCCTGGGGCTGACAGGAGCCCTGTCCCCAACATCCCTGGGGCTGACAGGAGCCCTGTCCCCAACATCCCTGGGGCTGACAGGAGCCCTGTCCCCAACATCCCTGGGGATTGACAGGAGCCCTGTCCCCAACATCCCTGGGGCTGACAGGAGCCCTGTCCCCAACATCCCTGGGGCTGACAGGAGCCCTGTCCCCAACATCCCTGGGGCTGACAGGAGCCCTGTCCCCAACATCCCTGGGGATTGACAGGAGCCCTGTCCCCAACATCCCTGGGGCTGACAGGAGCCCTGTCCCCAACATCCCTGGGGATTGACAGGAGCCCTGTCCCCAACATCCCTGGGGATTGACAGGAGCCCTGTCCCCAACATCCCTGGGGCTGACAGGAGCCCTGTCCCCAACATCCCTGGGGATTGACAGGAGCCCTGTCCCCAACATCCCTGGGGCTGACAGGAGCCCTGTCCCCAACATCCCTGGGGATTGACAGGAGCCCTGTCCCCAACATCCCTGGGGCTGACAGGAGCCCTGTCCCCAACATCCCTGGGGATTGACAGGCCCCGGGCTGGGGACTCACCATGCCACATTTCTGGGGGCAGGGGGGGGCAGACCGCCTCTCAGCTGGGTCCTCTGCTGGATTCCCTCCCGGCACCCCTGATCTCGGCCACCTGCTGGCCCCCTTTGCTGCTTTCTGTTTCCTTTTGTTCGTAGCTTCTGCTACTATTACTAAAGGGAAGGAATGGAACAGAATGGATAAATTGAAGGCCCAGTGTGCACAGAGCTGCGGGCTGGCCACCCCGAGGGGACAGGTCACAACAACAGAGCCGCCCTGTGAGGCCCACCAGGCCCTGAGGCAGGCACCACAGAGCTGGGGAATCAAATCCTCACATCTTTCTCTCTCTGTCTCTGTCACACACAACCGGGTTTCAAATGAGACAAAGTCTCTGTCACCCTTGCTTGAAGTCACCACCCACCACGAACTCCAGCCAAGTCTCCCCTTCGCACGTCCTGCCCATTCCTGTTTTCTGCAGCGCCTGCCCCACCTTGCCCCTGACCCGCTGCCTCATCTCCATCCTCGCCTCCGTCCCTGCCTCCGTTCCTGCCTCTGTCCCCATCTCTGTCCCCACCTCCGTCCTCCAGCCTTGCCTAGCCCTGCAACTTGACCTTGTGTTTCTTCTGAAGCCAGATCTGCACTCAGCACCAGGAGGACCTGTGTTTGTACCTGGCGTCAGAACCCCCAAACCCACACAGGACTGGAGCGGGAGGGAGACATCAGGCCCGCCTTCTAGAGGGTTGGCCCCCACCTGGTGGGAAAGCAGCAGCTAACTGATTTGAATAAATGCCACAGGGACCTCACTGGGCGGGGTGATTAAAGCAGTTTCCCAAAGTGAGGTCCCTGGGCCCCCTGGGTCAGAATCATCAAGCTACTAGTCAAAGGAACACACTCCTGGGCCATACTTCCCAATGAAGAAATCATTATGCACATTTTTAAATAACCTCCTGATGTACATTTTATGAAATTAAAATGTGAAGACCATGTAAATATTATGAGACTATTAGCAACCAACAGTGTTGTTATAATAAAAAATTTAAAACGCGTCCCCCTAACAAGTAGCTATGTGTAGAGAGATCTCTCCTGGATTGGCTAAGATGGGACTTTGAGGCTTTGGGGAAATGACAGCACAGTGCCGGCTTCAGGGGTCCCACCTCCGTCACCAGAGAGTTGGGTTACTTGGTCTCCCGGGTCCTTTCCAGCTCGATCTCCCTCTGGGTCTAGAATTTTGTCAGAATGGAGTGAGTGGTCACTAGCATGGTGTTGTGAGAGGGATCATGCGGTTCTGAAGAGTCAACGACAGAGAGAAGGTGAGGGTAGGACGGCAACAATGTTACCATGGGGACCGCAGGGAGGGCTGTAGAAGCACCAGGAGGATGCAGCCCATCATTTCAGACAACTGTGTATCAAGACTCATGAAGGGAACCTGTCTGCACCTCAATGTTGTCTTTTTGAAAAAGGAGGCAGATGAAGGCTTTTGTAGGGCAGTGTTTCTAAAACATGCCGTGAAGGACCCAGCACATTGTGGGTCTTCAATAAATGGTGGCTATTATCATCGTCACACAGTATAGTATTCGGTATTAATCAGCTCGTTTTCGGAAGATTCTTGGTATGAGAAATGGCACAAAATATATAAATGCCCAGTAAATAGTAGTTCCTTTTTTCTGTGTGCTAGAAACTCACTATATGGAATGAGTTCATTCATTCATTCATTCATTCAACAAGTATGTATTAAGTTCTAGGTCTGTGTAAGGTGCAGCGTTGATATAGGGGTTCCAGTGGTTACTGAGAGGGCTAGGGTCCTGGCCAGCGTCATGGTCTACTCTAGGGGGAGACATAGGCAAGTGGAGGGATTTAATAACACCCCGTGTAACTGGCACCGAGCCCTCGGAAAAGCTACGTGTTGTAGACAGATGACCAGAAGGTAGAATAGGTGTACAGACCCAAAGGAAAGAGTGATCCTGGCACAGCCACAGATCAAAGAGAAGGGCTCAGTTCACAGAAAGCCCAGTGAGTCAGGCTGTTTACAGCTTCCTCTATCCCGAGGGTAGAGGGAGCCTCTTTTAGAGAACTTACTTTGTTGGCGAGGTGGAAAGAATCTGAGTGTGACACAGGAGGCAGGGACTGTCGCAGGGGGTTGATGGAGTAATACTGGTGTGAGACAGTGGTGGCTCTGGACTTGAATAAAGACTCCAGGCAGGCTTGAAAAGGCTGAACTTATGGAACCGGTAGTTGACTAGATTTAGAGGTAAGGCAGCAAGCGGTCTTTCAGGATCAGTCAGGTTGTTTCCCAGTAATCAGAGTAAAACCTCCACATTTTCTCATGAACTTTCAGGGAAGGCTGACTGTCCTACAGTGAAAAATGCAGATTGTGTATTTAACAGCTGCTTTAATTTTTATTTCTTTTTTTTTTTTTTTTGTACTTTTCCAAAGTTGGAAATGGGGGAGGCAGTCAGACAGACTCCCGCATGCCCCCGACCAGGATCCACCTGGCATGCCCACCAGGGGGTGATGCTCTGCCCATCTGGGGTGTCACTCTGTTGCAACCAGAGCCATTCTAGCATCTGAGGCAGAGGCCATGGAGCCATCCTCAGCGCCCGGGCCAACTTTGCTCCAATGGAGCCTTGGCTGCAGGAGGGGAAGAGAGAGACAGAGAGGAAAGAGAGGGGGAGGGGTGGAGAAGCAAATGGGCACTTCTCCTGTGTGCCCTGGCCGGGAATTGAACCCGGGACTCCTGCACACCAGGCCGATGCTCTACCACTGAGCCAACCGGCCAGGCCTAATTTTTATTTCTTTTAACAAATGAATTATTTTGTGAGCTCAGGTCCTTTGTAATTATGTTGCTGTCTCCCAAATTTTGGAGGAATTATTTTGAGTCCAAATTTTTATTTGTGGCTTTCAGGCCTTGGATTTTTCCATTTATTCCAGATCCACTTCTTAGAACACTTTCAGATGTAATAATAAACTTTAACTACTTGATGGCCACATTTCAAAGTCCTGTATCTTACTCCCCCACCTCTGCGATTTTCTCTTCCAGTTGGGAGGCTCTGGGGCCCAGTCTGCCCTCCTCTGCTTCAGTAGAATGTCCGCTTTTTCATTTGCAAGCTGTGAGTCTGAAACGGTACCGACTCAGAGAAGGTCTTCTTTAAAAATGTTTAATAAACAAGTGAATGTTTTATCAGTGAAAACTCAGTTTCTTTTTTTTTTTTTTTAACAGAGACAGAGAGAGTCAGAGAGAGGGATAGACTGGGCCAGACAGACAGGAATGGAGAGAGATGAGAAGCATCAATCATCAGTTTTTCGTTGTGGCACTTTAGTGGATCATTGATTACTTTCTCATACGTGTCTTGACCGCGGGCCTTCAGCAGACTGAGTAACCCCTTGCTCGATCCAGTGACCTTGGGTCCAAGCTGGTGAGCTTTGCTCAAACCAGATGAGCCCGCACTCAAGTTGGTGACCTTGGGGTCTCGAACCTGGGTCCTCCATATCCCAGTCCAATGCTCTATCCACTGTGCCACTGCCTGGTCAGGTGAAAACCCAGTTTCTTAATACCTGGGACAGTTTGAATCAAACTTCATTATGTTTTATACCTTTAAAATTTAGCTAACCATTGTGTTCATACCACATAAAAATTAGAAGAAAGTAGAGATTTTAGAAAATGGTTTGAATGCCTGAATTTCAAAACAGCATGATAACCGTATTCATAGAACTCTGAATTAAAGAAGAAAATCTTTCTTTTCATTCCTTGTCCTTATACGATTCAAATTCTAAAGCTTGCCTAGTTGTTTTCCGTAGGGAACCGCTTTGTGCCTTTTTTATTTTTTTCACTTAACATTTAACATAAGCATTCTATGTTGCCGATCTAGTTTCTACCATGTTAAATTCAGTCTTATTAACTGTGTACAGTATTTGAGGAAGTAAGCCAGAAAGTTCTTGGTCATGTTCTGACTGTCATGTATGAAGCCATTTCCAGAGTGTGTGATACTAAATAATGCTATAATTAACATTTCCTAGACCTAGAGCAATCATCCCAACACGTTTAGAGCAAACTGTGCTTTGCTGAGAGTGAAACACTAAGGTATAGTCGATATGACTACAGATATGTGATCATCTTACGAATGGCAGTATTTACTGATTGAATGGAGCAGGTACAGAAGCTTTGAGAAAAGTCATAACTAAGAACTATGGATGGAGGAGGTATCCTCCACGCTAAGACTTTGGGTGGTTTCTTATTTTTTAAATTTTATTTAGAAAGTTAAATTTAATGGGGTGACATTGATCAATAAGAGTACATAGGTTTCAGGTGAACATCTTCATAGCCTTTGATTTGTTGATCCCATCCTGTGCCCACCACCCACAGTTAAATCATTTTCTGTCGCCGTATATTTGTTCCTCTTTATTCTCTCCTCTCCTCGTCACCCCCTCCCCTGGTACCACTCCACTTTTATCTATGTCCATGAGTCTCATTTTTATATCCCACCTATGTGTGACTTTGGGTAGTTTCAATCTCACTAACAGACCACCTCTAAAGTAGAAATGGACATAGGGCTTTCCAGCCAAATGGCCTTTGAATATGCAAACCTCAATGACAAAAGCATTTAAAACAGAATTTTAGTCTGATATCATTAAAAATTCATTTCTTCTAGCTCTCTGCTTTGGTTTCAATGCCCATCAAGTACATTTCCGATGAGAATTTGGTTTTATGGCTGTGGCCCGTTGGTTCAGTGGGTAGAGCGTCAGCCCGACACGCAGTCGTCAGGTTCAATCCCTGGTCAGGGCACACACGAGAAGTGACCATCTGCTTCTGTCCCCCTTCCTCTCCCCCTTCTCTCTCTGTCTTTTCCTCTCCCACAGCCAGTGGCTCGACTGGTTCAAGTGTTGGCCCCAGGCGCTGAGGATGACTTGGTTGGGCTGAACGTTGGCCCCAGATGGGGGGTTGCCAGGTGAAACCCTGTCGGGGCACATGTGGGAGTCTGTCTCTCTATCTGCCATCCTCTTACTTAAAAAAAAAAATAGCCTTTAGCCCTGGCCGGTTAGCTCAGCGGTAGAGCGTCGGCCTGGCGTGCGGGGGACCCGGGATCGATTCCCGGCCAGGACACATGGGAGAAGTGCCCATTTGCTTCTCCACCCCCACCCCCTCCTTCCTCTCTGTCTCTCTCTTCCCCTCCCGCAGCCAAGGCTCCATTGGAGCAAGGATGGCCCGGGTGCTGGGGATGGCTCCTTGGCCTCTGCCCCAGGCGCTAGAGTGGCTCTGGTTGCGGCAGAGTGATGCCCTGGAGGGGCAGAGCATCGCCCCCTGGTGGGCGTGCCGGGTGGATCCCGGTCAGGCGCATACGGGAGTCTGACTGTCTCTCCCGTTTCCAGCTTCAGAAAAATACAAAAAAAAAAAAAATAGCCTTTGGTTTTCTGTGTAAGTCTGCCTTTGGGGAAAGAACAAACCCTCCTGACAGTTTCAAGTATTTCCAGCCCTAGTATCAGAGATCTCTCGTTAAACATTAATACATGGGCTTCAGATGCAGTTTTCTACAAACAGAAAAAGCACTAAACAGATGTACTTCAAGTATTTCTCATTCTTGTGACAAGGATTTCTCACCCTGTAAATGAATTAACTGCCATCTTAATTATACATGGCAGTCTCGGGAGCTCTGCTAATGAATGAGTCTAATCTGCTCATGGTCTACTAACAAAATCGCATCTGACCTTCAGGACGCTGAGTGAGATGCTAAACTGTGGTCAATTCAGTGGGGAATTTATTCTATACTGCCCAGTTTCTCAGTCTTATCTCCTGATGGCCTCACATTAATGACCATCGGGGCCCTGGCTGGTTGGCTCAGTGGTAGAGCATTGGGCCAGGATGTGGAAGTCCCAGGTTCAATTCCTTCAGGGCACACAGAATTCCCCCTCTGCTTCACCCTTCCCCTTCTCACTTCTCTCTCTCTCTCTCTCTCTCTCTCTCTCTCTCTCTCTTTCCTCCACCCCTGCAGCCATGGCTTGATTAGAGCAAGTTGGCCTCGGGCACTGAGGATGCTTCCATGACCTCCACCTCAGGCACTAAAAAATGGCTCTGGTTGCATTAGAACAAGGGCCCCAGATGGGCAGAGCATTGCCCCTAGTGGGCTTGCTGAGTGGATCCCGGTTGAAGTGCATATGAGAGTCTATCTCTGCCTCCCCTCCTTTCACTGAATATAAAATAATATGACCATTGGTATCAAACATAAGTGTGCAATTTCTACAGAAGAACCCTTGTGTTAGTCAAGGATAGGCTCAAACTCTGAAGAACCGGAAGCTTATACAATGTGAGGGCAGAGGATTGCTTTAAGACAAATAATACAAAATCCCGAGTGCAAAACTAAGTAGGCAATTAAAAATTTATGCAGAAATCATAACAAATTATAAACTTAAAAATTCTGTCAAACAGCATATATATCATAACTTAATATTTGTATTAATCCCTGTCTGATATATCTCTACAATAATTACTCCTTCCTTTTTGGCCATATATTCTTTGATCACTTCTTCATATGATGATGATTTTACAGTACCATTTTCTATGGAGAGAATAGTAAATATGATTCAGCCTTTCTTCAAGCATGTTAAATCTTTAGTAATTTAGAAAAATTTTGGCCCTGGCTGGTTAGCTCACTGGATAGAGCATCAGCCTGGCATGCTGATGTCCCAGCTCCAATCCCAGGTCAGGGCACACATGAGAAGTGAGCATCTGCTCCACTCTCCCTTTTCTCTGTTTTCCCCTCTCACAGCCAGTGGCTCGACTGGTCAAAGACTCAGCCTCAGGCACTGAGGATTCAAGCTTGGTTGATTCAAGCATCGGCCCCAGATGAGGTTGCCTAGTGGATCCCGGTCGGGCCACATGTGGGAGTCTGCCTCACTATCTGTCCTTCTTTCACTTAAAGAAATATTTTTCCCTTCTATTGTGTATTGGAAGTGTCTTTTTTTCTAATATCTGTATTCAGTGCTATAAATTTACCTCTAAACACTGCTTTTACTGTAGCACACAATTTTTCATGTTGTATTTTTACTTTTATGTTGTAGTTGCTTTTTGTAGATCCTCTCTTCCTTTTGGTTTCTGCCATTCCATTATGTTTTGTGAATATTATCTTACTTGAGATTTGTTGCAACTCCTAAATCTGAAGCTCGATGTCATTAAAGAATTCTGGAAATTTTCAACTCATGATTTTCTCTTGAAATATTGCCTTTGTCCCATTCTCTTCCTGGAATTCTTTCCAGAATGGCTTTTCTTCCTGGGTTCTAATTTAAATATTTATTTAACTTTCTTTTTTATATACTGTTTCTGTTAATGTTCGAATCACATTTCCCAAACATATGTTCCTCTGTGTTGTCTTTTGGGTAACTTCTTTGTAGCTATCTTTTTATCCACTAATTTTCCTCTTGGCTATGTCTAATTTTCTGTTGAAGTCTTCATTTTAGTTGCTATGATTTTCATTCCTAAAACTTTTCTTTGGCTCCCCATTGTGCTAAGTCATATTTTAAGTCTTTTATTTCTTGTTCTCCCTTCAAACTTCTTCTTTATTCCTTTAAATATATAAAACATATATTTTGTATCTGACAATTCCAGTGTCTAAAAGCTTTGTGAATTGAATTCAATTCTTATTGTGTCTGCTGACATTCACACAATGCTTTGTTTTTATGTGCCTTTTGTGATATGTGGCTGTAAGTTACGCATTCTCCTTGGAACTAACCTGGGGATATTTAACTTTAAAGACTAGATCAAAATCATGTTTCTCCAGAGCGAATTTATATATTTTTTTAGCTACTTGCCTGGCAGCACTACCAACCTGCACCAACTCTACATGCAATGATATACTTGAGGGTTTATACGCCATATAGATAGCTTGAATTTGGGTCACAACATGTCTGAGTTCTGGCTTGTGGTTTCAAATCCTAAGAGGGATTTCTTTTCTCTTTCTATCTCATGCTAAGGTAGAGACCTCCATGTTTTCTGGCAGTTCCTTTATGTTCAATGTTGTTGTTGTTTTTTAGTTTATTGTGTTTTTTTTTTTTTTGTCATTTATCTTAACAAGGAAGATGGAATCTTTTCGGGTGCTAACTTTCCAAAGCAATCTTCTACCGAGCAGTCCGTCCGGAGCGGGCCCTGGATTGTACCCCCCGTTCCCTGCACTCGGCATCGTTGTCAGAGTGAAAGCTCCCGTTCTCCGAGGTCCAGCAGAAACCTTCGGTACAAAGCCTGCTTTTGTTTCTCCCTTACCTTCTGGGTGCCAACCCTCACTTCGTTTTTGGTCTCTGTACATTTCTTCTTAGAGTTTCAGACCTATAATATACTTTAAAAGGTTTTTTAAAAATAAATATATTTTAGTCAGCATTTTAGTTGTTGTAATCATCTACCATGGTGCAGAGAAGTTATAGCAAGCCTGAGACTGCCATCCTTACCAAGTCCTGGCAAGGTGAACCAAGAGCCAGTGTCCGGTAGCCGTCCACCATTTCTAGAACTGATAACAGTGGTTCTCTGTGCCTGAAACTGTTTGTGCTAGCCATGTGATTTATGCTGAACACCTGCTTTCCTTCTGGGAGTCTGGAATCTTGGTTCACACTAGGCAGAGAGAGTCTACACGATCAGCCTCCAATAAAACTCTGGGCACCGAGTCTCTAACGAGCTTCCCTGGTAGACAACATTTTGCAGGTGTTGTCATAACTCATTGTTGCTAGAAGTGAGTGCATCCTTTGTAACTCCATGAGGAGAAGACTCTTGGAAGCTTATTTCTGGTTTCCTCTGGACTTCGCCTCGTGCATCCTTCCCTTTCCTGTCATAGATCTTAGCTGTAAATACGACCATATGCTGAGCCTTGTGAGTCTTTCTAGTGAGTCATCGAGCCTGGAGGTGGTCTTGAGGACCTTCTACCACCATCCGGCAGAAATCTCCAATATACCTTCTTCTAAGAGGTTGTTCCCCACCTCATGATTGGAAATCACTGCAATCTAGACATGTTGATTTAGAAATAGTAGTTGTATTTGCTTGTTAGAGCAGCCATTAAAAAATATCATGGCTATCACTTTCTTTTCTTAGCCTTGTTATTTTCTTTTTATAAATCCAAGGCAAATTTTCACTTTTTATTTGGCTAAACCACTATGCTCAACCCTGATACTAGAGCACATAAATACCACATTTTGGTAATAGAAATTCTATAATAACGACAACAAAAGAAGTCTTTCCACAGTCAAATACTTTTGGAAACTGTTGATAAACAAAGTTGTATGAATTTTTTTTTTTTTTTACTGCAGAAGTGCTCAGAACTTTTAATGTATTAACCTTTAATTTAAAAGATGTGGTAAGTAGTATTTTCAAAACTCATTGCACTTCAAATTTTTTTCTTTTTCCCAGAATAATAATTAAAGTATCATGGAATACTAATGTTCCTGAGGAATAGTTTAGAAACTGCAGGAATAAAAACTTGCCTTCTATCTTCTAAAAAAACCTTAGATTCTTAGTGATTTCTTTACTTCCTCTTTTTTTTTTTTAATCAGCTTGTGCCATATTTAGTAGCTTTCTAGCTACCTCAACACAATCATTAGAGCTTTGAATCATTTTGAAATGGCCAGATTCACTTGCAGGAGCAAAATTCCAGGGTACTATTAAGCTAAAATGTCTTATGCTTAATAGGAAATAGTTATGTGCCTACTTGATGTAATGAGCCAGCCACTTTGTAGCTTGCAACTTCAATATTCTCATGTCCAAAATGGACCTGGTTAAGACTTACCTACAAGTTAGGACTTCAAATGAAATCACTGATTTGAAGAGACCTTGTAAATTAGTAAATACCATGTATAGGTAAGAAATCAACATGTCTGCTATTTTGTAAAACTTGGGGTTGGATGACATATAAACGAGAAGGGATCAGCTCATTGATTATTTAAAAATCAGTCACCCCTGCTGCTTGAGAGTCGTGTTTGTAGAACCTGTTGGACTGAAATGAGCATTTTAGTGTATTTCTTACATGGTTACCTGAAACGCTATCGCTAGAATTTACAAAATGCTCACATCTCCCATTATGACCTCTGGATCAGAAGTTCCCCAAAGATTTCTGCAGCAATTGGTCACATAAAAGGCCAAAGTAGTCTGGCAGCCACATACAGGAGGCCCAACTGACTATATCGTTCCTGATAATCAGTCAGCAGATTGCGGCCTTTTCGTTCCAAAGGACTTCCCACCATAATTGCCATGGTCTCCTATTTTGAGACATTTTGGTTCTGAAATGGTATTTACTAAGTATAAGGCATTTATTATTATTTTTTTGTATTTTATCAGTTAATCCTAAACTGCTCATCGTCAATAACTAACATCTCCCCTATCAAAAGCAAATAAACTTGAATTCCACTTTGCCTGGGCAGACTGACTTATCTTGGACAAATACTCAATTCCTCTTAGGACTCTTGAAATCTTGAACATTGACAATTCCTGGAACTTCACCAGTTCTTTGAGGACACAGGTTGGAAATAGCTCTCTATGGTCTATCGGTTGCTGAAGAGTCACTGTGGAGTTGAACACGAGTTCCATTGAGACAGTGGGCAAAGTAGTGAATGGAAGCCTCTCTACCACAGTTCTTGCTTGATATATGGTACCTTTGCCATATTCATCTCGATCCACTCATTTTGACCTTAGATTGAGTGGTCCTTCATGGTAGGAGACAGAGACGAGCCTCTTGCAGCAATAGCAAAGCAGGCCACTGCTGTGGCTGGGAAGAGTATATGACAAGCAGTTAGATAGACAAGCAGAGCATGGACTATAGGCCAGGCACAGAAGTCCACTTGGGTAGAAAGCCCTGAGTGCCTAGCAATGGGCAACACTGGAAAAATAAGGACCCTGCCCCCCTAGGGTGACGTTTCCTGCCTTAGCTGGTCATATACGGTATAGACCCTCTGATTTCATATCTCTGGTCATGGAATTCAGACTACTCTCACTTTCTCTCCCTGGCATATCACATGTGGTCATGTGGTTTTAGACCCCCCTTAAGGGAGGAACAAACAAGAAAACTGGAGATATCACTTAAGCATTAACCCTTAACAGACACCATCTAGGCCTCGGTCGTACTTCAGCTTCAGGCCCAGAAAAGTAGCAAACCAAAAGTAAGCCACAGCTGCCCTCAGGACCAGCTGCAATGGCTAATGGCCCCCTCCTTAGCACCAATGGATCAGTGGAGAACAGGACCCTGGAGCACACCTAGAGAACTAATGAATATTCTATTAGGATCCTCCCCTGGGAGTCCCCTAAAAGCCCCACCCTTGAAATTTCTTAGGGGTCCCAAGAAGCTCTCCCTTCCTGGAGCATGTCTGCACCTCTCCCATCCCCCTCTTCCTTCTCCTCTTCTTCCCGAAGTACCATATTCCTCGCCCCTCTCTTTCTCCTTAGCTCTAAGGGACCCCACGAGCAGAGGGCAGGGGAAGCAGTGTGCTAGGGCAGCTGGTCCTGGGCTAACCCCCGAACCTTTCTCCAAGGTCCCCTCTCTCCTAATTTTCTTTGTGTACGGCCAATACATTCTCCCTTTACCTGCCGCATGTTGTCTCTTGATTGAATTCTTTCTCTCGAGGAGATAAGAATCCAGGTCTCATTGCTCCCCCGGTGACAAGTACATAGCTCGAGGCCGGGGAGCAGGAACTGAATGTACCAGTCAAGCCTATCTGCCATCAAGTTCCAAGAGTGTGTGCAGAAATAAGACAGGTAACAAAGCCAAAAAGTCAAGAGCCAGACATAAACAGAAAGAAAGATGAGCAACAGAGGCAGAAATAAAATGGAAAAATCCAGAACGTTTTCAGAGAATAGCGCGTGTTGCATTCCAGGGACACGGTGGGTGTGTGTGTGTGTGGGGGGGGGGGTCTGCCAGTGTTAAGACCAGGAGCCAGGACCACACAGTAGGCACCGTGTGTCCATGCCCATAACTCTCTCTCTGTGCAGTACCAACTCAGGGCGTGCCTCTGGAGTTGTTTAGGATACAGCAACTCCCCACACATGCTTTCCTCTCTCAGCTAACCTTGACTCCAGTCTCAGAATCTCACCCTCTGGGACCAGCCACACACAGTGCTGAACACAAAAGCTCGAGGGGTTGTGTTACCTCCACCGTCTCCAAACACCACCTCGGAGCAGGTTTCTATGCCTAGATCCAAAACGCTATTATTAAGTTGTTCTCTCATTTGAAAAGAGGAAATGATTGGAGATGGATCTGACTGAAGAGGAAGTTGAGTACAGGGCTGCAGGAGGCCTCACTGGAGGCGCTAGTGTGGAATTCAACTGAACAACCCAAGGTGCTCTCATTGTTCTGTTCTCATAGTTACTGGAGCCAAAGGATTAAAGCTGGCATACAGTATGAACAGGACCGTTTCCAGCATCTCACACCTTACTTCTGTATAGCAGGCTAGGTGGTGCCCTCACCTGGGTCATTGCGGTTTGAACTTGCAAGGCAGCCCTGTGAAATACAAGGGGAAGGAATCAATCACACCTAACCGAGCACAGCAAGAGCAAGGAGCTGGCCGCAAAGGAGGCCTGTGATGTCACATTTCACGTTTCCAAGTGATGGAGCTCTTCCTGGTCTGGAATGTCAGAGGGAACTGTTGAAATCCATTCTTGGCTCTCTTGTTCCCATAGCGTTCCTTGTCCTCAGCCCCATGGCAGTGCTATGCTGTGTTCCTTTCTCATAGCTGGGGTTCCATCAGCCCTTCCCAGGGATGATGGGAGTTAGATGGGTCAGTGGGGCCAGGGTCCACCTTTGGCCACGATACAGGGACAGCTCCATCTGCACACTCGGTCAAGTAGCTCAGTTACTACTTGATGCTCTTTTTCAGGGTTCACAGGCACTGGGTATTCTCCTACTTAATGTTCTGCACATTGACATTCAAAAAAACATCCCATCTAGTATCTTTAACACATGCCAGCTGGCTGAGGTTTGCTCTATACTTGGCTAATGACAGTCCCCAGGTCTCTGGGGCGGAGGGCCTGCCCCTGTTCTCTGATACTCTGATTTCTCAGCTCTGTAGGACATTGAGACTCTTTCAGCTCAATGCGGACACCTGCCCTGGGTCTCTGGGTCTCAGCCAGGTCAGGGTCCCCACAGGTGGCCATCCCTGGGGTGCTCATTGGCCCCGAACAGAACCTGCACTGCCACTGTTCAGATACGGGCTTGAATTCCTAGCCCCGCCCCGAGACAGGACAGAGCTTTGTGCCTGCTTCACCCCGTTCCCGTTAGCTCTTGCCTCATTCTAAGCTTGGTCTTTCCTTTATTCTTCCATGTTTTTCAAACTTGAGAATTGTTCAGATCAATTTAAAAGCAAAAGGGTTTTTTAAAATTATTTCTTTTTATTCAGACAGTTGAATTTAACAGGGTGACAGTGGTCAACCAGAGTACATAGATTCAGAGAAAACATCTCCACATCATTTGGACAGTTGATTATGCTGTATACCCATCACCCAAAGTCAAACCATCCTCTGTCACCCTATATTTGTTTCTCTTTCAGCCCCCCCCCCTCTCCTCCCTTCCCCCCCCCACCCGGTAACCAGTACCCACTGCACTAGCAAAAGGGTTTTAATAGACCCTCAACATTGCTGCGATTTTTATTATCAAAATACATATAAGGTTTCCAAATACTAATTTATGTTTCTTATCAGCAAGCTCATCTCTGTCCCTCGAGTGCCTTCTCGCAAGGTTGGAGATGGGATGCAGGAGAAAAAGAAGGAGACGCCAAGGCCGGATTCTTCTGGCTTTGGCAAGACTTGCAAAAATCATAAATAGATAAGAAAACAAAAGCAAACAAGCCAGAAAAAACCATGACCACTAACGAAACTTGGCCTCTTCAGCCCCAAGAGACTGTGGGCAGGAGGCGAAGGACAGGGAGGAGTCGGGGAGAGAGGACAGAGCCTCATTTGCTATGTGGGAGTTGGAAGAGAAATCACTTCGCAGCTGCCCCACACCGGCCCTGGGGTGAGGACTTACAAAGATAACTTTGTGGCTCAGTGCGAGCAGTGGTCTCCGAGTGTGGTCCTGGCACCAGCAGCTTCACTTGGGAAACTGGCTAGACATGTAAATTCTTGAACCCCACCACGGACCTACCGTAGCCATTGTGCTTACAGCTCCTATATAACTAAACACCCAAAGTAAATTTTAAAAATTCAAACTGAAAACATGAATAGGTTTTGTTTTTGCTTGACTCACCCATCATTTGTCTCTATTAAACTGTGAAATCTTCAGCAACAATCCTTGAAGCTCATACTTTGAACAAAGGTTGATATCTACTTTAGAAAGCTAGTCTAGCCTGACCAGGCGGTTGCGCAGTGGATAGAGCATCGAACTGGGATGTGGAGGACCCAGGTTCGAGACCCCAAGGTCGCCAGCTTGAGCGCGGGCTCATCTGGTTTGAGCAAAGCTCACCAGCTTGGACCCAAGGTCGCTGGCTCGAGCACGGGATCACTCGGTCTGCTGTAGCCCCACAAGGCACATATGAGAGAGCAATCAGTGAATAACTAAGGAGTTGCAATGAAAAACTAATGATTGATGCTTCTCATCTCTCTCCATTCCTGTCTGTCTGTCCCAGTCTATCCCTCTCTCTGACTCTCTCTCAGTCTCTGTAAAAAAAAAAAAAAAAAAAAAAAAGAAAAAGAAATCTATCCAAGGTCATAGAAATACTCTCTTTTCTCTTCTACAGATTTTATTGTTTTACTTTGCACAGCTACCTACACAATTTAGCTGGGGTCTATTTTGGGGTATGAGAAAGGGGCTGTGTCTTATTTTTATCCAATGGATATTCAATTGACACTGTATCATTTACTGAAAAATCTCTCTTTGTCCCCACTGCCCTGCAGTGCCATTTTGGTCATTAATCAAGTATCGACATTCTGTGGGGTTCTATCTGTGGAGTGTGTTCACTGTTCCAGAGACATACCTGTCAGTCCTTGTTCTAGTTTATATGTCGTAATCGCTGTGGGTTTACTATAGATCTTGATATCAGGTATAGTGACTCTTCTTACTTTTTTCTTATTGTTATTCTTCAAGATTGTCTTGGCTAGTCTTGGCTCTTTGTATTCCCAAGGGAATTTTTAGGATCAGTTTATCAAAATCAAATAACAACAAAAACTCTTAAAATTTCAGTTGAGATTTGTGGAGAATGGATGTCATTGCAATACTAAACATTCCAGTTCATGAAAATGCCGTATCCCTCCTCTTTTCGTGTCTGCTTTTTCTCTCAGCAAACATGTATAGTCAGTCGTTTGCGTAGAGCTCTTACTCGTCTTTTGTTTGATTTAGTCCTTGTGTTTGATCTTGTTAATGCTGTCATAAGTAATGAGATGTTTCAGACTTCCATTTTCTGATTGCTTGTGGCTGTTATATAAAAATTTACAGTTCATTTTTGTATACTGACTATGCATTTAAAAGCTTTGCAAAATTCATTATTTTTTTTCTGGTAGTTATAATTCTTTTGTATGTTCTGCATATATAATTAGACCATCTGCAAATGATGACTACTTCATTTGTTATTCCCTGATTCTAATGATATTTATTCTCTAGTCTTACCCCTGCCCCTTTTTTTTAGCTCTCTAGAACTTCCAGTAATGTTCTGAATAGAAGAGTAAATCACTTTGTATTGCTCAGCATAGCAGAGGGAAACCTCTCACTGTATCCCCTTTAACTGTGTAGTAGATTATTATGAATATGCTTTATCAAACTGACGATTTTCCCCTTTACTTTTAGTCCACTAAAACGTTTTATCATGAGTAGATGTTGAAGTTTATTTAGTATCTTTGAATCAACTGAAATGATCATACATTTATTTCTCCTTTATTCTTTTATGCCTGCCTTCCTTAACATAATGTTTTGGAGATTCATTCATGTGTGTGTGTGTGTGTGTGTGTGTGTGTGTTACATGTGTCGGTGGTTTGTTCTCCCTTATTTCTGGAAGTATGCCATTATACATATATAGTTCTCTGTTGATTCTCTTATTGAATGGACATCCGAACACTTTCTAGTTTGGGGCTATTATGAATAAAGCAATCGTGGACATCCTTGTACAAATCTTTTTATAAATATCTATTTCTGTTTTTCTTAGATAAATACCCCAAAGTCAAATTGTTGTTTGTTTGCTTTTACTTTCAAACTTTTCTATCTTTATATTTAAGATGTTTTCTCTTGTAAGCCACATAAAAGCCATTCAATTTCTTTATTCAAGTCTGGTCAAATTTGTCTTTTAATTGGAAAACTTAGTTCAAGATTACCGCAGTTACAGATATAGTTGAGTTTAACTTGATCGTCTTTCTATCTGTTCAGCCCTGTCTGCCTTCTTTCCCCGACTCCTTTCTTGCCTGTTCTCCAGTTTGGTTTATTCACTTCCACACTTTTACTTCCTCCACTCGCCATGGCTTGCCGGCTGTCCTTTCTTTTATCGTTCTTTTACTTAACTTGTTAATATTATCTAACATAAATGAGTCCTACTTCCTGGACAACACAGGAAGTTTAAATAAGTTAACCCCATTTTCCCGAGCTCTTCCCAACCTGTGTGCTCGCACTGCCGTGTGTGTTGATTCCGTGCTGCATGTAAAGTTCTGTATGCTGTATCACCGTCACTTTACACATCAGTTTCGCTCTCTATTTGCCTTTTCTATTGTTCTTCCTCCTTTGTGCATTTCTGTGCCTCTACCGGCATCACTTCCCTTCTCTCTGAAGAACCTTCTTACTTCCTTTAGTGGGGGCTGCGGACACCCACTGCCAGGACAGGATTTTCTTTAGCATGTGGCACATGCACTCGAATCTTCAGGCTTCAGTTTCTTTTGTTTTGTTTTGGTTTTTTTTTTAAGTGAAAAGAAGGTAGATGGTGAGACAGACACATGTGCCCCAACCGGGATCCACCCAGCAACCCCCATCTGGGACTGATGCTCGAATCAACTGAGCCATCCTCAGTGGCAGGGGCCAATGCTTGAACCGATCGAGCCACTGGCTGAGGCAGGGGAAAAGACCGAGAAGGGCCAGGGGGAGGGGAAGAGAAGCAGACGGTTGCTTCTCATGTGTGCCTGGAACAGAATCGAACCTGGGACATCCATCAGCCAGGCCGACACTCTAGCCACTAAGCCAATCTGCCAGGGCTTGCCCTTCTATCTAGAACAATCTTTCTGCTCTGATCCATCTATAAAATATCTATACCTCTTTTTCCCTGGATGTCCAGCATCATCCCGTTTTCTGTAATGTTTTTCTGAACCCTCTGTACATAAAAGCAGGCACTCATTTATCCCTACTTGGCTCACACAGACCTGCCTAGGGCCTCTGCAACACTTCACGCCCTCCTCTGTCTACACACGTGTCACCCCCAGGAGCCTGGGAGCTCTGGCCTCAGTCATCTCGAGACCTCTAAGACTCAGCCTGGTGCCCAGCACACAAGCAGTGAGAAGTACAGTGACACCAAGTGAAATACTACAAGATACTCCACTATGCTTACACATTAGAGGCACATGGGGGGGGGTTTTATTTAAGAACATTGATGCTTAGCACCACCTCAAATCAAATTGGGAGGGGGACATGTGGGCATCAGAACATTTTTAAAAACCACTCCAGATGATTCTAACTTGCAGCTTGGGTTGAGGATTGCTGACTTAATTAATCTGCCTGAGAAAGATGATTTCATGGTGTCATGGCTGAGTTTTGATAAAGTTTCCCTGTTGAGGAACTGAGTATGCCCCACAAAAAATATCGAAAGATATGCATATCGGGTGACGCATTCGTGTGCAGTTGTTCATAGATGTGCATTATCCGAAATCCCAGGGGAGATTCAATGTGTGTGTGTGTGTGTGTGTGTGTGTTTAGGAAGTGAGAGCGAGGAAAGGAAAACCTGAGGGTCGTAGAAGTGGGACTCTATTTCAGGTGTTCGAGTTGGTAAACAACTTGAAGAAACTCATCTCTTTTATCTCTCTGTCCGGTAGTAAAAGCCAAGTGCTATTGGCAGATCATCTCTATGTGTTAGCAGGAGGGCACCTGGCCCCCATTTGTTCCTAGACGTTGAGCACATAGAGGGTAACTAGTAAAGGCATCAGAGGCTAAGGGTCCACCTGCTAACAGGCCTTAGGTGAAGCTATCAACACTCCTGCACTGGTGCAGACCTCTCACTGCGATGATGTGTGTGTGTGTGTGTTCCTCCGGTTGTCATAGAAACGGGATCTTTCCTCCTGACTCTCGTCCCCTTTGCTGTGTTTGCTTTCCCACTTGTTAATGAAATTAGGCCTGCAGTGAAGTGTGCACACTCCCTCCCACATAGCCCTGCCTCCCCCCCGCCCCAGCTGAAGCAGTTAGAATTGTCCTTTGCATCGTGAGACAGGCGAGGACTGTGGGGAGTTCTGTTCCCCGTCCACTGTCCTGAGGCTGCTGGGCTTCAGCATTTAGACTCCGAGACCAGCAATCTCCAAGTTCAAACGCCTAAGCTATTTTTGGAATCTCAGATCAGGCGCGGGAGAAGTGAGTGGATTAATAAAATATTAAGAAAGTAGGGAGAACATTCTGTTGATCCAAAGAGGGTATTTGTGATGTGCTATTATAATTAGGAAGATAACCCAAATTGGTTAAAAAAAAAAAAAAAAACGAAAAGAAAAGCAGGCTTCTGTTGATCTCAAACTAAAGATAATAATATCTGGCCATACTTGCCAGATAGCTCGATTGCTCTCTTGACAAGAATCGGGGTCTCCAGTTCTATTCCCTAGTGCTGTGCTCAATCACAGTCCTCCATGTCTTCCGAAATGTTTATTCAGGGTATTTTTCTGTGAGGAAGTTTTTTAGGACACAGGTAGTTACTTGATTCTCTGCTCCTCTTTGTTGTTACGACTGAGATGTTATAAATATGTATGCTTGTTATAAAAAATTTACTTAATGAGCCATTTTCTATTTTTCTTCTTTTAGGAAGGTAGGATGTGTGGAGCAGTTTCTCTCTTTAAAAACCAGTGGAGGCAGGGAAGGGGGACTGTCTGGGGGGCTCCTGAGCTATGTTGTTCAAGGTCCCTGTCGCCACTGTATCTATTGGTTAATAGCAGCCCTACTTTAAAACCCACTCTGAGCTCACCTTTTTCCTCCTGTACCTCTCCATAAGCCATGTGCACTGGACATACTCAGATCCTCTCCCCTCTTAACTACTCTTCACCTGCCTGCACCAGAGGTTTCTAGGGCGAACCTTAGAGACAAGACAATGGCTAGGAGTATTTGTAAGAGAAGGTAGACGTTATGAATCTAGAAAGTGGAATATCCCAGGAGGGCCTCTCTGAATTACGTCAGACATGATTTTGTTTCACCCGCCAAGTAATTCATGCCTCTAAGAACCAGGGTACCCATTCCTATGGTCATTGAACACATCTAAGGTCTTTCATTGGTCAGCCTTCATTCAGGCCCTGACCTTGGCCTTGGCCTTTTTGGTCAGAGTGTGTTACATGGGATAGGATAGAACGCATTCTTATCAAAATTATTCCTCCATCCAGGTGCTCTGTGTCCCTGGAAAAATTGCTGAATTTATTCCAACCTATATAGAAATTCATTGTCGTGTCTTGACAGACATTTCATTGAGTCGGAGATTTGCCGCACTTAGATATCAAAGAGGAGCTCATTTCTTTGTTGAGTAAGCCTTTTAATTCACTTGCAAGGATTCTAAAACCACCAAAGCAGCCGTTGTTCATTATGCGTATGGAGACTGAGAGTTCATCTCAACAACACCTGGGCTGACCTGTGGCTCAGTATTCAGCGCCAGACATTACAGGAAGTTAAGCAGTCATCCCAAGAACCAGAACATTCCCACAGAATCACCTTACGTAACGTCTCAGAATCGGGAGTCCCTTCGATTCTGAATAGATCAGCACTCAAAATCCTTACGCAGAACATCAACTTACAAAACTATTCGAGGGAAACATGGCTCTTTCTACCCCGTGAGTAATACCTGGAAAGCCCCTTGACCTTAATTCTGGTGGGCATAGTTGTCCACAGTGCAAGCTTGCCCACAGTCTCTGCAGAGGTCCAGAACATTCTACTTTAAACTCACAGGATGTGCCCGGCCGCAAAGCAGGAACACCCACCCGCTCCTTGCATATCCGTTTCCACCACCTAATAGCCAACTTTGTCAATGCAGCCGGACCCTAACGGACTCTGATCGGTGCACTTGCCCCTCATCCTTGGCATTTACTAACTCAGCCTGTGTATCAGTTGAGAGAAGTTAGATTATGTGCCACTAAAAAAAAAAAAAAGAAAAGGAAAAAGTCCAAAATTTCAATTGCTCAACACAGCCAAGACTCATTTTTAACTCAAGCTAAGTGTGCAACAGGTCTGAATGACTATCGCGGCCCACCCCCCTTCCCGCGGCAGCTGAGCCATCCAGTTAGAAGGAGCGCCCCCACCCTCCACCCGTACACCTGTATCCTTGGTGCGCTCAGATCCCAGCAGACCTGGCACCAAGGAACTGTCGGGAACAGAGGCTGCTAAACCTCTTCTTAAAGGGCCAGCTCATAAATGTTTTCGACATTGCAGGCCAGGAGAGCTTGGCGGCGGCAGCTCAGCTCGGCCTGGGTACCAGGGAAAAAGCCTTAGATAATGTACAAACAAATGAGCGTGGTCGTGCTCCACTAAAATTTAATTTACCAAAAGAAGCCACGGGCTGCGTTCGACCTGTGGGTGACTGCTTCTCGATTCCGCATCTAGAATCTCTCGTGGGCCATGAGGTGTTCTCGCCGGGCTCTGACACATGTGCACAGTTAATGTGCTCACGCACATCACGTGGCCGTGCCTTCAGGAGCCAGAGAAATATGACTTTCCTGTGTTTTCACAAGTGGGACGAATGTCTGCACATTTTTCATGAAGTTCTATAAAGTTCTAATTAATGGGGATGTTAGAAATAGAGACTAATGTCAGGCACGTTGGTTTAGAACAATCAACCTGAAGTCACTCCGTAGTCCTTCGTGACCCAGGGCAAATGGGGTTAACTTCTTAGAGTGTCAGGATCTCCATCTGTAACAGGAAGATGGGAATCTCTGTCTTCCCAGAATGAGTTGAGGATCAAATGAGATATCACAAGAGAAAGAGACTCGGAAACTAAAATCCAGGATGTCACACTGTTATCATTTCCTGTTGCCTTGAGCTTCAGGGGACTCAGTTTCAGACTGTCCTTCCATTTAAAATTCACACCCACCCACGGAGGCCTGGACATTGTCATACTCTGAGTGACCGACTCCAGGTCCAAAGCCGTGGCCTGTTCCAGGACCTTTGCTCAGGTGCCCTAGCTGAAGTCTGAAATTCTTCGTTTTTATTCTCTCCTGACCACAGCCCGTAAATATTGCACAGGGTGGGTGCAGCTAGACGCGGGCTGTGCAATGACTAGCTGGGTTAAATAAGAAAGAAAGAAAGAAAGAAAGAAAGAAAGAAAGAAAGAAAGAAAGAAAGAAAGAAAGAAGGAAGGAAGGAAGGAAGGAAGGAAGGAAGGAAGGAAGGAAGGAAGGAAGGAAGGAAAGAAAGAAAGAAAGAAAGAAAGAAAGAAAGAAAGAAAGAAAGAAAGAAAGAAAGAAAGAAAGAAAGAAAGGAAAGAGAAAGAGAGAAAAAAAGTAGGCAGGAAGGGAGAGAGGGAGGGAGGGAAGCATTTTACTTTTTTTTTTTTTAACAAAATTGCTTGTCTGAGTTATGTAAATTTTTTTATCCCTGCCTTTCCCTCTGGGTATGCAGGAGAGTCTCATTAAGGCTTTAACAGTTCCCCTAAGATACTTCAGTACCTGTGCCAGAGCCCCTGTGCCTTCACAAGGCTCTGTCTCCAGGCCTCCGGGTGCCTGGGAAAGGAGTAGGGGGGGTTGCTGAGAGCGAGGGGAGGGCAGCTTCAGAGAAGCATCTGAAAGATAGGAAGGAACTGACCTTCAGTGAACATTTTCTCTGTGCCAGAAGCACTCCAGGCATTATCTGATCTTATCCCCATCGTAATACTGCATTGCAGGCTGTTTGATTTCCACCAAAATAAATTTAATAATAATAATAATAATAATAATAATAATAATAATAATGGAACCTTGGAGAATTTAGGTTCCAGACCTAGGATCACACAGCCAGGAAGCGGCAGTGCCAAGATCTGAAGCCTGGACTGACTTCTGCTCTCAGAGGGCATACCCGTCACGGAGCAGTGCCATCCAGATGCGTGTCAACAACTCTTCTTCCCCGCACGGGATGCTTGGTAACAGCCAGGGCAGGTCATTCCTCAGGGACCCCCGCTCCATCCCTCATACCGAAGCTCACTCATACCTGCTTCTCCCTTCTCGCTTCCATGAACATTTAAGGCTGAGTTTGCAGACCCAAGTGGTGTATTTTGTCAATAAAACACCCAAAATAAACAAAATCTGAGTAGAGGGAGCATCAGTCAGGTCAGGAGGTAGGCTCTAGTCATAATAATGTTAAGCCTAATCCGGAGGGACCCAAAACATTGAAGACACGAACAAGGTCCGTCGATTACACACCAAAGCTTTATTTGTCTAGCTTGGCCAAGCCGCGGCAACTCCGACAGAAATCTGAGGGAGAGCGCGTCGGCCCTTTGTTCTACTTAGTTTTTATAGTTTTGTAAGTTGGAAGTACAGAAGCAAAAATTGCAATTAGGAGCCCCTTACCACTATTGGTTATAGTCATATGTCCTTTAAAATGATAGGATCATGTTCAATTTGCAAGCCAGACATCATTTTGTAGAAAACAAAATTTACAAGTCAACACAATGGTAGAGAGATGTCTTTTTACATATTAAAAGGCATTCCTAAATTCTCTAATGTTTATCCGCCATCTCTCTGTCCAGAGTCACACGTATTAACCACATGCATTTACATAGGAGAGGTAGTTTCCGTGGGGACAAATGCCCGCAAATGGCTCATTGCTATAAGAAAAGGTTTATTTTGGCTTTTCTCTTCCTGTACCTGGCTAGCCATTCTCCCCTTTCCCCACAGGTGTGGTGGAATGTCAGGGAATCTATGTTTTCCTCCCCTTTGCATTTACAATACAATGCTAAGGGCCATCCTGGTTTTATGCCAATCACACAGTACAGAGACTATTTCTCACAATTTCTCTGCACACCTTAACCCAAATGAATAAAATGTTCTTCAAGCCTCTTAAAATATTAATATTAATTCTGTAGTTTTTGGGACCTTACAACACTTGCGGGTGAAGTGGCACAGTGGCTCCTCAATAATAACAGCAACAGATATTTACTATTAATTAGTCAACCACTTGTTCACATATTAATTGATGTAGCCCTGACAACAGTGCCACGGAGTAATTACTGTCATCAACTGTCTTTTAAAGCTAAGACTCCAAGATCTGATGCAACTCCTCCAGAATTGCATAGCTGGTAAATGACCAAACTGGGTTGGAGCTTAGAAAGGACTCCAAAGCCCAGTCTCTTAGCCTCTTCACTACTATGCTGGTCATTTGAACCACCCGGGAGTTTTTGTTTGTTTGTTTGTTTGTTTGTTTTTGTTTTTAATGCCAATTGCCAGCCTTTACCTCCAGATACTCTAATGCATTTGGTGTAGATAGGTCAGGACATTGGTATTTTTAGAAAGGACCTGGGGTGAGTCCTAAACGCAGCAGAGTTGAAAGCCGATGTGACTTGGTCATTTCAGGTCCCTGTGTCTCAGCTGCCTCATCTAAATGCGAGAGAGGTGGGGGTTGGAACTGTGAGGGATACTTTGAGATGTCACAGTAAATGCAAAGTCTTATAAGCATTTGGGAACACCTTCCAGGGATGCTAAACATCAAGTGATGCTTGAGACAGAATTGCCCAAGGAAGAATTGTCTTGGCCAAATTATCAGTAACATCCCACCGGTATAAAGCGATGCGCCCTTTGGCCCTCAACACCTGTGTGTGCATCGTTCTAAATTCTACTGAGTATAAAGGGAGACAAAAAGCTTTCTCTCACAGATGAGTGGATTATTTTACTTAAAATTTTACAACCATTAAGCGTGACAAAGACCCAGGCAAATCTGCAGACCAACCAACCTCCTTTGGGTACAGCGCCTCCAAGACTGAGAAAGCCCGTCACCAGTCTGGGCCTGGGGCTCCTCGTTTGCAAAATGGGATTTTTAAAAATTGTCAAAAGGGTTCTTCTAAGGATTAAATAAAACATCATATGCAGATCACAGAACATAAAGGTGCTTGGCACACAAGAAATACTTATAAACAGAAAACATACACATGATGAAATTAATGTCATTTTCGTCTTTCAGGTGATGAGAGAATTATCTACTTATTTAAAACATGATAAAAGTACCGTGTAGAGGCCCAGTGTGAGGATGCCTTCTAGACGTGTGCTCACTGCTTTTAAACATTTTAGTGTATTTCCATTATTGCACAAAAGTGAGCACAGAGCACGTAAAAGTCATGACATTTCAGATGTGATCCCACCTCCCACCACACACACAAAAAGGAGGAGACATCCAATAAGGGGGTCTTTCATTTGCAGGTGGGGGAGGGGAATGTGAAAAGGCTTATTGGGGGCATCCAGAGAGCTGGATCACTTTGCGTCTGCAAAGGAATGTAAGTGTCAAGAGGACAGGAGAGGAAAGGGGCCAAGGTAGAGTCACCGCACATGGCTCGTCCTCGTCTTTGTCTTTCCACCAAATCCTCAGTAATATCATAATCTTTTCCTTAAGCACTGTGGGATTGACTGTGTTTTATTTTTTGATTGGCTGGGTCTTCCTTCAAGTGGATTTTAAGGGAGGAGCCATAAGTGTTAAGGGTTTCTATACTCAAGCAATGTGCAAATCTTTGCACGTTCGTCACACGGTGCTGGTAGAGAGAGAGCTGAGTGCCCGTTTCTGAGGGGCTCCGAGGCTGTGGGGAGAAAGCCCTTCCGGATACTAGTTAGCAGCAGAAGCAGCAAACGAGGTGGTTTACCAGCAACAGCTAGAGCATATAAACACAAAGCGAGGCTTTAGCACAGCGCCAGTTAAGTAAAAATAAAACATTCGTACAACAACAAAAGCACTAGATTTTACAGGGATACATAAAATTTAGAAATTCATATTTAATGTAATAGCATGGTGAGATTGGATAGTGCAATAGGATTGGAATGGAATGCAATGGATGGATGGATGGGATGGATAGGATAGATGGGATAGATGGGATGAATTGGTGGATGGGAGGACAGACAGATGAATTTGAAACACACACACACACACACACACACACACGAGAATGAGAGGCCCTGAATGAGCCAGTGGTCATAGGGTCTGGGAAACGGTAAACTCAGCCCTCCGTACCAAACCACTTCACCTTTCCAGACAACTCAGCCACCACCCAGAAATAAGTAGCAGCAACAAGATCAGTCCTCCCCATTCTGCCTTGATCAGAACGATGCCAACACTAGTGAAAATCGGTAGACCACTCCTAGTGAATGTGAGAGCTAGTTTTGCTGAATTTTAAAACTTAAATTACTGTTTCATAAGCAGTCTGGAAAGGCAGCCCTGTGGAGGGAACAGAAAGATCAGGGCTCGCCAGGGCTTAGGGGCGAGGGAGGGAGCACTGCACAGTTGGAGCAGGGAAACTGCTCTGTACGCTACTGTCATAGGAGAGGCACGTCATTAAACATTTGTCAAAACCTATGACATGAACAGCACAAAGAGTGGATGCTAATGTAAACTCTGAGCTTTGGTTAATAGTAACATGTTGTCATTGGCTCATCACTTGTAACAGATGCAGCACACTAAAACAAAACAAAACCAAGACAAACAAAAAATTTTTTTTTGAAATTCATTTTTTTTTTGTATTTTTCTGAAGTTGGAAACAGGGAGGCAGTCAGACAGACTCCCGCATGCGCCCGACCGGGATCCACCCGGCATGCCCACCAGGGGGCGATGCTCTGCCCATCTGGGGCGTCGCTCTGTTGCAACCAGAGCCATTCTAGCACCTGAGGCAGAGGCTACAGAGCCATCCTCAGCGCCAGGGCCAACTTTGCTCCAATGGAGCCTTGGCTGCGGGAGGGGAAGAGTGAGACAGGGAGGAAGGAGAGGGGGAGGGGTGGAGAAGAGATGGGCGCTTCTCCTGTGTTCCCTGTCCGGGAATTGAACTCAGGACTCCTGCATGCCAGGCCGACGCTCTACCACTGAGCCAACCAGCAAAGGCAACAAAAATATTTTAATCCAAGGCATGGTGGGTAAGAACACAAGAAACAGAGAGCTATGTGAGTCTGAGGGTAAAATGGCAGTCATACCAGGAAAAGGTGACGCCATGGGCCTTTAGGCAGACCAGAGCCAGTCTCTGAACAGAACACATTTTCTCTATAGAAAAATGGGGTACATCGGGCACTGCTAGAGTAACAGGTGCACACGCTGGAATTGGTTTATGCAACTACTCACAGAGAAAGAAGTGTCTACTTTCTTTCACATAGAGGAAAATAATTTTAGCAACTGCAGAATTCTGGGTAGGAGACAATGAGGCATTCATTTTATCAATTAATGTACTGATTAATTTTTTTCTGGGAATTTTCATAACCAGGGGCATACACTGCAACGATGGAGGCAGAGGCTCCTAGTCCTTACATTATAAATGACTTCTCTTGAACTTTCCAAGCGTGGCTCTCTTTCTCCTTTGTCATAGGGAAAGTCACTGATAAGGAATCATTTGAAAGCAGTGTAAAACTATGCACGTGGGCAATTGGTGAGGGTGAGGCGGAGGTAGAAATGGATCCTCCCATTAAGAAGAACTTGATCTCAGCTGCGCTGACAGCCGGTAAAGGAAGTGGGTGTAGAACAATGGCCTAAAGAATTATCCTGCAACCTAACCCGAGGCTGCTAATTTCACCAGGGATGATCATAAAACACACTCATGTTGCAATTCTTTCATCAAGTCCTGTGACAGAATAGTGTGTGGGGACCATATGATGACACTTGATAATTGGTCCAAAAGGAAGAACCAGCTCTTCACAAAACTCGGTGGTCTCTAAATTCAGCACAGGGCGAATGTCTCTTCCCATTAACCCATAGAGAAAGAAAATAGAGTAGCCTGGCCTGTGGTGACTCAGTGGATAAACCATTCACCTGGAATGCTGATGTCGCCAGTTCAAAACTCTAGGCTTGCTTGATCAAGCAAGGTACATATGAGAAGCAATCAATGAGCAACTAAAGTAAAGGAACTATGAGTTGATGCTTTTCACTCTACCCCGTCCCCTGTAAAAATCAGTAAGTAAAATCTTTAAAAAAAAAAATAAAAGAGAAAGAAAATATAATAGAGAAAGGCTAAGAGAACAGAACTTGATGATATAGTTAATAAAAAGGGTAGTATTAAAAGCAAAATGACATGGGCCCTAATACCAACTCAACCACTTACTCCTTAGGTGGCCTTGGGCTACTTCATCAACTTGATGCAGTCTAAATTTCCTCATCAGTAAAATAGTAGTGGTGATACTTATCTTTCAGAGTTATTATAAGTACTCGAAACAATAAATATATATACATATCACAATGCCTAGCATGCAGCCAGTGCTCGATAAAAGGGCCATTATAATCGTTGTCTGCTTTTAAGCAACATGCTAATCTCCCAGCAGCAGTGCTATAAAAAGTTTTACATAGAGGGAATTCTTGAAAAAGGGAAAAGGAGCCCTGGCCGGTTGGCTCAGTGGTAGAGCGTTGGCCTGCTGTGCAGGAGTCCTGGGTTCAATTCCTGGCCAGGGCACACAGGAGAAGTACCCATCTGCTTCTCCACCCCTCCCCCTCTCCTTCCTCTCTGTCTCTCTCTTCCCTTCCTGCAGCCAAGGCTCCATTGGAGCAAAGTTGGCCTGAGCGCTGAGGATGGCTCTGTGGCCTCTGCCTCAGGTGCTAGAATGGCTCTGGTTGCAACAGAGCGACGCCCTAGATGGGCAGAGCATCGCCCCCTGGTGGGCATGCTGGGTGGATCCCAGTCGGGCGCATGCAGGAGTCTGTCTGACTGCCTCCCTGTTTCCAGCTTCAGGAAAATACAAAAAAAAAAAAAAAAAAAAAAAAGGGAGAAGGGTGTCCCACATTGCTGTTTCCCTCTCCTCCTCAAAACACCAAGTGTGGCAAATAGCTTCCATGGTTGCAGTGAAATGTCAGTGTCACCATCCGGCCACCAAATCTCCATCATCATCACTATACAGCAGCAGTAATTAAAGTGCCTCAATCTATTTAGTCCTTTCTTAACATTATCCCAGGCTTTCCCACCCTCTCATTTCCCCGCCTCCCTGAAGCATGGCACTGAGTGGCTGACCTTGCTGCTATTGCTGATTCAGCTCTTCCCTGGGCCTCCCTGCCCCTGTCTGGCTGTGTGATAGGCAATGCATTTCCCCATGGAAACAAAGGCTGAAACTCTACCATTAGCCTTAGTGTTGTATTCACGACTCCAGGGCCACCATGCCTCGGTTCATGCATGCGAGATGCGAGAGCTGGCCTGGGAAGGAAGCCACCATTTCGTTTCTGTCATTGCGGAGCGTGTTATAAATGCCGGTGAAATGATCTGCAGGGGGCTTTGGAACACACTGCACAGGTCAGGGTCTCAGTCTTCACACTGATTGCTGTGCCTCTGACCCAGGCTGCGTAAGCCAATGGGATTCTCCAGTCTCTTCTTTCCTGTCCTGGTGGCTGGTGGCTGCTGGCTGGCTGGGAGGGACTGGGAGGGGCTGGGATCGAGATCCTCTTCTCCGCTCGCTCCTCAGCTTGTTGCAAATGCTATAGTTAGTTTTTATGGCTATATACTTTTCTAAGTCAATGCAACCAAATCACTCAATAGGACTCAGGGGAGTTATTTTCATAGAACCCGATAGAATCTGCCAATGTAGTCATGTGACCACAGCTGTGGACACATCGGGAACAAGAAGAAAGGAGCAGTCCAATCAGGAAGCAAGCTTGTGACATGACCTCTGTTTCATTGCACTTGTCTTTAACTCCTTATTGCAATACCTCTCTAGCCTTCATTTTCTTTAACCAACAAAAAATTTAAAAGGAAACACACAGCTTTGATCTCCAGGCATCATGCTCTCCCAGGACCTCGTTTTATTCTCACAACCATGTCACAGAATAGGTATTACCGTTGTAGTGCCAACTTTACAGATAAAAATACTTAAAGCCAGAGAGACCCAGGAACTTGCCCAAGGTCGCCCACCCAGCATGTGACAGTTACAGAACCAAAATCCAGATTTATCAGGCTCCAAAGTTCATTATGTCTGATCAATAAGGTATAGTTATTCAGCACTTTAATCATTTTTTTTTTAATTTTTCTGAAGTTGGAAACAGGGAGGCAGACAGACTCCCACATGCGCCCAACTGGGGTCCACCTGGCATGCCCACCAGGGGGCGATGCTCTGCCCATCTGAGGAGTCGCTCTGTTGCAACCAGAGCCATTCTACCACCTGAGGCAGAGGCCACAGAGCCATCCTCAGCGCCCGGGCCAACTTTGCTCCAATGGAGCCTTGGCTGCAGGAAGGGAAGAGAGAGACAGAGAGGAAGGAGAGGGGGAGGGGTGGAGAAGCAGATGGGCACTTCTCCTATGTGCCCTGGCCAGGAATCGGACCCGGGACCCCTGCACACCAGGCCTATGCTCTACCACTGAGCCAACCGGCCAGGGCCAGCACTTTATCATTTTTAAAGTATATCGTTTTGAAAGTGTGGGATTATTTGAGCTCCCTATCAGGCCTGGGAGGCAGATAAGACACACATGGCCATCTCAACTTTAAGGAGAGGACAGGGAGACTTAGGTGGCTGAATGGCTCTGCCTGCACCCTGAGGTTGACAACACCAGGAATATGGGCTTTGGAGTCATCCAGATAGACCTGGGTCTGGGCTTGCCCTGGATTTTGTGTGTAGCTGTGCAAAACTCACTCATGTTCTTAGGGTTCTTGCCTGTAAAATGCAACTAATTATACCACCCTAAGCAGAGGTTTCCTATGAAATAGCCAGCTTAGGGTACTTGAACACAATGTCTGTCAGTGTGACTGTTGAGTCAGACTGCCCGTTTTAAGTAATTCTGTAACTGAGGAAGAGTCATGTTGAGAAAGTGAATAAAAGTCTTTATTAAAAAGAGTGTCAGAATCGTATTAAATTTAGGGAGGTTTAAACAATTAGTAATGAGCATGTAAAAACAATTATTAATGAGCAAGTGCTCAATGAACACTAGCCGTTATCATTATTATTTGTGTAACAGCTCGCAACATGCCTAGTACATACCAGACACCAGGCTAACGCTCCCAGCACTGCGTGTGACCCTGCTCGGGAAGGTGCAAGTCAGGAAAACGTTCCTGCCAGCTCAGCGGCGGCGCCTCCCGCCCTCGTGACTCTCACGTGCTCAAACACAGGCCTGGGGAGCCAGGTAAACGACGCGAGAGGTGCCATTTTCAAATGTAATAAACAGGCAGCCACTCTCAGGAGCATGTCTCATTCCCAGTGGCAGGTTATAGACAGCCTTTTCTCAATATCTGGATCTAATTTGAATACAAGGGCAGCTACACTCGCTCTCCCTCCGCATCCGCCATTGACCTCTGCGTGAGCCCCAGGCGGGATCTGCTCGGAGAGTGTAAGCCCCTATCAATATCATCCTGAACACAATGTAATTAGCAAACTTATTCGGCAGCCACAGGAGGAGTGTGGAATGATTTCCAAGGCCCTACCTAGATCCAGTGAGTAGAACGTTGGGGTTTAGGAACATTTTCATTTACCTTGGATTGTTCCCGTTTGTCAGTATAGATGAGCAAGAAGTTTGGGCATCTCTCTTGGGTCCAGTGCCAGGGTTGTTAAAGTGAGACTGCTGGGCCCAATCCAGTCCACTGCCTATTTTGGGGAGTCAAGCCTCATTAGAACACAGCCACGCCCACTCCTTCGCATAGTGTCTGTGACTGCTTTGGAGTAGCAAGAGACTAGTTAGCCCACTAAGCCTGAAGTATTTATGCTCTGGCTCTCTATAGAATAAGTTTGAAGACCCTTGTTCCAGTTTATTCAAGAGCCAGACAGACTCCAGAAGAGCCCGAGGCGGTCCCTCTTCTCTCTAACACTGATAACCTAACACTGACCTCCAGGTCTGACCGGTGGCTGGGGCTGCCCCCTGGGGATGCTCCCTGGCTCAGTAGCTCAGTTGGTTAGTGTTGTTCTGACATGCCAAGACTGCAGGCTTGAACCTCAGTCAGGGCACAAGCAAGAATCAACCGATAATGGCATGAATAGGTGGAACAATAAATTGATGTTTCTCTCTTTCTCTCTTTCCTTCCTCTCTCTTTAAAAATCAATAAATTAAAAAAAAGTTAAGAAAAAAACGATAACAACAAATGCTTAAGCTTGTGAAATGGGCTGGTAGATGGTGAATACCCCTAGGCGATGAGGGCTGCAGGGGACCTTCCTGGATTGTCCGGAGCTCATTGCCTCCAATGGGTAGCAGCCCAGGGCAGACCTGCTGGGACACATGTGCTCAGGAGTTTGCCTCAGAGCTGGTCCAGTCCTTGCGGTGGGAAAATTGCCAGTCCTTGCGGTGGGAAAATTGCTCCGTGGCTGGATAATGTCCCTATTGACAGTGACCAGATTTCCATAATTCACAGCCTGGAGGATCTGAGCTTAAAAATGTATTTGGAAATTCACCTTATGTCAGCTGCAGACAACAAAGATGAAGCTCGGTTGACAATAATTAGCATTCCTCAGCATTCCCGGTGGTGTTCCTGGCTCTACCCAAAGAGTGCCAAATGAATAACTTGGGGTGAAGTCTAGGAAGCGCTACAGCATTTTTTTAAACAAATATTACTGGTGGTGGTGGTGTTCGCTGTTGCTGTTTACATGGGTGACCCGGGTAAAACACTTTAAGAGACAATGCTCAGTTGTTGAGATCTTAATCATTTTGGGGTTGCAGGCCATGTGAGAATCTTATAAAAAGCTATGAAAACTTCGACCAGAAAAAAATATAATGAATATATATAGTCACATCCGATGCTTCCTACAACTTTAGATGGTTCTGAACTCTCAAGCCTATTGTTAAGAACCCCCAGTTAAGAGGTATCCTAAAATAGTGGATGAGAGGGGAAGTGTGTGAAAGCATTTATGAGAGCACGTGAGGATGACACTCCTGACACCTGTCACCTGCCCTTTCCCCCTCTTGTGGGCTTGCAGGAAGAGGGGATTCTCCTCTGTGATGTGGGTGGGTGACATTTGCCCAGATAAACTCTCAGGGTGGTGAGAGTCACATGAGGTCACAAGTAGGAAAGCAAATTACAAGCTCTAAAGAGCTATCCACACATTGGGGACCATGGTGATGGAATGACCATCGGACTGCCTTCCTCTCACATCATCCCAGCCCTGCGCCCACAGCTCTGCCCTCCCATGTCCTTCAAGTCCGGCGTGGATCGGACAGGCTGCCTGTCCAGTATTCCTTTGGGCCATAGTGATCCGAGGAATTTCACTTTGTGAAATAACTGACCACTGGACATTTCCCCCTCACAGCCCTGCCAGACCCCACACTCAGTGCACCCCAAACCCACCATGAAATTGGCTTCTCTCCCTCCTCATCGCCTGGTTTCTATTGTGATTGGATGGCACTTTGCCATATCATGTACCCTTTCTCCTCTCTGTATTTTTCCTTTTTCTCTCTGTGTTTCTGTTCTCCCTCCCCTGCCCACCCAGTCATACTCAGTTCTTTCCACAGGAAGAAGTCTACACACTAAAGTCAAGAGTCTATTCCACAGGGTCCAGATGGTGTTTGACAGCCCGAGGTTGGACGGGCAGATGAAGGGAGTGGGTATGGGTGAAGAAGCAGGAACTGGGGAACCCCAGCGTAAAACATGGGGCAGAAACCAGCAACTCACATAGGAAACTGGGAAAGAGTGGCTAGTAAGGTAACAGGAGAATCCAAACAGAGCAAAGTCCTTAAAGTAAAGGAAATGGTTCAAGAAGGAAAAGGTAGTTCAGCAATGTCAACCATCACTGACAGGTCAAACGAGCACCGATAATTGACCAGGAGATGTCAACAGTATGGTATATTAAACTCTGAGAATCCTGAAGTATTCATTGGGAGAAATAAGAAATTTTGTCCCAGGGAGTTGAAGGGACATTTTTAGATCGAGACTAAGGGTTGCTTAAAAATGAAACCAGCTTGATGAATTCCCAGCCACCGAGCAGGGTGCCTGCCCTTTCCTCACCTCCGGAGGAGTGATTTCTCATCAGAGGAGAAACCTGTCCCAGCTTTGAGCTGTCAAGCCATCAATCTTTTCACCAACTTGCTAATTGTTTTTCTTGCCACCTTTTCCCGGTGTCCAGAGTAATTGTTATGAAATATGGCCTTGTTGTGTCTCTCCCAGCTGGGGCCCCTGTGTCCTTTGCTGGCCCCGGGACCAGTGAAGATTTTGCATGTGTCCCTAGGTGTTCGCTAGAAGCACAGGGGATGATGCTGTTACCAAAAATGTGACATCCTGATGAGACCAGAGGTGCCACACAGCAGCCCTGAAATCTGAGAGGGCAGAGTGACCCCTCCAGTCCAAAACACATCAGCCAAGTAGCCTCTGCTTGGTGGAACATATTCCCTTTCTTGGGGAGACAGTAAGAAAATGAGCCCTATTTAATCATGAGGATGAAAACATCCTTTCATGCATGCTTTAAATTATTCCTTGGACATGCATTGAGTATCTGAAGTTGTCCAGTGGGTTAAAAGCTTGATGGCAATGAGCAATCTGACATATTCCATCTTATGGAAGTCACACTTAACAGGAATTAACTGAAAGGATTTCTTTTTCCTGGGAAGAATGTTGGAAGGGATCGGTCGGGGGGCTGTTCAGGAAGCGTGGCTTTAAGTTCCCGTGTTCCTTAGGAAGAATGCACTCCGGTCAGAGGCAATGGGATTTTTGTCTGCCCGTCGTGAACTCTTGCCAGATGCTGAAACGCCCAGGTTAGCATTACCAAGTCTCTTCAACCCCTAAAATGGACCCTGAGACTTCAACAAGATTCCCTAGCGATTACAAAAACAACCTTTGCAAGCCTCGTCTCCTTGATACCTATTTGGGTTCAGGGTCCAATGTCTTGGTGTGCATCTAAGTGCCATCTTGCTACACTAGCCACTTGTTCTATCATGGCACCTTGGTGTCATGGAGACAAAGTTGCCCTGAACCTCTGCAATGATGAATAGCCAGCGAACATAAGTGACTGGTTACCTACAAGCTCTAAGTGGAAGAAATTATGGCCAGTGCAAGGCCTCCCAAAGCACCTGTGAAGGCTACACACTGTTCTAAGCACTAGGGATATAAAGTTGAAGACAGGTCTCTAACTCCTGTCTATAAGAGGCTCAAATGGAAAAGGGTTTGCATACATGAAGTAGCATTAAGCAAAGAAGCATTCTTGACAGATCTAGCCCTAGTCTTAACTCATGAATCCATTGGCTAATGATGTGTCTTAGTTATGGCTGCTAGCCGCCCAGTAACTAAAAATTGGCACGTTGAGATTTGATAGGATTGTTTTAAAATTGCTTGAGCGATGACTCCTGCAATAGAATTAAAGCCTAACAATTTAATTCCAATTGTCATCGTTAAACATGAAGAGTACCTCTCATCAACTGACCCAACAGTAGATTACTTTAAGATTTCTGGGAAAGTGCACATGCCTGAATTAATCTGCAACAATGTATCAAGCTCTACCCCCACGCCAGCCATTGTGCTAAGAGCTTTATCAGGATTATCTCAGTTAATTCACAAATCTCTGAAGCAAATACCGTTATTATCTTCTTTTTTCCCTATGAAGAAGGCGAGTTTGAGCCAGGACTCAGGTCCAGGCTGTCTGGTACCAGTCTCCTTAATCCTCATTAGAAAACAACATTTCCTCACGCAAGATGGACCCAGCCACATCGCATCTTTCCTTGATGAATGTTAACGCATTCTGAATGTCTGTGTACCTCTATGAAGCTTATTCAGCAGGACAGTGAGGGTCAGGGCTGGGGGCTAAAAGCCAGCAGGCCACAAGGACAACATTAACAAAGACATGGTAGAATGATTTCTGGATCTCACTTTAGTCGCTTCCTTTGCCTTCTCTTGTATACAATGCCAGTGAACCAATTCTTGCACTCAAATATCTCTTTTACCATCCTTGTGGTGCATAAAGATAAGAACTTTTATGTGTTTAGAGAAGAGTAAGAGACATAAGATATGAAGTCATACTTCTACCCAAAGATCTCCATTCGTTCAACATGGTCGAATTCCAGTAGCTTTCTCACCTTGGCAGGTGATGTTTTCTCCATCTGCATTACGTTTTGTTCCTTTCTGCCTTTCTCTGCCTGAACAACTCTTTAAGATTCAGCTCAAGGGCCACTTCCTCCAAATGGCCATCCCTAAGTCCCAGACTTAATCAAGTGATCTTTCTCTGTTTTTCCCACCATCAGAGCATCATAATAATTGTCTGTGAGTTTGCTATAGCAAGCTATGAACAGCTGTAATACAAAGACATTGTTTTACCCTTCTTTGTATACGCAAACAGGGAACAGTGTAGCAGATATATAGGAGGTATTCGATAACTGAGTGAATGAGTGAATGAATGAATACATTCTGGCATAGACCAGATGGGTTTGGTCTGCTTGTAACCAAAGTCTCCTTGCTTAAACTTAGGTATCCGTTACATGGTTGCAGTATGGGGCACGTCTACTCTCACAACTAGAGACAGAGCTCATGGTCTAACAAAAACTTAAACCTAGAAAAGATTACGGCAGTAAGCCAGTCCAACCTCTTCTTTATATAGATAGAGAAACCAAGACCAAGGGGACAGAAGAGCTCTCCACAAAGTCACCTAGATATTCAGGGATAGAACTGCAAACAGAACGTAGGATTTCTGACTCTGAGGCTGGAGATCTTTGCCACTGTACCAGTGTTCTCCCAAATGCAGGGTCTCTTAGTATACTGTCTCGTGTCTTCCTGATGCAGACATTCACTGACATAAAAAAACCCTCCAAGTAACACATGAAAGTTACAGATGAAAAGTGAATTTGTTTTCCCACCTATTGTGGAAAACAATTCACAGGGTCTCTCATTTTTCAACTAGCACTTATAAAATATGTTCCAAAAATTCAATTGCTTCAGGGCATTGTTTATTTTTTCTCAAATAATTTGGTGCACAAAAAAAAATTCTTTTAAAAGGGTTAGAGATTGCTTCTTATCTCAGAATGAATAGTCAAGGGCATCTGCCATAAAGAGAATTCTCATTTCAGTCAGAACATTGATTTTAATAAATCTATTCCAAGAAATAAAGTGGCTGTTCTTCCCTTTGGTGAACATACCCTTGTAGCTCACAAAATATTTTGATGATAGAAATATTAGCAAGCCATGACACATGTGTAGCCTGATGCCACTGAAATGTAGCCTAAAATCCAGCAGTCACTAGAATTTATAACATTGCTTTCGTGGAGAGTAAGTCTGGAAGAGTTTGCAGAAGGGAAGGGTTTGATAGACATGGCTGGTACATTGGCAAGAATGGGGCTATGGAAGCAGAAATACCTGCTGGAGTTCAACCCTATGACTTATTAACTCTGTGACCATTGACAGAAGATTCAGTCCCCTTAGTTCCATTCATCAATTAGAGAAGTATTTGATGAGCACCTGCTAGGTTTGGGTTCTACTCTAAGCACTGTGCGCAGCAGGGAAATGAGGAGTGTTAGAAGCCTACCCTCGTCAAGCTTACATTCTCATAGTGGGAGACTTTGGGAGACAAACAGCATGCTCCTCCCCCCTCCCCCCAAAAACCAGGAAATATATTGTATGTTATTTGGTGATTAATATCATGGGAAAAGCCCCCAAATGGGGGCCCAGTAGTGATGGGAAGAGAATAACTTGACACGGGATGATCAGGGAAGATGTCGCTGAGAAAGTGACATCAGAAAGAGGGTTGAAGGAGTAAAGAAATAAATCAGGTATTTGGGGATAGAGTGCTTTAGGCACAGAAAAGGGCAAGGTCAAAGGCCCTGGGGTGGGCCACACAGTGTGTTCAAAGAGCAGCAAGTGGGATATATGTCTAAGGGCATTAAGAATAACGGAGGAGTAATGGGAGATGAGCTCAAAGAGGTGTAAGAAGTAGAGAGACAGAGAAGGCCAGCCTTGTAAGACCTGGTAGGCCCAGAAGGACACTGACCTTCTTTTCTAAGAGTGTTGAGCAGAGGAGTGGCGTGGTCTGGCTTCAACTATTAAAAGACCACACTGTGTTGATGACTGACTTCAGGAGGGAAAGGGTGAAAGCATGCTGAACAGTTTAAGAGGCTACTGAAAAGATTGTGAAGAGTTACGGTGTCTGGGACTAGGTAAGTAGCCGCCGAGAAAGTGAGGGGTGGACCAAGTCTGGATACATTTAGAGGGAGAGCCATGGGGATTTGCTGACAATCTGCATGTTGAGAACTGAAAGAGACAACACACATAACACGTTAGTACCACCTGGTACAATTTATGAGCTCAAACTATAGCAATTTCTTTATCTCCCTTCTTATTGGTGATTATTATTATTATTATTATCATTGTTGTTGTTGTTACTGATTGCTAACATTCACTGAGCATTTACAAAGTAGCACATGCTGTGTCAAGTGCTTAGCACTCATTGCTCAGCAAACGGTCTATGTTGATGGGATCTTATGGAGATTTCTCAGGCTCTTAGAGGAAGCTCTTTGGGATTTGGTAGACTATTTGGTTATTTATTTTCCACCTTCATCTCTTAAATGATCATCAGACACATGGGAGAAGACTTTATCAGTTAACTTCTCTGGTCCAGGCTTTTCATATCAGTTCACACACCCCGGTTCACCTGGAGAGCGGTGACATGTGCTTTGTGCCTAAAAGCATACTTTTCGTCAAACGCCCTGTGTGGGGTAAGGTGGGGCATGGTGGACAGAACTAATCCGTTTGCCCACCCTGGGTCTAGTTTATGTGGGCTCCACTGAAACCACCTCAACATGGTGGAAATTCCCCCAAGAGCAGCTGCATTTATTCAAGCTTTCTTCCTCTGCTCTGGGAGTTGTGGGAAATGGGAGATGAGTTCATAGTGACCCGCCCCTGAACAGCGACAATCTCAATGGGGAAAAGAGAAGTTAGGGTTTGCGTGCCTCAGAGGTCTGCTTGGGCAGTACATCTGGGTTTTCTCATTTGGACACACTCTCTTCTACTCTTTGAAACAAATACAGATTTCTCTACTGAGGATCCCCTGTCAACATCTGTAAATCACGAGGAACCTCAACTCTCCTAAACAAAGAGCTTTATAAAAGTGGGTTCCTGTTCTGTTCTCCCAAGTCTGTTTCTGAGGGAGCGTTCTCCTTGCTGAGTGACTCTGGTGAACCACTTGCTCCCTTTCCCGTGTCTGAGAAGTGGACGGCCTGGATTCTTACACGCTGGAGACCTGAAAATGCTGGCGTGCCCAGATATGTCCAGTGTCATCCTCTGTCTCCTCTGAGGACCCAGTGAAGTACCTGGGCCATTGAAATGATCCTGACACTCCACAGTATCATCACAGGGTTCTTCATGAAGAGGTGAAAAGTCCCCAAAGTGAACAAATTCTGCTACAGGGAGAGGGACCTTTATTTGTCTTATGGAGTTCCTACGACATTGAACGCATTGGTTTCTTTGTGCCGCCCCACTTACTTCTTGCCGTTCTTCTAGGGCAGGGGTAGTCAACCTTTTCATACTCATCGCCCACTTTTGTATCTCTGTTAGTAGTAAAATTTTCTAACCACCCACCGGTTCCACAGTAATGGTGATTGATAAAGTAGGGAAGCAACTTTACTTTATAAAATTTATAAAGCAGAGTTACAGCAAGTTAAAGCATATAATAATAATAATTACTTACCAAGTACTTTATGTCAGATTTTTGCTAAGTTTGGCAGAATAAATCTTTATAAATCAACTTACTATAGTTAAATCTATCTTTTTATTTATATTTTGGTTGCTCCTCTACCGCCCACCATGAAAGCTGGAACGCCCAGTAGTGGGCAGAAGGGACCAGGTTGACTACCACTGCTCTAGGGGGTAAGTGTTATTATCCCTCATGTGCAGATGAAGAAAGAGGCTCAGGGAGGATAAAGACTTTGCCCAAATCACAGGGCTGATAGGTGATGGAGCTCACATTTGAACCTACATTCACTTAAATGTGTATTAACCTTAGTCAGTCTAAAAGTTTGAAACTTTCACCACCCAATGACATGACCACCCCACACCCCCTTATTGATTTCAATCACGTGGCACATGTCAGAGAGTGACAGAAGCCTGCTGTGACACTGTGCTTTCAGACGCCCATATGGCTTCACCTGGAGTCATTCTGGAAGCTGTAAGTTCATAAATAATGGCTCTTCAACTTGGTCGGGCTCGCAGCACCAGTAGAAGACAGACGATCTCCGGCTGTGCCCAGTGTCGCTGCCAGCGAGTGTGTGAGCTCGTAGTCTTGGGTTGCCGTCCCCTGGAGTGCTTTCATGTGATCAGTTGATCAGTTGTCAGTTTCAGGTCTGCTGTTTCTCTCCCCAGAAGCCCAGCCGGCAGAAGACGACAGCTCCACCGCCCTGCCCGTGCTAGGGGAGCTATCGAACTCGGATAATGACATAAACGAGCCGGCGCTCATCTGGGGAATCTCAGACAAAGCAGCCCAGAGGAAAACCATCTCCGTTGATGAGGGTTTGTTTCACTTGCAACAACAGCAAAAGCAGCAGCGGCCGCCACCGCCGCCGCAGCAGCAGCAGCAGCAGCAGCAGCAGCAGAGAGCGGAGCCTGGGCACAGGCTGGCGAGAAGTAGAGGCAGGCTGAGACTGCCGCACGTGAGTGCATCGGAGGGTTTCTCTGCGTCTGGGAGAGGGATGCCGGGCGGGGGGCTTGCTTGGGAGGCGGGTGTGCAAGTGTGAGTCGGGGCGTCGTGGCTGGGGTGGGAGGGATGCTTTACACAATTCACAAGTGCCTTTGGGATCTGCCCTCCTCTTCCCAAAGAGGTGCAAGAGCGTGCCCACATGCTCTTGCTCATTCTCCGCTGAGCGTAATAAGCGTGAGCAGCAGGTGGGCACTCTTTTCTTCTTGGCTTTGGCTCCTTCTTCATCCTTGAGAATGGGCTGCCTGGCAGAAAGCTTTACCTCACCCGGGAAAGCTCCCCTGAGCCGAAGGAAGGCCCCGCAGGGCTCCTCTTCCACCTCCCCTAAGTGCAAGTGTAGCTCCCCAAGCCCTTGCCACCTGCCACACACTCTGCAGGGGCATTTACATCCTGCTAGCCACCAAGGGGAAAGGGTTATTTTTGTGTCTCTGGATCTCAGCTCAAGTTGTCTGTAGTAAACGGCACCAGATCGAACTCAATTCAACCTCTCAGTTCAAAGAGTTCCATGCACAGCCCAGGGCCATGCACGGGCAAGCACAGGCTGTGTTTAACCCAGCTGCTCAGCCCAGGGCACGAAGAGGGTCTCTCCTGGCTGCCAGTATTGATGCCATCTTGAACTTTGGGGAAGATATTTGTGTGTGTGTGTATGTGTGTGTGTGTGTTTAATCAAGCCTGAAATTTACTGTGAATATCGGATAGACTGAAGCTGAAAAAGGACAGGCGAGGATATTTTTTTTTTCTATAAAGCACTTGTGTAGCTAGCATCAGGTCCTCTTATCCTGGGAAGCCGGCTGGTGTCTTTAGATTGTTGTAACGGATGCTTAAATAATGTGCAAAGCACACGATCACCTGGCCGTCAACTTGCTTGTATCCTAGTTCTCCGAAGAAGACCTGGTCGTTGGCTTGCTGTTTGCTTTCCTACCCTGCTTTCTCTCCGTAGAGTCTGATACGGCCAAGCGTGTCATGCTGAACACTTACTTAGGTGCTTGAGTGTCCGCTGGAAACACATCCAAGTTCCTGTCTCCGGGAGGGAGGGGGGAGCCAGGGAGGGACACTTCACTTAGCCCGAGAGCAGGTTTTGTGCAGTGACAGCCGGGGAGTGGGAGACGCCTCTCTGGGCCGGGACGGGAGCACCAGCGACGCTGGGATGCAGAGTTGAATGCACAGTGCCGGAGGGTCAGGACCGAGCCCCCAGGTTGCTAGGGATGGCGTGTCTGAGACACAGACCAGGGTACGGCTTCCCGGGCACCCTCTCACGGAGGCTGTGCCTTCCGACCTGTCTCCTGCCCTGGCACACCAGGATCAACGGATGGAGCTGCTCGTAGCTGGGGAGGAGTGGCTAGGGGGCTCAAGTGGACCACCCCGTGGGAAGGGTTCGATATTTGGGGCATCACACTGTCTGGGACTCATCCATTGTACAGTGGGGTGCTGTGGCACACAGGGTGGGAGGATCTAACTCCAGCAACCCAGGGGAAGCCAAAGGCATGGGTCCAGACAGGTCATCAGATGCCTGGGCTTTGTGATTATGTTTTCATTACTAGTGACAATGCATTGTGGAAACATTGCAAAGTATTTGGAAAAGGCTTTCTCCTCATCTTACGTTTTTTTCGTATCCCTGGTTCTTTTCTTTGCTCTTCTGCAGTCTTTGTGCAAGCCGGCCTCTCTGACACTGTGGTAACCACATAGACCCCTTCACTGCTTCTTTCTCCAGGATGACTTGATCAGTACTGGCTTATTGTTCAGGACTGCTTTCACAGAGATGGTTCATCTTGTGGCTGGATTAAATGAATTGATCCCTTAAATTGATGCGCCGTAACCCATTTAGCGATTGAAATCACCGCTAGTTTGTCCACCGCTGTGATGCTGCTGTGAATATTTCTGTGCATAGAACAGTTCTGCTTCCCTTTCTTAAAAAAAAAAATAATCAGAAGGGATGAATCTTCAACATTGATAGGAGTGAGGTTAAAGAACATGAACATTTTATGGCTTTTCCTACCTATTCTCAAACTGTTCTCTGAGACATATTTCTGTGGTCCAAAACCCTCAGTAAGATGGTCTAGATAAATATCAACTTATTTTGTTATTATTTTTTTTTAATTTTATTTTAATTTTATTTATTCATTTTAGAAAGGAGAGAGAGAGAGAGAGAGAGAGAGAAGGGGGGAGGAGCTGAAAGCATCAACTCCCATATGTGCCTTGACCAGGCAAGCCCAGGGTTTCGAACCGGCGACCTCAGCATTTCCAGGTCGACGCTTTATCCACTGCGCCACCACAGGTCAGGCTTGTTATTATTTTTATCTAGAGCCTAATACACATTTGATCCCCCCCCACCCGCCACCCCCTCTCTCAATTAGAAGTTATACAAAGGTACGGGTCAGTTTTTTTATAAGCTGGCTTTTTTAGTCCAATCAAGCCAGAAAATGTCACTCTGCAGTACAAGCCTGCAAACTTCTCAGGCTCCCCCCCTACTTTGTCAACATGTCACAGGAGGACCCTAAGCTCCCCAGCCTCCCCATCCCATCTCTATAAGGGGTGCAAAGGGAGAGGGCAGAAGCTCTCCATCCCGTACCCGGGCACCCCCAGAAAGATGAGCGAAGGCCACGGGAGGGAAAGCCAACCAGAAATATCCACCAAGCCCTTCCGTCTTCCTCCCGACCCGACAGAGCCGGCAGGGAGGTGAGCTCACTCCTCGGGCAGCGTTTGAGGCTGAGGCCTGACAGGTGGGAATGGGGCGGGGGTCCCTTGGGAAGAGGAAGACTAGCGCGCCCTTCCTGGGAGAAGGAAGCGAGGGTCTCCACTGCTCTGCGCACTTCCCCCGACGGCATGGGCTTTGAGGACGGAGCTCAGCCAGGGCCGAAGACCAGCCCTGATCACAGAAGAGCTGGAGACAGCTTCTTTTTCCGTTCCTACCTCCTGGAAGGACAATTTTATCAACAATTTATTTTTTGCTTTTATATCCTCTTCTCTGGTCTCGCGTCGATCTGGAGATTAAACTGTGCTGTTCTGACCTCCTGCGTAGCTCGCTGTAAATTGCTCCAGTGCTAATTTCTCCTTGTCAGTGCCCAGCGGGGGCCGCGCAGAAGCCCAGCATGCCTTGCCCACGCTGACCCGCGCTGACCCACGCAGCTGGGAAATGACCGCATCTTGGGAGCAAGATTTTCCTGCCCATGTAAAGCAGATTTGATAAATGTGAGGGTTTGTTTTGTTTTGTTTTTAGGAGCATTATTGGATCTGTCTGTCTGGGAGGGCTTAGAAGAAGCCCCGCTCCACAAAGCGAGGGGCCAGCATCACGTCTGACTTCAAGTGGAGGTGACAGGCTGCTCCAGCTGGTGGGCAGACCTGTGTGCTCCCAGGCGGCCTGGGACCAAAGCTTTTGTCCGCTAAAGAGAGAACAGGAGGCTTTTAAATTGTAGCGCATGAGTTTAAGGAAGACATTAGTAGGGACTTCCCATATGGTAACGGACCTCAGTCTTGACTGTATTTATTGGTTTAAGATCTAGCTTTGCTGCAAGATTCTTCTCTGGGCGAGCAAGGATAGTTGCTGCTCTCTTTATCACCACATCCCCAATTTTTTGCCCAGTCAGCATGGCTTCCACTGGCCAAAGCTGTGCCAAGTCAGTGCCAGGACGTATCTTGGGTTTTCCATCTACATCAGTGCCTCTAAGCCTCATGACAATGGTGTACAGTGTTTGCTGTTGTTATTCCCATTTTACTGATTTAAAAATTGAGACGCCAGGAGGTGAGGCTGCAGGGTAGATGGAACCGTGTGAATGGGGCTGGGGAAGAAGGAGGAAGAGGCACTGAAGTCTCATGCCACTTGAAAGTGCCAGGACCACACTCTGATCCCAAGCCGTCTAAGTCCAGGTCTGTGTTCTTAACTCACGGCACCGGCAAGTCATTTCACATCAGCTCACGAATGACGGGAAGTCTAAAACAATGTTAAAACACTACCATGCAGCTAAAATGCATTCTAGTAATAATGATAATGATGATGATGACTTTATAGCAAAGTGACTAACCCTATTTACTATGCATTAGTCGCTTTTTATTGCAACTCTAGAATGCATTTGAGTGACTTCTCACAATAGCCTGTAGGATGGCCACCATGCTTATTTCTGCTTCACCAATAAAGATTCTCAGGTTCTGAGATATTGTACAACTTGTCCAAGGCCACAGAGCCAGTGATCTGACTCTGATGTCTGTTCTCTGTAACTGCGCCTGAGTGACGTACCAACAAGTTAGTCCTGGATCGAGGGGCAGAGCAGTCACAACCAAGGGTTTTCCTGGGAAAGTGGAGGCGAACTCAAATGGTCTCTTCTGATCTCTTTCGAGAAAGGGCTCTGGAATGGCTTTTAGAATCTCCTTCCCGGGATGCTGCACAGAAAACTTGGGTCTCAGTCCATGCCAGGTCCTGCCTCACAGGCAGGTTCCTAAAGGAAGAAGGTTTTGATAAACATGGGACCAGGGGGCCAGTCATTGGTACGCTGCGTGGAAAAGGCAAGAATCCTAGCTGAGCCCCCTCTTTTGTTCTGTGTCCCAGACCTGCACTGTCCACAGGGCAGTTGTTAGCCACATGTGGCTATTGAGCACTTGAAATGTAGCTCGTTCAAACTGAGGCATGCCATAAGTGTAAAAACACACACCAGATCTCAACAGTTTAGTATTTGAAAAAATGTAGACTATCTCAATATGCCTGTATTGATTAACATATTAAAACAAACATGTTTTAGGTAGAATAAATATATCCTTAAAGTTAATTTTACCTGTTTCTTTTTACTTTAAAAAAAATTGTGGTAAAATAAACATAACGTAATATTTACCACCTTAACCATTTTTAAATGTGTAGTTCAACTGTGGTAAGTGTGGTCACGTTGTTGTGCAACCAAGCTCTGAAATTCTTTCTACCTCACAAACTTAATACTTTTTTTTTTTTCTTTTTCTTTTTTTGTATTTTTCTGAAGTTGGAAACGGGGAGGCAGTCAGACAGACTCCCACATGTGCCCCACCGGGATCCACCCGGCACGCCCACCAGGGGGTGATGCTCTGCCCATCCGGGGCGTTGCTCTGTTGCAACCAGAGCCATTCTAGTGCCTGAGGCAGAGGCCACAGAGCCATCCTCAGCGCCCGGGCCAACTTTGCTCCAATGGAGCCTTGGCTGTGGGAGGGGAAGAGAGGACAGAGAGGAAGGAGAGGAGGAGGGGTGGAGAAGCAGATGGGACCTTCTTCTGTGTGCCCTGGCAGGAATTGAACCCGGGACTCCTGCACGCCAGGCCGACACTCTACCACTAAGCCAACCAGCCAGGGCCAAACCTAATACTTTAGACCAGATATTTTCAACCTGCGCACTTCAAGAATTTTTAAAACATGCAATGCCTGATTATTTAATCAGGAGCAGTGACCTCTTTTCCATAGATTGTCATATTAAAAAAATGATAACCGCCAACACAATATGATAGCTGTTCCATGTGAATGAATCAAAAAGGATACCATTTTTTTTGTCAGATTGATGACAAGTATGTTATTTTGTGTGTGCTGCAGAACTCTAGTGATTAGTTTGTGTGCCATGAAATGAAAAAGGTTGAAAATTGCTGCTCTATACCATTGAACACTTCTTCCTTCTTTTCTTCTTTCATTCCATCCTTCCTTCCTTCTTTCCTTCCTTCCTTCCTTCCTTCCTTCCATCTTTCCTTCCTCCTTCCCTTTCTTCCTTCCTTCCTTCCTTCCTTCCTTCCTTCCTTCCTTCCTTCCTTCCATCTTTCCTTCCTCCCTCCCTCCCTTCCTTCCTTCCTTCCTTCCCTCCCTCCCTCCCTCCCTCCTTCCTTCCTTCCTTCCTTCCTTCCTTCCTTCCTTCCTTCCTTCCTTCCTTCCCTCCCTCATTGATAACTACCATTGTACAAGTGGAATCATACAGTATTTATCTTTCATGACTGTCTTCTTTCCTTCGCTTTGAGCTGAATAATATTCCATTCTATATATGTACCACTTTGTCCATCCATCCATCATTGAACACCTGGATGCTCACACTCTTTTTGTTTTTCTATATTGTGGCTTCTACAACACTTAAAATTGCATAGGTGCCTTGCACGTGTGGTTTATGTTACATTTCTATTGGACAGTGCTACTCGGAACCTTTCTCTCTTCCTCTGTGCCTCTCCCTTCTCACTCCCATATACAAGGCCTAAAGTTGCCCCCGTCTCCCCTGCCCCTTTCCTCTCCCCCTTCCCCTTTCCTTTTCTCTAAGACCTGAGCTAAGAATCTTAGTTTCCACCCAGCCCTCTTTGTATAAGGATCTGGAAAAGACCCATGTTGGGCCAAGTTGTCTGTGATATCCTGAAGGAGTAATAGCCCCTTTGGCCCTAATGCACAGGCAGAAGGCCCAATAAATTGGGGCTGAGAAGAAAAGGCTTTTTAAGTGATTTGATGTTTTTAAAAGTCAACAGCTTTCCTCTGCTCAGTCTGAGAGTGAATTTTATTAACCACCAAGCAAGGAAAAGTACAAAACCATTAAGGCATAAATTTAGAGCACAGATCTATACCAGCCTCAAATCTCTGAAGCATGGGTCTTGCAGAAAGACCTGGGTGTCTGGAAATTCAAGACAATGGAATGTTGTCAGTGCCGTTTGAATTTCCCATCCCTCATAGGATAAAACTCAAAAGTCTCAGCATGGCGCCCAAGGCCTTTCAACTTTCCAATTGCCTTTCCCGTCACTCCCCATAGGTCTCTGTATAAGAATATAAGCATTTCTCATTAATCTCCAAATGTGCAGTGGGCTCCTCAGCCTCCTAGCCTTAATAATATTCTTACTTCAGCCTGGGAGACACCACCCCACCCTACCTGTAAGCACTTGACCTTACTCAGCTTCAGGACATGATTCAAAACTCACCCATCTGTGGAACAACACCACTGTCCATCAGGGTCCCAGCAGGAAATAAACGGCACACTCCAACGAGTGCTGGAAGAATGTTGCATGATAAGACTATTTACAAAGGTGCAGGCAAGATTAAGAGAAAGCAAGAAGGCACGGAGAGACAGCCCAAGACTAGCCACTGCGGGGAAACAGGAGGGAAGAGGCAGTGACTGGAACAAGGCCAGACTCAGAAGAGGGGCCTCCAGATAGAAGCTGTGGCCTCTCCCAGGACAGTGTAGTCCCTGCTAATCTGCGGGTGGACAGGAAGGCAACTCTCTCCTCCAGCGTCTGGTCCTCCCATTGTTTGAACCCATCTGGAAGCCAGAGGCATGGATGCCCAGAGGATGCAGTTCATAGAGGACACCCCCAAGAGCACAGAGCAGGTGGGAGAGGGCAGAGGGCACATCTAAAGTTACGGAAGACAGTATGGAGCACAAACCCCTACCCCATCTCTAGAAATACGCCTACGCTGTCTTGTTTATACTGCAAGGTAATGCTTATCATATTGTACTCGAATTGGGCAACTCAATATTTTTCTCCCATTACACATAGGACAATGAGCTCCCTGAAGGTCGGGCTCATCCCTTTCACCCACACGTATATTTCTAGCACCTAGCCAAGTACTTGGTAGCAAGTATCAATAGGTACTACGTAAATATGAAGCAAATGAATGTGTTTTTCCCTATCACATTTCCCCCACAAAGTCCTCTTTGGGAAACTGGGTGATCTATAGTGGTCCTAGATTAGAAATTTCTCAATGAACTGGATGTTTAAGATTAATATCCCCCTTCTTTGAATCCCAGCTAGGGAGCTAAAATGTTTTGAATAAAAGATTCTGAGTGACTCGTTATGCTGTAATTGGTGGTACATGAAGTTGTGAGGAATTGAGGAACTTGAACTTAAGTGGTGGAAATTAGCAGTGAGACCAACCATAAAAATAAGTGTCTGTGTAGGTCCCCAGGAGAAAACAAGCAGTTGTTTGGATTAAGTCAGGGAGCAGAAGGAGAGGAAGAAAGAGAGAGAAAGAAAGATAAGGTTTGTATATATGTAAATACATTCCTGTGCCCTTTTTTCATGGCCTCGTTAATTGGATTTTCCACGCAATCTACATAATTTGGAGAAAGACATTAGAGGAGTCAGTGCTAAGGACCTAAATCAACTGGCGTGAGAGTTGGGGCTACAGTGAGAAATGCTAACTAGGACAATGGACAACAGAAGTCTACATGGTGATTGGACATCAACTATGAAGGACACATTCAAGGCCAAGGTTGACACGGCCATGATTGTTCTAGGGACAGGTTTTACTAGGCTGACTGGCCTCCTGACCAAACCAACGAGTGAGGACACATCTCTGCAGCATGCTGGGTGATCGTGGGTTTGTTCCCTCCACGGGATCCATTTTTAACCTGGAGGCTGGAGAAGGACTCGGTTTCCTGGGACTGTCATAACAAATCACGATACACTGGGTAGCTTAAAACAACAGAAATTAAAGGCCCTGGCTGGTTGGTTCAGTGGTAGAATGTTGGCCTAGTGTGTGGAAGTCCCGGGTTCGATTCCCGGCCAGGGCACACAGGAGAAGTGCCCATCTGCTTCTCCACCCCTCCCCCTCTCCTTCCTCTCTGTCTCTCTCTTCCCTTCCCGCAGCCAAGGCTCCATTGGAGCAAAGTTGGCCTGGGCACTGAGGATGGCTCCATGGCCTCCACCTCAGGTGCTAGAATGGCTCCTGTTGCAATGGAGCAATGCCCCAGATGGGCAGAGCTTCGCCCCCTAGTGGGCATACTGGGTGGATTCTGGTCGGGCGCATGTGGGAGTATGTCTGCCCCCTCCGCTTCTCACTTCAGAAAAAATTTAAAAAAAAGAAGAAAAAACCAACAACAGAAATTGAGTTTCTCTGTTTCCTGGAGGCAGAATCCTGAAATGAAGGAGCCCACAGGACTGTGCTGCTCCCTCTGAGGGCTCCAGGGGAGCCTCCTTCCTGCCTTGCCCAGCATCTGAGGGCTCTAAGCCTGCCTTGGCTTGGGGCTGCGTAACTCCAGGGTCTGCCTCCAACAGGCAAGGTCTTGGCCCCGGGACTCTGCGGTTTCAGAAGAAATGGACTTAGACTCAGAGCACAGTGACTCTCACCACCTTCTTTCCGTGACGGGTTTTAGGGTTTTATCGTTTCTGTAGAACAAGGGCCCCGGGATTCCCAGTGTCCCCCCTAGCCATTCACTAATTGCTCGGACTGTGTGTGGCTGTGGCCCCTCCCCTACGAGAGAAGAGGGACTATGAATTGAGCTATTGTTTGGACTTCAGACAGCAGCCGAGGCTCTGATTGGCTGCTGCTCTCCTACAATCTTAGTTTTGGTTGTTTTCTTAGACAAGGGTTCATTTCATTGTGGTTTTCAAGGCCTTGAAGTTCCGAAGTGGAGTAAGTCTGTATGCAGGAGTCTGCTGTCAGATTGTAACTCTCTCTCTACGGGCCGTTCTGTCTCTTCTTACTCCTAATATTACTCACTTGTCCTGTCTCCATTTTTTTTAGACCAATAAATTATAAGTTTATAAATTATTTAACTAGAATGTATTCTTTTCTTAATTAAAAAAAATTTTTAATTACAGTTGACATACAATATTATATTAGTTTCAGGTGTACAACATACTGATTAGACATTGATATAACTTATGAGGTGATCACCCCAATAGTGCCCGTCTGTGACACCATACAGAGTTATTGCAATATTACTGACCACATTCCCTGTGCTGTACTTCACATCCCGGGACTCTGTTTATAACTGGCAATTTGTACATCTTAATCCTTTCCTTTTTTTCCTTTCTTTTTAAATGAATCTTTTCAACAGACCAGATTTTGGTTTTACTGATTAATTCTCCTAAACTATTTCATTGATTTAATGTTATAAAACTTTTATTGACGGATATTAAACATTCAAAAAGGATCATTCCACTCAATGGATTTTCACCATGTGAAGGCGTTCATGTAATCAACCCTCGATCAAGAAATAAAATGGTACCAGCACAACAGCCCAGAAGCGTCCACCTTAAGCCTTTCCAATCGACTACCCTTCAAGGATGGCATTATCCTCCCTTTGAACAGCATAAATGCATTTGCCTGTTGGTTTTTCTACTTCCTATACAATGGACTTCTATCAAATATATATGTACTTTTTGTGTCTGGTTTTACTTATTGTGGAAGGCTTCTCATCTGTAAGCTACCTTAGGTGTTACCAAGATTGGAGGCAATGTAAGTCACCTGGGACAAGTACCGGGTGCAGCAGATGTGTGTTAGGTGTCAGTTATTATCGTGAAAAGATGGTGTTTCTTGCAGATGGGCGATGTGGGGCTGAGGAATGTGTGCAGTGGATAAGCTCAGGGAGTTTATTCTGACCAGTTCCCAAGCCTGTCCTGGTCAGAACCAAGCCTGGAAGACCCATGTTGAAGTATCAGATTCTACTGCCTACTTTTCAACTGCCTGATAAGTACCACGTGGTATTACTTTTCTAGAATTTCGCTATAAAAATTGTGAATCCCAAGGTAAAATTGAACTTTACCATGAACACCCAACTACCCACCACCTGGATTCCGCAGTTAACATTTTAATTTTTTGTGCTTTACCATATATTTATGTCTGTCCATTCATCGATCTGTCCGTAGTTCTAAATGCATTTCAGAGGACGTTGCAGGTTTTAGTAGTAGGTTTTAAAACAGTTTTAGATGCAACTCATATAACATAAAATGAACTGTTTCAAACTGAATACTTCAGTGGGATTTTGTACAGTTACGATGTTGTAAAAACACCACATGTATCTAGTTTCAAAACACTTTTGTTACTCCAGAATAAAGCCCCTACTAACTAAGCAGTTACTCCACATTCCCTCTTCCATCTACCCCTGATGGCCACCAAGCTGCTATCTCTGTGGATTTATCAGTTCTGGATTTTTCATGTAAACGGAATCATACAATACATGACCTTTTGTGTCAGGCCTCTTTGACTTAGCATGATGTTTTAAAAATTCATCCACAGGGTCACACACATCAATACTTCATTTCCTTTTATGACTGAACGATATTCCATCGTGGGAGTGCACCACAATGTGTGTATCCATTCATCCATTGGTGGACATTTGTGTTGTTTCCACACAATGTTGACTACTGTGTATTTGAACATTTGTATGCAACAGTTGGTTTAACTACTTATTGCCAGCTTGTGGGGTCAGAATCTGGGAATGTAATTGCTGGGTCACATAGCAATTCTATGATTAACCTTTTTGTGGAATCACCAAACTTTCTTCCTAGAAAGTTTCCAGGTCCCAGAAAATCTCTTGTTTAAGGTGGGCATACTTGTCATAAGATTAGATGAGGTGCCTCCCTGGCCAGTTTTGAGCAGTGGCTTAGCCCTAGTCTGATGCACCTGGTTAGCCTCCTTTCTGGATAAAAGACACTGGGATTTTGTGGTAGATGAGAGGAGATGCCGATTAGGTAGGTTATACATTTCTTTTGTCCCCTGTAAGGTCTGTCAACTATCTTGTAGGGGAGGGGCTGGATAAATACTCTGTTGGGTCCTAAACTATTCAATCAATGATTCCTATTGTACAACCAATGAGTCTCCATTCCAGAAACTGACACATGGAGCGAGACTGCCTTGATAGCACATGAACCCTGGATGGCTGAACAGCACCGGGCCCCCTCAAGGTTTCCTGGGTTGCGCCAGGATTCCAGCACAGCAGACTCGGGTGGGAGAGAGGAAATGACCGAAGAGATGCAAGGGAGTGGCAGGCCCTGGGACAGAAGCTGACAGCTGGTGTGAGATTTCAGAGGGCTGCTCCCCCCCCACCACCACCGCTCTGCTAGCCTGAGAAAATAGGAGGAATTCTAACTATTGCATGATGTCATCTATGCCTTGGTAGAATTTGTTTTTCAACTATGGGTATAATTGCTATTCTATTGGCTCCTATTTCTTCTTTTCCCAAGAAAAATGGAATCTTTGAAATTCCCATAACGGCACGTTCAATGGCCATTTCTATTCCAACTTCAAGACAGGATGATCCCTAATAATGAAAACAAAGCTGTTACTGGCAAAGCTTCTGGAGTCAGGAAAAGTCAGGGAGGGGCCCAGAGATTGCAACAGCTTAACAAAGGCCATTTACACACATGTCAATAACCCACACAATGGCGCAGCACATTATCACGTGCACATCCCATTCACAAGAATCTGGCCAGGTGGGCAGGGCAGGTTATTTGCCGATGAAGAGCTCAAGATCAGAAAGCCTATGAGACTTACTCAAGACAACAGAGTGAGCTGGAAATTGACTGAGAGACTCAACCCAGTGCTCTTCCAGTGTATGAGAAAAAGTTACCTATCACCCAAGGCGTTGGGGAAATAAAACTTTGGAGTCACATAGAACCTGGTTCGGGCTGGTGACTTAGCCCCTGAGACTCATAGTTTTCATTTTCTTCCTCCTTAGAGCAGAGCTGATGACACTTAGAAGATTAATGTGCAGGTAAGTGAAATAATGAATGGGGGTACTTTACACACTAGCATCTGCAGGGACTCAAAAAATTGCAGTTTTCCTGTCCACCCTGGAACGTGCTAGCAGATGCGGGGTAATCTGTTCCCACCACGTCTTCAGCCCTTGCTCTCAAGTCTAAAGTGTCCTAAACAGCGCATGCGCCAGCCCCCCAGTGGCGTTCTTCCGAGTGGGAGGATGAATTCCCCTTGACATACGAACAATGCGGGCACCTTGAGACGAGGGACCACTTTGCGGTCAGAACATACGACGGATTGATGTTTGTTACTTAATTGGGATAAACATTCATTTATACATACAGTATAGCTGTCAGGAAGCCAAACCAGATCAAAGGCCCATTGTCATAAGGCTGGCCTTGCAGAGGGCCACTTAGTTAAGGCGATGAATTTATTGTAACATGAAAGGAGAGAGGGGCGGGAACACTGCGGCCTGGCACACCGTGCGTTCGTGGTTGTATCGGTCCTCCGTCTGCGAGCTTTCTCTAACAAAGGTTAGCCCAGATCCCGAAGGCGAAGGCGGACCACGTCAAGCGTCAGTGGCAGGTATGGGGGAAGTGAGGGCTTTTCTGAAGCCCTTGTCAGATTTCTGACCTGGGCAAACTTACAAATAAGACTGGGAGGCAGACATGTCTTGTCAGATTTTATAGAAAGTGCTGGTTCTCGGGAGAGAAATGACGACCCCCTCAGCCCATTCTAGCACAGATCAGATTTGACTGCCCTATGTTCGCTGCAGAACTGCGAACTTCCCGGACTGGGGAAGGGTCATTCAGTGTGGACCTTTGTACAGTCATGTTCCAATACCCTTTGCCCTTGAATATGGAAGCCTCATTTGCGACAACTGTAATATTAATGGTAATATTTATATCATTATGTTCTACAATCAGACAGTGTGAGACACAAATTAATAAGCATTTGCTCAGGACCCAGGGGGCACCAGATGTTGCGGCTACCAGGAGGAGTGATACTGCAGAGGTGCATGGAGTATCACTGATTTAATTTATTTTTCACATTGTGTAAGCACATTTGCATCATACAAGTGCTCAGCACATTTGCATAATTTGCTAGCTGAATGAATAAATTGACAACGCATTGAGGAATTGTCTTCAGTCTGTGGTGAGGACATAATTGCTGTTATTGTTATAATTGCCCTCCTTTGCTATGTACCAACTAGACTGTGGGATTGGGGGTGGGACCGTGTGGGGACAGCTGAGGGCAGTGATTAAGAGCACCAACAATGGAGCCCCATTGCACATTTGGATCCTGACTTCGTGGCTTAGTGGCCGTGTCTCCTTCCAAAGCAGCCCGATTTCCTTGGGCATCAGTATTTCCATCTCTAGAATGGGATGGTAACAGTGGTACCTGCCTATTAGTATCATTATAAAGACTAAATGAAGTAACTTTTATAATGTGATTGGAACAGCACTTGGCACAATGTAACAATGATACATAGGCATAGGCACGTGCACACACACACATGTATGTATATTCTGGGCAATACGCCTATTTTATACATGAGGAAGTCACTGAGTCCTAAAGTCTCGGGAGCAAGGTAAACTTGAAACTCACATTGGTCTTACTCCAAATACGTTCTCCTTCCACAAAGCCAGGTGTGTACTAATAAGGAAGCCAGACGGCAGCCCTAGAGGCCTGGAGGTGAGGCTCAGAGCATGTCACACTCTTCTTTCTTCTTGACTATGTGTTGTAATAATTAGGCAAAGCCTTCCTGTGCCTCTTTCTTCAGAAAGGAGCATGTCTACCATATCCCATCCTTCTCATGGCTGGAAAAGTCACCATTTCCAAAAGAACAGTCTCTGCCTAAAAGGGCAAGGATGCTGACAAAAGAATGCAAAGAGATTCCTACCCCACGTCTAATGAACTTCCCAGGAAAGAAATACAACCCCAGAGGTGCGTTTTGAAAGATCCGTCTCCCCGGGTCCAACCACAGCCCTTGCGGAGACAGTGTGGCCTGGAGGGGGTCTGTGGTCTGCAGCAGCCCCCAGGAGCTGGGCTAGACTGGATGAGATGAGAATATTAAATCGACATCGCCAAGGCCAGGACAGCCACAGTGGCGAGGGGCAGCCACAGTCAAAGGGGGAGCCAGAGGTCACGCTGCAGAAGCAGTGTAGAGTGCCCGTTCTGGAAAGCGAAGAAGTTCAATGGAAGGCAGTTCAAACTCTAAAGCTGAGACCAGTGGGCCGGAGAGACCAGAGCGTGAGGCAGAGTGGAGTGGGCGGCGCCAGGCCTTCCCAGCTGCTGGGGAGGGGCGTGTTCTTTGTCCTGGTGGCTGGAGCTTGCTTACCTGAAAGGGGCCATGCAAGGCAGGCAACAGGCTCTCTTTGGTTTATGAAAGCCATCTCTATGGGCTGAGTCTCATGCGAGTTATTCTGATGTAGGATTTTCTCCTCAGTCTCATAAATGCCTGGGGCAGTTATGAATCAATGACACATTTTGAAGTCATATCCCTACTCAATTACGAGAGATAGGTAATTTGGTGGGAGAAAACCGGGAGACAAAAAAAAAAAAAAAAAGATAAAAGATAAACCATCATCAGATAGCATTTCTCTTTGGTTTGTCACCAACCTATCGTTACATGAATGAGGATTCATTAGCGCAAGTGAGAGATTTGATTTCTGGGATAGCTCTAAGGTCATGATGTTGCAGTTAATGGGGACAAAATGATCTCTGCTGAGATCCTGCATCTCATTCATGAGACATCTCTTTGTTTCTCAAGATGAAAATAAGACATTGATCTAACACTGATTATGAGTAACCAGACAAAGAGATTCATCCACACAGACCAAATTATATTCAGATCTTTGTTGTCTGATACCAGTAGGTCTTACTGAAGACAGGTTTAACTTTGCTTTGTGCTGGCCTTGGTCCTGAATTGGACCAAGGCATCCCCACTCTACTGACCAGTCATTGGGTTCTTCCATTTTACTCACTGAGAGTAACAGTGACTGTCAGATCAGCCTCGTCAGTGCTGGGATTGCATAAGCTAGAAGGCTCTTCATGAACAGGCAAAACGTACTACTTCTCCATTACCCCGTGACCTGCAGACCCGCACCCTGTGAACCTGACCCAAACCTGACTCTCAAATCTCTCGAATCCTTGGCCCTAGCCTGCTTGCTCGTAGCTGGCCTTGCCCTTGTCTTTATTCTAGCTCAGCTGTGTACCTGTATGTGATTTTCATCTTCCTGGTATTTCTTGGACTGGCCTCCTGGCTCCTATTGTTTCTGTATTTGACTTATTCTGTATACTTTCTTTAAAAAGAAAAAAAGGTTTCCTTCCCTTCTCTGCCTAACTCACTGGCAATGTTGAAAGCTCACTTGAATGCTGATCTCCCTCTCGGTTTACACCTCTCCCCTACGCCTAGGGCTCGGGAGCCGAAATGCACTGATAACGATAGATGTGCCTTCTCTTCCAACTTGGAGCACTCACTCCAGTTGGCAGCCTCTCACTGGTGTTTCCTGTGATACCTCCTCCAGGTTCCGGGAGATACAGGTTATGACTCATCTATTAGCCTTGTGCCAGACACCACTCTGCAAACATTGCGCCTTTGGGTATAGTTTGCCTTTTTTATATTCTGCACAACGTTTATAGATGTTGTTTGTGAAGGTTAGTCTGCTGCGCACTTACTCTGTGGTACTGGAAGCAGAAATCCAGAAAATGTTCAATAGCTCCTATTAATAATGATTGTGATTATCATCCATCTCCTCTGTCTGGGTCATGGAGTCACAGGAATCTGGGACAGGCGTCATCGAGCTCACAGACCCATGGAGCCGGGAAAGCTGTTTGGAATGTAGAGAGTGCATCCCTCTGCAGAGTTTACAGAGAGGGGGTTTCTCTAGACCCATGTGGAACGTCCCCCTCCCCAAGTCCCCATGTGTCCATCGGGGAAGGAAGCAGAGTTGTTTTCCTGAGTGAAGACAGTTCATGGGGTGTTAGTGTTCCCGTACCGACATCTCCCTCAGAGGACACATAGCCTATGGCTCCCACTCAGGACACCACATCAGCAGGACGCGATGGGACTGTGTTTTACAGTGACTGAGGTGGTTGAAGCACCCTGTCCGGATTCTTTGTGACTCTCTAGGGGATCACAGAAGAGGGCCCAGCTCACTCTTATGATCCTTGCTAATGAAACTTAACAATTATATGAGGGACAGGAGCCCAAGGTATGTTTCCTATAAGGAGTGCGGTGTGTACCCCTTGTCAGGGCCAAAAGGAGATGTGACTGCTACTGCGGTCCTCCACGCCAGGGGGCAGCAGAAACGGATGCCGCTTGATAACCAGGCTCTCCTCAGATGCCTCCGCCCCAGCATAAACCAGTCAAGACACACTGGACCAGTATGGAGATGTGAGCGCTTCCTTTCCACCTCCCCATTGTCCTGGCCCCAGCAACACACAAAGCAAGATAGTCACTATCATTAGTGCCAGAACCAAATGGGGATGGCACCAGCCATGGAAGCTGGCAGAGAACTGACCGTAAGTCAGACAGATGGTGACACAAGAAACTGTCACTCCTGGAGGCTGACCTCTGCCCCAGTTACCCACCCCCCAGTCTTGGCTAAGTCAAAAAAAGTGAAAAGAAGTGGGATCGGAAAGAAGAGAAGGAGGCCCTTGCCGGTGGCACAGAGGATAGAGCATCCTCCCAGAGCGCCAAGGCTGCCGGTTTGATCTCAGGGTCACTGGTTCAATCCTGAGGCTCACCAGCTTTATCCAGAGGGTGCCAGTTCCAGCCAGGTCAGGGCACAGATGAGAAGTACTCAGTGGAACAACGGGCTGATGCTTCTCTTTCTCTCTCACTTCCTTTTCTCTCTCAAAGAGAGAGAGAGAGGAGAAAGATCTAGGCTAACGATGCTGTGAGGATGAGATTGTAGACTAGAATTGCCTAAGATTTGAATAATTGGGACCGGGCTGAAAAAAAAGGCAGACAGGACTGACCCAGAAAGAAGCTGCCTGCTGTAGGCAGATGGAGAGTGTGGGGTTAGTAAAGGAACTTGCTATTCTGAGGAGAAAGCGGGCTTTGCAGCAGAGCCTGGCCCTGTGTTGGCTCTTCTCTGACACCTCCTACGTGCACAGGACTCCAAGTCCGGGCGCTGCGCCGGGGACCAGCAGAACTGAGCACGTGGCAATTTAAACCTCTGTAAGGAAGACAAGTGAAAGAGCTGTAGAACCTGCTCACAATGTATACACTCAAAAATACATCCTCAGAGATAATCCAGAGGAAAAGGACAGTTAGTTAGGCAAGTCACAAATGCAGATGCAGGTGGCCCCCAAACTACGACGATTTGACTTACGATTTTACTCGACTTGACGTTGGTGTGAAAGCGATACACATGATAAATTATGTGAGATATCAACACTTTTTAAAAATAAAATCAACTCTGTGTTAGATGAGTTTGCTTAACCGTAGGTTAATGGGAGTGTTCTGAGCACATTTAAGGTATGCTGGGCGAAGCTATGATGTTTGGTAGCTTAGCTGTATTACAAACATTTTTGACCTAACAGGTTTTTTTTTTCAATTTATGATGGGATTACCAGGACCGTACCCCATCATAAATCAAGGACCATCTGTATATGTGCAGTACTAAAACAAAAAAGCTTCGTTTCTCAAGGATTGATTGAATGCAAAGCAAAACAAGGAAATACACAGCTCACCAAAACTAGGGGATATTTTATATTCAGATTCACTTTGAAATATCCCCTAAATTTTGTGAGCAGTATACGTTATTTGACCTATTAGACTGGCAAAAACATAAATGATTTTTAATTCCCAGTGTTGGTGGGCGGGGAGGTGGGGGTGGGGTGGTGGGGGTGGGGAGAATGCTCTCATTTTATGATGCTAAGACCCTAGTTAGGATTGTGTAGTTTTTCCTGAGGCCAATTTACAGTACCTATCCCAATTTGAATATCCTTACTCCCTGACAAATCATTTTACTTTCAGGAGTCTATCTTATAGAGACAGCCTTTCCAGTGGACAATGATAAGGAGACAGGGATGTTCATTCCTACATGATTTGTAATTGGGAGACATCAGGGACAACCTAAACACCCAAGAAAAGAGAATTGCTAAAGAAATTATGGCCAACCCATGCCATTCAGAATTCAGTACTCGTGGGTACGGTTGAGATACGAAAGGAATGACGTGCGTCTGTATAAATAATAGAGAAGCTTATCCAAGATAACTTTGAGTGGCACAGCTAGCTCAGCCTTTCTATGTGTCAAGGTCCATTCTCAGAACATTATATTCATTCATCCATTTAGTCCTCTGTGCTTCGTCCTTAGTATCGTCACCCCCCCCCCCACACACACACACACACTTTAACCAAGGGGGCAGCTGAGGCCCAGAGAGACTTTGTAAATTTCTGGGGTTGGCTTCAAAATTCACAGCTTTCACTGTGACGCTATGCTGCCTTTGTGTGTGCACACGTGTGTGCGCATGTGTGTTTTATGTGTTCATGGAGACATGGAAAGCAGGCGGGCTTCGGAAAGATAATACGACAGTCTATTTCTGTAGTGTGATCCCTCAATTCTCCCTTGAAAAAAAAGGCATGAATCCTCACACGTGTTGAAGTGTTAGTTGCTGGTGACTCATGGCTCAATCTTTCGCTTTCCCAGGAACTGCCCTTGGCCAATGGGAGCTGCCTCCTTCAAGTTTACACCCTCTTCTGCCGGGCGGGAGGGACAGCTCATACCCAGGGAGTGGTTGGTGGAAGGGGCAGTGCGCAAAGGCGCTCGCCTCCTCTCAAGACGGTGCTGACAGTCCTCCCCGGTGCCCAAGTCCCCCGTATGAAGCAGCAGCGGAGCCTTGGAGGAAAGCCCGTCACAGTCGAGTTCTCCCTCTGTCCGGTCCAGGTTCCTTCGCTCCCCCACGGCTCTGGCGACCAGGGGCACTCCTTAGTCACCCCGGTTCAGACTGACCTCCACCTCAGGGACTATTCTTCTGGGACCTGGGAGGTGAAAAGTAGAGGAAAGAGGGGAGAGAGGGACTTCCGTTTGCTATGCATTTCTACCCTGTGTGAATTTAGTCTGAGGCATGAGTCTTACGCGTATGCGTTAGCCAACCCAAAACCCAGAAGCATTAGGAAGTGGTGCAGCGCCATAGCCTACGCCAAACAAAGCTGGGGCCCTGGGATCTGGCTGCGTATCTGTGCCCAGAAAAGAAAACAGCAGGGCTCATTTATTTTTCATATTTCTCACCTGGAAAATCAAACGCCTCTCCATTGTGCTTGGGCTTTCCTCTGCTGATATAAACAGAAAGAAAAAATGTTTTCTGTCCTCTTGCTTCTCCAAATTTCGTCTGGATGATTTAATATATTTGATTCCCCATGGGCTCTGTGGTCAGAGGGTGAAGGAAGCCTGCTGTGTTTTTTCTCAAATCCCTGCCCCAGAGAATGGGACAGGCTGAACCTTGTCAGAGTTCCAAGTTTATTATATAAAAGCAAAACAGTAGCGCTGTGCATTTAGGTTATTGAGAGGGAGAGAGAGAGAAAGATTTGCTGATCAGGAGATGGATTTAGTGGTGAGAACAAGAGCCCAGTAATTTTCAGGTCATTTGACTTGTAAAATCAGTGCCCCATTTGTTCATTCAATCTCTGTGCATTCAGTGGCTCCTGCGGCGTTTATCGAGTGCCGATTACATGCCGAGTATTATGCTGTTGGGAGGTGAATTGGCTTGATCACGATCTGATGAAACACGGCGACTCGCTGATCAGTGAGTTACTCTCTGGATGTTAGACGGTACCGTTCAGTGAACTAGATCCAGAGGGGGGGGGGGCAGCCTGCCATTGTGCCAGTCACAGAGAGCTCTTTAGAGGTTAGGTAAATTTGAGAGGACACGGATCACTTTAGCCTAAAGAAAAAGCTACTGGAGAATTTCCTTTCCTGGGTGATGGCAGAGAGGCTATATTAGATCATGTGAAATGGAAGTAGGGGATGTTCCGTCACATTTAGATATCAATGACGCTGCGCCGACTGCTAACGATAAGAGCAGCGCTTGGCCCTTGATGGCTCTTTGGGGGGAGCGATGGGATGATGAGCTGACTACCAGAGAGCTGACACCACACACACAGATGGTAAATCAGGGAAGCAAAGCAGGCAGGCAGCAAGTGAATAAATGCAGTACGTGAATGGAAGAAACTCATCTGAGCCTAGGGAGATGGTTACACGGTGTAGGTGTTCAATCAAGCTCAACAGAACAAAATGGAGAAACTAGAACGTGCCCGCCGGGTGGCTCTCTACCTCTCAGTCTTCCCTCCAGTATATTTGGAGCCCCTGCTCAGCAGCAGGCACTGATAGCTTTGCGCATGTTCAGTCAAGCCAAGCTTTATAATTCCAGGATGAATTGTGGTCCACCTCCTACCTTTCTGCCATAACTAGACCTTTTAATAAGTGCTTCTATGTCCAGAGAGGGGAGGGGGGGGGAAAAGAGGGAGAGAGAGAAACTAAAGCTCAAAGTCATTCCACATGTAGTTTTTGAACTTAAACCTAACTGGCTCTTGAAACTATTCTTTGGACAGAGAATCAGCCATGGGAGAATGGGAGCATGATGTCAGTGCAGCGATGACTGAGATATTTTTAGATTCCTATATTCTGACTTGAAATCGAGTATGAGAGTGGAGCTGTCCGGGAGTAGGAAGAGACAGGCACACAGGGGGACCGGAAACGCTGGCATTATGGAAAATCAGGACAGTGAGCGGCTGAAGGGAGACCCAGTCTAACATGCCAGCTCAATTGTATTAGCAATTAGGTAGGACATCAGCTAGTGGAGGTCGCCTTGGAAGGCTTTGAGGTAGGTTCCCATGTCTCTGCCACTTGGCCATCCCATCCTTGGGGCAGCTAGTTTCCCAGGAGAAAATACCTGACTCAAGGCTGCAAGAAGCCTGGGAGGTAGCTCGGAGGAATACTTTTGCCTTATAGCAAACAGAGTGGACCAACCAGATTCTCCCCCTTGGAGAGTTTGAATCTGAAACACAAAGAAGGAGATATTCATTGTTAGAACGTGCGAAAGAAAGTGACATGAGGCACCCACAAGGCAGTAGGAAACATGCGTATATGCAATTATGAGCCACAAACGTTTTAGGTAACCTTGAAGCTATAGGGTAAATAGTGATCTTAAAAATCTGTTTATTAGCCCTGGCCGGTTGGCTCAGCGATAGAGCGTCGGCCTGGCGTGCAGGGGACCTGGGTTCGGTTCCTGGCCAGGGCACATAGGGGAAGCGCCATTTGCTTCTCCACCCCCCCCCCCTCCTTCCTCTCTGTCTCTTTCTTCCCCTCCCGCAGCCAAGGCTCCATTGGAGCAAGGATGGCCCAGGCGCTGGGGATGGCTCCTTGGCCTCTGCCCCAGGCGCTAGAGTGGCTCTGGTCGTGACGGAGCGATGCCCCGGAGGGCTAGAGCATCACCCCCTGGTGGGCAGAGCGTCGCCCCTGGTGGGCGTGCCGGGTGGATTCCAGTCGGGCGCATGCGGGAGTCTGTCTGACTGTCTCTCCCCGTTTTCAGCTTCAGAAAAATGCAAAAAAAAAAAAAAAAAAATCTGTTTATTAGGATTGAAAGTGATTGGCCTTCACTGGTGAAAAGGGTTTCAGTTTCCACGTTTGAATTTTCCTTGTCCGCTTGCCTCTTTCCCCCCTTTGTCAGTACATCTTCAGGTTTTTGCACGTAAGGTCCTTCACAGGAGAGCGAGGGACTTCATCTGTTCTCTTTGGGTTCCTGCCGTGAACCAGATGTTGGGGGGGGGGTGATTCGCTTCTGGGAGGCAACAGCAACCACAGGCATTGGGCCAGCCCACAGATGTCCTCTCCCTCTCCCCAGCCGGGGCAGGTGCGCACTGTCCGAGAGGAGCTCTGTCGGGAGTCATAGAGGCCTGCGCTGCGTGGCTGTCTGTTCTCACTCCGTGTGCCGTCCCTCGGTCACACCGTTCCTGAATGCTGATAAGGAGAAAGGATACCAACACAATAACTCCCATTGAGTCAACGCCAGCATTGGGTTAAGTGCTAATAGTGGGAATTTAGCAGGAATTATCTCTGATTTTCTCAGTAATTCTTGTCAAAGGGAACTCTGATCTCCCTTTGTAGGTATTATTAACAATACATATGTATGTGACAGGGAGTTGGCGAGGATCATAAATAATGCATCTGAAATGACAGAAGAAGACTTGACTGTAGGTGGGAAACACAATACAATATACAGATGAGGTATTATAGGGTTGGTCACTTGTAACCCATAAAGCTTTATTAGCCAATGTTGCCCGAGTAAAGTCAATAAAAATATAAAAAGTAAAACCAATCGGGCTTAAAAAAATAGGCATTTAGAGAACATTTCAGAGTTGGTTGCTGCTGTGGCTACTATCGATCCAGCAGAGAAAGCCCAGGAGTCAGTAACTTTCCCGAGGGTCACAGAGATGGTACCAGGGAGCCAGGATTTGACCCTGATCTGTTTAGTTCTGTGTCTGTACTTCCCGAGTCTGCGATGGGGAACACTGTGATTGCTAAGCCTTAGCCATGGCTGAATCGATTGACACGAGCTGGGTTGCCCTGGAAGGGGACACTGTGAGGGTGTATCAGGCTCCTCACGGTGCACTGTGAGAGATACTACGACCCTGACTTTAGCAAGTTTATAGGATGTAACGGAAGGCCTTGCTGCCTCCCAGGGAGGCCAGCGTTCCTTTATCTGGGTGGCATGTGTCTGCTCAGCACCCACTGAAGCCCCCTCCTTTCCGCTCTATATACCCTCTGCCCCCTCGCCCTTCAATGCCATTTAACATCAGTGAACTGCAAAGCTGGGTCCCCTGCACTACGGTGTGAAATCCATTTCCATCCTTTTCATTCTCAGCTCCAAGACAAGCTTTCAAAGGGGTCCCAGGGACCTGTTCATTACAGTTTTCATGGAAGCGCCCATCCCGCTTCTGAAAGGGGAACACTTTGATGGGTATCCTCCTAGTTCTTCTAGAGCACAGGTTGGCCAACCACAGCTGTGGACCACTGCTGGTTCCTATAAATAAAGTTTTATTGGAACACCACCACCCTCATTAGTGTGCAGATCATCTGTGGTTGCTTTGGTAGTTGCGTCATAGCCCGTGTGGCCCCAAAGTCCTTTACAGAAATGTTTGCTGACCCCTGCTCTAGACTATAGACTATTTTTCTATGCACATACCCATGTGTGTGTGTGTGTGTGTGTGTGTTTGTGTAACCAGTTTACTAGGATCCTCAAGCCTTTAGGCACAGGCAGGAGAGGTTGTATTACTCCCAGTAGCCACCTCTAGCAGGTTATGTTGTTCTTCCTTCGCTTCTGGCTAGAGGCTCCCTTAATGGTGTCTTGGTTCACTTCCATAATTTTTAGCCACTTAGCTATTAAAGTCTCAGGTTGATAAATAGATAAATGCAGCTGTGTTTTTTGTTCTTTTTTTTTTTTTTTTAATTTTTGCTTTCAAACTCACTTGGAAGCTCTTCACCTCCCTTCTCTCCAGCTGCGGCCCTCGGGACTTGAGAACATCTCACCCAGCGGCAATATCCCCTCCACCTTCCTTTCCTTGTCACAGAATGTCCATAGTTTGGGGGAGAAGAGGAGGTAGATGGGGGGAAAGCTAAGACCTCTTTACTTTGTAGGTGAGGTTGCATTTCTCTCCTAGCTTGAACAAGCTTACTAATGTGGCTCAGTGTCTATCAGCCCCTGAAGATCAGTAGTGTTTCCAGTAGGCGGTGTGGGCAGTGCGTTGACTCCTGGGTATCAGTGGTTTCTTGTGTCTCTCGTGTTGTCTTTTCCCCAGACAGACATCCGACAAGGGAAACTCTCCTTCTTGAGGACACTGACTATCTTAAGATGGGTCTCTTGAAGCTTCGTCTTCCCTTGGGCACTCCTCCCCCTTGGAGAGAGGAATGGGCAGCCCTCACTTCAACCCCTGTACACATCACGAGGCTAATCACCTCTTTAACAGCTCTTCTTAATCTGCCTGGAGGAGGGGACAAGGGAGGCAATTGGCTAATGGTAATAGGGCAGTTCCGGCTGCTGCTTGCATGGCTTAGAGAGGGAGGTGGAAATAGAAAAACAGGAATAAAAGGATTCACTCGGGCTGTTGAAAAGGGAAGGATATCCAGGAAAGATTCATGGATGTGAGTTGGGCTTGCTTCTTGGTGAGCTGGAGCTCCAGGGAAGGACCGTCATGGAAAAGGGGCTGGTAGAGGGGAACACTGAGCATGCTGAGGGTGGGAATGGGGTATAAGATGCAGTTGAAAGCATCCGGAGCTGAGGATGTGTGGGAGAGGAGTGGGAGACTGCATGAGGGTGGGCTGGAATATGAGGGGCTGGCTTCCAGGCTGGAGTAAGGAGTTTAGTTTCCAATCTATCTGCAAAGAAGAGGAACTGAAAATTTTGGAGGAAGTGAAAAATACAGGCAGAGAATAATATTTCCCCTGAAAGGTAAACTTTATGAGTTTTTAATGCACCATATTGAATTTATGTCTTGATTTTTTTTTAATATAAATGACCCAAAATCATGAAAAACTAAAATAGCAATGGCCCTTTTCCAAGTTACAGAAGAAAATTCAATGTAGAATTGGCCCCGTGCTTAGGTTTTTCTCCTGTCTTTCCCCATCTGTTCTTAAGTCTTTGTACCCACAGACACTCTTCTACACTAGACTAATAGAACGTGATATCTGGTTTATCATAACATGTTATAATGTTTGCTTTATTTTAATGCACTATATCAATACTTCATGGTATTTTCAATGAGCATGAAAATTCTGGGTCTCCATCACTGGGACATACCGGAGAACTCTCATTATAGACTATGAGCAGCTTTGGGGCAGACTGCATTATTAATTCCTGTCTCCCTTACAGCGGGTGCAGGGCTTAGAATGTAGTAGCTCCTCAAAAACATTTGTGGAAGTAAATAAAATATTCAACTCTGTAGATAATCACAGCACCCAAGAGAGGAGAGATCATTAAAGTCCCATACCAGCCCAACAAAGAAGTTAGCAAATGATTCAACGGAAGTGAGAGACACAATGCAAATGTGATTATTGGAATCACAAAATAAAATACAACTACGGGTAGGATACGGCAAAGTCACTGAGTGACATTGTGCAATTAATATTGCAAAACTTTGTTTTAAATAATATAGGGTTTACTCATCAATTAAAATTTATTTCCAAACACCTCCTTTCTTCCACACCTGGCACACACAGGCACGCGCGCGCGCACACACACACACACACACACACTGTTCACTCCTCAGTAACTTGACACAAATTACTCAGAACACTCAGCACTCGTTTGACCCCAACATTTGACACAGGGATGGAAACAGATTGTTGAACCAGATTTAACAAATCTGGAGCAGCAGGTTCTTTGTTGAAAAAATATTTCCACTTATCAAGAGATGTTGTTCCCTGAAGGGAAGCGAACATTGTGTTCAAAGCACTGACTCTCTTCTAAAGCAAATTGGGAGCAAGCTCATTTCTCTATGTTGATAACATCCACATTTGAATTACTGCACAAAGAGACAGATGCTCAGGACTGGCCTAACTCAAAACAGCTAGACGATATGTGATGAGTTTTCTAAAGAAAACCACTTCGCTGAGAGGATTATTGCTTCAAGCAGGGCTCCAGCGGCAAATGCCCTTAACTACTTTAATTGGTAAATAATGCTTCTGCAAATGCATAGTTAAATTTCACGTATATAGAAAGGGTAGTCCCCCCACCCTTTGATAATTTCTGGAACTAAAATTAAAATATATCATTGATGGCAACCAACTTTGTTTGATGCCATTTGCAAATGGTGCTTACCTAAAGCTTGCAGCTCAAAGAAGAAGAGAAGACAAAAGAAAGCATTATCATAAGGCATATGTTTACAGAAGAAAAATAATGCAGCCCTTCTGTACAAGTGCCTGAGCCTGGCTGGGAGAAGGGGTGGTCTGCGCAGTTCTCCTGCCCTGCTCAGAGGCGCCAGTGAGGGCGCCCCTCTTCCCTTTCGTCCTTGCAGCATCACTGTACTCCGTGGAGAGCGTGTTGGTTTTCTAAGACGCGTGACAAATAACCATAAGTTTAACAGCTTAAAACAGTATTCATTTATTAGCTCACAGTTCTGGAGGTCAGAAGCCAGAATGGGTTCTCCGCATAGGATCTCCAGGCCAAAGACAAGGTTTTCGCAAGGTCTTGTCTGGAGGGTCTGCGGAAGAATCTGCTCCCAAGGTCATTCAGGTTGTTGGTAGAATTCAGTGCCAGGTGGTCATGGGACTGAAGGCCCTGCTTCCTTGATGGCTGTTGGCTGGGGCTTGTTTTCAACTCCCACAGATCACTGCTCTCGGGTCCTTGCGTGCGGCCCCTCCATCTGCAAAGCCAGCCAAGTGGCTTCAAATCTCATGCTTTGAATCTCTCTGCATCTAGCCAGACAAAAGTCTGCCGTTAAAGGACTGGTGTGATTACGTTAGGTCTACCTGAGTAACATCTCTTTTAATTAACTCAGAGCCAACCAATGAGCAGCCTTCATCACATCTGCAAAGTCCCTTTTGCCACATAAGGGAACCTAATCATGGGTGCCATGTCTTGTCATGTTCAGGGACCCAACAGTCAGGGTGGGAAATCCTGAGGAGGTGGGTGTCCTAGGAATCTGCCCACTTGGGGACCATGATCATACCGTGTCCTGTCACAATGGCATGATTTTAAGTCATTTATTTTTCTGACTTTGTTTTAGCACAGTTTGACAGCTTAGTGGCTGAGGACTTGGGATGTGCTATCAGTGGGCTTCAAACCCGGCTCCTCACCCGTGGCTGTGACATTGGGCAGGTTAACGTCCCTTCTGCTAGAATGCTTGTTTTTAGCATGCAGACTATTCCAAAGACAGTGCTGTATTATAGGCAAATTTGAACATAATACAAATTTTGCATTTGGATGCATAATTTTCTTCTCAAAAAAAAAAATACTAGATGAACTCAGAAAACTGCACCCAGGAATAAAAGCTGCCATGTAGGAATAATCAAAACCCATGCATTTCAAACAGCGGCGTCAGTCCACTGCGTGTTATAAGCCACACCCATCCAAGAAGTGTTACGACTTTCCTCTGGTTTCAGATAACCTCCTTCTGCCAGGGCGCAGACCACACCCGTCCAGTGCCCACTTTCCAAAGTAAGCATGAAGTCTTTCCCAAGGTTCAGTGCCATATTTATTGTAGAATTTATGTACTTCTTCACCATTTAGTGTACATAAAACTGTGCTACTGTTTTATTAGTTCTCTGCCTTTATTTTAATGCGTCACCGATGGAGTTTTTGAGGGTTGTGCCCTGTGGTGGGTTGAATCACATGTCCAGTAGCAGATCTTTGGGAGAATGGAAACAGTAGAGGAAAGCCGTAAAACTGAAGATGAGCTAGCCCTGGCATATAAATCAGTGGGCCTTGACTCACCAGGAAGCATTTCTAGCTGATCCTGCTCACGACCCCTGCCCTGCTTGAGACACCAGCCTGCCTTCCTCCTGTTGTACTTCTCTACATTGTCCACCCCTCCCCGCTTTTCCCTCTGCTGCCGCTGGCTGGAAGCCTTCCAAATGCCTGTTTCTTTCTTACTAGAGACCGTTAGCGTGTCACAGCCCATGCCTGCCAAAAAGCTGGTTCTAGGCATAACTGTGCAATTCTAAAACTCCGTCGCTTATCTGTGGAGTTGGAGCTCCTCCCCAGCCCTGGAAGCTCAGCTGCATCCTAGTGTGAAGCACAAGTGAGACCTTATTGCTCTGTGCTCAAAATCAGTGACTTCGCGGCTCAGCAGGAGGCGAAAGGCCTTTCCATCTCGGCTTGACCTTGACCACGGCACCCCTCCTCCTCATTGTCACCCTCGCTCTCTCCCGGCCAGCCACACCTGTCACCCTCGCTCTCTCCCGGCCAACCACACAGGCTTCCTTGCTCTTCCTTTCATAGGCTAAGCATTCTCTACATCAGCGGTTCTCAACCTGTGGGTCACGACCCCAGCGGGGGTCAAACTACCAAAACACAGGGGTCACCTAAAGCCATTGGAAATACATATTTTATTTAAAAATGTATTGTATAATAAATATGTATTTTCCGATGGCTTTAGGCGACCCCTGTGTTTTGGTCGTTCGACCCCCGCCGGGGTCACGACCCACAGGTTGAGAACCTCTGCTCTACACTCAGAGCCCTTGCACCTGCTGTTCTCTGCCAGAAACACTGTTCCCTCAGATTTCCTATTTCTCTCTCATCCTCCTTGGGTCTCTACAGTGGGATGACTCATGGCCCCCATGAAAGATCTATTCATGGTCTAATCTCCAGAATCTGTTACTGTTACCTTATGTGGAAAAAGATGTGTTTTGTAAAGATCTTGAAAAGAGGCTTTATGCTGGATACCTCAATGCATTGTAATTATCCTTGGAACAGAGAGGCAAAGAGAAATTAGACATACACACAGAAGAGGAGGTAATATAATCACAGGGACAGACTGGATGAACATGGCCACAAGGACGGTGACAGCCACCAGAATATGGGAAAGAACAGATTCTTCCCTAGAGTCTTGAGAGGAAAGATGACCCTGTCAAAAACCTTGATTTTGGACCCTTGGCTCCCAGAACTGTGAGAGAATAAATTTCTGTTGTTTTAAACCACCCAGTGTGTGGTAATTTGTTGGAGTGATCACAGGAAACTAATACAGCCTCTGATCAAATTTTATATACTCAGAGTTGGCCTAGGACCAACCCATAGAAAATAGCCTCTTCTTCCCTTGTGCAGGTACACAGACACAGACACACACACACACACAGGCACAGACACACACACACACACACACACACCAGCCAACATTATTGTTCTTCCTAGCATTTATTACTTTGTGACATATGATACACTTTTTAGTTTAATTATTTTATGTCTGTCTCTTACTCTGTAACGTAAGCTTCCTAAAGGCAGAGATTTTGCATTAACTGATGTGTCTCCAGAGCCTAGAAGATTACGTGGCTCTAGGAGAAAGTTCTCTAAATATTTATGCAATAAATGAATGAAGAGTTTCATCTATAATTGCATAAAGCGCCAGCAGACGCTTTGCAATTAGAATTTTTTTTAACACTTCACGACCAACTCCCGACCTCACCCCATCTCTATAATCAAGAAAGGTAGCAATGAATCTCTTTATTCTGCCGCTATGCAAAGCAAACCTCTGGAGGTCAGAAAGTGGGTGTGTGTATGGGTGTTGGGTGACGAATGGGGCAAGAGAAGGACAAGGTGTCTGTCTTTCCAGCTGCATCTATATTACACGGAGCCAAGCTCGCCTGCCCCCGAGGTTAAGAGGAGAGAGAGCCGCTGCTTGCCAGCCCGCCCACACCTGCTGGGGTGTTTCTTGCCATTTTGCAATTTGCCCAGCAGGTTTGGAAAAGGAACTGTAATGGAAGGGTAGTCTTACCTTGTCAGGACTCAATGGTGACGTGCTATTTTTCTGTGCACCAATTTTCTACCCCAGGAGCCTTTATGAGCCGTGGAGTAAGCGGGGAGAAAATGCTTTCTACTTAAATGCTGCAGCTTATTAGTCAAACAGGACACAACTGAGCCTTTCACTTAAAGAACACAGGGAAAGAGTGATAGATCACATCACAATTACTTAAGTGCTTGATTTTCTGCCTTTGTTCCTCCGCCAATGTTTCATTTAGCACACTTTGAAAATCTCCAGTGAATAGCGATTTTAGGTTGGGAAGAGTTGGTAATATTTGAAATTCCAAGTCTATCCCTTCTTTTAATTTTATTTTTTAATAATTAAAAAAGTGTTGAATTACAGTTAACATACAATATTTTATTAGTTTCAGGTATACAACATAGTGATTAGTTACACTTATGTAACTTGTGAGGTGTTCACTCCGATGTCTAGTACCCATATGGTACTATACATAGTTACTACAGTATTACTGACTATATTCCCTACACCAGGGGTCCCCAAACTTTTTACACAGGGGGCCAGTTTACTGTCCCTCAGACCGTTGGAGGGCCACCACATACAGTGCTCCTCTCACTGACCATCAATGAAAGAGGTGCCCCTTCCAGAAGTGCAGCGGGGGCTGGATGAATGGTCTCAGGGGGCTGTATGCGGCCCGCAGGCTGTAGTTTGGGGATGCCTGCGGTAGTTCACATACCTATGACGCTTTTAATAAATGGCAATTTGCACATCCTGATCCCTTCCCATTTTAAACCCACCCCCCAACCCTCCTCCCATCTGGCAACCATCAAAGTGTTCTCTATGAGTTTGTTTTACATATAAGTAAATCATATGGCACTTATTTTTCTCTGTCTCATGTATCTCACTTAACATAATACATTCTAGGTCCACCCATCCATGTTGTCACAAATGGCAAGATTTCTTTTTTTATGGCTGAGTAATATTTCATTGTGTGTGTATGTGTGTGTGTATACATCGGATATTCTTTATTCATTCATCGATGATGAGCACTTAAGTTGCTTTCATATCTTGCTTATTAAAGATAATGCTGCAATGAACATAGGGATGCATATGCCTTTTCAAATTAATGTTTTGGGTTTCTGTGAACAACTGCCAAGAAGGGGAACTGCTGAGTCCTTCTCTGTCTCTTATTATAGCCTTTGTTTTAAAGTTTATTTTGGGGGGCTGTATATATTTCTACCCTACCCTACTTTTTGTTTCCATTTGCATAAAATATTTTTTATATATTTTTTTACTTTCATCTGAAGTGGGTCTCCTATAAGCAATATATGTATGGGTCTGGTTTTCTTATCTATTCAGTTACTGTATCCTTTTGTTTGGAGTATTTAATCCATTTACATTTAACATAATTATTGAAAGTAGTTATTACCATTTTATTATTCGTAGTTTTGATCTTTTTGCCCCTTTTTCTTACAAAAGTCCCTGTGATGTTTCTTGTGGTACTGGTTTGGTGATGCTGAACTCCTTTAGCTTTCTGTTGTCTGAGATCCCTCCTTCCTGACCCATCAGTCTGGCTCATAGTTCTGTGATGCTTCTGATGGTGTTCAACACATGCGGATTAAGTGTCTACTTGTGTTATGCCACCTGGTGATAAAATCGGAACTCAAAGTTTGATTAAACCCAGTCTTGATATGCCAGATGGCTTGTGGTCCCCAGGAGAAGCCAGAAATTCTACAGATCACTACAACGATGTAATAAGTACATAGCAGGCAAGATGGAAAATCAGCCTAGAAGGATGAAGAGAAATTCACCAGGCAGAATGTAAGGAGAAGGAAGTTCCTGGTAAAGGGTCTACAAGATTGAGGCCAGTCTTTGCTCCCCTTGAGAAACCAGACACAGCTCTGCATGGCTGGAGTGCGGTGAGATGAGAAAGGGTGGGGGTGGTTCTTGAGAAACAATATAAGACCAGATCACGAGGGATCCCTCCATGCTAAGAGATTCGGACTCTAGCCCGTGGCTGATCTCATAGAATGGCATTAAGTGGAGAATGACTAGGTCATTTTGCCTTCCTGGGGGTGTATGGAGGATAGATGAAGGAGAGCTGAGTCGAACAGGATGATTGGTTTGGTGGCTATAGCAATATCTTAAAAAGAAGAGATGGCAATCTAACAAAGAAAGTGCTGATAAACACAGAGAAGATGGGACAGGTACACAACGAACATTAAGGAAGTTGTACCAAGACTTGGAGACCAAGCAGATTTGGAGAATGAGATTATGGAACAAATCTATAATGAGGTCTGTGCCATTCAGCTTTTCTGATGATCTTTTCAGTTGATGGAATGAAGTGGGAGAAGTTTCTCAGATCTAGCCCATGAACATCACCTATGGGAATACACTGTGATTGGAGATGGTACCTCCTCTCGGGTTGTGGGCAGATGATTGTGTTACACGAGCAAACTAAAGCACAGGGAGATACTTTAGTGCAGTAATCAAAGTTACTCTGACATGCACCTAGTGAGCTACAGGATAATAATTGTATGGCATGTTAATTAAACAGTCATAGTAAACAGCTGCTGTGCTGATAGCTCTTGACATTCTATTTGTAAAGCAAATCCCCGTATTTTTGTAATCATTTCGTGAGAGAGGAGAGCGGGGGGGGGGGGCAGTAGAGGAACGGAGTCAGTTGTCTTCAGGTGCCCTTTCCTTCACCACACCCAGCTTTCCACATGGAGCCTTAGCCTCAGTCTCCTCCTTGGTCCATCCAAATTCCCAGAACTTGGGGTTTGACCAACCAGTCCATTGAGGCTCCCCTAATGACAGCTGTGTTGGATTCTATCTGGGTCTTCCTGGATTAAAAACACAGAACTCTTCAGAGAGGGCTTTGTACTTTGTCTTCTCATAATCCTCCCCTCTCCGTTCCTTCTTCGCCGTACAGGAAGGCACCCGTGTCACAGATGAATTCTCCCGTTCTTCTCTCCCAGAGCTAGGCCACACGCGCCAGTACTTGCCTCCTCCTCAGCTTACACTTTAACCAACTGGATAATCATTTCTCTCGAAACCATCATTATTGGGGCTTCAGTGATTGCCGGGCTTACAAGTGTGGTCCGTGGATGATTGCCTATCCTCAAGAGTAAGTGTTTAGAAAAAACAGAAACAGACTCTTAGGAACAGAGAATAAACTGGTGGTTGCCAGAGAGGAGGGGAGGGAGGGTGCAAAAGATAAAGGACAATAAGAGATTCAAACTTCCAGTTATAAAATAAATAAGCCATGGAAATGTAGTGTACGGCACAGGGGATATAGTCAATAATAATGTAATAACGTGGCATGGTGACAGATGGTTACTAGGCTTAGTTGGTGATCACACTGTCAGGCTTGGTTGGTGATCGTGCATGTCAGATCACTACAGTGTACACCTGAAACCAATATGCTATTATTGTTTGCCAGCTATACTTTAATATAAAGTTTTTAACAGCTAGCCTTGGTCCTAAATGTGAAGGCTCATTGTGTTCACTGCTGTCGGCTTATATTTAATAAACTAAATTTTAAGACCATGTAGGGAGGGAGGGATGAATAGATGGGTAAATTGTTAGGTCTTGGACTTTGTAAATTTTATTCAACTGGGGAGTTCATGGATATGGAATATCTTACTCCCTGATGGAGTCATAGAAAGTGGTGGTTCTCAAACTGGGACAAGAATTAGACTCCCTAGAGAACTTCCAGAAAATACAGATGCTTGAGCCCATCCCAGCCCTCCCCAAGGCCCTTGGGAAGTGACCTCACAGAAATCTGTCTTTTCACATTCTTACTGTATATATGACTTGAATGTGCAGGCGGAATTTGGGGATCACTGATTTAATAGGGATCACTGATCTAATAGCACTATATCTATAATACTATAACCTGAGCGTGGAAGTCCTAAGGGGAGAATCAGGTGTAGAAAGACATAAATCAAAGCTCTGGGGAAAGCGTATGTTGGAAAATGACATCTTACAGAAATAGGGCACAGCAAAATATGTCAATGAGCATCTGCTGTTCGGTAGTGAACAACGTGGACCCTTCCAGAGGGCCTCTTCGTTGATGGTCCCGGAGACTAAGAGCATCCGGATGGCTGCAAAATGAGCGCACTCGCAAGTTTCAGGTGCCTTTGTAAAGTCAACACTGGAGGAGAGAGCGAGGCAAGTGAGGAAATGCGTGACGTAGAAAGGAATCTTGATGGTTGCGGTGCTGCGTGTCTCCGCACGGGGTTGTTCACCCCGAAGCTCTCCAGGCCGCATCCCTGGAGGGCGGGAAGGAGCAGGCCCAGGCGGGATCAAAGGCTCAGGACCGCGGTCAGTGGCCGTTTCTAGTTATTAAGTCGGGAAAAGGCTGAAGCCAAAGGCGCCGTTCCGCTGTGAAATGAGGGCTCTGCAGGGAAGTGGAACAGAGCGGCTTCCCTGGAGGGTACACCCGCTAGCAGAAGACTGGAGGCCGTGTGCATCTTGTCCTCCGCAGTGACAGCCCAGGGACTCACTGAGAGACAGGTGACAGGCCTCTGCCCAGTTCCCCTGTCAGGGCATGGTCCTTCCATGAGATGAAAGTGATTTCTTTATTTCCTGAATTGCCCTGCAGATGTACCATATGCAGGAAAGAGAACCCAGCTTAATTCAACCAGCGTAATCCAGTGTCCGCGATGTTCCCACCCCTGTGTCCCAGGCTGATGATGTGCAGAGGAAATAAACAGCTCCTGCTCCCCAAGAGTTCCCAGTCTAGAGGGAGAAGCAGACGTGTAAACAAACAGCTGCCTAAAATAAAACCAGAAGAGCTCGCGGAGGGGGTAGGCACACACTTGTGGGCGTGTACCCGGGCAATAGCAGCTCATTCTGCCTGGGTCCGCAGGGAAATTTTGCAGAGAGAAAGTGATATTTGAAATGAGTCTTCAAAAGAGATGTAAGAACTCACCAGGTACACAGAGGGGACAGAGGGATGGGGTGGAGGGGAGGGATATTCTTGGCAGAGGAAATAGATCAGTTGTTTGGCAATTGCGAATTGCTCCGCGCTCGTCCATGTCCTCTGATGTGGCTCCAATATGAAATGAGCTGTGCAGAGAGGAGGCTGTGAGAGACTCCGGTGGGAGCACTGTTTGTTCTGAGGATGCTCTTTGTCTCCTGCCGGGCTCATTAGTGACATGAAAGGGCTAGAGTTGAAAGGGAATTTAGAAATCACATAACCCGATGTTGTTTAAACTTCACTACAACCCATAGTAAGATACGGGTTTTATACACGCTCACCTGGGGCACAACGTGTCTCAAAAATATACTTGCCTTTATGAAGCACGAGGCTTTACAATAGTTTCTTTTCTATTCTATTCTTTCTCTCTTTCTTTCTTTTTTATTTATAAACTTTGAGGTTTGTTCGGAGTTTTTTTAGAACAATTTTAGGTTCACAACAATACTGGGGTGGGCAAAAGTAGCTTTACAGTTATAATTCAAATAAAGAATACAATAATTAATCAAGAATAATGCAAGAATAAATGGTATTTTGCATTTTCACAACTGTAACCCTGCTTTTGCCCGCCCTGTATTGAGTGGGAGAAACAGAGATTCCCCATACCCCCGTGCCCGACACACGCACAACCTTAACTATCATCAACACCTGCCACCAGGATAATACCTTTGTTGACCCTGAGGAATCTACATGGACACATCGTTAACCCCCAAAGTCCGTGGTTTACATTGTGGCAGACTCTTGGTGTTTATTGCATGTGTTTTCACAAATGTGTAATGACATGTATCCATGGTTACAGTGTCATACAGAGTAGCTTCACTGCCCAAAACATTCTGCACACCCTGCCTGTTCACCCCGCCCTCCCCCCACCTCCTGGAAACCACCGACCTTTTTTTTTTTTTTTTTAAGTTTTATTTTTCTGAAGCTGGAAACGGGGAGAGACAGTCAGATAGACTCCCGCATGCGCCCAACCGGGATCCACCCGGCACGCCCACCAGGGGCGACGCTCTGCCCACCAGGGGGCGATGCTCTGCCCCTCCGGGGCATCGCTCTGCCGAGACCAGAGCCACTCTAGCGCCTGGGGCAGAGGCCAAGGAGCCATCCCCAGCGCCTGGGCCATCTCTGCTCCAGCTGTGGGAGGGGAAGAGAGAGACAGAGAGGAAGGAGGGGGGGTGGAGAAGCAAATGGGCGCTTCTCCTATGTGCCCTGGCCGGGAATCAAACCCGGGTCCCCCGCACGCCAGGCCGACGCTCTACCGCTGAGCCAACCAGCCAGGGCCAACCACCGACCTTTTAACTGTCATCATAGATTTGTCTTTTCCAGAGTATCCTATTGTTGGAATCATATAGTCTGCAGTCTTTTCAGATCGAATTATTTTACTTAGTAATATGCAGTTGAGACATCTCGTGTCTTTTCATGACTCGACAGATCATGTGTCTTTTTTTTTTTCTTGCACGGAATAACATTCCACTGTCTGGATGTACCAACGTTCATCCATTCACCTACGGAAGGACAAACATCTTGATTGCTTCCAAAGTTCGGAAATTATGAATAAAACTGCTCTAAACACCCCTGTGTGGGTTTTTGCGTCGACACAAGTTTGCAACTCATTTGGTGAGTGCCAAGGAGCATGGATGCAGGTTTAAGTCCGTGCACCAGAAGAGCCTTCTCAGGTGGTTGCATCATTCTGCATTCCTTGCAGCAATGATGGGCATTCTCAATGCTCTGTGTCCTCACCAGCATTCAGTGTTGACAGTGTTCTGGACTCTGGTCCTTCTAATAGGTGTGTAGTGGTGTGTCATTGTTTTAATTTGCCGTTTCCTGCTGACATAGTAGTGGAGGCTTGATTTGACTGCTCGATACCACGAAATGAACCAATGAGTTTATTTTCTTTTAGCAGCGTGTATAGAGGACTGAGTCTGAAATCCCAATGTCTAATTCCAGAACTGTCCTAACTTTTTCATGGGACTTTGGCAAGTGTTTCTGTGCCTCAGTTCCCTTTTCATCTCACTCAGGATTAATGATATTTCCTTTGTCTCAAATATCTCACCTCAGAGGCTGTTTAGTCTGGGCATCTCCTATCTCTGGATTTTGAGGAAGAGCAGACAGATAGAAAATTCAAGGGAGAACCCTGGAGAATGCATGAAGTGAAATGTAACTGTTGATTATATCTTAATATTACAATGATTATGACGGGGTGCCTGTTTGGATAACTGACTCCGTGGGCATTTTCCCTGGAATCTGCTGGTGGAAGGTGAAGCCGAGAGATTTCTGCAGTGGAAATACCCCTTTAGTCTCTGGTTGTTCCAAGAACATCACACAAAACTGTGATTTTTCATGTGCCTCAGGCCCTGTTCCAAACAAAATAACCCAAATAAGATCTAGGGCTGCAGTTCCTCTTTTCTTCAATGTCAGGGATCAAGGACCTCATGTCTGGATCAAATGTGGGACATGCTGGTTTCTTTGCGCCTCGGAAGCCTCGAGAGAGGGCAGCTCAGCAGCTGAGATAAAATAAACGTGAGCCTGGGAACTGAGCATGCTGGGAGCACAGAACAGGGAAGCCAGGCTTGTGGGGTCGGCCCTGAGTTATCTGAAGTCCTGGCAGGTCTCTGGATGCTCAAGAATTTAGGGAATAAATGGAGACCAGGAAAACCGGCCCCGCTCTAGCTTGGTGACTTCAGATCTTGTCAGAAGAACTCCACCCATCTTCCCAACGGAAGGCAGATGGCTAACCACCATTTCAAAAAGACTTTCATTGGTTTTTAAAGAGTCACAACAATGACTTTTGCAAGGGCAGGCCCTGGAAGTTGGTATGAGAGTGAACTCAGAGCAGTGATTCTTCGCTGGTTCCAGGGCTCCTCAGCTTCAGGGCCTGGCTCTGCAGGCTCTGTGTTTAAGGGGCTGCATTTAAGGAATCTGTTGGGAAACTTTTAAGCTACAGCCAAAGTTCTTTGCTACCAGATCCTGACAGAGCATACTAGTGCTGTCTCTTACCACACGTCTGAGCTAGTCACCCCAGAGAATTACTCCGTGGTGCCCAAATGCACCACTGCACTGCGCCCACCTGGTAACTCCTACTCCTTCCCTAAGTCTTGGCCCACATAGTCGCTCCTCTGAATAGTTTTCTGTGACTTTCCCATCCACCTCAACTAGACCGGCTGCGACTGCATCCCCACAGCACTGTGACTACATGCGCAACACCCTGAGTCGTCTCAGATGTCAGGTAGACCTATTCTTGTAACTCTTCCTCTCTCATTCCATTTCTTCACCACAAAAACTTCATTTGTTTAATAAACGTTTATAGCGTGTTTACAATGTGCCTGGCATTGCAACTATTAGATAGTTAAGATCCCTTGACAACCCCATGAGAATGCTACTGTGACTACTCCATCTGATTTTACAGATGAGGACACTGACTCATGCAGAAGTTAAGTGGCTTTATAAGCCAGCTAGCACAGGGGCAGGACAGAGCTGGTATTTGAAGCCACAGCCTAGAGTCTTGGCAAATGAACAGTGTCTCACAGTCCCACTTTTTCTGGCGGTAAGGGGGTATCTCCCAGGTACTAGAGTTAAGACGAGGGAAAAATTCAGATATAGACAAGGAAGTATGGGAAACAAAAACAAAATATTAAACTTTTGAGATATTATCTTTCTTTATAAGCTAAACCTGTTTCTCAACATCTTTCTGAATTTCCTCAATCAATAGCTATCGGCCAATGAAGAGCAATCTTGTAGGTTACCTTCTACCTCTTGGGAGAGGTTCAGTAGCTCTTGGTTAAGACCCCATTTTCTTTTGGAGTCTGTGAACAGGATCCTTAAGGATTAGCATTTGGTTAATTATTAACAGAGTAGTTAATAGACAGGCTTTGGAGTTCAAATGATTTGGGTAAAAGTCTCAGCTTTGCCTAGCTGTGTGGTCTTGGGGAACTTACTTGGCATCTCTGAGACTCAGGATCCTAATTTATAAATCAGGAGCAATCATTGTATCTACCATTGTATTAGATAGAATGAATGCTGGAGTCGGGAGCTTATGCTGGAGTAATGAGCATCTTGCATTTATCAGTGACTCACATCAACAGAGCTGTGGTTCTCACTCGAGCTCCCATTCAGTGCCCACCAGCAAAGGGGATTCGCTCACTGTGCTTAGTCGGAGACACAGGTGATGGAGGCTCCATCCAAACCAAGATTTCTTCTTCTCAGCACTATTGACCTTTGGGGGCTAGATAATGATTTGTTGTGAGGGTCCTCCTGTGCATTGTAGGGTATTTAGCAACATCCCTAGCCGCTACTAACTACATGCTAGTAGCACTCCTCCACCGTCCTCTCTGTTGTAACAACCAGAACTATCCGCAGATATCTGCAGTGTTTCCTAGGGGGCACACTTACCCCCAACTGAGAATCACTGATCTAAACATACACTTCCACAATTACAGAGGCAGAGAAAAAAAGGAAAGGTTGAATTTGAATATCAACAATTAAATGCTTCTACAGGAAACTATCCTTATGTTTGATTGACTAAAGCTAGACATGCATGGTCACACGTAACTGCAAGGAGGTTGGAGGTACAATCCTAATTAGGTCAACTTTGTCCCTAGGAAGGGAGAGCATGGTATATCTGTAAATAATCCTGATAAACAACCACTGAAAAGAGTAAGTGAAATAATGTGTATAAGGTGTCGATGACAGTGCCTGAAGACTGACTAACAAGGAGTCACTGTTTGGAGACCATGAATATCGGGATGCAAATTCATTCCATTACCCTGGGGAGAATGGACAGTTATGGCTTAAAATAGCTCCACCGACATCCTCTTTGTAGGAATACAGAATTTCCAGCTCACTGGTTTGAACTATCATTTTTATTTAAAGGCAATAGAGATTGATTAGCTTGGGGGGCTTCTTTCCAAGTAAAGTTCTTATTAACAATATTACTGGCCAATTGAAGTTTCCTATTAGTATTGTTACTATTATTATTATTTTTAGGTGAGAGGTGGAGCGATAGTGAATCAGGTTTCACATGTGCCCCGACCTGGATCCACCTGGGAACCCCATCTGGAGCTGATGCTCGAGTACTGAGCTATTTCTAATGCCTGAGGCTGTCACAGTTGGATCAATTGAGTTATCCTCAGCACCTGGGCTGATGCTTGCGCCAGTTGAGCCACTGGATGTAAGAGGGGAAGAGGAAAAGAAGAGGGAGAAGAGGTGGGGGAGAAGCAGATGGTCACTTCTCCTGTGTTCCCTGACTGGGAATTGAACCCAGGATGTCCATATGCTAGGCCAATGCTCTATCCATGGAGCTACCTTCTTCCTTTCCACCCCATGCCAGTTTTCCTGCCTCAGAGTCTTTGTACCTGCTATTCCTTCTGTCTAGAATGCTCCCTTTCTATTTATTGAGTTAATTCTTACTAATTTTTATTCACATTCCAGGAAACCTTTTCTGACTTCTTAGACGAGGCATTCCCTCCTCCGTTTCCTCATTCTAATGAATGCTCATCACCCTGAGCTCTTCCCTGCATTACACATCATAATTTGTCATTATATATTTACTTGTGGGATTAGTTGATTAACGTCTGTCTCCTGTACTGGGTTGCAAATTCAGTTATAACTTTCTCTTTTAAGCTTACCTTAAAACCGGAGGGCCTACTGCCTGGCATATCATGGGCATTCAATAACTATATGTTGAATAAATGAATGAATGAAGTAAAGACTAAAATCTGGGTCCCATGACACCTGCTTTGAACACTTTCCTTCAAACCATGCCACAGGCAACAAATTATTGTCCCCATTACATCCCCCAGGAAAGGAAGGGGAAGATATCCTAGCCTGAAATGTCAGATTCCTTATCTCCTGTCAGGACACTCCTAGCAGAAGATATGTCACCTGCACACACAGTGACCGCACACACAGGTTCAACCTGGCCTGCCCCTGTGGCGGCTGTGTTTGCAGAGAAAGCACAGAGCTCCCAGTTCCTGGTTGGGAACCATGGTGAGGAGTGCAAACAGAGCTGGGCAGCCTGGAGCTGTAGCCTAGGGGAACAGCCCAGAGGCCCCAGGACCCCGTCGGACCACCCCTGAGCTACTGGTGGTAAGTCTGCCTTATTCCCTTAGATTTGGGGTTAGCTCTTGGTTTCATTCATCTCATCCCCCCCACTCCCCGCCCCTTGGTAGCCTGGCCGCTGGCCTTTTGAACTTAATCCATTTTCTACCTTCCTTTGACTTGGAGAAAGTCCAAACCTCTGTGTTCCTGGCTCATTGCCCATTCCCACCCCACCTTCCCCACTGCCACTTACCCGCGTGGTTGCCCTCTGGTGAACCGGACCTAGCCTACCAAGAATTTGATGAGCTGCCCCCTGAGTTCCTGCCAGGCATGTGCCCATCAGACCTGCTCCAGCAGAGCTTACTGTGGCTCACAGCCTCTCCTGGGTCTCTGTCACTGTTTGAAATATGCTCATATTACTTTTTGCTGAGGCCATGCATAACATACCTACAAGTAATACCAGTAAATATTTAACCCTTTGAGTAGTACGAACGTTCATGTATGTCCTCGTGCCCCCTGACCATCCAGAGTACTATTATAACAAAAATTTTTATTTTAAAAATGTGTAAAGCAACATTAAAAAAGGCAAATGTACGTTCTTCTTGTTTCCATAAGTTGGTTATCAATCAAACATGATTTTAAGTTAATAAAACTGTAACTGGATCTAATTTCAATTTTTGAAAAAATATCTCACTCCCAGGGGTCAGCAAGTATGAAAAATACTCACTACTCAAAGGATTAAGCCAAAACTTATCATTTCCAAAAAAAAAAATTGTTGCCAAGCTGAATTATTAAGAGAAAATCCCTTGATACAAATATATACAGGAGGGAAAATAAAACAAAGAAAAATAGGTCAAGAAGGTGGTGAGGAACTAGCCAACCACCCCCCCAAAAAAATAGAGCGACCCCTTTGGTTCTGCTCTGGATGGGGTATAAAGAGCCCATTAGATTTGAAAAGATGGCAAAGCCCTGGTGGCTTCATTCACTGACTGTACTGCATACCATTAAATCTGGAGAGCGCTTGAAATCATTACGAGCAGCATGGCTGTGCCTCCAGCGACACAGCCCACTGGACCAAGGATAAAAGTGGTCGTCAGAGGGGGCCCCTGCGGTCTGAATCAAGGGCGTGGCTCATGGGCTCTGTTTTGACTTATGTGATTGGAAAACCCTCGAGTGGCTGGCTGCGGATGAGATCGTCTTTGCCTCATGGATTAAATCTATTCATGCAGGGCTTAAATGACAAAAAAATGGTTCTGGTGTTATATAAATTATATGGCCATTTCGGGCCATGCAGGGCAGAGGCTTAGATCACAACAGGAAGTAAGTTTTACCAATCCGGGGAGAGTTATGCATTATATCATTCTAGAGCGTGTCCGTGGGCTGAAGGCCACGATGAGCTCCCCCCTGAGGGAGTTAGCTTCCTGAAAGATGGCTTCCCCCAGGAGTGGTGAGGACAGAAGTTTCGGCTGTGGTTGCTACCTTAATCTGATTTACTGTTCGTATGAGTCATTAATATGAGGAGCCAGTCTGGTTTCTATGAAAATCAATTTTCTACAGCCTCTGGTCCTTTCCTTTTTCTCCCACTTTTGTTTTTTGTATTACAAAAGCAATTCATGATTATAATATAGCTAAGCAGATGAATATATACAGAGTAAGGAGTGAAATTTTCTTTTTAATCCATACCCCCAAGCCAAGCCCCTCCCCTTTTCGTTCCAGAAGTAACCACCATGAACTGAGCTGTATCCTGCAGATAACGTTATTTTTTCTAAAATCGTATAAGAATATTCACACAGATTATATAAAAAATAAATGCACCTATCAGCATTGTATTATCTTAGGCTTATAAATATATCTCAGTCTGCAACTAGCTTTCTTTTTACTAAAGAATATGTTATGGAGATCTTTCTTACACCCATATGAACAGAGATACATGCCATTGTTTCTAACTGTTACACAGTGTCTCGGCCTGTAATTGCTGAAGTTCCTTTTTTTTTCCATTTTGTACCTATTGCTAGAGTTGATATTTCCTCACTACTAGAAACATGTTTCAGATGTATATGCCTACATGCAAAGTCGGTAATACGTACATCACACGTATATTGTACACACATATGCACATATATATGCAAACGTTTTTCTGTGGTATTTCTGTAAGATGGATTCCTACAGAGGAATTCATTGAGATAAACTACAGGTGCAATGTAAACTTTGATACTGTCACAGACACTGTCGCCTTGCCCTCAGTGCTGTATTCAGGAACAGTGGGTACAGTGATGCCCTTTTCACCACCCTGCATCACCACCAGAGTCACTATTTTATTTTTGCCAGCCTTGTAGGTAGAAAATTACATGCCACGGCTGATTTCATTTGCATTCCCCTGGTGGGGAGCAAGGTGGACCTGACCTTATTTTTAAGTGTTCTGCATAATGCACCTTCGAGTCAAGTACATAAGTAAGAACACTGTCAAACCCTCAAAACAAAAGAAAACCAGGTGATGTAAGCTCAGAACGACACACACAATAAACGAAGCCGTGAGGATGACTCCTTTAATGAGGTGCTGCTAATTATGCTTGAAGAGGCCAAATAAAAACATGGAAAGGTTCTGTTGAGCTTGGCAGATACTGTGCGGAGCCAGGGCTGTACCAGCTTCCGGGGCATGTGCAGATACACAGTGAGGGGACTGTGGACAAGTTACACAGCCTCCTTGTATCTCAACATTCTCATCTGCGAAATGGGAACCTGGTGTCACCCTCCTTATAGAACTGCTGTAATGGGACAAAGATTAAACACAGATATCTAATCTTTGGCACAGTGACTAGAAAATAAATGTTGGGTTCTATAAATATTAGCCAAAATAATAGTAATGACAGCAGTTATTGTTGGTATCATAAGTTAAAGAGAGAGAGTCACATAGCCCTGGGAAAGACAGTCTCTGTGTAGTGACTAAGTGGCATTTGAGCACATCAGACGGATACACGCGTGGGAGAGATGTGGGTGGGAAGCTCACTGACCCTTTGTAGAGCAGGATCTAGTTTTAACCAGAGAGAAATGATGAATTATGTCCTAATTGCAGACTAATTGGTTATCAGAACAAGAAGGGGGTCTTCGAGGTTATGAAGTACAAAACTCTCATTGTCCGGATGAGAAACAGACCCAAAGAGAAGGGGTCTTACCCAGAGGAAAGCTGCCCAAGCAAGAGTCAAACCCAGAACCTGTACCTCCCACTGCAAGTCCTTGTTGCCTCCATGTTCCTATTTTCGGCATTATTCTCCACCTTTTGTTTGAACAGATAAAAATATAATGAGGAATGGGTCTACAGAAACAGCTCCTTATTTCTTGTTTCTGATTTTGGATGATGACTTTAAAAAAATAACCAAATTAAGAAATGCTGCACATTAATAAGAAAATGATGTCTCAAAGGAAAAAGTGAACAATAGGTAATATACAGAAAAGGAGGTGCAAATGGCCAGTGCACATGTGAAAAGATGCTCAACCTGATTAGTAATTGGGGAAATTCAACTTAAAGGCATTCACTCGTTTATTCAGTCAAAAAGAAATTCTGAGTGGATACTGTGGGCCAGAAGTGGTTCATTTTTCACATACCAGATTGACAAGAATTTAAACATGATAACATCAAGTGTTGATAAGGTTATAAGGACATTGGCTTTCTGATACATTGTATGAGGAGTGAGTGAATTAATATATACATTTGGAAAGCCATGTAATTAGCTCTCAGCAGATAATACCTCCTCCCCAATGATGTCTATGTCCTAATCCTTGGAAGTTGTGAATAATATTAAGCTATATGGTGAGGAGGAATTAAGTTTGCAGATGAATAAGATTGCTGATTGATCAGCTGATTTAAAATTAAGGAAATTTATCCTGGATTACCTATGTAGAACCACTGTTTAAGGACTCAAGGGTCCTTAAAACTTGAAGAGAAAGGTTAGAAAAATTAGACTTAGAGAAGGAGAAATAGTGACATAAGCAAAATCAGAGTGAAGTGAGGACTCAACTTACCACTGCTAAAAGCTCTAGGGGAAAATCTGTTTCCTCGACGTTTACAGCTACTACAGCCTGCCCACACTCCTTGGCTTGTGGCCACCTTCCTCCAGCTCCAAAATTAGCAATGGTAAGTGGCTGAAGCCAAAAGCAAAGTGCATTGCAAGGGAGCTGTCAACAGTTCTGAATGTCACTCGGAGGTCACAGAGGGCGAAGGTGCTTTGGACTGAGTCTTGGTATCACTGGTGACCTTCCAGAAAGCACTGTGGGACAGAGGTGTGCAGGCTAGTAGGAAATGATGGAATGGAGGCAGAGGAGCACTCTTTTAAGAAGCTCGGTAGACAAGAATCCTGAGCAGGTAAGTAACAGGCAGGAGAAGCACAGGTCTTCCATGTTTAGCTTTGTCTGTGGTAGAAGGAGCCCGAACCACATCTAAAGGTTGTCGTCATGAGTTCAGTAAAATACAGAAACTGCAACTCTTTAGCCCCTTGAGTGTGGCTCTTCCACAAAATACCACGTGTGGGCACTACAGCGATAAGGAATGTACCTACCTATATAGTTTAAGTTTAAAAAATTTGGCTCTCAAAAGAAATTTCAATCGTTGTACTATTGACATCTGGCTCTGTTGACTAATGAGTTTGCCGACCACTGACCTAGGCTGTAAGTTCAACCACACTTGAATAATTTTGCCTGTGCCCTTTGTGCATAAACTTGAGCAAATGTTGCAAGTTTTACCAAATATGGAGTAAACAGAAAAGCATGAATATAAAAGCAGAATACCGGTATATTCTGGACCTGTGACTTAGAGATGAAGTTACATGGTGAGCTTCGGTTTCCTCTTTTCAGGATTGTTGCAAGAATGAGAAATAATACAAAAAGACCATCGTCATCACGCCTGGCACGTAGCTCTCGATTAATGGTAGCACTTATTTATTCTTCCGTTCACATGGTTGTGCCATTCGTATCAGTCAAACCCATCCTTCTTATGTTTCCACTGCGGAGAGGGATGTTGTGGCCATTATTTTAAGCTCCAAACAGCTACCTAGGGACCTAGGTTTCCTGTCCCTAAGCCGAATTCTCAAACGATACCGCAATCTTCCATCATTACCCTGCGTTCATTCTTTCAGCACGGGTTTACCATCTCTATCACATTAGTCGGCTATATTTTTAATCACCTACCATTTTCATCACTGTCGTTATCAGTCCATAAAAAAAGAGTTCCCCAGGCGGCCATGCATGGCCCTGGGTTACGCCGCCTGTCTGAACCTAGTTCTGCGGCACACACTCCATTCTGCTCCCCCACAAACCCTGTCATCATTTTTTTGGAACTCGACTCATGGCATCTGTTTCCTGGTGCTGACCTTGATTCCTATTAGAATGCTTCCGATGACCTTTGGCAATCTTAGGATAGCCGTTGCCAATTGACTCCACCCCTCAGGACCCTCCAACCTTGGGAAATACTCCCACCTGGTTACCTCAGCCCTGTCAGGTAACACTGGGGCTAGTATAAAAATAAAAGAAGATCAGACAGATGAATGATAAAATTGAGTGATTTTATCTGGTACGGAACTTCCTAGAATGTACCACTTGTTTCACAGTTCTGTCTTTTTTGACACCTCTGAAGAGGATTACATCATCACACTGAGTTCAGGAGGTTTGTGTATTAACTTGCCATTACCAGGCTCCCTTTTTAAAATGTTCTTTCCCACTTAGCTTGCTAGTTATTCTTCTGATCCCCTATGGTGTCAAATTATCGTATTTTCTTTGTTCCTAAAACACTGACCCATCCCACTCCATTATCATCTATTTAGTAGTCATCCATCCACACTTGTTCCAACGTTTTAATTTGTCTTTCCCATTTCCCGAACCCTTTAGTGCACATAGTGATTATTCTTCTTAGAACTGCCTTTTGACCTTGTCCCTACCCGGCTAAAAATCTCTGTGACTCCACAGTACTTGCAAAATAGTGTCTGGAAGCCCACTCCCAACTCACCCCACTCCCACCCCACACCACCCTTCAGCTCTTCTATTTCTCCCTACTTTCTTTAGGAAGATTTTATTCCAAATGGGTCTGCTACTCACATTTCCCCCCCAAATTCCCCTTAAGGTGTTCTTGTTTTCTCTTCCTTGATCGTGTCCCTTCACCCACCCATCATCATTCCCGAAGCTCTCACGTTGAACAACCTCCAGGGAGTCAGCACCTAGCTGTTAATGGCCTCCACTCTCACGAGCTGGGAGCACTTAGTAGCTTAATCCTGAACTGGACATTAGTCATGTAATAATGCCTCGTGTTAGAACATCTTTGGTTTCCTAGAATTTTGTATCTGATAATGCTGCTTAACGTTGACATTATCCTGGGCTCTGTTGTTAGAGAAAAAGTATTCATCATATGGGCAAGGGCACTTCTGCTGCATTCTGTGCAGTCTAGCCTCCACCAGGAATGTCACACCAAAGAGGGACGGTGGCCAAATGGCACACATTCGAAGAGAGAGTGCCAGAAAAGGGGGGGCAGAATCTGAGAATGTGAATATTCAGTTAGTGGATTGGACAGTTGTCTCCAAATACTTATAGAAAGATGCTTGGGTTGAGTCCATTTGGCCCAGAGAGTAAAGAGACCATTCACTGGGGTGATATGAAAATATTAGTAATAGGTACTGTACAAGCAAGGACCAATCAGAAGCGATGTTGGCTGTATGGCTGGCGGAGAGCCCTAGAGGACCTTCTTGCTGTATGAGGCATTGAGCCCTTGGATTTGGGGGCATGGGAAGGTTCAGAGGGTTCTTCGGGAACTTGCCAGGATGTGGGGTAGTAGTGGGGACTCTGGGAAAGGCAAGCTGGTCACTGCTTATCTCCCTTTGATGGAAAAGGGCTTTAACTATACAATTGACCAAGTCTGACTGGATCTGCCACCTGAAGATCAGGCCTGGTCATTTAACAGACTGGTTTTCTGTGAATTAGCTTAGATGGAATCTACCCCTAGGAAAACAGGTCATTCTGAGCATTGGCTGCATAGGTATTGACAAACTTTCCGAACTAGTAGCAACACAAGGAACTTATAGGGAGATAGAGAGATCTTCAATAACATATCATCTTCATGTGATTGTGAGATAGCTCTTGAAGTCATTAGAGTCTTGTCTCTGGAGGGGGGTCAAGTTCTGATAAGCTGTTATTCTCTGACACAAAATAATATTGGCATAGAAAACATCTATGGTCCCTTCCAACCTTGAAGTCTCTAATCTTACTCTTCATTTTATAGACGAAGAAACTACAACTCAGGCAGGAAACGTGAGTGAGATCTGCTTTGTTATTGCCACTCTACTTCCATGTCGTGGATTTGTTTTTCTGTCTGTTTGTGGTTGGCCCACGTGCAGTTCTCTCCTACCTCCTGAGATGACGAGGAGTAGTCTACTACACACACAACGGGGGTTCATAAACAGGCGCTATGTGGATGGATACACTGCTTATCCCTCCTCACCTCTCATACTCAGGACCCCAGAGAGAACAGTTAATTCAACTTTTACTCTTTTCTCCCGCTTCAGACTATTGGAACTTACCACTGCCTCTTCCTTCCCTGACCAAATGCTAATGGAGGTGCTAATGAGGCCCTCTGGCCATCAGAAAGAAAGAGAAAGAAAATCAAATAGTCTAATTAATCCACAAATTATAGTCACTGAAAAAAAAAGAGGTCATATTTCCTATAGAAAGCCAGACGGGACTAATGGGCACTAAGACATTGGTCTTGGCTCCTTTGGGTGTGTAGTTTGGAGGTTACCTGTTGTTTTCTTAGGGATTATGAGGCACCACTTGGCTCCCATTTGGGTGGAGCTCACCAGGACTCCATTCCAAGTCTGAGCTGTCTGTTTGCTTATTAAATGGGAAAAGGAGGGCAGAGAGTAACCTCTTTGTATAAGGTGAGCCTAATATTAATAGCAAACATTTATTGAGTACTCTTTATGTGCCAGGAGCTTATACTAAGCGTTTTACTTGGATGATACCGTTTGAATCCTGTACAGTGATTTCCCTACTTTTTATGCGGGGAAACTGAGGCTTGGGCACGACAGGTAACTTACTGAAGGCCACACAATAAGTGGCTACATATGTGGTCCAAGATTTAGCTGGTAGAAAATCGACTACATTTAAAGCCCATGCTTAGCTCTTTCCACCTACACCGTGGGCTTCAGAGTGGCTGCGTCTCCAATCAGTGAAGGCTGGGAATGCATCCCAGCTCCTGTCCCGAGCGCCTCAGGGCGACAGGAGCTAAGATGACACAAAATGGGATTGTGCTGGATTGGTTTGAGGATGACTGGGAGGTGGGCGGTGGGGAGGTGACACGACAGAACTATTGCGTGGGCCCGAGCAGGCAGGGAAGGTGCGTACTTGGTGACCTGTGTCTGC